>NC_080790.1:72650799-73329965 GCF_028018385.1 Neofelis nebulosa
ATGTCCCTCCTTGTGCTCAATGTCCTGGCCTTTGTGGTTATCTGTGGCTGCTATGCTCACATCTACCTCACAGTGAGAAACCCCAATATTGTGTCCTCCTCTAGTGACACCAAGATCGCCAAGCGCATGGCTATGCTCATCTTCACAGACTTCCTCTGCATGGCACCCATCTCCTTCTTTGCCATCTCTGCCTCCCTCAAGGTGCCCCTCATCACTGTGTCCAAGTCAAAGATCCTACTGGTCCTGTTCTACCCCATCAACTCCTGTGCCAACCCCTTCCTCTATGCCATCTTCACTAAGAACTTCCGCAGGGATTTCTTCATTTTGATGAGCAGGTTTGGTTGCTATGAAATGCAAGCCCAAACTTATAGAACAGAAACTTTATCCACTGCCCACAACTCCCATCCAAGAAATGGCCACTGCCCTCCAGCTCTCAGAGTTACCAATTACACACTTGTCCCTCTAACCCATTTAGCCCAGAACTAAAACATTAGGTGCAAAATGTATCTCAGTGTCAAAGGATAACTGAAGTCTCACTTTTGAAGTATATGCCATGGCATAGCTGTCAGAGTACTCTACATACTTCATCCTATTTAATCTTCCTAGCACACCTGTAAGGTAAATTGCTCAGGAACTATTACTCCATATGATAGATTAAGAAGCTGAAGTAGTAACAACATTCATAATTAAAACAATACATTTGTTTTATGCTTTATGATGTTCACAGTGCTTTTGTTCAGATCATCCCAACTGATCCCTATAAAAGTCCTATTAACCAGGATTATTCTTGGAGTTTTATAGACAAGTATATCAAGACTCAAAGGATTAAGTGACTTGTTCCAGATGGCTTGGCTTATAAGAAGCAGAGCCACAATTAGGTGTTCCGATTCCCAAAAAACTTCCAAGGGAAGCAGCACAATGTTCATTCACTCATTCATTCATTCAACAAATATTTACTGAGTACCTATGTGATGGCTTTGTTATGCGTCAGCTTCAATAAGGTAAACTACATTTCCCAGAATCCCCTATGTGCTTCCCATCATGATGGGCTACAGAGAAGATTGTTGGGAAAAGAGATTAAGGGAAACTCTAGCCATTTTGTCACTCTTACACTTTGTTGCTGATCTGCTGATTCAGCTCACTGCTATGGAGCAGCCACTGGGCCTGGAAATGCTCTATCTTCCCTTGGATCCTCCAGGCAGTCTGACTCCTGAGCCAGGTACATGTGCTTCATTCAATGATGAAGAACCTCGGCTGCTGCAAAATTCTTTTATGACCAAGGGGAGAGGCAACAAGAAGGAAATGGGGCAGTTTTATCTTGTGGGGTTCCATCTCATGCGGTGGCTTCCAGCATGCTAGTGGTCTTCCCTTTATCACTGCCTCTGTTGTGGACTTGAGCTCCAGCATGAGATGCATGCCTGGTTCTGCTTCTTTAGTTAAAGCCTAATTTGTAGAAGATAGAGCCTACTATATGGCATGTATGTAGATTATAATTTTAAGAACCTAGTGGCTTTGGAATTAGAGCTAAGACTTTATCATAAATCCTCGATAAGTGAGGACACTATAGTATCTCTCCAGGCTCAACTTATTCATGTTAATTGGAATTGGTTAGAATTCCTAACTATTGGGCTTATTGTGAGAAGTGAATAAGAAAATGTTAAGTGCTTTAGTGTTATAGTAGGCTTGATACATTTCAGTTTACCTTTCTCCCCCTAGACCAATGCCCAGTACTCCTGACCCTTGATCTAGAACTCATTCCATTATACCATATTGTTCCTAATAAGTAACTATATTTCCCATATTTATTTTCCTGAAAGACCCAGTCTAGAAAACCTGGACCATAAATTCCAACCATAAATCTCCACCAAGCACTGTTCCATAACCACCTCACAAAGCTCTCAGTCTCCTCTCAGAGTATGCTCTTTCCATGTTGAAGCCAATCCTTCCTCCTCTTGCCTTAGGGCAAGCATTTCATAACTTTGTCCCAAATGAATTAACAAGGAAGTTCGTATAGGGCTGGAAGAAAAAGCAATCATTTCTCCCTATGTGCCCTGGCATCATCTTGATCTGTTGTGAGCATCAAGTGAACAATAGAATGGTTATCTTTAAAAATAGTGTAGACCAGGGTGTCTGGCTGGCTCAGTGAGTTCAGCGTCCAACTGTTGATTTCAGCTTAGGTCATGATCTCACTGTTTGTCAGAGGGAGGCCTGGGTCAGGCTCTGTACTGACAGCACAGAGCCTGCTTAGGTTTCTCTCTCTTCCAATCTCTCTCTGACCCTCCCCCACTCAGTCTCTCTAAATAAACATGAAATACATAAAAATAAGTAGTCTAGACCTAGGCTCTTCAGTACAGTAGCCACTAGCCTCATGTGGCTACTGAGCACTGGAAATATGGCTAACCGGTATGAGACATGTTATAAGTGCACACAACAGACTTGATTTCAAATAGTTACTGCAAAGAAAAAAATAAAGGATGTATGGTAACCCAGTAATTTTTTATACTGACTACCTACTGGAACACTACTATTTCGAACACATTAAGAAAAGTGTAAAATTAATTTCATCTATTTCTTTTGACATTTTTAAATGGAGCTACTAAAACACTTAAAGTCACCTATGTAGGTCATGTTTGTGGCTTATGTTATGTTTCTATTGGAGAACACTGGTCTAACCTGACACGAAAATAAAGCATTTTCATTTAGCATTTTCCTCTCTGGCCCCCACACAAGTTTGTCACACTGTTGGGTGTCCCAGCTCCATCTGCAGCCATACTTCATCCTTGTTTATGTCCAAAAGGAATAGGTTTCTGAATTTGGACTCAAAAGCAAGTAGCAGCTAAATTAAAACTAGGATACAGTATTAATTATTTTACAACATAGCTGTTGATAACACATTGGTTTAACAGATAGTGGTTCTAAGAGGCAAGAATATGTTTAAAGATAAATAAACGCCAAGAGAAGCTCATAAGACTTTTGTTCCATCACTTTATCACTACAACACTTCCTGTAAGAGATGAGACTTTCCTTAAAAAAGCAAACATATTTATAGGGAGCTAAATTTAGTGCTCCAAAACTCTTAAGTCTTAAGGGAAAAATACTTCCTGCATTTGAATAAAAACAGTTGGCGTCCAGTGTATCACTCTTTTCCCATAAAAAAAAAAAAAAAAAAAAAGACAAAGATTATACAGGTCACACCTCTAGGCTGTGACTCAGAGTGGTGCTTCAGTCCCAGAGTGGTAACAGAAAACAAAACAAAACGAACAGAAAAGAAAAAACCCACACCCCCCCCAAAAAAAAAATCAAATATTATCCAACTTGTTTTTCTAAAATTTTTATTTCAAATCTCTAACACCACAGAGGACCAGTATCTCCCAGAGATTTTTCAAGTACCCATGACTTCAGAGGGATACTCGAAATATTGACACAGCCTAGGTAGTGATCTTTCAGAATCAATACTGGCTGTCAACAATTCATTTGGCCATCCTCATGCAAACCAGGTGACTGGCTGCCCTGCATAAGTTTCTCCCCAACTCTCTGACCTCAACCTGGACCTTGCTTCCATTACTCTTTCCTCAGATTTTCACCTACCTAGAACTCCTTCAGTCTCATCCTGGCCAGTCTCTCATATCACCTTCCTCACCTCCACCTTGCTCCAGATTCTCTTTCACTGCTTAAGAAGCAGTCAGACAATATAGAATGATCCTTAAAAGGATCAGAACAAAGAGACTGAGTGAGAAAATCCAGAAGCTTTTAGCCAGCAGAATGATATGATGAACTAGATACACAGATTAATACATTTTTTATCTTGCCACATACAGGAACAATACTGGTGGGGAATGGAGGGAGTAACACATGAGACTATTGTACGACAGGGCTCAGTGGTTAACAAAACATGGAGAACCCTTCAGACTTCATTTCTGGAAGGGGTACATGGAGAGAGGAATAAAACAAGAGAAAGGCTCTTCTGTACTTGCATCACCAAGATGCTACAGATCTTATCAGAAGTGACCCTCTGCCTTGTTTTGTCCAGCATCATATAGTATTCATTAGGAAATCAGAAAAAGGTTACTGAAACTGATATCTCAATTCTAGGGTGATGGCCACAAGTGTTGGAATCAGTAATTTATAAGGAAAGCTCATAAAGACAAAGAATGAACTTTCAGCTTCTGAATAATCAAGGGCATTGGAGGAAGACAAACATATAGGATGTTTTGTTTAATATTTAACATTGAAAAAAAAAAAACAACAACTAAAAGCACAAAATAAAGCCCAGCCATGAGACTGTACTAACTGGTTCCCATCAAAATGGTTTCAGCTCAAGTAACAGAAATCCCAACTAAGAATGGCTTAAACCACAAAGCCAATTACATAAGATGCTGCAGACTTGGACTGGCAGCTCCATGATCTCAAGGATCCAGGACCTTTCCATGTTTTTGTCCTGCCATCCTTGGAGTGTTCAGTCATGATTCCTCCTTGGCAGCAAGGCTGTAGCAATTCTACACACCACATACAGGTACAACCAAATCCAGAAACAAAATGTAGATCTTTACTTCCCTGTGTCTCTTTTCAAAAGGGAAGAAAATGTCTCCCAAAAGACCCTCAGAAAATATCTCTTCCTACCTATTATCTCATATTACTACCCTGGTAGCAAGAGAGATGGCAAACATGAACTCTGCTACAGTTGGCCTCTGCAGTGGAAAGACAGCTCTGTTAGCTAGGAAGGTGGAAGGGGAAGATGCAGTGGGGGGAATGTTGGGTTGGCAATCCCATCCTACAACCAGATTTAACCCAAATCCTTATGGGATGAAACCATGGGGTTCAAGGTCAAGAAGCATACCACACCTTCACATCTCCCATTTTATGTTCTCATCCCTCACTCCTCTCCCCCTCCACCCATAGCCCATATTCCAGCTTCTCCTCCCTATGTTAGTCTGTCCTTCCTGGGACAAACTCTAGAAGCTGCTTAGATCTTAAGGCAACCACTGGAGTCAGATATTACCTAAGAAATGTTCATTTAAGGCAAGATATGGAAATTGAAAAGAACAAAGAGAAGGGATAAAAGAAAAAAAGAAGTACAAGGACAGGAAAAGGGGAGACATGAGAAGAGAGAGAGAAAGGCAAGACAAGTTAAAGAAAAGAGAAATTCAGAAGGAAACCAGGTTCAGATCGTATCTTTTTAGGCTGGTACTTGCCCATCTCCGTCTTTAAACCCTTTCAATTTGTTGCAAAGAGTTCAACTCAAAACATTCAATGGGCTCAGCCTTAGATCCCAACAGAGAGGTCCATTGGTCATACCATTATGTTCTAGACTTCCCACATACCATCATCTGGAGCCCTAGGATCTAGTTTAAAGGATGAGTAATAAGAAAATATTTCTGAAGGTCTTCAAAGCCTCTTTACTTCGGACATGAGAAAATGTAAGGAAAGCTCAGTCCTTTTCAAGACCTAAGTCTTCCTAATATTCTGTTCTCTCTAATAGCATTATCCACAGCCCCTGAGCTCTTTTCTTAGATAGGCCTCAAAAATACACTAAATCCCAAAATTGTAATAGCACTCTATTTTTGTGCTCTCAATTCCTTTACTTAACAAAAGATTCCTTGAATCTTGAAACATTACTTACAAACAAACCTACAAAGAATATAAAAATCATCTTATTTCTAGTGATGCTCACCACATAAGATACAGAGAGAATTTTGGTTCTGCCTTTAGTGAATTTTCAGGCAATTTTTCCCACATGTATCATTAGCCAGGGTCATTCAACTTCCAGGTATTAATGAGTTACATGAAGATGAGGTTTGGATAGACAAGGTTTTAAGCTGTTTCATTCCTTTTCATTCACAAAGCCATATCACAGGGCTCTTATCCACAAATAAGTGAGTAAATAAATAATCTACCAAATGCCTACATGTTCCATAACATAGGAGAGAAGGGGAAGAAGGGGAGGAAAGGAAGAAAGGAAGAAGAGAAGAAAACTTGAAAAATAGTAATAAAATTATACTTCCTCTGTCTATAAAGCGATGGGAACCCTTTATAGGCCACATCCCTGTAGAAATCCTTTCTCCATGTATCCCAACAAAATTCTCTTCTCCATGTATTCCAAGTAGATATAGGCTGCTCCCAGCCCAGGCTCCCAAACACCACAGCAAAGGTAGTGCTTCCTCAGGTAATGACCCAGGAAGACCTCTATTCACTGTGACCTGATGGAACATTGGCTGGTGTGGTAAGCCCTCCTTCCTAGAATATCTGGAGGGCTTACAGCAGCTTAGTTTTCTACATCTGTAAACAGAATTAGACCAAAATTCAAGAGCCAAGTTACTTGTGGGAGAGAAGCTAATCAAAAGTCATATTAGTTAGCATTTGTAGTTATGCAAATATTTGGTGTTGAGATAAATTAGATCACTGGTGGCCACTTCCAGAAATCAAAAACCAACTTTAAAGAAGCCACACAGTTCTGTTTTCCATCCACTCATTCAATAAGTAAATATTTATTAAGCACCTACTGTAAGTCAAATACCATTCCAGTCACTAAAAACACTGTGGGGAGGCACCTCAGTGGCTTAGTCATTTAAGCATCCAACTCTTGGTTTCAGCTCAGCTCATGATCTGTGAATCTGAGCCCCATGTCCAGTTCTGTGCTACTAGTGTGGGGCCTGCTTGGGATTCTCTCTTTCCCACTTTCTTCCCCTCTTCTGCTCATGCCCGCATGCTCGCTCACTCTCTCTCTCTCTCTCTCTCTCTCTCTCTCTCACACACACACAAATAAATAAACTCTAAAATAAAATAAGAGGCACCTGGGTGGCTCAGTTGGTTAAGAATCCAACTTTAGCTCAGGTCTTGATCTCATGGTTGGTGAGTTCGAGCCCTGTATCAGGCTCTCTGCTGTCAGGATAGAGCCCGCTTTGGATCCTCTGTCTCTTTCTCTCTGCCCCTCCCTCTACTATTCCCTAAATAAATAAACAAAAAATAAATAAAATATAAAAACATAGTGGTAAGTAATCAGACAAATTCTGCCCTTGTTAAGTTTACATTCTGTAGAGGTAAGAGAAGACATACAAGCTCAATAACATACTGAATGCTAGACACTCACAAGTGCTAATGACAGAACACAAATCAGGGAAGAAGGGTAGCATATGAAATGTCACAAGATAATTTAAAGGCCTCTCTCAAGGGGTGACTTTTGACTGAAGACAGGAAAGTAGTAGAATATGGTACATGAGGACATTGAGGGAAGGATGTTCCAGAGAGAACAGCAAGTTCAGTGCAAAAGGCCAGGGACAAGCTTGTTGTGTTCCAGAAAAACAAGATCAGTGTGCCTGGAGCAGAGAAAATCGAGTGGGACAAAGACATGAAGCATAGGGAGCCAGATTATTTGATTTCCTTTACTTCTAAAAAGGTCCAGGTAGACAAACAGAAAAAAGTATATAAAAGGTTGTCATATCGGGACACGTTGGCAGCTCAGTCAGTTGAGCATCCGACTCTTGATTTAGACTCAGGTCCTGATCCCAGGGTCATGGGATCAAGCCCCGCATCAGGCTCTGTGCTGATTGTGGAACATGCTTGGTATTCTCTCTCTACCTCTACCTCTCTCTCCCCCCACCATGCCCCTCTTCCTGCATGTTCTTACATACTCTCTCTCTCTCAAAATAAATAAAAATTTAAAAAAATAAAAGTTTGTGGTACTAAGCCAATGTGTAAACATTGCCTATCCTAGTCCTGAACACTAGGAGATCTTGAATTCCAGTCACTTTTCATTTCCTTTAACAACGTGCCCCACCTCATCGTCCTGATTCCCCCAGCCCTACTTTACCTGTTCCACCATCATCTCTCTACTCCCCCCTATAGCAAAGCTGCTCTCCTGTGGAGCTGTCACTTTGTAAGGGATATGATAAATGGTTCACACCACAGTGATAATAATCTCTTAAATTCCAATGGGCTTTACACATTCTAGAAAACTTTGACTTGCATTGGCTCATTAGATTCTCAAAATATTCTTGTGAGGTAGGAAGGGTTCTCTTGTTAGAGAGGAAAAAATTGCCATTCAGAGGCTAAGTGGCCTATGTGGGGTCACGCAGCTAACAGAAAGCAGAGTGAAACTACAATTTGAGTCTCCTGCTATACCCTTCCTGAAGTTACATAAAAGTAGAGACATTGCAAACACTACTGAGCAGCCACTACATTTCCATACGGCTGGTGCTAACTGGTCACGGTGAAGCCTAGATGGTATAAATTTAATCAAATGAACAAGAAAAATGGAGTCACAAAGCAAAGCCCAGTTTTCAAGTGAGCAGGATTTTTACTAATTCCCTGAAACCTCATTTTTCCTACTGACCCTAAGCAAAATCCTGAGCTCAGCAAAAGCCAGGGGAAGATAAGGTCCATGAAGTATACTCTATACCAGTACACCCCTAACTCATGGGCCATACTTGGCCATGAGCCAAGGTGGTTAATAAGTTTCAAAACTCTAAGCTATTTCCTTAAGAAAGAAAGAAAGAAACTTTATGTGTATTTTTGTTCATCCTTAAAAAAAGTCAGTTTTTTGAAGTGAGTAAGACCATTACATGGCCTGTGCCCCTTTCTCTGCCATAATAAGTCATTTCACAAATGAAGCGATGTGAGAGCAAAAGTGCCCTGAGATCTGGGCAGCTATGTCCCTGCCCTGACATCACACTGGAGAGCCCCCACTCTGGCCCTCTTGTAGCCATGCCCCAGCCCTGCTAAGGAGTCTGAGTCCACAACGCCAAGGAGACATGACCACCCAGTCTGCACTGAACATGCTGATACTTAGTGCCCCAAAACCTCCTGCCCAAATACTCAGTGTTTGCCTTGTCCTCCCCATGGAAAACCACACCCCCAGTGTGCATACCACAAGGCCTAAAGATTGCTGTTTGTGGGACGTTAACAGACCTTGGAGTGCAGGCTGAAGCACACCATGCATGCTGGATGGAATCAGGATGAAAGAGAAGTGAGGAGAGGCACCTGAGTGGCTCACTCAGTTAAGTGTCTGACTCTTGGTTTCAGCTCGGGTCATGATCTCACAGTTTCATGAGTTCAAGCCCCTCATTGGGCTCTGCACTGACAATGTGGAGCCTGATTTGGATTCTCTGTCTCCCTCTCTCTCTGTCCCTCCCCCCATTCACGCCATCTCTCTCAAAATAAATAAATAAGCTTAAAAAAAAAAAGGAAGAGAAGAGAGGAGCTGCAGGTCAATACCTCCATTTGCACACTTACCTAAGTCCTGCAGATGTTCATAATAGTATGCACAAAAAAGTGGAGATAAAGGGTGCCATCCCATCCCCACTACTGAGAGAACTACTCTAGGTTTTCAAGTTTTTCTAGATGAAGTGCTTTTTGTTTTTAGACCAAATAATATACAAACTGCAATCACAAGTATCCACATAGCCTTAAGGAATGGGGTATAGCAGGGAACAAGGGGAGAAAGCTTTTCAGGGTCCCTACTATTTCCCTTGCCCACAGTCGCTCTGTGCTCTGTGAGAACATGACTCCAATCTGTGAGAACACATTAAGGGAGCCAGAGGCAGAGGAGCCCTGATGTGGACACTAAGACAAAGTAAATATAGCAGCTCCCTCCAACATGCCATCTCCCCACTGTGATAGTCCCCAAGTAAAGCCGAATCTAGTTAGAAGGTCACAAGCAGGTGGCAGTGACTAAGAAGAGAGTCCACCAACATTCCTCAGCATCTTTCTGACCACACCTTTGGCAATAGTTTTGCAGGGGCTGTTGGATTAAAAAGACCTAAAAAATCATCCTAGTCCTATGCAAAATGGCAGGCCAGCATTATCATCTTTGCTTGGGACACTCTGTTCTCTGCCCTTCAGTGAATTCCACCATGCTTATCAAAAACCTTGGCACCTGTCTCCATTTCCTTCCTCAATCCTGAACCTTCCTGGAGACTTCAGCATCCTCATGGATCCCCCAGCCTAGACCTCAACTTCACAATGCTTTCACTTACTTATTCCCAGTGCTTTACACCTTCATCTACTTTGTCAACATACAGCCATAATTCTTATTTCCCAAACTACCCCTGTCCCTCCGAAGTTCTGCCCTTCAGAAACCTGCTCCCTGACTTCTTCACTATTCTACTGCCTTTTTCAAACCTTTTCTCCTGCAGTATGCCTCATCTTTCAGGTTGTCATGTCTTCGTACATGCAATGCTCCCTGCCTAAAAGGCCATCCTGACAGTTGCCTGCCTGATATGCTTACTCCATCTATTAAAAAGGCAGTTCAAACATGGCTTTTCCATTCAACCTAAGTTGATTAAGCACCTGTTAGGGAGAAGGCACTGTGATAGGCAGCAGGATTACAAAAATGAGTAAAAGGTCTTCCTTTCCCTACAGGCACTGGCTCAGGAAACTGACAAGGGAACATACAATTCCATCCATGTAGGAGTTCATCACCACTAGATCTGCCTTTTAAGACATGCTAAAGGGTACTATTCAACTGGAAATAAAAAGATACTAAGAAACAGTGTAAAAATATATGTATATATATGTAAAATTCACTGGTAACTATAAATATATACCCAAAGTCCTTTTGGGTGCTATGCCTTTCTAACTTTGGAAGCTTTTACAGTTTCTTTTTCATATCCTTCATGGTTACTGTGGAACATCTCTGTGTGAGGTCACCTTCTGTTTAGTACTCTGTGTCCCTCCCATTCAGGGTCTTTTTTTTCCCTTCTGTGATTTTGAGGGGAACTTATACCTCAATCCTCCTGATCTCTCAACTTGGCATCTGTTCATTTTCTGATGCCTTCTGGGGAAATTCCTTATTCCAGTATTTATCTACTAATAGGTTCTTTGGCTGTACCCATTCATTTTATGCAGCCAATCCATTGAGTGCTTTATTTCACCAATTATATTTGGATACTCGGTATTTCCAGTTGGTTCCTATTCATATTTGCTTCTCCCTGCTTTATTTTTTTCAATATTCTCCTTCATCTCTAAGGATAATTACTATGCTTATTTTTTATATAAGCTGCTTCCTCTGGTTTAACTCCTCTTGTTAAATTTCTTTCATAGAACTTTTACACCTCACATGTCTGGCCACATTTCCTTTTAAGTGCATCCTTTATTCCCTTAAGACTACCAGCTGCTTTGCAAAGACTATCTACCTGGGAGAGCTATAAAAACAGACTTTGCTTATTCTCCAGGTGAATGAAAGGAGGATCGTCTTCAAGGTAGAAAGTCTCAAAGGTTACCCTCTGAATTCAACCATTCCCAGATCCCCACCTCCACCAGGCGTTCCCCTGGTCTCCAGGGAACATCTCATCACTTCATAGCCAGGCATGTTCTCATACACACAGACCTCTTCGGTGTAATTGCCTAGTCCACTGGATAGAGGAAGACAGAATAAGGAAACGCTCAGTGGTCTAGGTGTTGTGGCTGCTGGCTTTTCACTTTGGCCCTGGAGCTGCCCTCACACTACCCTGCCACTTCCGCCCGGTATTGCTGCTTTTCTGCCCACAAAGGCGGGCAATGCATCACTAGAGTAACATGGGGAAGAATAAGGACACATGAGAAATCACTCTTCCAGCCAATCTTTTGGATGTCCCTGGCCTTCCCCCTTAGTCTGTCATTTCTCCCATGCTGGCAGCCAAACACATTCATCTCCCTGGGGTTCCCAGTTGTTCTGTCAGTTAATGAAAATGGTTGAGATCCACCTCTCTCTTTTTCCTCTGACATCTCCATTGTTGGGTTCAAAAAAGAAAGCCAACACCATGCAAAGACTGAGCCATATGGGACTCCAGGTATATTAAGGCCATATAATAACAACTTTGTCAAGAGAAACGTTTTTAAAAACACTGTAAGACAAGAGTAGTGATGACTGAGTGCAGAGCCAGATTACATGCCAGCTCGTAGCTCAGGCTACACAGCTCTCTTGACATCTTCAAACCAAAAAGAGAATTTCAGAATCAATTTAATTTAATCAAAGCTCACCAGGGGCACTAGAGATCAACAACTGCTCAAAGGCAGTAAGTAGCTCCTAAGAAGAGTCAGTCACAGAAGCATATGCCTTAGGATATAGTCCCTGCCTTCATCTAACTCAGCTTTTCTTTTAAACTACCTTTTCAAACTTCCATAGCTCTCTATAGGTTCCTTTCTTTCCCTGATATCCAATCTTACTCTAATTTCATTCATCCTGTCCCAGTAAAAAGATACAGACAATGGCTAAGATAAAGAGTCTTTCATAAATTCTTATATCAAAAAGGCTACAGTCCAGGTTCTTCCATGGCTTCTGGGTAAACACTAATTACCCTGAGATTTAACAAGACATTATGGAAATTTGGGATGACAAAGGACAGAATCAAGCTCCTTTTCTCTGATAAAAGGAATTTAGCATTTGCATGGAATCCTATGGAAAAGAGAAAAGCAGCCAGGACTTAAGTCTTCTGGTAATTTGCCCTGCTAGAGACTGGATTTTCTCCTAATGAAACAGCATCAACTTAAAAGCCAAATCACTTCTGGATAAATGGCCAAAGTGTTCCTCATACAAGGCCCTTTAAGTAAGCATTCAATAAAAATCCTCTCGTATTAAAGGTGAGAGTGAAAATACATCTTCAACATATTGAACATCCTAAGACTTCCCAAGTCCCTCCATTGTAAAACAGGGACCCAAGTCCATCACCACAGGTTATGAGGATTCAAGACAGCAAAGGATGTCCTGACCAATCAATAATAATAGCCAGAAATTATGGGCATTTCCCATTTATCCTCCTGTCTATGGTTCTAGACCTACGTGGCCTCACACACAAACACAAACACACACCACAAAACCATTATAGAACTTTTTCCCTCTCAGCCTTTATCTCTATCCCCTTTTCTATCCCAGCCTGTGGTAAAAAGTCATACCCTTGGTTTTCACAATGAGGAAAACATCTACTAGGACTCCATCCACCTGACCAAAACATCAAAAATTTAAAAAAAAAAGTAGACAGTGACCACGATTCTTTAGCCTGTTCTTTCTTCTCCTTTCAAAAGAGACACTAAACCACAACCTCCTTTTCTCTTCACTGATAAAGCAGAAAAAGATCTTGGGAAAAACTGGCTCAGCCTCTAACAACTTAGGTATTATCATCTCTCATTTTATAGATGAAGCAACTGAGGCCCCTAAAAGTGACTTACAAATATTCCACATCAAGTTTCAACAGCTGAACTAGAATTTAGGTTTTGTACTTTCTAAAACTTAAAACTTTTCCCCATTCCTCCACACTGGTAGTTGTTTGCCAGATGCTCAAGAATTCTTAATTCATCACAATCTGTGCAAAGAGTTGGGAGGACACTGGTATTCCTCAATCTTTATTCAAATCTCATCAACCACTGCATTTCACAACATCACAAAAGCTTCCCTATTGCATTGTGGTGGGTTTTCAACCACCTTTAGTTGACTTTTTGCCACCCTTTCTTAATGGGCAGTTCACCAGGCCAATACAAGGTCACCATCTAGTGGTAAGATCCTCTAACTGCAAGCTATGTAGCCCATCTGAGATTCTTCTCTGCACCCCTTTGCCTTATTCCCACACCCACCTCCCACCCCTGCAGTTATTTCCAAACTCCCAGAAATAATTTGCAAAGGAAATAAAGAATTTCCAGTTATGTCACAGTATTTTTAAGATTATTTTAATATTGGGGCACCTGGGTGGCTCAGTTGGTTAAGCACCCAACTTAGGCTCAGGTCATGATCTCACCAAGCTCAGAGCCCCACATTGGGTGAGCTCAAGGCCCGCTTCAGGTTAGCTTAAACCCCACCTCGGACTCTGCACTCTCTCTCCCTCTCTAAGCCTTGTGGGATTCTCTCTCTGCCCCTTGCTCAGTCACGTGCACCCTCTCTCTCTCGGTGTGGGGGGGGGGGGGAGTTATTTTAAGATTTAGACATTTACTAAGGCAATACAGAGTCATATGAGATAATTATCTAGCTGACCAGAAATCTACTTTTGGTGTCGTAAACCTTGAAATACAAAGAGACATCACTAGATGTCTAGAACACTAGATATGAACTATATGGTGAATGATTGTAGATGCCCGTAAGTTGAGGTGAGCTGAGTATTAGAGTCTACTTCACTGAAGGAGCTCTACGATCTTAGCAACTTCCCAGGTACCTCTCAAACAAAAGCAACTACTTCTGAGAAGGATGTGAATTCTGATTCTGCTCTCAAGTATTTATCGAATATCTACTCTAGGCTTAAAAATATGAGGTATGTTAGGTAAGACTGAACATTGCTCAAGAAATTGCTTTGGCCCTTCACTCACTATTCTGTAAACTCTGCTACTTCATATTAAGCAAATAAGCTCAATGGCAAATTCTATCACCTTTTTCCAGTCCCAAACATAAGTCTCTCTGTAGCCTATAGCACCATTAAGCAAGTGCTCTTCCTAAAATAAAACTCTTGTCCATCCTTACTTCCTTGACATATACACTCTTACTTGTAAGCCCATCTCCCTCCTCATCTAATTGTTGGTGCCCCCATGCCTCCCCAAGTCTGTTTCCCCCAGGATCTAGTTTGGGGCTCCTTCTCTTTTCCTTCTTTTCACTTTATCTTGACAATCTATCACATTTGTAGCTTTGATTATCACGTGTCTATCTCGCCCTGATTTTTATTCTAAGCCCTAGATTCGCATTTTTAACTGCCTACTGATTATCTTTCCCTAAGATTTCAAACTCTATGTGCCTAAAATCAGATCAGCAATGTCCCCTCCAAACTCCACTCCTCTTTGTTCACCACTTCAATTCATCAGGCTCCATCTTCTGCTGCTACTTTAACTCCTTCCTTCCTTCCTTCCTTTCCTAATAGGCTATCATCTCATTACTTTCTGGGGCAGTCAATTCTGTATCTTCATTGATCTCTCCCATACCTTTCTCCCTCTCCCCAAGACGACTAGTCTGATTCAGGCCCTCTTTCTCTTCTACTCTGAATATATCTTGCAAGTATTTGTTCTGTGCATATTATGTACCAATCATTTGCTAGGCACTGAGAATATAGCAGGGACCAAATGAGACAGCAGCCTTGCCCTGATGACACTTATATGTTATTATAGGCAAAGAGGAAAAACATAAAAGAAAGGTGTAAAAAAAAAAAAACTTGAACATTTTCATCCTTGTCTCCTTGAATCAATAAAACAAGATCACTATCGTCTCAAACCTTTAGTTTCTTCTGCTGCTCTACCCATTTTAAGTAACCTATAATAGAGGTGCCTGGGTGGCTTAATCAGTTAAGCATCTGACTCTTGATTTTAGCTCAGGTCATGATCTCGCAGTTTGTGACTTCGAGCCCTGCATCAGGCTCTGCACTGCTCTCCCTCTGCCCCTCCCCATGTCCACACACGCACACACGCACACGCACTCTCTCTCTCTCAATAAACATTTTAAAATAAATAACCTGTAATAAACAGAAATATTTTAAATTTACATAGTTTATGGCAAAAAGGGGAAAAGCAAAAGTTTACATGGTTACCCTAAACCTCACAGTCATTCTTTACTTTAAAATCCTTTTTAGGGGTGCCTGAGGGACTCGGTTGGCTAAGCGTGTGACTTCAGCTCAGGTCATGTCTCACAGTTCGTGAGTTCAAGCCCCACATCGGGCTCTGTGCGGACAGCTCGCAGCCTGGAGCCTGCTTCAGATTCTGTGTCTCCTTCCCTCTCTTCCACTCCCCTGCTCATTCATTCATATCCTCTCGCTCTGTCTCTCGCTCTGTCTCTCTCTCGCTCTGTCTCTCGCTCTGTTTCTGTCTCTCTCTGTCTCAAAAATAAATTTAAAAATCCTTTTTATAAATCAAGAAACAAATTCTAAACTTCTGAGGGTATATGGAATTAATCAGGCAAAAATCGTATATGCCTAGCCATAGGAAAAACTATGGAATAACCAGGTTTTGTTAGTAGGAAGCAAATTAGTAGCGTGTGCCAGTTTTGTTCATTTACTTCAAAACCTAAAAGTCCAAATTATGTTTATTGTGTTTACTAGAAGGCCTTAGTCCATCAAACTGATGCTTATTGAGCCCACAAAATCATCAAGATTTACGTTTGTTCATATTCCCAGTATTAACTGCTAATATTTAAGGCCTTACATACTTCATTCATTCATTCAACAAATGTTTATGAGTGCCTACTATATGCCAGACATCAGGCTGATTTCTGGGGTAGGAAGACAGGACATTGTAATTACCTTCATAGGACAGCCTCATAGGGCTAGGATTTGTGTGACAATGAGAGTTCAACTAGAAACTCAAATGAAGTTATGGGAAGGGGATGGTTAGGAGTCAAGCAAAGCCTCACCATAAGGAGATATTTAGGTTAGGTCTTGAGGGATCAGAGGCAAAAGAGTTTTTCATTCAAGGTAGAGATGGATATTGCCGACAGAAGGAAAAAGATGTGCTTAGGGATGTAACACAACAGACATTATCCACTGGGGCAACTGCCAATCCATGACACAGGAGTCTGAACTTCAGATAAGAGAGCGGGGAATAAGCCAGTTACCAAACTTGAACAGAAATATCAATACTGTGTCATACTTACACATAATTGAGAAATACTTACCAGTTTCCACCATTTGCTTGTTTGACATGTACTCAAATGACCCATGATCACGCAATACAGATAGACACACACATCAATCTACTCCCCAGCTACAAATTGCCCATAACCTTTTAGCCATTGACTCTGTATTTAATCATTTCACAATTCCTCCAAGACATTAAATTAACATACCATCAGCGTGCCCTGTTTTTCCAAGGTAACCATGAATTTATTAAAAGAAACTTCAGTTCTGCCTGCTGGTTTGTGTGATCCAGTGTTTGGTTGTTTGTATTGTTACCATGGCAACAGGTGGACAGTTAAATTTGGCATAGAACATGTGGTACTGCTAAAATGTTGCTTTATGAAGTACTTTCTGGTACTATTTCCACCGAAGAGTTAAAGATAATATAACAAGCCACTGTCTCTGGGGAGGAATCAAACAGAAGAGGGAGTACGATAATGGGCTGGGTTTCAAAAGGGTTTTATGGACCACATCTTGTGTCAAGGAATGGATAGCTCTTACTGGAGAAGTCCTTCAGGCATACAGGGGGTTAAACAGTGCTAATAATGCCAATGTGAACTTGACTCTCCCACAACAGGAAGGGTACTCAGGCTTTCCAACCTAATGACCATGGATCACTTTTCACCGAAAGGCTCAGTGACCTTCCATGAAACATACATTGAGAAAATACTGAGTTAGATATTATAGCTTTAAAAAAAACTGTATTAAGAACCTTACACATATTACTAAGTGAAAGAAGCCAACTCGAAAAGCCTACATTCTATTTGATTCCAACTATATAACATTGTGGAAAAGGCAAAACCACAGAGTTTAAAAGATCAGTGGTTGCAAGGGTTTTTGGGGGAGAGAATGATGAATAGATGGAACACGGGATTTTTAGGGCAGTGGGAATACTGCATATGATACCATAGCAGTGATTATATATTTGTCCAAACCCATACAATATACAACACCAAGAATGAACCTTAATGTGAACTCAGGTGATGATGATGGGTCTGTTTAGGTTCATCAGTCACAATTAGTGTACCACTCTGGTGGATGTTGATGGGAGGCTGTGCAGGTGTCAGATTAATGGGTATATGGGAAAACTCTGAACTTCCTTTTTTTAAAAAAAAATTTTTAATGTTTATTTATTTTTGACAGAAAGAGAGAGCATGAGCGGGGGAGGGGCAGACACACACACACAATCCAAAGCAGGCTCCAGGCTCCGAGCTGTCAGCACAGAGCCAGACACGAGGCTCGAACTCACAGACCGCAAGATCATGACCTGAGCCGAAGTCGGACACTCAACCGACTGAGCCACCCAGGCACCCCCCCCCTTTTTTTTTTTTAAGAACAGCTACATCACAGCAAAACAAACTTTTCTAAAAAATAAAGCAGGGTTTTTTTTTGTAAGTATTATATTCTATGTAGGAAAACTACAAAATTAAAGGAATAGCCTCTCCCTGAGCTGTGATCCCCAAGTTCCCTTCTCCATATTTAAAAACAGTGTTCCAGGGCCAGATGGAAGTTCACTGGAAATCCAAGCACTTCTGCCAGATGGAATGCACCCATGGTCTGGTCAGCCCTAAGCTCCTGCAGGGTGGATATTGTCATGTTAGCTGCTGTGTCTCTAGTGACAAGCACCACAATAGCACATAGCAGACTCTTACGAAGGTTGGAAGGCTCCAAGTACAGACTGGTGTCCTCCTGAAACTGGACAGGGATTCGGTGCACTGGAGCAGCTGGGGGCCTCCCTGGGAAGGAGGTGTGGGAGGTGATAGCAATGGTAGGCGACCTGAATTGGGCAGGGCTGGGGAGATGGCACTGAGGTGCCTCGTGGCTCCAGCTGTTTGGGGTAAGGCAGCTAGAGGGAGATATAGATGCTGAGAGGATGACCAAAAAGATGCGGGGACAGGGGTGCCTGGGTGGCTCAGTCGCTTGAGCATCTGACTTCAGCTCAGGTCATGATCTCACAGCTTGTGAGTTCAAGTCCCACGTCAGTCTCTGTGCTGACAGCTCAGATCCTGGAGCCTGCTTTGGATTCCGTGTCTCTGTCTCTCTGCCCCTCCCCCACTCATGCTCTATCCTTCTCGCTCTCAAAAATAAGTATTTAAAAAATTTTAAATTAAAAATACTGTTCCAGGTGAGCAAATGTGGACTGAGCCCTGTATCAGGCACTGTGGTAGAAACAGAACAAGCAGAAGTCTTCGTCCCCAAGAGTATGTAATATGATTGGGAAGAGGGGAAATTAGATAGACATGGATAGATATAAAACACTTAGAAAAACATACTTAGCTAATATTTATTGGGTCCTTCTCCTCGTAGAGCTGACAGTCTAGGTACAGGGAAAAATATGCCATTAGCAAAAGACATCCAAGACCTGTTACATAGCTGAATAAAAACAGCTTAATTTTAAATCTACTATAGGAAGCTTTTCTGAGGAGGTGACATAGAGCTGGAATAGAAGATATTAGTCAGTTGAAAACTGAAGGGAATAGTATTCTAGGCAGAGGAATAGGAAATGTAAATCCCTAAGGCAGGGAATAGCTTACAGTTCCTGGAACTAAAAGCCACCACTTCAAAGAAAGTGTATGAAGGAAGAAAAGAGAAGCAGTCAGGGCCCCGTGTGTAGGGCCCTTAGGACAGGTGAAAGAACTTATCCTTATTCCAATGGAAATGGGAGGTCTTTGAAGGGTTTTAGGAACAGATCACAATCTGCTTATGTTTTTACTGTACAGGGTGCTAGGAATCACTCACTCATCAAGTTTGTGACTTGGGTTCAAGAGGGAGCCACTTGGGTTCAAGTTTAAGTGTTATTTCAGCCAAAGGTCACAGCTGGGATGTGGGGATGGGGGCAGGGGCACATTTATAAGGAAGTCCATATTACAGCTGCAAAAATCTTCTATCAGTATGGCAGCATCTGTAAGGTTTTCCATTCACAAAGCTTGGTTTGAGCCAACAGGGAGGAACGTACAGTGAAAAGGAAGGACAAACTGGAAGCCACACTTGTTTCTTAGCATCAGAGCACTGTCTTTATTCCTATACCTCTGCTATTCTGAACTTTCTCTGAAAGCTGTTAATACCATCAGTAGTAACTAATGCCTTAGCTGGGAAATAGGTAATAGTGAAAAAGCAAGATAGGTCTCAAGTGAAAGGCAGAAAGGGGAAAGACATAGGGGGCAATGTGGGACAGACCTCCCCTCCCCTCCATTTTTGGTTTTGTTTTTGTTTTTTGTTTTGTTTTGTTTTTGTTTTTGTTTTTGTTTTTTTTGCCAATGCTCAAGTAGCAATCAGGAGACTCAGTCTACACATTGCTGTCACAGTCTAACTGTGTGACTTTAAGTAAATCCCATCACTTCTCTGAGCCCTTTTCTTTACCACCTTTAACTACTGAGGGTTTAACCATATGCTCATGAAGGTATTTTTTCCACTCTAACTTTGACACTATGATTCTCTTTACCAAAAAAAAAGTTCTTCCTTGAGAACTCTCACAGTACAAGTGAGGGGTGGAGAGGGAAGGGGGAAGGAGGCAAAGGGAGGGGTGGAGAGGGTATTCTGCATTTTAACAGTCACTGAGTTCACATGAGCCTTATAACCTGCCTATGTCACTCCCTGGTGACAAGGACTGGGGGGCTCATTCAAGAATGGCCCAGGGGCAATGAGAATATCCAGAAGCAGAAGCATCCGTGCAGCTTGCTTCATGTTTAATTCCCAAGCAAGTTCACACTGGGCAATTCTACCTCACACTCCCAAAGTGGGGAGGGCCACCCACTGCAGAAACAGAGATGCTTTCAGAGGAAGGATAGATCATCAGTGACTCCTGGGAACCAGGCATCTAATCAGATAGTGTAAGATTGCTTTTGAAAATATCCAAAGTTAGGCTTTTGTAAATCAAAAGATTTTAGTAAGTGATTTTTTGAAATAGGTTCTCATTTTGACACATCATCAAAGTTTACGAGGGGGGGTCAATATAGGATTTGCTTTGTATTAGTAATTATTGAAACTGAGTGATAGGTACATGGGGATTCACTATTCAGTTTCATGTCTGTTTGAAATTTTGCATATTAAAGTTTTAAAAATAGAATCAATCCTAATCCCTCAGACTGAACCATGACCCCAAATGTATGACAGGTACACAGCAGCTAGTCAGGGCTATCTGACAGAATGTTCTGTGATGAAGATGTCCTATACCTGCATTAACCAATACAGCAGCCACTAACATTGTATTATTATTGAGCATTAAAATATGGCTAGGAGGACTAGGGAACAGAATTCCTTACTTTTAATTAATTTAAATATACATAACCACAGATAGTTAGTGACTACCATATTGGACAACAGAGCCAGAATTTTGATGCCAGGCTTTGCCAGCTCCAGCACACCAGTGGTGAGCCCCTAGCATTTGGAGCTAAAGCGTATGAGGGAGTAAAGAAGCTCAGGTAAGTCAGAGGTTAACAGAGACACAGAATTTGTGGCTCTGAATTAAGGCAGGAAGAATATAGGTGCCAAGAGCAAAATTGCCCAAAACACAGGGAGAATACTAAAAAACATAGTGGGACCTGAAAAGGCAGTACAGGGTAAAAAATTAAATTACTACAAAATAGCCTCCTTGCAACCCAGCCTCATCTTTTTTGAGGAACACCTGTGTCAAAGCAAGTTCCCTTTCCCTATGTCTGGGACCACTGATGCTCAAGAGGACCAATAACAATGTTAGCAACTTCTCAAATCTAGAATGCTTAAAGATTCAAAAGAAATGTAGTGTTGGGGTTCCTGGTTGGCTCAGAGCATGTGACTCAATCTCAGGGTCATGAGTTCAGACCCCACATTGGTTGTGGAGCCTACTTAAAATTAAAATGGGGGGGAAGGGGGGGAGGGGAGAAGAGAAGGGGAGAAGGGGAGAAGGGGAGAAGGGGAGAAGGGGAGAAGGGGAGAAGGGGGAAATTTAGTGTTGGGGCTCCTGGTTGGCTCAGTAGAGCATGTGACTCAATCTCAGGGTCATGAGTTCAGACCCCACATTGGTTGTGGAGCCTACTTAAAATTAAAATGGGGGGAGAGGGGGGGAGGGGGGAAGGGGGGAAGGGGGGAAGGGGGAAATTTAGTGTTGGGGCTCCTGGTTGGCTCAGTAGAGCATGTGACTCAATCTCAGGGTCATGAGTTCAGACCCCACATTGGTTGTGGAGCCTACTTAAAATTACAATGGGGGGGGGAGGGGGGAGGGGGAGAAGGGAAAAAAGGAAAGAAAAAAGAAACAAAAAAAAGAGGGAAAAGAAAGAAAAAAGAAAAGAGAAAAGAAAAAAGAAAAGAAAAAAAATTTAGTGTTAACAATGAAAATCTTCCCAGCAGCAGTCCTGCTTCAAACTTACTAACATTAAAAGGACCAGACTACAGGGGCGCCTGGGTGGCTCAGTCGGTTAAGCAGTTAAGCATCCTACTTCAGCTCAGGTCACGATCTCACAGTCTGTGAGTTCGAGCCCCGCATGGGGCTCTGGGCTGATGGCTCAGAGCCTGGAGCCTGCTTCCAATTCTGTGTCTCCCTCTCTCTCTGCCCCTCCCCCATTCATGCTCTCTCTCTGTCTCAAAAATAAATAAACGTTAAAGAAAAACATTAAAAAAAAAAAAAAAGGACCAGACTGCAGAGGGACAGTAGCAGAAGTAAAGACATATTTGCAGGCATGCCAACTCCATGTAATTTGTCACCAACTCAAAACAGAAGCAGAGATCTTCTAGGCTGACATGTCAGGCCTAGACTTTCATGCCTTTTATTTCAAAATCATGGAGAATGGGGACTCTTATTCTTGGGGTGCGTTTTCAGAGAAGGAGCCACCCATTCACTATAGGCACTGTTTTAAAAGGAAGAAAGTGTGGGAGAAGAAATTGAGCCATCTGTCATAGGATACAGTGAGACCTGAAGAGCAGGGAGGAGAAAAGAGTAGGATGAGCTTGATCAAAATGCAAAGGGCAAGGAGAGAAAACAGGACTTGGAATATCAAAGAAAGAAGCCAAAACTAAATACAGGCAAATACTGTACTAGATATAAGAGACCCAAGGCACCAGAAAAGGGTGAGAGGGGAGGGAAAAAAAAAATCAGCATAGCATTCAAATTAAAATTACTTAGCTCCAATCACCAAGCTAGGTATTATGCTGCAGAAACAAAGTAAAAAGTGCCTAAACCCTGAGCCCTGGATGCATACTCACGAGACAGAGAGAGAGAGAGAGAGAAAACACGAGCTCACTGTAAATAGAACATCACAATATGGTATGATGGTTTTGATGGGGAAGAGGAAGATTTGGAAGCAGGGCATCTTACCCAGTCCTGGACTGTCAGAGAAGTCTTCCTAAAAAATGTCATTACTGAAGACCACAGTCTAAAGAAAGAGTGATCGCTTCTTGGCCTTTTGTCTAACATCAAGTTAGGACAGAACAGGAACTAACCACAGAAATGTAGGGGAAGAACATTCTACATAGCCAGAATGGCATATAAAGAGCCCAACAGCCAAAGTATGCCCAGTCCACTGGTGCAGGGCCACATATCCCTGTTCAGCTGGGATGATCCTGGTTTGTTCTTGCTATCCAAGTATAATTATCAATAATTAACATATAATTTAAGTGTCCACATTTTGGGATGCTAAGTTATAGGATATCTCTATCCTCTGGTGGGACTTGAAAGAAAAAGGAACCTGAAGAGACAACAGTGGCCACCTCCCCACCACTTACCACCCACCCACTTTCTCCTGCAAAAGGAATTTATGCTGAATCCCCAGGGCATGGAAATGGTCCAAATATGTTCTGGAAGGTTAAATCAGCAGAAAGAATAGTGGCAATCTGAATTAAGGGCAGATGCTACCAGTACAAGAAACAAACAAGGAAAGTAAGACTGAAGGGAGAGCCTCGTGTTTCTGAAAGCCTGAACCAACTGGAGCAGCTAAACCCCTAATTCTCCCAGAAAGTGCTTTACAAGTGCTTCCAGACAAAACCAGAAAAAAACCTGACAAGTTAGCAGGAGATTTTGACCCTTTATCTGGAGCAAACTTGCAGGGGAATTTAATTTTATAAAATGGGCAGAGTCAGATCCTGACTTCCTTCCCAAACACACACCACAGTAAAGAAGTTCTGTTGCTATCACAACGGAAGAGAATATAACCTCTTTATTACTGGGGCAGGCAATTATGTAGTGCACTTGGAAACCTAAGCCCTTTTGGGAGTCGGAGATTATGGAACAATAAATGAAAGGAAGACAATTCTTTTGTCACCAAAAAATGTTAGTTTTCAAACAACATTTCAAATCTCCATGTCTGGGTGCTACTTTTCAGTGACCACCACAGGTCTTAGAAAAACAAATTGTGATCCTATTCAAGGTGACAGAGATCTGGAATTGCCCCCCAGGTTTCCAGTGTGTAGAGCTGACCTCAAGAGACTGCAATACGACACTTGAGGTACCCAGGATTGTCCTGGACCACTGATTCCAGCTAATCGTGTCCCTCAGCCAGAGAGGGAGTTAAGGAATCTTGCCTATAGCACCTTTGTTTGCATTCTTACTGAACCCTCTATTGCATCTTCTTTCCCATCGAAGGCCTACTTGTTATTTTTGTTCTTTGGAATTCCCAAGTTACCCCCACAATCACCAGGAAAGTGACCAGTGTCATCCTGCACCAGTGGCTGGACCCACCAGTTGGCATCATTCCACTGACTTCTACTGGTCTTGGCCTTCATATGCACCCACATTTCCATTAAGGGCCAGGATACATTTGAGCAGCTGGGGGTCCTTTACAGAAAAGCCATAATTAGCCAAAATATTCATCGAGGGAGAACTGTTCTTTCAGTTAATCTGATTCTAGTCCACAGAAGATTTAAGACCATGCCAGAATTGAAGTGGCTATAATGGGGAGATGTGAGGGAGACCTATCACCTATTGTTTATGCCTGAAATCCACTAAGAGCTCAAAAATAGCTTGGAAGTCTTCCATTCATTTCACAGATTAATAAAATGAGATCTGGGGAGATTATTACCCCAATTCACATACTTTGTTATAGCCAGAGGGTATTTATTGCAGTAGGAATGCCACATGTGATAGGCAGAGATGGTCCCAACTTGAGCTGTTTCTGATGACCCAGCACAGTCTCTTCTTGACTTGGACTCACAGTTATTTGTCAAAAGTAAGAAAGCTAGTCCCCACACCAACAAGTCAAGAAGGGAAGTACTCAGATGGAGAAGTGACTTAAGGATATGGGGTCATTCACTCCTGTATCTCTTGGAAAATTTTCTTCTTGGGTCAAGGTTGTATTTTTTGGAGCCCGGAAGATTTGCCAAGAACAAATATTGGTCCTGGTCACTTATTCTTGGTTAGTCCAAGAAAAGGACCAATGTGAAATTGGTATCTTCCTAGTGAGATGTAGCCAGTAACATCAGTTATTTGGTGAACTTTAAACAACAGCAAATATTCAGAAATTTGCTGCTGCATGGCATTATCATCTAGGGTCACTGTTAAAATGCAAGGAAATTTGATAATTATTAATGGAATGCTAAAAGGTAAACAATAGATTTTTTTAGGTTTTACTAAGATCCCTAACCTATCACTCTTTGAAGTAGGAACCAAGTTCATTTTCCTGGTTAGAAATACCTATTTATACTAAAGCACATTGTAGAAATGTCATCCCAAGTGCTAAGATGGTCAATAGCAAGCTTGTTGGTATAAAACCTACAAAATCATGACTGATTCAGAGAACTGCTCAGTTAAAGCAACATAGTCTAGTAATTCATGATGTATTTTCAAAATAACTTTGCTTGTGTTTATCAAGTACTGTGAATGGGGACAGATCTCATCAAGTTCCTATTCTTTCCCATCCACTTTCTTCATACCTGCAGTTCAGAGTGTCTCTCTAATCCAAACCTTTCAAAATCACTCTTCTCTCAGCTCCATCCCAAAGCTCTTGTTTCCCTCATCACTTTAGCCTCCACCCAACCATCACAAAAATCATAAAAGTGTACAAAATCAAAAGTGTATCAAATCCACCCAGCAGGGCCAGAACACTATGAAAACACTGAGAAGAAATTTGAAGAAGCAAAACCCAACCAACCTTTCCTTCCCCTACCTTTAGCAGTCCAGTCTACTCTAGACTCTCATTTATAAAGAAGTTTGACCCATCATGAGTGAGATGTGGGTATCTTTACTAAACATATGAAGCTATTTAAGGATTATTTTTTAGGAGGGGCGCCTGGGTGGCGCAGTCGGTTAAGCGGCCGACTTCAGCCAGGTCACGATCTCGCGTCTGTGAGTTCGAGCCCCGCGTCGGGCTCTGTGCTGACAGCTCGGAGCCTGGAGCCTGTTTCCAATTCTGTGTCTCCCTCTCTCTCTGCCCCTCCCCCGTTCATGCTCTGTGTCTCTCTGTCCCAAAAATAAATAAAAAAAAAAAAAAACATTGAAAAAAAAAAAAAAATTTAAAAAATAAAAAAAAAAAAAAGGATTATTTTTTAGGTAAAAACATGACTCACATAAAAAACAAATTTATTTAACTTGCTAATGAGGCAACCAGTAAGATGTTACAAGCACAAAGGAGAATCAAAGATAGACCCATATGGGTCATCAGGAGTGCTCAAACCTTGCAAGTTCAGGGAATGAAAGATACACACCCCCAAATATCAATAATCCAGAAGGGGGCACTATATAACACCTAGAAATCCATTGAATGGACCCCATAATCATATTTTGTCCATTTCGAAATTGTTTTTTTCTGCCAATGTCCAGCACTTCTACCTTGACAAGGGTCCCATTGTCCTTGCTGGTACCTACTAAAGGCTTCTTTCTACTGGCATTTGCTTGATTTCTGTGCCAACATGGCCAATCCAGATGTGAAAAGAACTATTGCTCAACTTGGCAGAATTCACTAGCACCCCAAATATTCTGTGGTCCCACTTTTCTTTCCAATATGGCATGGAAGAATCCCACCCCTGAATTTTAAGTGTACTTTGCTAACTAAGTCCCCAAAAGAAGAGATCTTTTGCCTCTAATGATATATGGTGGCCTTAGTGACAACTCAGCTTGTCTTTATTTTTAGCCCTGTCTTTATGACATCTTCAGGACTGGACCAGAGGATGGGCTGAGTATCCATGCTAACTAGATTCAAAAACCAGCACTCCATGTCAGCTGGAAGACCAACCTTGGCTTACAAGACATAATTCATTATCTTTTTCAGCTTCCATTCCTCCCCATCCTCCTCCTAAGAAATCTCCCTGGTCCCCCATACAAAGATTATTAGAAAGTACAATCTACCATTACTTGGGACTCATCTGAATCCCAAGGTAAGAATACTTTCACCTCAAGCTAAGAAGTCTTTTACTTAAAAGGATCTTCCTAGAGAGGCAGTACCATGCTATAGAGAGCTCAGCCTTTGGCCTTAGAAAGACCAGGAATTTAATCCCAGATCTGTCATTATCTACAAAAATCAGATTATTAACACTGACTTTGCAGGGTTGTTTTAAAAATAAAAATTGAACATATGCAAGCTACTCAAAGGTATGTTATTTTTATTTTTCGTCATTACTTTAGTCACTCTAGGGGTTAGTAGCTGCCCTAGCTTTGTTTGCCTAAATATCATGTATCGATTGCATTCTGTATCCCATATATATAAAAAGGACTTCAGACTCCCTTCCCATGTGTAGGTTTCCTATCGCTCCCTGCTCCAGGCTCAACGTCTCCCATTTTACTTGCTGATAAATACATGTACATAGTGCTGATGATCTGCCCACTATACAGTATCCTGCACGGACACTAGCCCTCAGCACATCAGCACTGATGTGCCCATAAAAGGGAAGTTTGCCCTCATCCCCTCTTACCCAAAGCCCATGGCATTCAGTCCGAGCCATAGAAATTGCCTTGGTTCCAAATGGAAGTTTGTCAAAATCCTTATAAAGGGCTCACATGCAATTCCATTATCAAGAGGCTTGTCTAGAAATGACAATGGTAATGAAAAATATTGACTAGAGCAGCAAAGCTCAATTTTCCAGCAGTCAAAATTATACCTTTTCATTAAATTGAGTCCCTAGAGAGGAAAAAAAGATAATTAAACAGACTTATGATGAAAAATTACAGATAACATCTTCCTGTTCAAAGTAATCAGAAGAGCAGACACTCAGAAGGAAATGTAATGTGCAAAAATCTGGGGGAGCTGCCTCCATGGGGCATTTAAATTGCCATTTCTTCCCACAGCAGCCTCCTCCTCACTACTCCTCAAAGGCAGCCTCTGAATCAGTGTCAGAGTAGCATGTAATATCTCTGTCTTCCAGAAGTTGGGTGGGGAGCTTAACAGCAGCAAATGGCCCATGGAAGAAGCCACAAAAGGCAATGTCCAGACTTGCACAGCACACTCCTTCCCCTGCTGAGACCCTTGAGAATCTGGATGTCACCTGTTTATCAAGACTTAACTGCTTAGCTTGGCACACAAGCTCTCCAGACCACCATAGGCCTGCTTTCCCCATTTGTGCTCCAACATTCCACAACACCATCCTCTCTGCTCGTTAATGTCCCTTCCTACCACCTCACTTTTGTTCATGATGTGGCCATAACACCTTTTATAACACTCACTGATGCCTTACTTCTCCAAACCTTTATGGCACTGAGGTCTTTGTCTGAGATCTGGAACTACACTCTCCTTAATTAGGCTGCGCATTTATCAGAAGCAGGAATGGGAATGTTTACATTTCTGTATGCCCCATACTCCCTACCGCAAGGCTGGATTCATAATAAGTGTTCATTAAATGTCATCAAGCAGTTAACACTCTTCTGAGTAAACAATTGAAGTAAAGGAATATATTTTAGGGAGAAAGTGAAGGGAAAAGAACATTTGATAAACAACGACTAAAAACTACATTGTGCTTCTCATCTCGAATTTCTTGCAATAATTCTATGAAGTCGATCTACATTTTACAAATAAAAAAAAATTCCAGGGAGGATAAACAACTCTTCCAAGGGTAGGACAATTTGTAAATAACAGAAAAGAATTCACACTCAGGTCAATCTGGCTTCAAAGCATGTATTCATTCCAAGAAACTATCATCACTATCTGTCACCATGGTCATTCTCATCCATAGTGGCATGAAGACATTTAGCTTCAGAGACACATTTGGTTGATAATACATCTTTGCAGGTGACAGGCCTGAGGTACATCATAGATACAAACATATCCGTGACAAGACATAAACCTTTCTCATTTTCCTTAACCCCATTTCATGGATTGGGGTAATAGTCACGACCTGGGTCATCTGAACACACAAATAAAAGGTAGTATAAGGAAATGGAAGAGTCCTTGCTCTGCCATATCTAGGTATGTGCCCCTGGATAAATCTACTTCCCTGAGCTTTAGTTGCTTCATCAGTAACTTACAATCCTTTGAGACTCCGGAAGATGGCATGACATTAAATGCTATATAAAAGTTGAAAATAAAAATCCCAAATTCTCACATTAAAGGGAAGGTCCAATTTCACCTCTTTTGGAGAAGATATGCAACCCAATTATCACTGGTTTGTTTTTGTTTGTTTGTTAAGAAAAATACATTCTTAAAATCATGGCTCTTGTTCACATATTAAGTGGACGTGTGTCAAATACTTTAACTCATGAAGTAATGACACAACTAGTACAATATTGCAATCAATTCAAAGGAGAATTCAAAGAAACACATAGACCATCAGGAATGCTGAAATGAATTTACAGATAGATATGGTCAATATTATACAGCAATAATCACATTCCATGGGACATATTTTGTTTGCATTTCTACAGACAAGAATCATCTGTGTTACACTTAGAGTTCTACAGTTTAGATTTTTAAAAAGAAAGAAAGCAAACAAAAAAAACCAGAGGCACCGGGATAGCTCAATATGTTGAACGTACACCTTTGGCTCAGGTCATGAGCTCATGGTTCGTGGGTTCAAGCCCCACATGCTTGCATGCTGAGCATGGATCCTGCTTGGGATTCTCTCCCTCCCTCCCCCTCCTCCACTCCCAATTATGCTAAGTAACTATTTTTTAACAATGCTCAAAGACAATGGTAGGAAAGCCCAAGGAATCAAATAGTCTATTGCTAGTCTTCCACAATTTTTCTTTACATAACTAACAGGTAGCACATCTTTCCAACACCCTGTCCCATGTAAGAAGACAGTGACAGGATCAATGGTGAAGGCAATAAAAGTGATCTGGTCAGAACCCCCAAAACCTGACCTCACAGGACATCCCCTATTTAGAGAGTCAGGCTTAGCACGGCCCAATGAGAGCTCACCAGGTAGGACGGCTCTTGAGATTCCTTCCTTGCCTTAACCTAGCATCCTCTCTGAAGGAGGTAGTCCGGGATGGTTTAGGATTAGACCCTGCTAACTAACAAGTCAGTGTTGTCCAGGAAACAGGACTGTCAATATATCACCAAAGAACATGTGAAAATGCAGATTCTTAGGCTATGTCTCTGACCTCAATCAGAATATGCATTTTTAACAGAATCCTTCCATGGTCTGTATGATAATACAAGTTTGAGTAGTGGTTTAAGTAATCCGATCACAGCTCTCCTAGTAGTTAACTGTTACCTTGAACAAGCCAATTCACTCCAGGCCTCAGTTTCCTTATCTGTAAAATAAGGAAGCTGGATCACAGGTCTTAGATGCCCCCTCTTGGTGTCTGAATCTATGTTGCCAAATTTTGTTTTGTTTCGTTTTTCCTCTGATGTCAATTTGCAAAGCTACTTGCCTTCCACCAGCTTCTGGAGTTTGGGTTATACAGAAATTTAGGTAAGCCTTGCTTACATTTTCCTCATGTCCTTCCCTTAAGATAAATTGAGACAGTGACCCTAATAACATTATTTCTCTTTCTCGAGTGCCAAAAATGTGCCAGGATTCCCTGAGAATCAAATGAGTAAGAAATTTCACCATCTGCTTTCAAGTCAGGATTTTTCAGTTTTGTTCTCTGAGTGTATTGCTTTTAAAGTCCCAAAATAATCAATTCTGACAAGCTTCAGATATGTTTTTCAAATTATAAAAGCACATACAATACACACAAATTTCCTGACAACCTGATAAAATGAGAAAGTGAATTATCCGCTTGTTATTTTTAACTTATTTGTTTTCTTCAAGCAGGCCTACTGGTTCTATAGGGAAACTCTAACCCCAGTGCAGCACATTCAGGCAGAGAATTTTACAAACCCCTGTCCTCACCATGGCAACATAAATAAAGCCTTCTCTGTAGTCAGTCAGAACTACATTCAGTCCATGTTTGGGGAATATGGAAGGGTGATAAGCAGGAATTATGTAAAGAGCATCCAGGCAGATGCCAACAGTGCTACCCACAAGCAGAAGGGTTTTTCTCCCTGCTTTGTTCTTCATTATGTTTGTATCACTACTATCCCAAAATAAGTTCCCAACTCAATGTCTACTTGAAGTTTATTCAGAGCACAAAGTTCCTGGTTCCAATGGGTTCCACAACAATGCTCAAATACATCATTGCTCCAATCAATTATTTGAGGTACTACTTGCAGCCATTTCCCACATGTGTCCATTCAGTACCCTTTCAGCACCTTGATACCAGACCATCCTGTTGCTAGGTTGATCTCCTCTTTCACTCTGTGTTATTCAATAGTGTCATGAAAATTTGTGTAACACTTATTCTCTGCCAAGTCTTGTGCTTAAAGCTCAGACTTTAAATAGTGAGCAAGACAGAAAGTCCTAGATCTCTCATGAAACTCAGTTTGTTGTGTTGCTGCCTTGTTTTCTCCTCTAGGACTTTTCCACAGCAACCTCTTACTAGACAGGTCTCTGGGGTCAAGGGAAACAAAAGCAAAAATGAATTATTGGAACGTCATCAAGAAAAAGCTTCTGCACAGTAAAAAACAAATCAACCAAACTAAAAGGCAGCCTACAGAATGGGAGAAGTTATTTTCCAATAGCCAATTGGACAAAGGGTTAGTATCCAATATCTATAAAGAACTAATCAAACTCAACACTAAAAAAATAATAATAATCCAGTGAAGAACTGGGCAAAAGACAGGATTCTCCAGAAACAACAGATGTTCGCAAGGATACGGAGAAAGGGGAATCCTTTTGCACTGCTGGTGGGAAGACAAACTGGTGCAGCTGCTCTGGAAAACAGTATGGAAATTCCTCAAAAAATTAAAAATATAACTACCCTATGACCTAGCCATTGCACTACCGGGTATTTATACAAAAGATAACAAAAATGCTGATTTGAAAGGGCACATGCCCCCCAATGTTTATAGCAGTACTACTGACAACAGCCAAATTTACACACACACACACACACACACACACACACACACACACACACACACAATGAAATACTTCTCGGGAATCAAAAGAATGAAATCTTGCCATTTGCAACAGTGTGGATGGAACTAGAAGGTATTATGTTAACAAAACAAAACAGATAAACATAGGAGAAGGGAAGGAAAAACAAGATAAAAAACACAAAGAGGCAAACCATGAGAGACTCTTAAGGATAGAGAAAAAACTAAGGGTTGCTAGAAGGGAGTTGGGTGGGAGGATGGGCTAAATGGATGATGGGCATTAAGGAGGGCACTTGTTGGGATGAGCACTGGGTTCTAGATGTAAGTGATGAATCACTAAATTCTACTCCTAAAATCACTAAATTCTACTCCTAAAATCCTAAGTAACTTAGATTTAAATTTTAAAAGTAAAAATAAACTTAAAAAAAAAATAATCTCAAGAATATAGATAATAGTAATATTAAGTTTACTTATTTTGAGAAAGAGAACACAAGCTTGAGTGCAGGAGAGGTAGAGAGATGGGAAGATAAGGAATTCTGAGCAGGCTCTGATTTATCCATGTGGAGCCCGATATGGGGTTTAAACTCATGAACCATGAGATCATGCCCGGAGCTGAAATCAAGAGGCAGTTAACCAACTGAACCACCCAGGCACCCCAGTGATGAGTTTTTAATAACTATTACTTTTAGTAGATTTAAATGTAAGTTTGTATATAAAAAGAAAAAAAAAAAAGAGAAACTCAGTTTGGTGGGACACATGGACATTGCTGTAATAGATATACTAATCAATTCAGCATTTATTTTCAGCCTGTAACAGTGGGGTTTGATCTGGTCCTGACACTGAGGAAGGTTTCAAGGTACTTCCCTCTGTACACTTCCTATACAAAGTATTTCCCTCTGTATTCCACCATCTCATTTTTGACTCTTCCCTGTACACAGACATTCAATCCTTTATAAAAATTCTATTCCTTTTTTAGCAAGAATAGCAAGACAAAGACATAATCCATTCTGAGTTTTTAAACTTCAAAATAGACTTTTAAATCTACTGACAGAGCAAACTGACTTAAAAAATAAAACTTTCATTGACAAGTGCTTGAGCTTACTCAGAAAAAAGTCTTTGAGTTCTCAAAGCCCAGACTTTTTTTTTTATTGCTGTTTATCTTTTTTTTTTCACTAAATGAAATTTATTGTCAAATTGGTTTCCATACAACACCCAGTGCTCATCCCAAAAGGTGCCCTCAATACCCATCACCCACCCTCCCCTCCTTCCCACCCCCCATCAACCCTCAGTTTGTTCTCAGGTTTTAAGAGTCTCTTACCCTTTGGCTCTCTCCCACTCTAACCTCTTTTTTTTTTCCTTCCCCTCCCCCATGGGTTTCTGTTAAGTTTCTCAGGATCCACATAAGAGTGAAAACATATGGTATCTGTCTTTCTCTGTATGACTTATTTCAATTAGCATCACACTCTCCAGTTCCATCCACATTGCTACAAAAGGCCATATTTCATTCTTTCTCATTGCCATGTAGTACTCCATTGTGTATATAAACCACAATTTCTTTATCCATTCATCAGTTGATGGACATTTAGGCTCTTTCCATAATTTGTCAAAGCCCAGACTCAAGTATCAATAGCAAAACCTTGAAAGAATCAGTGTATCAGATCATTCCATGACAATTCTTCAAAATAAGGGTAAATAAAGAGACAGTTTACATATTTACTGGTCTCACAGGTGTTAGCTGTGAAAGACAAAGTCAGCAAGGCTGTGGACATCGCAAGACTATGAAATATCTTGAGTAAGCAGAAGGCAGGTGGTAGACTACGCTGCCATGGATGATACGAGGACATGGTTAGTTCTCTTGATAAGGACCACCCCCCTGGCCAAGCAAGATGGTATACCTTGACAGAAACTAGAGGTATGGGTGCCATAATCAGAGATACGCCAAAAACTTGTCTCACAAACAGGTATCCCATGGTTAGATACCAGTGACTTGATGCTCTCCCAAATGCTGTGACAACTTGCAAGCACCCCTAATTGGATGCAACACCAAAAGTGGGGGAAAATCTCTGAAGTGATTAATTCTAGAATTAAAGAAAATCTTGGAAGTGACTAGGTTAATGGATTACCAAGCTTGTAGCTTTTCCTGCCATTAGACAAAACAAGATCTTAAGATAGAGGAGGTACAGAAACAAACTTACATTTGTGACACACCTGAGTTTTGTGGGATAAAAATACATTTCTCTGAAGTGACAATTTAAGTGGGGGGCAGGGGAGGGAACCTATCTGGCAAGCAGGTATTTGCTAAGTGAGTCAAATATTCAAAGAAGGATAGCTCATGTGATGCCAAGGCCCTGAATTAATATAGGATTTGATTAGCTTAAGGAATTAAAGATCATTGTGTCTTTAAGGGGGTGGAGACAGGCTAAAACAGGAAGGAGACAAGGCTAAATAGATTAGATTTTATCCTCCTAGGAAGCAGTAGGAGGCACTAAAGGACTGTAAACAATATTATTATCCCATTATATTTAATGTTTTAACAAGGTCTTTTACTAATTTCAAAAATATTCTCTGACCACCAATCCCTCCCAAGCCACATCTTCAAACATACTCATCTCACACAAAGGCTCTCCTAGTCTACTGCTGCATGTTCCACAATAGCTTGTTCTTTCCCAGCTGGTGAGCATTTTTCCCCGTCCATTCTGTATTCCCTGACCTGGTCTTTACAACATCCCAGTGAGGTGAAAATCAGAGTGCCAGGTGCTATGATGATGTTACAACAGTCAGGGACCAGAGAAGGACCAGCCCTTGCCCTGTTAATTATCCCTATCTTCTCCCAGTAACGTTCTAGGGAGGTATTCACAAAGAACAAATGCAGAATGAAAGAGTACAATTTTATTCCTATCTGTACTAGCACACCTTGCAGTGCATAGCTCAGAATAAAGGCTAAATAGGACCAAGTTTCAAGATGCAAGTAGAGTGTTCTACTTACTTCCTTCTTCCCAATTTTAAACATGGAAGCAAAAATGCTCAGACATGTCAACAAGGCAGAGACTGTGAAAGAGAAGATTAGAACTAAGTTTTTTTTTTTGGGGGGGGGGGGGAGTTTGTTTTGTTTTTGTCTTTTTAGGTGCAATGATCACCCTCCCCCATTTTGATTCTTACTCAAAGACCCCAACTCTGCCGAATCACCTTAACAGGAGGTTATATTTAAAAGCTCAGGCCCAAGGGTGCTTAGGTGTCTCAGTTGGTTAAGCATCTGAGTCTTGATTTCAACTCAGTTCATGACCTCATGGTGAGATCTAGCCCCGAGTCAGGCTCCACCCTGAGTGTGAAGCCTGCTTGGGATTCTCTCTATGTCCCTCCCCAACACACACACACACACACACACACACACACTCACTCACTCTCAAAATAAATAAACGTTAAAAAAAAAAAGTTTCATACCTGACAAAGGAGAGATACCCTTACCCCATTGCCATACTTTAGTTTGTACATTAATACATGGTATTGACTGCAAAAACTACTACCAATCATGAACATGGTTGTCACCTTAGGGGGAAGAGCCAGAAAATTCTCAGGGAATTTTTGTTTAAAAGACTCCTGTGAGAATCAAAGCACCTCAAAACTGGTTCAAACTCATCCTTAGCGCATTGCCTTGCCCATGGAAATCTTGAAGATGACTAAAGGAGCAGTCCTGAAGGGATTCAAAGTCAAACAGGAAGAAAAGTCCCTAGGTGACACATGTTTTGGGCCAAGAGGGCTTCTGAAGACCTATCAAAAATCACACCTCAATGATTGCAATCTGTTCATCCTTCCTCTAAAGCCAGATATAGAATGATTTTTAAAAAACAGAAAAAAATCTAATAAGTTTTCTATCATATGTTACCTAGTAATCATGACCAAAGTCTAAACTTTATTTTCCAATTTCTCACCAAATACTAACTGAAACACTGATTCATAGTCTGTCCTCTACCATTCACAGTCAAATAAATAAATAAATAAATAAATAAGACTTTTTTCCTAGTGGCTTGTTATATATTTAAGATGTTTTGTTTTGTTTTGTTAATGAAGACTACTAATGCAATAATTTAAACACCAGCTCAAGTAGGAAGCAGAAATAAGAGTAAGAGAGCCTGATCTGGCCACAGGAATAAAGGGCTCCCTTCTTTTGAGTCAGCCATGCTGAGGGACATTCCCTGTCACTGCCAGATGCCATCTTTCCCTGCGTCTCCTGGAAGGAAACTTGAAATAATTATCTGAACATTATGACAAATAATCAACATTTCCCTCTTATTTCCCTGGAAAGGATACAAAATTATCTAAAACTGCCAAGAACTAAGCAAAAAGACAAATTCCATTTTCAGGAAAACTGAAAGACAGTTAAAAACCTCAGATCCCTACCCTCACCACATCCCCTCAAAAACATCCCAGAGCTTCACACAACAGTTGTGACTGAGAAGGGGCCATGTAGGCAAGAGCAGAGAAGAAGAAAAAGTTCTGAACAGGAAGACTCAGCTACAATTTCCAAAAACTGTGAGACAACATACACTTCTAGGTGAGGAGTACATAGTGAGGGATACACACTGTAATGTAACTACTAGAAGTAATTAACTACAGTAATAGGAAATATTAGTGGAGGGAGTTCTGGAAGATGGCGGCGTAGGAGGACGCTGGGCTCACCGCGCGTCCTGCTGATCACTTAGATTCCACCTACACCTGCCTAAAGAACCCAGAAAACCGCCAGAGGATTACCAGAACGGAGTCTCCGGAGCCAAGCGCAGACGAGAGGCCCACGGAAGAGGGTAGGAAGGGCGGCGAGGCGGTGCGCGCTCCACGGACTGGCGGGAGGGAGCCGGGGCAGAGGGGCGGCTCACCGGCCAAGCAGAGCCCCCGAGTCGGGTTGGCAAAAGCAGAGGGGCCGGATGGACTGTGTTCCGACAGCAAGCGCGACTTAGCGTCTGGGAGGTCATAAGTTAACAGCTCTGCTCAGAAAGCGGGAAGGCTGGAGGACAAAGGGAGGGAGAGCTGCTGAGCCCCCGGACAGCAGAGCTCAGCTTGGCGGGGAACAAAGGCGCTCGCCAGCGCCATCTCCCCCGCCCATCCCCCAGCCAAAATCCCAAAGAGAACCAGTTCCTGCCAGGGAACTTGCTCGCTCCGCGGAAACACCCAACTCTGTGCTTCTGCGGAGCCAAACCTCCGGCAGTGGATCTGACTCCCTCCCGCTGCCACAGGGCCCCTCCTGAAGTGGATCACCTAAGGAGAAGCGAGCTAAGCCTGCCCCTCCCGCCCCCGTGCACCTTGCCTACCCACCCCAGCTAATACGCCAGCTCCCCAGCACCACAAGCCTGGCAGTGTGCAAGTAGACCAGATGGGCCACACCACCCCACAGTGAATCCCGCCCCTAGGAGAGGGGAAGAGAAGGCACACACCAGTCTGACTGTGGCCCCAGCGGTGGGCTGGGGGCAGACATCAGGTCGGACTGCGGCCCCGCCCACCAACTCCAGTTATACACCACAGCACGGGGGAAGTGCCCTGCAGGTCCTCACCACTCCAGGGACTATCCAAAATGACCAAACGGGAGAATTCCCCTCAGAAGAATCTCCAGGAAATAACAACAGCTAATGAACTGATCAAAAAGGATTTAAATAATATAACAGAAAGTGAATTTAGAATAATAGTCATAAAATTAATCGCTGGGCTTGAAAACAGTATACAGGACAGCAGAGAATCTCTTGCTACAGAGATCAAGGGACTAAGGAACAGTCACGAGGAGCTGAAAAACGCTTTAAACGAAATGCAAAACAAAATGGAAACCACGACGGCTCGGATTGAAGAGGCAGAGGAGAGAATAGGTGAACTAGAAGATAAAGTTATGGAGAAAGAGGAAGCTGAAAGAAAGAGAGATAAAAAAATCCAGGAGTATGAGGGGAAAATTAGAGAACTAAGTGATACACTAAAAAGAAATAATATACGCATAATTGGTATCCCAGAGGAGGAAGAGAGAGGGAAAGGTGCTGAAGGGGTACTTGAAGAAATTATAGCTGAGAACTTCCCTGAACTGGGGAAGGAAAAAGGCATTGAAATCCAAGAGGCACAGAGAACTCCCTTCAGACGTAACTTGAATCGATCTTCTGCACGACATATCATAGTGAAACTGGCAAAATACAAGGATAAAGAGAAAATTCTGAAAGCAGCAAGGGATAAACGTGCCCTCACATATAAAGGGAGACCTATAAGACTCGTGACTGATCTCTCCTTTGAAACTTGGCAGGCCAGAAAGGCTTGGCACGATATCTTCAGTGTGCTAAACAGAAAAAATATGCAGCTGAGAATCCTTTATCCAGCAAGTCTGTCATTTAGAATAGAAGGAGAGATAAAGGTCTTCCCAAACAAACAAAAACTGAAGGAATTTGTCACCACGAAACCAGCCCTACAAGAGATCCTAAGGGGGATCCTGTGAGACAAAGTACCAGAGACATCACTACAAGCATAAAACATACAGACATCACAATGACTCTAAACCCGTATCTTTCTATAATAACACTGAATGTAAATGGATTAAATGCGCCAACCAAAAGACATAGGGTATCAGAATGGATAAAAAAACAAGACCCATCTATTTGCTGTCTACAAGAGACTCATTTTAGATCTGAGGACACCTTTAGATTGAGAGTGAGGGGATGGAGAACTATTTATCATGCTACTGGAAGCCAAAAGAAAGCTGGAGTAGCCATACTTATATCAGACAAACTAGACTTTAAATTAAAGGCTGTAACAAGAGATGAAGAAGGGCATTATATAATAATTACAGGGTCTATCCATCAGGAAGAGCTAACAATTATAAATGTCTATGCGCCGAATACCGGAGCCCCCAGATATATAAAACAATTACTCATAAACATAAGCAACCTTATTGATAAGAATGTGGTCATTGCGGGGGACTTTAACACCCCACTTACAGAAATGGATAGATCATCTAGACACACAGTCAATAAAGAAACAAGGGCCCTGAATGATACATTGGATCAGATGGACTTGACAGATATATTTAGAACTCTGCATCCCAAAGCAACAGAATATACTTTCTTCTCGAGTGCACATGGAACATTCTCCAAGATAGATCATATACTGGGTCACAAAACAGCCCTTCATAAGTTTACAAGAATTGAAATTATACCATGCATACTTTCAGACCACAATGCTATGAAGCTTGAAATCAACCACAGGAAAAAGTCTGGAAAACCTCCAAAAGCATGGAGGTTAAAGAACACCCTACTAACGAATGAGTGGGTCAACCAGGCAATTAGAGAAGAAATTAAAAAATATATGGAAACAAACGAAAATGAAAATACAACAGTCCAAACGCTTTGGGACGCAGCGAAGGCAGTCCTGAGAGGAAAATACATTGCAATCCAGGCCTATCTCAAGAAACAAGAAAAATCCCAAATACAAAATCTAACAGCACACCTAAAGGAAATAGAAGCAGAACAGCAAAGGCAGCCTAAACCCAGCAGAAGAAGAGAAATCATAAAGATCAGAGCAGAAATAAACAATATAGAATCTAAAAAAAACTGTAGAGCAGATCAACGAAACCAAGAGTTGGTTTTTTGAAAAAATAAACAAAATTGACAAACCTCTAGCCAGGCTTCTCAAAAAGAAAAGGGAGATGACCCAAATAGATAAAATCATGAATGAAAATGGAATTATTACAACCAATCCCTCAGAGATACAAACAATTATCAGGGAATACTATGAAAAATTATATGCCAACAAATTGGACAACCTTGAAGAAATGGACAAATTCCTAAACACCCACACTCTTCCAAAACTCAATCAGGAGGAAATAGAAAGCTTGAACAGACCCATAACCAGCGAAGAAATTGAATCGGTTATCAAAAATCTCCCAACAAATAAGAGTCCAGGACCAGATGGCTTCCCAGGGGAGTTCTACCAGACGTTTAAAGCAGAGATAATACCTATCCTTCTCAAGCTATTCCAAGAAATAGAAAGGGAAGGAAAACTTCCAGACTCATTCTATGAAGCCAGTATTACTTTGATTCCTAAACCAGACAGAGACCCAGTAAAAAAAGAGAACTACAAGCCAATATCCCTGATGAATATGGATGCAAAAATTCTCAATAAGATACTAGCAAATCGAATTCAACAGCATATAAAAAGAATTATTCACCATGATCAAGTGGGATTCATTCCTGGGATGCAGGGCTGGTTCAACATTCGCAAATCGATCAACGTGATACATCACATTAACAAAAAAAAAGAGAAGAACCATATGATCCTGTCAATCAATGCAGAAAAGGCCTTTGACAAAATCCAGCACCCTTTCTTAATAAAAACCCTTGAGAAAGTCGGGATAGAAGGAACATACTTAAAGATCATAAAAGCCATTTATGAAAAGCCCACAGCTAACATCATCCTCAATGGGGAAAAACTGAGAGCTTTTTCCCTGAGGTCAGGAACACGACAGGGATGCCCACTCTCACCGCTGTTGTTTAATATAGTGCTGGAAGTTCTAGCATCAGCAATCAGACAACAAAAGGAAATCAAAGGCATCCAAATTGGCAAAGATGAAGTCAAGCTTTCGCTTTTTGCAGATGACATGATATTATACATGGAAAATCCGATAGACTCCACCAAAAGTCTGCTAGAACTGATACATGAATTCAGCAAAGTTGCCGGATACAAAATCAATGTACAGAAATCAGTTGCATTCTTATACACTAACAATGAAGCAACAGAAAGACAAATAAAGAAACTGATCCCATTCACAATTGCACCAAGAAGCATAAAATACCTAGGAATAAATCTAACCAAAGATGTAAAAGATCTGTATGCTGAAAACTATAGAAAGCTTATGCAGGTAATTGAAGAAGATATAAAGAAATGGAAAGACATTCCCTGCTCATGGATTGGAAGAATAAATATTGTCAAAATGTCAATACTACCCAAAGCTATCTACACATTCAATGCAATCCCAATCAAAATTGCACCAGCATTCTTCTCGAAACTAGAACAAGCAATCCTAAAATTCATATGGAACCACAAAAGGCCCCGAATAGCCAAAGTAATTTTGAAGAAGAAGACCAAAGCAGGAGGCATCACAATCCCAGACTTTAGCCTCTACTACAAAGCTGTCATCATCAAGACAGCATGGTATTGGCATAAAAACAGACACATAGACCAATGGAATCGAATAGAAACCCCAGAACTAGACCCACAAACGTATGGCCAACTCATTTTTGACAAAGCAGGAAAGAACATCCAATGGAAAAAAGACAGTCTCTTTAACAAATGGTGCTGGGAGAACTGGACAGCAACATGCAGAAGGTTGAAACTAGACCACTTTCTCACACCATTCACAAAAATAAACTCAAAATGGATAAAGGACCTGAATGTGAGACAGGAAACCATCAAAACCTTAGAGGAGAAAGCAGGAAAAGACCTCTCTGACCTCAGCCGTAGCAATCTCTTACTCGGCACATCCCCAAAGGCAAGGGAATTAAAAGCAAAAGTGAATTACTGGGACCTTATGAAGATAAAAAGCTTCTGCACAGCAAAGGAAACAACCAACAAAACTAAAAGGCAACCAACGGAATGGGAAAAGATATTTGCAAATGACACATCGGACAAAGGGCTAGTATCCAAAATCTATAAAGAGCTCATCAAACTCCACACCCGAAAAACAAATAACCCAGTGAAGAAATGGGCAGAAAACATGAATAGACACTTCTCTAAAGAAGACATCCGGATGGCCAACAGGCACATGAAAAGATGTTCAACGTCGCTCCTTATCAGGGAAATACAAATCAAAACCACACTCAGATATCACCTCATGCCAGTCAGAGTGGCCAAAATGAAGAAATCAGGAGACTGTAGATGCTGGAGAGGATGTGGAGAAACGGGAACCCTCTTGCACTGTTGGTGGGAATGCACATTGGTGCAGCCGCTCTGGAAAGCAGTGTGGAGGTTCCTCAGAAAATTAAAAATAGACCTACCCTATGACCCAGCAATAGCACTGCTAGGAATTTATCCAAGGGATACAGGAGTACTGATGCATAGGGGCACTTGTACCCCAATGTTTATAGCAGCACTCTCAACAATAGCCAAATTATGGAAAGAGCCTAAATGTCCATCAACTGATGAATGGATAAAGAAATTGTGGTTTATATACACAATGGAATACTACGTGGCAATGAGAAAAAATGAAATATGGCCTTTTGTAGCAACGTGGATGGAACTGGAGAGTGTGATGCTAAGTGGAATAAGTCATACAGAGAAAGACAGATACCATATGGTTTCACTCTTATGTGGATCCTGAGAAACGTAACAGAAACCCATGGGGGAGGGGAAGGGAAAAAAAAAAAAAGAGGTTAGAGTGGGAGAGAGCCAAAGCATAAGAGACTGTTAAAAACTGAGAACAAACTGAGGGTTGATGGGGGGTGGGAGGGAGGGCAGGGTGGGTGATGGGTATTGAGGAGGGCACCTTTTGGGATGAGCACTGGGTGTTGTATGGAAACCAATTTGACAGTAAATCTCATATATTAAAAAATAAATAAAAAAAAATTAAAAAAAAAAGGAAATATTAGTAATAGGAAGGATAGGGATACATTACTGAGGGTGCATCTGTGAGACTCCAGAAACAGGATGCTGTGATAAAAATATTATATATATATATATATATATATATATATATATATATATATATATATATATATATGACGTTTTTAGTCTATATCCATGGCATCACAAGGGTACAGTCATGCACTAAAAACAATAATCAAAAGCTATAAAGTTTTCATTTTTTCATTGTCGGTCTTCATCAGATCAAGAGAAGTCTAAATAAGCTCACACACAAAATCCTGGATCATAAAAAAAAAATTCAACTAAATAGCTTTGGCTTCTTCTTTACACATTTAGTTGGTCCACAATAATGACACTTTTAAAGCTGAGTATTTTAAAAAGCATAGGACCTACACAAACATAAGAGTTTTGTTTTGTTTTTAATGAGGAAATTGTCAATAAAAGGAAATGGCAATGAATACACAACAGTATTTCCATGGAGAAAAGAAACTGATGGAAATTTAAAACACCTAAGAAAGGAATTTCTATTAAACATGAGCTCAAAGCACAAATTCAAGAGATCAGTGAATAAATGGCAGAAGAACAAAATTAACATGGGCTGGCAGCATTCAGGAATGAAATAGAAGAAATAAAAATAAAGCTATCACAGAAATAAAGGCAAAATCAGAAGAAGCCAAAGAGAAAAAGAAAAAAAAAAAAAAGACACCAGTGAACACAAGGAGATGTGAGGATGAGACACACAGGAACAAAGTGGAAGTTTAAAAGAATTTGAGAGATGATTGATAGTTAAGTTAATTAAAAGATAGCCAGAGTAAATGTAACTAGAATGCCAAGGAAAAAAAATGTAATTGGAAAAATAATAATTGACAGGCTGAATATACATATGAACAATTATCCAGACCATACAGGAAAATACACCTGATTCACTCTCTGCATCCCAGAAAACCAAGTAACGACCCCTCTAAGCATTTATTCCCAAATAACCAGGATTTGATCAGTAACTTCTAGCCTCAACCTTTGCCCCATTTAAAAACCATGGGAGAAAGCAAAATATGCTCCCCAAGTCAATCACATAGGATGTGATTCTAGTTAGTCCACCTAGTTTCCCCCTGCCTAAATCCTCCTCTGATCATGAAGCTATCCCACTCCTCTGTCCAACATTGAGTCTCTATACAACTCAAGTGATTGTTGTGCACTTCCTTGTAGAGCAAGCTCTCAAATAGCTTTTCTTTGTTCTGAGTTTATTTCCACAATATTGGAAAATATACTTGAAAAAACTTGAGTCTATTTATTGAAAGGGTACACTGTGTCCCAGAGTTAAGGGACTCTTAACAGTCAATACCAAGATACATCCTAATAAAAATACCAGACTTCAAAGATGAAGTAAACTTCTGGGCAGCTACCCTAAAAGGCAGTCACAAATTCAAAATGAGAAACAGCCTGGCCTCAAACTTCTTCACAGCAGTGTTCAATAGTAGGAAAACAAAAGAGAGGAGAGGGGTACAACACCCCTGAAATGATCAAAAAACAAAGGGGAACTCACAATTTTTATATCCAGCCAAACTGTTATTAAATTTAAATAAAACAAACAGGATCATTTGCATAAGCCCTTAAGGAATTTAGTAGAAGCTTAACTTCATCTAACCAAGAAATTACTGTAAAAATCATAGCAACAAGACTAGTGGAGCACAGCTTCCTCTCCTTAAATGGATTGTAAGACTAAAACAAATGTGGATATAAGGTAACAGAACACAATGTTAGATGTTGTGACCATGTGGAATCATAACAAATATCAACAGAGGAAAGAGGAGAGAAGATGAGCAGTAGGGTAGATGAAATGATTCTGAAGATAAAGGATATCATTTAAGCTTAAAAAAAAAAAATCAAGTCACAAAGACCAAATCATACTTAACAGTACAAAGGCCAACAGTAAAAAATAAGCATTCGGATTGAATCACAACATGTAGTTGCAGACTATGATGAATGTAGATTCTCAGAAAAGGTTAAAATAGAATTGACAAATTAGGCAAATGCATACCAAAAAAAAAAAAAAATCACCATCTAACATACAAAATTGGATTCAGACCAAAAAGATTCAGAGAGGGAAGAAAGAATATTTTCCTAATGCCAAACGGTGCGATCTCAAAAAACATAAGTGTGAACATCTATGAGCTCTAGAGTACATAGAAAACAAAATCTCAGGAGATTCAAAGAGAAATCAAAAAAAGCACATAAGTTTTATGAGACTAATCCCATTCCGTAACAAACAAAGGAATGAAAAAGTTTATAAAATCTGACCTAACATAATAAAGTAAATCTGACTGATGGCATATTTTATATAGATACCCATATACACAATTTCTATTCACTCAATATAAATAACCTTTTTTTCACGTTCTTAAGTTTCATAAAGCTGATTATCTGTTAGGTTGCAAAGAAAATGCTAATGAATTTCCAAAAGTACAAGTTGTATAAAACAATATATTCTGATTCCAATGCAAGAGAAAAAAACAAAAAAACTTTCATAATTCTTGCTTCAAGGTGAAAATCCAAACTAAAATTGCTGACTACACAGAAAATTATTAAAATACTATATATCAGAACCAACAAGAAAAGCTAACATAGTGTTCAGAGGAATAATCATTGCCTTAAATACTTTTAATTTAAGAAAAGGACAAAAAAAGTAAAAATAAATGAAATCCATTTTGAGAAATTAATAAAACAAAGTCAACTAAAGATAATGAGAGAGCAAATAAAGATAAAAAGAAAAAAAAGAACTGGAATTAGAAGATAGAAGGCAATAGAGTAGCACAGAGCAGAGAGTTCATTCACATCCAGAAAAAAAATGACATCTACAAATGAATAAATAAGAAAGAACCTGATACAAAAAAGAAATGTAAAGAATTCAGTTACTTAAAAGAAAGAATCCAAATGACTGATAAATATATGAGAGTTTACAGCCACTTTGAAAAACTGCAAGTATTTTTCAATAATACAACCAATAGGAAAAAAAAAGAGAAATGAAACACACACACACACACACACACACACACACACACACACTCCAAAAAGGAATGTATAAGAATGTTCCTATCAGCATTATTCATAATAACCCACATATCCATCAACAAAGGATGGATAATTTTTGGTGTATTCACACAATAGAATATCATAAAGCAATCAAAATTAGTGAATTACTGCTACATGCAACAATATCTGAATGTCCTATTTGAATCCCAAAGAGATGCCAGAGACAAAAATACACATACTATAGGATTTGATTTATATGAAGAATATAAACAAGCAAAACTAATATATGGTACTGTAAGTCAGAACAGTGGTTGCTTTGAGTAACTTGGGGTGGAGAGAGGATTAGGGGCTATGAAATGTGTTCCTAGGCTCAGAACAGTGGTTGCTTTGAGTAACTTGGGGTGGAGAGAGGATTAGGGGCTATGAAATGTGTTCCTAGGCTACTAGTTACATAGGAGTTCACTTTACTATAACTTAGTTGAGGTACAAGCTTTTGATATATGCATTTGTCAACAGCTTGTTATACTACAATTTTACATTTGTTTTAAAGACAAAACTTCAGGGGCACCTGGATGGTTGTTGGTTGAGTGTCTGACTTCGATCTCATGGTTCATGAATTTGAGCCCCGCATCCGGCTCTGTGCTGACAGCTCAGAGCCTGGAGCCTGCTTCAGATTCTGTGTCTCCCTCTCTCTCCCCCTCCCCCACTTGCACTCTGTCTGTCTCTCTTTCCAAAAAATAAACATTAAAAAAAATTTTAAAGAAAACTTGTCAAAAAAATTTTTTTATCTGCTTAATGTTTATTTCTATTGTGTTAGGCTGAATCATGGCGTTTGTTACAGCAGCTAAAACTATCCTAATACAGAACCTTAAAGGTCAATGACATTAATTTTATAGTCATATGAACTGTAGCCTGGAAAACTAAGGGACTTACCTAATGTCCGAGGACTAAACTCTAATAGGAAGTGATACCCACTTACTAAGCTAACAATTTCACATGATAGAAGCTACCCTAAAATTGCTCCTGAAATTACCCACATGTCTTCCTGAAAACCTTGGTCACTGAGTTTGGCATATAACACATTTTGAAAAATACTTACCCCAAGATGAAAACTTCATTAGCTAATCCCAGGTCCTTGGCTACCCCCAAAACCCTGTGTATATTGTGCAACTTTATTCAACTATTAGCATCAAAATGGACTGGACTGTGATTAAGTCAAATTATGCCCTAGGTCTCTATAAAGTAATATGAAAGGAAGGCTACTTTAAAATAAAGATGTCTAGACAAAAAAAAAGTCAAATATATGAACAAAGAAAATCACTTGTTTTACTCACCCATCAAAAACAAACCACATAATCTTAATCCTTGAAGAGAACTTGGTAGCATTTCTGGGTGTTTCTCTCCCAATAAAAATCTCAGCCACACCTCGGCAGCTGTCTTGGGTTTTCAACATAAGTGAGACACCCACTGGAATCAGAGAGTGAGAGAATCCCAACCCCCTGCCACCTTCCCCAGCTAGGGCCAGTGTTTTGGAATATGCGAGTCAAGTGCCAAGTACTCCAGATAAGAACTGGTCTCAAACAAGGAAAACTCAGCAGACTGGGTCTGTAGCACAATGATCAAGTGAGACATCCCACACTCCATTTTTCCACCCTCTGTTTCCTTGTACCTTCCTGTTATACAACTGAACTGTGTCCCTCTAAAATTTATATGTTGAAGCCCGAATCCCCAATGTAATGTATTTGGAGAATAAGGCTTTTTAGAGGTCATTAAAGGTTCAAAAATGATAAGAGTGATTCCTAATCTGATAGCACTAATGTCCTAATAAGAAGAGGAAGAGACACCAGAGATTTCTTTCTCCTTCCTTGTACAGAGGAAAGGCCATGTGAATACACAAGAAGAAGGTGGCTGTCTGCAAGTCAAGAAGGGAGTTCTCACTAGAAATCAGATCAGCCAGTACTTCATCATGGATCATGATCAAAGTTCTCATCTCCAGAACTGTGAAAAGGAAACGTCTGTTAAATTACCCAGTCTACAATATTTTGTTTTAGCAGCCTGAGCAGACTAACACTCTTGCCAATCTCGACAAGCATGTGGTTTCCAGACTATCTCCAGGCAAATGGTATTTTGTTTTAGCAGCTTGAGCAGACTAACACACTTGCCCATCTCAACAAGTATATTGTTGCTAGATCATGTCCAGGCAAAATCCTCATTTGGTTGCATTTGCATTTTCAGAGGGAGCACTATGAGACCCACAGTTCTTCAGGAACCAAGAAGTTTGATCCCTAATGGTGAAATTCCAGGCACCATGACAGACCCTGCAAGGAATCCTATGTAGGAAATGGACTGGTAATTTGGGATGGGGATAGGTCCTCAAGTGTCCAGCTAAGAAGTGTAGAATTTATTTCAATGATGAGTCACTGAAAGTTTGAGAAGGAGGTATCATTACTAAAGCTTTACTTCAGGGAGATGAAAATCCTTTCCACTGCTGGCAGAGTTATTATTACTATTAATTTTAGTGACTTTTATAATAGCTAGCATTTATTGAACACTTATTCTTTGCCAAGCACTTTATATGCATTATCTCTATTTAATTAAGTATGAGAAAATGTGAGAAAGACATTGAAATGGACCAAAAAGATTGCTGATTTTTTTTTCAATAGAAAACTAAGCATACTCTGGGTTATAAGTTTTTTTTAGCTATTCAATTACTCTGTAAAACATATAAAACCGATAACAAAGCAAATAAATTTGTCAATTGAAATGCAAATGAAACGCAGCCAGTCAAATGCAACTGACTATTGCGTTGTGGATCAACTTGGTTTGCACCTATGTTTAAATTCATTTGGGCATTCCTTATTACCTATATGTGTGATTCTTTGAATTCTCCTTTAAGCCAGTTGAATCATCTTAGAGTCTCCCTTGCTAATTAACTAGTTATATAAAATCTTTGACATATATTCATTTCATATTCATATGTCCTAATTTTACCTCCTAATAACTCTCAGAATTCTGTGAAATTGGCACTATTATTATCTCCCAGCTAATGGATAAAAAAAGCAAAGCTTCAAGAAGGAAGGTGACCTGCCAAGGCCACCGAGCAGCCAGAAAACTAGGATTAGGATGGAAGACTACTTGCCTTTTCAGACCACCAGATTGTCACCTTCACATATGACACCTGCAGCTGATCTCTCAAGACTTCCTTTTCATCTCTCTGCTGAGGGAGAAGTCCCTCTGCTATACCATATTGTTCTACCGCTCACAACATTCCCACCATTGTCTCAACTATCTGATCAAATTATCACTGTAAACCAGTAGTGGAGATGTAATACCAAGAATTGATGCTCTGTGACTAGGTTTGGGAAAACAATCTCCGTCTTTTCTGTGTAACCTGTCAACCACCACCTTTTGGACATATGTAGGTGGGGGTGGCTGTGGACCAGGGGGAATGGACAGCAGATGTGACCATTTACTCTAATAGATTAACACTGGCCACCACCATAAACTGAGACTTTGCTTCTAATAATGGCATTGGAACTATTAAAGACATTGTTCATGATGGTGATTCATAATCACTGACTTTGACATAGCCCCAGTACCACAGATTTATAAAAGTACTGTCAGCCTTCCATAATGAAATCATGATTACAGTGACAATTCCTGAGAAGTATTTAACACTGTACATTTTAAGCCCTTTCATATCTATTATTATTAAACAGCCTTGGGAAATAGGCCAAATTTGTATTAAGAAGAAATTAATGTTCATACAGGTGAAGTGCCTTGCCCAAAATCAGCCAGTAAGATACTGCAAAAACAGCATTCTCTTAATTCAGATGAAGTCTCTCTTCACTACCCCAAACCACCCCTCTTCCATCCCATCTTTCTTCCCATTCACACACACAAGATCACCCATACATAGTATTAAACTGGGCCTGTCTCAACAGGTCAGAACACATAGCCTCTCAGTGGTTCCTTCTACCTCCCACACTCCCACCCTTAATCCTTAATCCTACTGCTCTAGGTGAATTCCCCCACCTCCTTTAAGGCTTACAGGTCCTGTCTTTCACTATCCTGGACTAGTTAAGTCCTTTCACTTGCTCCCATAGTGCCCTACACTTCCCCCATGAGAGGATTTGTCATAGTAATAAGTTGTAAGTTCTGTAAAGGCAGAAACATGGCACGTGTAAGATGATCAACCCATGCCTACTGAATGTTGAGAGATCCCAGATGTTGCCTCAGAACAGGTTTAATCTCAGGTTACACCCAGGTCTTCTCCTTAGAAACTCATTTGTAAGTCAACAGCTGGGCTTGAACATGGCTTTTTAGTGAAATTGAGCCAGCAAGTCTTCTAAATTCCCAACAAGCCATGTTTTCTCTAAGAAGCCACAAAATCTCCATCTCAGGACCAGCATTTCCCCAGGTTCAAATATATCCCAAAGAGCAAATTAAACTCTTCAGAAAACAGTTTTTCCAGATTGCAGCCACCTAAGGAGCCACTTAAGCCTTCAGGGAAGTCAGAGGATCAACATTTTGCCCTTGGCTGTGTCACTAGTGAAATGGGATGCATCATACCTCCTGCCTTGGCTGGGAGGGACCATAAATTTGACCTAAATTCTCTCTCCTGCCTCTGAGATCTGGCTTCTGACTACCCAAATCATTCCAAGTCTTCAGGAAATATGGCTTTTATTGAATTCTTCCTAGGTGCCAGATCTGTCCTGGGTCCTCAGCACTTGAGGTGTACCAAATCATTTAATCCTTGCAACAATCTTATGAGGTAGGCACTATTATCATCCCACTTTTACAGATGTGAAATGGAGGCAAAGAAAGGCTAAAAACCTACTCAGGTCACACACCTATTAAGAAGTAGGGTGGACATTTGCAGCAACATGGATGGAACTGGAAGGTATTATGCTGAGTGAAATACATCAGAGAAGGACAGATATCCTAATGTTTTCACTCATATGTGTATCCTGAGAAACTTAACAGAAGAATACGGCAGAAGGGAAGGGGAAAAAATAGTTACAAACAGAGAGGGAGGGAGGCAAACCACAAGAGACTATTAAATACAGAGAACAAATTAAGTGGATGGTGGGGGGAGAGAGGGAAAATGGGTGATGGAGATTGAGGAATGAGCATGAGGAATGAGGGTGATGGAGATTGAGGAATTCTTACTGGGATGAGCACTGGGTGTTATATGTAAATGATGAACCACAGGAATCTACCCCCAAAACCAAGGGCACACTTAACACACTGTAGGTTAGTCAATTTGACAAGAAATTATATTAAAGAAAAAAAGTAGGGCTGAGAACTCTGGCTTTAAGGATCAATACAAGCCCCACCAGTTTAGGGCCATGCCACCCAAGAAGCCTATGGGACCACCCCATCCCAGGTACAAATACTTTCCTCCTCATCCCAGGTACAAATCCTTTATCCTTCTCTTAAGTCCTCTAGCAATTATTATTAACACAGTTCATTTGATAATTAATTCCCCTTCTAGTGTTCTTGTATGGAAGTCAAGGCCAAAAATGCTGTCACCTCTCCTGCCCTTAGTCCCAAATGGGGTCTTTACCATGCACAGTATTTGATCTTCACAGAGGGAATGTAGTAGGTACAAGTTCAAGGGAAGATGGGCCAGATATTCAATAGGAGAGCTGGATCATTACGGACTAAGAGAACACTTGCCACTCAGCAGAAGAGGCTTGCTATATTTCCTAAGGAAAATCTCTACAAGATCATCAGCAAGTTAGCTCAGCTCTGAGAAGAAAGAGACCACTCATGGTTTTTAGTGATGAAACCAGAGCGAGCGAGAAAGAGAGCAAGACAGAGAGCGAGAAACACGAAAGCAAAACAGAAGATAACTTGCCCTCCATTACTAGAACAAGAGTCCTGAAACACCATTAGGAGGCAGTAGAACAAGGTTAAGCTTTGGACTCCAGAGCCTATGTCCTCATCTACATTTGATAAATGCTTCATAATTGATGATGTGGAGATGACAAATCTCTATCCTGTTAGGCTGATTCTTCTGCAGAAATCAATAGTCTGTCAGGGGAAATCCTTTTGGGCAAAAGCTGTTTAATCATCTTCATTACCATCATCATTATTATCATGATAGATTGCATTTATTGAATTCTTATGTGCAAGGCACTGTATATGAATTATCTCATCCTCCTATACTAGAAAAGCTTTATTAAATATTGGGTGGCACAAAACAATGAATTTTTTTTTTGAAATATCAAACCAAGCCAGCACCTGTCCTCAGGTAGTTTTATTTCAGGCAGACCAGCAAAGGACCCACAGAAAGTAGAACAAAACTTCTATTATACATAACATTGAAAACAAGGTTTCTACATAAATGATAGTGATTTATAATGGCCTAGGGAGTAGATTCAAATTGGTTCTCAGCTACTCACTGTGTGAGTATAAGTGTGACTACAAGTGAGTTACCTAATCTCTCTGAGCCTCAGTTTCCCCAACAATAAAATAGGCAGCTCACCAGAGCTGTGATGATCAATATGAACAACATCTGAAAGCACCTCACATGCTCAGCTCCCAGGAGAGGCCTGCTCCTCTTCCCCATGTAGGTATCCAGCATTTACCTCTTTACATGCCAATACATTGTTGACCAATTCTTAGCAAAAATCTAAAGTTCTTCCCTGACTTCTTAAACGGGGAAAAAAAAAAAAGTACGTATTTTAAACATTTCTTGATAACCCTAATCTTGATATTGATTTTATTCATCTTAGCCTATTTTTTTAATGTTTATTTAGTTTTGAGAGACAGAGACAGAGCTAGAGTTGGGGAGGGCCAGAGAGAGGGAAACACAGAATCCAAAGCAGACTCTAGGCTCTGAGCTGTCAGCACAGAGCCTGATGCGGGGCTCAAACCCACAAACCAGGAGATAAAGACCTGAGCCCAAGTCAGATGCTTAACTGACTGAGCCACCCCAGCTACCCCGTCTTCACCTAGTCTTGATATCGATTTTTCTATGGTATCATAATCAAGATGTAAGACTATCTGCTTCTACACCGAGTAGTCTCCAAATGTTGATTCTGCCATCTTTTCAGGAACTTCTCAGACCGTCAACAACAGATTTTTGTGTACTCATTTTGTATCCTGCAAACTTACTCTATTGGTCTCTTCTAACAGTTTTCTGGGGGACTCTCTAGAGTTATCTATATATAATATCATGTCATCTGCAAATAGTGACCATTTTACATCTTCCTTTCCAATTTGGATACCTTTTATTTCTTTTACTTGCCTAATTGCTGTTACTAGGACTTTCAAGATCATGCAACTTACAATTTTTATTGTCCCTTGGGCCTGCATTAATTACTCAATTCTTAAGCCTTTGGGGGATGGGGAGGTGGAGATCGAGTACAAGAATAAAGAGAGTTTTCTGATAATTCCCCTTTTTTCTTATGCTCCCAAATACATGGCATGGACCCTTGCAGCTGAAACTGAAGTATAGCTCTAAAGTAACTGTTCTCCCTTTCAATGGCATTCAAGTCCTGGCTGAAATCCAAAGCAAGGAGAGGTTTGGGGGTTTTTTTTGTTTGTTTTATTTAATTCCTCATTTTTCCTCTTTCCCTATGAAAATAAAACCCATGCTTGTAGGTCCAGTTGAAATCATGCCTTGCCATGGAGCCTTCCCTGACCAGCCCAGTGCATGCTGACTGGTCCTCCTTTGGACACACAACTCTCACTCTTCATGCCATTCAGCTCAGTTACTCATCTAGCTCCTTGAGATTACCTTGGCAAGGTTACCTCCAAATGGTATTTAATTCTTCAAGTGGAACCTTTCCTCATTGTTCCCCACTCCCTTGAACCACATATAGAACTTATGCTGCCTGCAAATTTTACTGTTAATTTTCAGTCATAACTTTGTAGGATTTCTCTAACCACCCCCATCCCCACAATCTATTTTTAAGTAATTAAAACTCAGGAATTTCTGGCTCAGGGTGTACAGAAGGGCACACCTGGGTGGTTACACCCTGGGCAAAGAGGATTCCCCCAACTTCTATCACACACATACACCCCCACCTGGTGACCATAACCAAAGGGGAACTTGCTGGCAGCTGAAAAGCTCTTGCCTCCAACTGGCCTCCTGTCTCCAGGGTACAATTATTCAGCTGGTTTGGGTGCACAACTAACTCTGAATCAAAATAAAACTCCAGGCTTCCAGAGTGTGAAGAGCTAATAAATCCTTAGTGAATAAGACTTTCTAAATTGAGTTTCTTTTTATGAGGCAATCCATGAGCACTTCTGGCTTTTTCTACTGGAGCAGCAAACTGCAACTATAAATATTAACAAGATGGTAGGCAGGGCTGGAGATATAGGGGCAGAAAAATTGGGAATCCAAGATGGCTCCTAAACAGAATGGCCCAGTTTACTGGGGTTCCTTCTCACTGCCCCTTGTTCACTAATCCAGGTTGTTTTTAGGGAAATGTAGTTTCAACAAAGACCGTGCACTCTGATGGAACAGGACAGCATCTCATTGTGCTAAAACCATGGGAGCATAAATATTATTAATTCCATGGTTGATTGGCAATTCTGTTGTTGAATCTGTCCCTAAGACAGATTCTCCCACTACATGGGCTGCCTGTGGAGTGGTGTGTGTGTGCGCGTGCACGCACACGTGTGTGTGTGTGCGTACATGTGTGTGTGCGCATACATGTGTGTGTGCGTGTGTTGCAAATTTGTTTTTATTGGTTTCTGTTGGTTTGTTTTAGTGTATAAACACGGCATTTGAACTTTTAAAGAGTTCAAATAATTTAATGATCGCATTTCAAATAACTCATTTGGCAATGGTTTTATATGTTCAAGTGAAAAGAGGTAAAGAGGAAAAAGGAAGAAAGACCTAAGGCCAGTAACATAGCAAGTTTAGAATCAAGAGCTGAGTGTTTGAGTACCAAGTACTATTTTTCTGGAGGTTTCCACAAAATCATTTCACAAAAGTAATGGCTATAGAAAGATGGTTATGTGCTACATGGTTTACATGAATTATGTCAATTATGTTGATATTACTCCCACATTATAGATGTGACGACTAAGGTCCAGAAGACAAGCTATCTTACTCCAAGTTTTACAACTTGCAGTTTAACTGTGGAGATTGAAAGCTAGGTTACCTCATTCCAGGGATGGGGTTAACTCCTGTGTAGTGTTATTTTCCACTGCCAGGAATCAACACACCTAACCACAGAGGTTCTGAAGCAGTTTCTAAGCCTCTTCAGAGTTCTATACTGAGGCCCTCACTCAGAGAGTAGAGCACTCTTCTAGGCAGTGTCTGCAATGCAGGGGGAGATTTTTGGCAATGAGAACATCCCCTGGGATTTGCCTTTCCCAGGAGTCAAGCAACCTGCACTTGTCCTTGGGCCTTGCCCCCCAAGAGTTGCAAAAGCTAAGCCCACCCATAAGATTTTTAAGGTAGATTCCACACCCAGCATGGAACCCAACATGGGGCTTGAACTCATGACCCTGAGAGATCAAGGCTCCCCGAAGATTTAATTTTAAATAATTTCTACACCCAACCTGGGGCTCGAACTCACAACCCCAAGATCAAGGGTTGCACATTCCACAGGTGAGCAGCCAGGTGCCCCACTCAGCACATTTTTATACTCAACTTCAACAGGACACAGTGACATAATTCACAAGGGGCTGTGATAAGAACAAGTCAGGGCCATGAAGGAGGATGTGCTCTGGAGGTTCCAAAGTGTGAGTAGAAGTGACAGCATCCCAGGAAACCTCATCCTGCTCTTGGGTTAGCACTCTGCTCTTGCCAAGTGCCTGTGGGTTGTGGATTTGGGCTGAAGCTGATCTAAGGATTATATCCCATCACTAAGGATCATCAAAGCCTCAGCCAAAGGATTCTATTACCACAGGAGACAGTGGGTACCCTTTCCTCCATCCACTTATCCCATCCTGCCCTTCTCACCTTTGCCCTTTTTGACTGTGACACCCCCAAACCCTACTGCTTTGTGATTAGTGTGGTAGGTACCATCATACCAATTGCTGTTGAGTCTCCAGTGTCTCCACTCAGCCAAAGCAGCACACTTGAAGAATGACAGCCAGATTCAGATGGATCATGCATAAGCTATTAGAACAGTGTTTTCTGCCACAGTTTTGATGAAAGTACCATAGAGATCATAGATATTAGGATATCAAAGGAAGTGGATGGCAGACCTCCCAAGCAAACATACATAGTTTAAGAATTTACAAAGGGAGGGGCGCCTGGGTGGCTCAGTCAGTTAAGGGGCCGACTTCGGCTCAGGTCATGATCTCACGGTCCGTGGGTTCGAGCCCCGCATTGGGCTCTGTGCTGACAGCTCGGAGCCTGGAGCCTGTCTCAGATTCTGTGTCTCCTCTCTCTCACCCTCCCCCATTCATGCTCTGTCTCTCTCTGTCTCAAAGATAAATAAACGTTAAAAAATTAAAAAAAAAAAAAAGAATTTACAAAGGGAATGAGGAAGAACCTGGCCCATGATGCATGGACCCCTCAAAAAAAAAAAAAAAAATCACAGCTACAAAATTTGGTTAGACAAGAATTTTTTTCCCCTGCTTTAAATTTCTTTATTTAATTTTATTTTTTTATTTTATTTTTTTATTTTTTAAAACTTACATCCAAATTAGCCTATAGTGAAACAATGATTTCAGGAGTAGATTCCTTAATGCCCCTTACCCATTTAGCCCATCCGCCCTCCCATAACCCCTCCAGCAACCCTCAGTTTGTTCTCCTTATTTATGAGTCTCTTCTGTTTTGTCCCCCTCCCTGTTTTTATATTATTTTTGTTTCCCTTCCCTTATGTTCATCTGTTTTGTCTCTTAAAGTCCTCATAGGAGTCAAGTCATATCATTTTGGGTAAGACAAGAATTTTTAAAGAGAAGCTGGTTGAGAGATTTCTTTAGAGAGGGGTTGTGGGCTGCAATTCCCCGCCCACTTTCTGTTCAGGGATAGGGATGTGCTACTTCTAACAACTCACTAGAGAAGAGCTCTAAGGCAGCCACTGAGATACTCCAAAGTGTGATTTCTCCAACTGGGGGATGCTAAAGACAGGTTCCTGACTCACTTCGGGAAAGATTATGACGACTGCAGACTGAGGCATGATGCCTGCCCAGGAAATTTTGAGGTCGAGAAAAGAGCAACTACTTGTTCAGGGCTGAGAGAGGCTGGTACTTTGGGATAAGCTTGTACTTCCAAGAAATGCAGCTCTCCCATGAGCTACATGTGTCCCACTCAACAAAAAGTGACCTAAGGTCATTGTGGGCCCTGAGAGGTATGGTTGTAAGGATGGAGAGACCTCAGCTGAAAGATGCTCAAGGTGTACCCAATGTCTGGGAGCCAGGAAAGAATCCAAGGGAATACCCTACATAATAGGACAAGGAGAGGGGCCCAGCAGGGAAAACTCAAAGAGTGCACTGAGTCCTCAAAGAAATTTCTCTGACCACTTTCCAGGCCCAGAAAGAATTCAGCCAATGAAAACCAGCTATTACCTCCCTTCTCAAACCAATCCCCAGGGGATCAAAATAGCCAAGAGAGGTTGAGGGAGAGAGAAGATGCATAAGGAAGGGTCCCCATTCCCACTTGAAGACTTCCAGGGTATGGCAGGTCCAATCATGGGGCTGGGAGCAGGGAAATATTTCATGTTGGTCTAGTTTGGAATTTTAATTCTTATTTTGAACTAGGTATTTGATTCCCTGAATTCAGTTATGTAACTGATAGAGTCCATTGGACAGTATTTCCTAAGGATGAACATAAAAGCCACACAGCCTGCCATAATATTCCTCCAAGGACAGAGAAACATCTTCCCACTGAATTAAGTCTAAATGCAGATAATGTCATGTTCTCTTTCCAACATAAGTCTTGTTTCTTCCACATACTGGTTCTCAATCAAAATGAATACATGCACAATCAGGTTCTCTTGGACAATTAGAACAAAATGATCCAGTGGGTTCTTTCTACATTTCAAACAAGGTCTTTTATCCTTCATTACCCTCCACCCCCCATCCCCTGGTATCCTGACCATCAGCATACCACCTGAGAGCCACCTCCTGAAGATCATTCATGGAGATAGTTCCCACCTGGGAGGTCAAGAGGGACACTGAAGACTCATTTTCCCATTATGCTTTCAAACTCCTTGTTGGAATCTGCTGAAATGGTTTCCAGGAACGCTCTGGCTCCTAAAATCTCTCTCCTTCGTTGTAGAAATTTCATCATTCCTTTGTCATCACCACATGTTAAGATTAAAATATTCTGAGAAGGGTCAGGCATTTTATGTTCATCACTCACACCTTACTGTGAAGTTTTAGATTTCTGTTTGAACTTACACTCCTTTTTGATAAGCATTTTATGTATGACTATTTAACATTATCACAACTTAAGTATCATGACTGAAACCAATCAAAGTAATTATAAAATTAAATACACTTTTGAAAGAAAAAAACCACACTCCTCAGAAATTCTGATTCTTCCATCTCCTCCCATTCCCGACAAGTAACATTTCATTGTTCATCTATAAAGGTGTTGCAGAATGCCAGCTGGAGATCAGAGCAGGGAGAAGGGACCTTTGAAACCAAGCAGTCTAGTACCTCTTAACAAGCTGCATAAAACTGAGCAGATCCCTTATCTTCTCTGCGCCTATTTTCTCATCTGTAAAAATGGGATAAAAAATAAAACACCCTGAATGTCTGCTGTGAAGCTTGAACCATCACCAGAAAATGTGTCAAGCACAACAGCACATTGCACATATAAGGTGTTTCATATCATTTTCAGCAATTTGTATGAGGGACCACATAAGCTTCACCTGTAGACTCTTGCATCCCAGGAGAAATAAAAGAGGCATTAAGGACATCAAAAGATACACCATGAGGTGAGCTCGGATTTTCCCCAGGAGCATTCATGATCGTGTAGAACTGCTGCCATCTGCCTGGAGTGGCAGACCTGACAGCATCTGCCAGAGGGCAGTGGCCCCTGAACAGAGCTGCTTCACCTTTACTGTCTTGAGATTTTAGGACACAATTACTCGAAAGAACCTGGTGTAACCCAAGCCCCACCTCATCCAGGTTAACCCTCACAACAAGGGATTGGGAGGGAAGCCAAAGGTACTGGGTCACAGAGAGGAGGAAAGAGTCATAGAGAGAGGAAACCAGAAATCTCCCAAAAATGATCTTTGTAGGTTTCACAGTCCTGCCCAGCCTCTCCCCTCCCATTGCCACTGCCCCCTACCCCCATCAACCGGACGCACACAGAATCAATTTGAGTCACACAAAGCCAGTCTTATCACACTCCAGGTTAGGAACTGACAGGCATGTTATCTGCACCCAGCTATTCACAAGCACTAACAGGAAGGCTTCCTGCGATCTCAGCCGTCTTCCTTTATCAAACAACCCCAGGCAGCAGCCGCAGCTACCCCAGCAGGAGGCATCTGCCAGGCTCTGGATAAGCCTGGTCCTGCTGGAACATTCCTGCGCCTGGATTGGAGTCTGTCACCCAAACTGCTTAGGGTTCCAGAAGTAAGGTCTCCTCCTTACTGGGGAGGGAGGGGTTGGGGCTAGGGAGATGCAGAGCCCAGTAGTGGCAGCTCATCACCTGATACCCCTACACTGAGAAAACAAGCCTTATCCTCAGCTTTCCAGGAGGTGCTGTCTGTTCAGGGAAGCCAGACCCATTATTCCAATACTCTGCTCCAATAGAAGAGGGGGAATCCAGGGGCACTTTCTTAGCCTAGCAGTGAAACCCAGCCTCTCTCCTCACTCCCTTGTTCCCAACCACCGCAGAGAGCCCCTCTCTCCCCACTTCAGTGAAGAGAGAAGATTCCACATTCCACCTCTGCCCCATGCCTACCATACCCAGCACCACAACAGATACTATCTTATTTAAGGCAAGGTAGGCATTTTTTATATTATTATAAAGCCTTTCAACACAGACAGAATTACACATATTTTACTTTGGGGAAAAGTGAAGGTTATCGATGTTAAATAACATGCCTAAAATCCCAAGTTTAGCAAGCAATAAATGAGGATTTTAACCAAATTTGCTTGCCTGCAAAGTCATAACTCTTTATTACAACAAAATATCCTTATACCAATATAAAAGACAAGAATGTGGGTGACCATGGTTCCCAAATACAAAACAAGTGACACCCATTCCTCTCCTCATACCCAGGAAGGCTCTCTGAATTAACAGCACCAAGCTTTGATGCCATATGTAAGGACTGGGGAACTCAAACTGCCAGCCCCTGGGACACAGAAAAACAATGAAAATGCTCCCCCTTCCCCAGGACACAGCCATTGCTAGGAAATAGCACCTGAGCGCATCTCATAGCCTACCGTGCATCCAGGGTGGCAATACAGCTTTTCTTGCTAATGGAACATGAGCAGAAGTGATATCCACCAAACAAGAGCGGAGGTCCCTAAGAAGTAAATGCAGCTTGGGGCGCCTGGGTGGTGCAGTCGGTTAAGCGTCCGACTTCAGCCAGGTCACGATCTCGCGGTCCTTGAGTTCGAGCCCCGCGTCAGGCTCTGGGCTGATGGCTCGGAGCCTGGAGCCTGTTTCCGATTCTGTGTCTCCCTCTCTCTCTGCCCCTCCCCCGTTCATGCTCTGTCTCTCTCTCTGTCCCAAAAATAAATAAAAAATGTTGAAAAAAAAAATTTAAAAAAAAAGAAGTAAATGCAGCCTCTTTTCTGTTCCTTTCCCCCTTTTTATGGTCAAAAGGAGAGGATGCCAACAGGTGCTGGTGGTTTGCTACCTTAGCTACAAATTAGAATCACCTGAGACTCATTTAAAAAAAATCCCACCATGAAGGCTACACCAGTTAAATAAGAATCTCTAGAGTAGGAACCAAACATGGGTTTTTAAAGCTCCACAGGTGATGCAGATGATCAGCCAAGTGTGAGAACCAGTCTCTAGGGGGATGTTGAGGCCACAAGATAGAACAAACCTTCATCTCTAAACAGTGCAAGAAAACCCACCCAGTGAAAATAAATACATGCATTTGACTGTTAATGAGTAAGAATAAACTTTTAATATTATAAGCTCCTCATACTTTGAGGTTTCATTTCTTACAGTAGCCAGTATTACTATGGTATAGCCCATTAGGAATCCAGACTTAATGGAAGGTTTTACTTTTTATTCCAGAGAAAAACTCAAGACGTTCTTTGCGGTTACTATCTGCTTTGCCATGGGATTGGGCTCAATCCTTGATGTCTGCAAACTAAGAAGCACCTGTGTCTATCCAGAGGCCCATGTGGTCAAGCTAAACTATGCTAAAACAGAAACATGCAACAAGCAGTACTCACATCCCTACAGCACAAATTGCTTAGAAAACTTTCTCGTGCATTATTTTGTTTTACACTGATAAGACCTCTAGGAGGAGGACCTCTTCCTAAGTGATGTAATGATACCATTTACAGACGGAGAAACTGTGACCCAGAAAGGGAAATTGACTTGCCCTAAACTTACATGGCCATTGAGTGGAACAGCCAAAACCAGAGCTCAGTTTTGAAATTTATCCACTGTGCCCTAAAATTCTGACCTGTTCTTTGGAATGCCCAAGACAGAAGACAGGAACTAACTTGCTATGCAGAGGGCCAATGTTTGCACTTGCCTGAAAACCCTGTATGGTGTAGATCCTGGAAGGAGGGATTAAGTACAAACTTTATACAGACCCCCATGGACAGAAAAAGGGCAAGTCTACAAGCTCTAATATAAGGTACAAAGCCAGCAAGACTCAAAGCCCATAACTGAAGCACTGTCCTCCCTGTCAGGTCAAGCATTGCTGTTATCCAAAGTCTTTTGCTAAAATCCTAGGGCCCCCTGGCATCCAAGGGTAATGAGTTTCAGAAGCTTCCTCCCAACCTTTAGTAGAAGAGACTTTGGAAAGCATGTGAAAACTTATTTAAAAAAAAAAACAGAAATAAAAACAAATGAGGTCTCCATGGGCTGGGATTGCAGTCCATACTATTAGACCACAATATGGTGCCAAGTGGAGGATATGTGGCAAATAAAAGGGGTCTAAGTTTACATAAGGAGAAAGCTCATGGTCATAGTCATGTCCCTGGTGATATCAATGATGTCAGTGTGGTCCATGCCCCACTAGGCTTAAACAGCAACAGGGTCCCAGTGAAATTCATTCCCTTTAGCAATATAATCCGTTCACACTGCTTACTGGAGTATGCTCTAGCTCTCTACACAGGTCACTGGGACCAAGAACATGCCTTGGGAGGTGCCCTCAAAGGATTTATGTAAATTATTCCCAGTCTCCCAGGCCCCTAGTAAAATAATTCAGAGGTGACCTTAAAGGCAGCTGTTACAGAGCCACCACTTTACACAACAATGATGACACCATTCCCATCAGATTCTACATTAATGAATGGTATCCCCTAGAGTTTTGTAGTGCATAGTTTGCACAGCAAAATACTTCCAGCCTTACCCTTCCTCCTTATCCTTTCTGCAGGATGTAAGATTATTCTAATAGACAGGAATTTACTCACATATCAGGTGGAAACACTAAATGAAAAATTAGGCATCTCAGAAGAAAAGGGAGCTGTCCTCTCCATTCACCCCAGATAACATTCTTAGATACTCCATATGGAAATTGAGTTACTAGGTCACAAATCTGTTCACCTTGCCAGATTATAAGATCCTCAAGGTCAGAGACTCTACCCTACCTCAGCACCTGGCATGGAATCTCATATTTAGTAGATGCTCAAAATACCTTTGCTGACACACAGATGGATGAGTGAGTGGATGCATTTGTTAACAAATATATTGAGTGCCCAATCTATACCAAGCAGTGTTCTAGGCACAGGAGATACAACAGTAAATAAAACTGGGAAAAATTCTATCCCTGCCCATATGGAGCTTACATTCTAAAAACTGAGTGAATGAATATAGGAGTAAAAGCACTGAATAAATGTAGGCCTTAAGGAGATGTCTGTATGAAATGGTTGACAGCTACTGAGTGCTAACCACATGTCAAGGACTGATTCCTCATAATCTAAAAGATAGTTTGATGAACCCTGTTTGAGAGCATGGCTATAGAATTATACTTTCAGAGTCATGCTCAACTCTGCCACTTGCTAACTCTGTGACCTTGAGGAATTACTTAGCCCCTCTGAGCCTCAGATTCCTCAGCTACCAAATGAGAATAACACAGCTGTTGTAAGGATTAAATGATATAATTCCCAAAGAGATCACTTAGACTGGTTTCTGGCACACTCTAAGCATCCATAGGTAAATAGCCATTATTATTATTCCATTTAACTCTCCCATCAGCCCTATGAGATAAGTACCATCAGCATTTTGGTAATGCAGAAATAGAGGCTTAGACGAGTAAAAATAAAAGTTACCTAATATCACACAGATGGAAATTGGAAAAGCCAGATTCAAATCAAGCCTATTCAATTCCAAAGTCCATGCTATGAACCATAATGACTTGTACAAAGACCAGCCTTGCCAGAGTAGGCATCACAAAGGGCCTGGAAGGGCTCTGGGAAGAGTCTCTACCCAAAATATTTCCCCATGAGCCAACACAGCGTCTGTGAGCCTTTGGAGGGGCTCTTTCTATAAAGTAAGCTCTGCAAGCCCGTTCTATAAAGTTAGCACTCCCCCAACCCCCCACCCTACAACTAATCAACAGGTAGCCAGCTATAAAAAGATCATCAGATAATGAAATTCTGGGGTTACTGACTTTATCCTAAGTTTTGTTTCGTCTGGGGGGTTTGGACTGGAAACCAAGGCATCATCTGGGAAGATCAGGCTTAGGCAGGAGCTAGATTGAGCTGGGAGCAGGAGGGCTCAAGAGAAACGGTTATAGAAGGAAAAATTACCACAAGGGTACTACAGGTTGTGGGGTGTCATACTTTTATATAATCTGGAGCAGAAGGAAAAGGAGGTAGATATGGTGAGGTGTTGGCGCTACTGGGTCTCATATGGGGCAGACTCAATGCAAATGTGGCCCTTACAAAATTGCCCCTCAGCTCCCTCCTCATAAAGAGAGAAGAGGTGAGTCTTCTACCCTGCTGTATTCACAAAGCATCCTGACCTTCCATTTCTGGTGTAGCAGGACAGGAACCAATGGCACAAGTGAGATGGAGAATGAGCTGGCCCAACCCTCATCCCCACCAAAGAGAGGACAATGTAGGCCCCAAAATCCCAAGAAGTCTGAGCTACAGTGGTCCACTGATTTAACTCCACAGAGAGAAGGAGAAGAGAAAAGGTGAAAAGATAGAGGAGAAAAGAGGAAAGAAGAAAGGGATAGAGAAGGACCTCCTGCCCTCCCAGACCTAAGTAACAGGCCAGGCAGAATTTTATCCTTCTGTTCCTTTGGATGACTTCACTCCTGCACATTTTCCCTATTATCCCTTTCAGGATCTGGAATGAAAACTATCCACAAAGCAGCTCATTCCCTACATTCCCCAAACTAGACTCTCACTGTTCATAGATCATCCACCCATATTAAGGGTATCAATCACTGTATTTTCCATGGACGAGGAAATGATCAAGTTGTAGACTCAGGGGACAAAAAAGTAAGGATGGAATTGCTGAGGGAGAGAAAAAAGGTGGGAATGCCTAAATCTCACTGCTAAGGCTTATAAAACATTTTGAGTGCTGACATCTGATTTCTGAAGGCTCTTCAGCATCATTTCCCCAGGGGCTGCAGACGTAAGGGGAAAAGGTCTAAAGATCAGTTTCAGGGTGTAATGATGCTTGCCAATTTTGTTCCAAATAAAATCTTCTTTAATATTAACTGGGTGTTACGATTTATCAGCAGTGCTAAAAAGTCTCTGTTCTTTAGCCCATCCTAAAAAAGCCATTCAATAAATATTGAAGAGGTTATGGATGGGTGGGCAGACAGATGATGATGGATGGATGCATGGATGCATGGATGCATGGAGAGGCAGATGTGTATGAATGGATCAGTGGATGGATGAGTAGGTAGAAGAATAAGTGGATCGCTATACCACATATAAAGATTCATCCTTTGCTTTCAGACAGAGGTACTTTTAAATAGTGGTTGTTAGGAATTAGTGTATAACATTGGAAATGATACAATAACTAATGTAGCTTTTATGTCACTGGAGCATATTTAGACTAACCCAGCAGCTGCAAGTAAGGACTCAATAGTTTCTCATTGAGACACATTTTTCAGATATTCTTTTACCCTTTCTATATCCCCTCCATTGGATATCTAATTTTCTCCCACAGAAAATACCACCTGCTGGAAGAGAACTCCAACACCCCCACCCCCAAATCTAACCTCTGTCCTGATCTCCCATTCTTTCTCCAGCCGCCTGCTCTGTATGTTCATCTGGATACTTGAATCTTAACATGCCCACGTGAATGTTGATACCTCTGCTCCCCACCTCAATCCAACTCCCTTATCTTACTCCTCTATTTCTAAAGACTTAGTGTCTCCATTCTCCAAACTTTTAATAATAAACTTAAAATCAGTCTTTATTATTTCCTTCCCTCCATATCTGATCAATCACTCTGTCATTTTATCTCACTATTATAAAGGCCTTTTGAAAATGCTTCCAGCCTGATTTCTCCTCTCTACAATCAGTGCTGTGCACATATTTTTTCATTCATTTATTCATTAATGCTACTCAAAGTATTCATGCCTCTATTTTGTCAGTGCTGAGCTCTGCATTGGGGATTCAAAGATGAATAAAACACAGTCACTGACCTGAAGTATCTCAAACTCTCAGTAAATACTTCATAAAGTAATACATTGACTATATCCCTTCCTCAAAAATTTTGGCAGCTCCTTATTGTCTGGGATCCATAATCATTGCCCAAAATCTGTCTTGTCCTTAGCCTTGGAGGCTAGTTTTTAGTGCAAATTCAATTCAGTGCTTACAGAATAATTACTGTGAGTTGTAACCAGCCATATTGGAGCCTGGGCTCCTGCCCTATCCCTTCTCTTCTCAGAATTATGATGCTGAGACCTAGGATGCTGACTTGGGGCTCAAGGAAATAGGAGAACTGGCTAAAATTAAAATATTGGTGATAAATCAGACAGTTACCTGGAGCCAGGAATGCTGATGCTGAGAGAGCAGAAAAAAAAGAAGACTGATAATAATAGTAAAAATACGCTCCTGGAATATAAGAAATCAAGAAGTTCACCTCCAAGTTAGCAGTTCTGGCACTGTTGAACCACTCTGGGCACAGACCCTAAAAATGCTAAATGGCTCCTAGGATGACCTCCATGATCAATCCTGCCTAACATTCCCACTGATAGGAGCCACAAAGGAAAATTCTCAATTAGAAAAAACATGCATGAATGGAAAGAAGAAGAAGAAGAAGAAGAAGAAGAAGAAGAAGAAGAAGAAGAAGAAGAAGAAGAAAAAGAAGGAGGAGGAGGAGGAGGAGGAAGAGGAGGAAGAGGAAGATGAGGGGGAGGAGGAGAAAGGATAGCAGGAAGGAAAAGAAAGGGAAGAAAAGGAAAAGAAGGAAGAAAGGGGGAAAAGCTGACACCATATGAAGCCTTAGTTAAGTATAGAGGTAAACTGGATCTTTTCAGAGGGAGAATTTCCTGTCTCTACAAAAAGCACTCTCTCTCTACCAGTCTGAAACTCAAACCCTACAAATCTTAAGACTGAGGGATACAGAGGGAGGGAAAAACAAAAAAGAGACATAGTAGAAAATATGAACCATGACAGGCTGAAGCCCTATCCTCCTCCACACTCTGGATTTTCGAAGGACTTTGGGGCAGGAGATTCTCCAAGGGCTGTGACTGAGGCAATCCACAGGAAGGAGGAGGGACCAACTTCAACACATAGAAAATTTAGAGATGGGCAGCAGAGGTTTGGTGCATGCCCTTCCTGAATGGAGCACAAGGGCCAGGCCCAGGTAGAGACCAACTTATGTGATTTCAGTCATAGGAACGTAGAATGTAGAACTAGAAAAGATCTTTGCATTGTATCTGAGGAACCAGAAGCTGATGAGTTCTGACGGGTGAGGAATGGAACCCCAGCCTGATTGCCTGAGGCTTTCGAAATAGTCATTTCATTTTTTTCCTCCATTCTGGATTGTCTTCCATAAAGAGATTAATCTAAGAGAGTAATTTACTTAATCTTCTTTAAAATCTAAATATTACCAACAGGCTTGGGTTTGTTGGCCCTTTATCTCTTTAAGATATTTTTACTCCAATCAGATGCTGTTAAATTGTTATTCCCTGGTTCCGGGAGAGATTGAGGATTCTCACTATAGATTTAGTCTCCTGAGTACCTGAAGAAGAGAAAGGACAGAAATAAAGGGGCCCAAAGATCATGGGCTTGAGAGAAAGATTGCTGCTGGATCCCAAAGATGTCTCTGACTCTCTCTGAACTCCAGATTTCCCTTTTATAAGTTAGGACTCACCTACCTTGCCAGATTGTTAAAAAATTTAATTAACACAATGTACCTTACTACTTCTCTTCCATTCTTTTCTCTACTTGGTTTGAGAGTTTCCCTCAAGCCAGTCCCAGAGGATTTTTGACCATCTTGTTGTCCATCAAATATTGACTAGACTACCCAATGACAGTGAAGGAGATAGATTTAAATTTGTTTTTCCTTCCTAGATGTAATTTCTCTCTTGGGAAATATGAAGAAAGAAAAAGAGGAGGCTAAAGATCTATATCATCTGTTAAGTTGGTAATGGAACAGTGATGGAGTATTCCACAGCCAATAGGCTACTACTTTCATGATCGGTCCTTATTGCTGGAAGATGCCTTCTGCCTCAACCCAGCCTTCTCTCCTAGGAGGTTCTTTGACCTCCAGGCTCTGTCACTGACTTGCTAGACAGTCTTCAGCAACTTATTTATCCTCTTGGAACTCCTCTTCCCAATGTGTAAAATGAAGACAGTAATACATCCCCATCCTCCATGGAGCCCACCACACAGAGTGGTCACAAAGATCACACCAGACAATATATTTTAAAGCTAAAAATGCTTTACAAGCATAAAACCTGATAAATATAATTTTTATTTGGATGGCTTTAGAGAAGTAATGAAAACAATTTGTGGGGAGGATACTGACTTCAAGAGGAGCCTGCCCTTTATGAGCTGAAAGAAAGAAAAGGGTGACCAGGGGCAAATCCCACCCCATGTCCTGAGAAACTGCTCTGTTTCTCCCTGTGCCTGGAAGAATCAGGAGGATAAGAGGAAATATGTATATTTACAACCTAAGCAAAGAGAAAAATGCCACCCTAAAACTGAGGGGGAGGGATAATATAATAAAACAATACAGAATGTCCTATAACCACAGAAACAATAACAACGCTAAAACAGAAATAGCTTATTAAGTTAAAACAACAGTAAATCTGTCAGCACAGGCCATACAAACTCTCATCTTATGATAGTAAAAAGCTTCTTCCAGGCCTATTGTCTTATACTTTCATTAAACTACAGTTTTATAAGCTAAATTATTGCCGATTCTCGTTCAATTCCCAAAATGAAATCTAGTTAAACTCTTAATTTGGGAGATACATGTTTTGCAAGGGACAGATCCTTAATGGACACTCCCCAAAGCCTGACAAGTTGGGAATTCAGGGAACCAAGGCATAGATGGGCTGAGCTCAAGAGTTTGGACTTGGAACCCAATCCAGATGTGGCCACTTGTGACCTAACAGAGGGGACTGTCCCCATGCACCTTCTGACCAAGGAATAATGGAACAAGGAAACTGATATTTCCCTGCTCCAGCTAAGAGGGTTCATATCTCAGGGGAAGTTTAAGTTCAAATGAGCCAACTCTATTCCCTTATCAGCAAGTTAGGTCTATAGTCTCCACAAGTCCCCATGCCCACCCAGCACTATATATATTAGCAGCACATAACTGAAGGATTTTAGTATGCCCCTGCTGTTTAAACCTAGGTTCTGAGCCACTTACCTCACCCCATTCCTAGACTGACATGCTCTCAAATCTTCTTGTCTCTAAGTGGACTGCTTACTTGTTTTGTTGTTTGTTCCCAACTTGATAGTGACTATAATTAATGTTTTTCCATTATCATATTTTGGGGTTTTCCTTCCAGCAATTCCACCTCCATGGCCAGTGCAACTCCAGGAGCCTCTGTTGGACTCTGCTCCCTGACAAATGGGTCCTCCTGCTCCCAGGATTATCTAGGTCTTATCGGGGGAGGGGGTACTTTAGTGCCTACGCAACAGAGGAGGTGGTAAAAGGGGGGAGTTGGCAGAGATTAGAGTATTGTGAGGGATCTCAGTGATGCATGTTGCCCCAGGCCCTTAGTACGATGGAGAATTGTGTATTCAGAAAGTTAATATAAAGGAGCACACTTTGGATAAAGTTATCTAAATCCTGTTTGGCTATGACAGTCTGGACTTTTACTGATACCTGGTGGACAAGCATTTTTGTGGCAGTGTCTCAGGAAAACATTCTTGTTTTCACTGCTACCCACATATCCAGTTTTATAAGTTAACTTGTTTCCACTACTTGAGAATGGCCAAGGATGAGCTTAAGTACTTGATATTGCCATGTTATTTTCCACACCACTTAGCATCCCATACAACCACCACCAACCCCTCTTCCACATATCCAAACCCCAGCCCTAGACTCACTTCCTCCTCCCCAGTTTCCCACTTCACCCACACATAAGCCAAATGTTCTCACTCTGGCCCCATCCCCCTTTCCTCCACCTCCGACTCCCCTGCCCCCTCCACTGTAGGCTTGGCTCTATCTTTCCCTTCTGAATTGACTTTGCCTGCAGAGCAAACTTCTCCCATCCTTCACAGCTCTAATTAAATCTCACCTCTTCCTTGGAGCCTTTCTTGGTTCCTCCACGTTGAAAGTAATCTCTCCAACTTTGCTTCTAGTCCCATTGTAGTATTTATCCTTGTCTACCTAGTATAACTGGGTGAATTACTGAGGAAGAAAGTAACTGGTGTAAACATGGTTTTCCCCATATCCACCTAAGGATAAAAGGAGCCAACACTGCTTTTTTTTCCAAGATCCAGGTTAGTCTTTGCACACACATGCATGTGCACACACACAGAATTTGTATTTCAGGCCCACTGAAGAAGACTGAGCTGGGGTTGCTGAAGAGGAGGCATGGCTATGAGTGCTGAGAGGGGAGAAGGAGAAGCCGCTGGCTTGAGGAGACAAGTTTCCTTTGAGACAGGGGCTAAGGAGAGACGCCAGTGGCCTCACAGACAGGCAGAGCCTTGGATGGATGGGGATAGGAGGTTGGAGGCTGTTGGATGGCAGGCTGCAGTATAAGAGGAGCATCTCAGTGACTTCCCCCAGAGCATGAGGACTGGGAGACAGAGGGACAGGATCACTCCCTACAGGACCACTGTGAAGGCAAATGGGTAGTGAGAAGATGGAAACACCATGGCCTGAAGACCTGGCCCCTCCTCAGTGTGTAGTACCAGGATTCATCTGCATATAAAGTATACCCCAATAATGATTGAGACTTAATTTCCCACCAAATAGGCAGATGGAGACTCATAGCAGATAAAATTTAATCTGGAAAAGTAAATGATTATGGCGTGGATTAGATTAAAAATTCATACCTGCTACATTTGTGTTAAATCACTCATGGGCATGCTTGCCTTCCCAACTGCACTGAGAACCCCTGGAATTGCGGTCTTTTCCTTCCTCATCCTACCCTTCCTCACCTCACCTCAAGCTTTCCTGGTCTAAATTACTGAAAGCAGTCCCCGAGGTGGCAAAATAAAAACTAAAGGAAATGATGCCATTTCACTGGCAGTTTGCAATCCACAACCGTAAAAAGCGAGTGACTAGGTCATCTTTACATAAATCCCCAATTCTGCTGGAAAAGCAGACAAAGGCAGCTGGGGAGCCAGACTACAGCTTTGTTTTTGCAACTCTTTCCATTGCAGTGCCCTTTATATATGCAGCCCGGGTGGAATGCATCATAAAAGGTGACATTTTATCACAGCAGTTTGTAAATTTTACAGAAGCAGTCTCCCTGTAAATCATCCAGCTTATTCCCTCGCTGACTTTATTACAGCAAATCCAGTCATGGATAAACTGTATGCCAGTTTACTTGAAATTTATCTTTTTTATTCAAGCTGAACTGAGTCCTTTTAATATTCTTCTCTCTCCTAATGATAAGGCATAATGATAACCTTATTTTCTATTCAGACAGCTTTAAGGACGCTCATTTCTCTGGAAATGCAGTTCCTATTCAGGGCCTCTTTTCCAAAGCCATTTCAAATTTGTGTGTTGTGGCAGAAAAAGTGGGTACCTCCCTGCACCAGGTTTTTTAAGTCCCTGGAACCTACGTGTATTTTTATTCTTCATTTTCCTACAGCGTGTCTGCTTTCCTCAGGCCCAGGGCTGCGCCGAGACCTCCTTCTACCCACCTAGCTCACCTACCTGGAGTCCTGTCCTCCAGTTCATATATTAGGGATAACACAACTACAAGCTCATCCACCCATCCCCCTGTGCTGTCCAGCACATGTGGCTACCGAGTACTTGCAATGTGGCTAGTCCAAACCAAAATGTATGTGTAAAATACATGTCTAAATACACCAAAGATTTAGCACACATACAAAAAATAAAATATTCATTAATAATTTTTGTATTCATAATCTGTTGAAATAATACTACTTTGGATGTATTAGGTTAATAACAAATATTAAAATTAATTTTACCTGTTTCCTTTGACTTTCTTAATGTGGCTACTAGAAAACTTAAATGACATTTGTGGCTTGTACCATATTACTATCAGACTGTGCTGTTCTTGGCACATCCTCTCTCCTTGCTAGACTGAAGTCTCACCGTCTCCAGGGAGGCTTCTCTGCCCTCCCTCATCACAATATTCTCTTCTTCCTTTGGCTTCTACTTCACTTAAAGTGGAGATGCCATCATTTAGCAGGTGATTGCTAATTTTGCAATCCCAACTCCAGGTTTCTCCAGATAGACCCTGAGGCTCATGAGCATAGGAAGAGTACTTTTGAGTGACGTGAATTCCCTTGATAGTTGATAGTTCTTAGTGCACAGTAGGGTGCTCAAAGAATACATAAGTGAAAAGATGGAGAACAGACAGTTCTTAAACCTCATGGATCTAGTAGTCAGGAACACAGCTACTTACTAGATTACAATCTTCTTGATATGAGGGTTCCTGCCCTGATTATCTTCATACAGAGCCTAACTGAATGCTGCAAACAAACAAAAAAAATGAGAAAAAGGGACTAAATTGGCTCAGGTCATATTGTAGCAGCAGAGGAACCCAACCCAAGGTGAAGCGTTTTCATCAAGCCAAGGAACCAAAGGCAGACCCAGAATTGGGCTCCCAGGATAGTGGTCACAGCCACAGATTGTCTCCCTGACTAACAGGACAACTGCTTTCTCTCTTCTACAGACCATTATGCACACCTCTACCCAGCACATGAGGCTATTTCCTGGGATTTGCCATCTACCTGTATATGCCATTTGGCTGAAAGCTAAACACCCCAATCAGGAGAGCAATGAATAAATATTAGAAAAAGGCTTTCACCGCTATTGGGTTCTGAAACAGAGAATTACACAGTCTGAATAATTCAGAGAAAATGACAGAGCAGGCCAGGAACCTTGTGAACTTGCCAACATGCTTCCATATACAAGTGTCTTGTCTTCCAAACGGCTCTCATCAACTAGAACCAAGCTGACCACATGCCCCTGACTGTCTTTTCTACTGCACACCTTGGTTGAAAGCACTGTATGGTCATTCAGGGTCTGTGGCCTGCCTTAGGTGTGATGTTCACTTACTAGCCAGTAGACCTCAGATACCTTGATCTTAGTGTGGTGGACAGAATGAGGGGATAGGAATTCTGTGTGAATTCTGTGTGAATTCCAGCTCTTCTGCTTATTATCAGAAAGATTCGTTCCTCTCTAATCTCAGTTTTCTCAGCTATAAAACAGAAAAGAAAAAAAATCCTGCATCTGAGTAATATGCTCAGAAAAGTAGTTCCTTTTCTGGATTTCTGGATTCTTTTTCTAGGTAAACAGCATTTGTAGAGACTTACAGGTATGCACACACATACCTGATGTCCAAAAGTTATCTCAACCCTTGCTTCTTAAAGTGTGAGCCATGGGCCAGCAGTATCGGTATAACTTGGGAGTTTGTCTGTCAGAAATACAATTTATCGGGTCCTTCCCCAGACCCACTGAACTGGGTTCATCAGGTATGTCTTGTATGTATTAAACTTTGTGAGGCCCTTCTTGAGAAAGCAGACTGGAATTGGAAGGGGGACATAGTGAAGAGGCTTGAGGGCATGTGTTAATCCTGAATTTATGGTGTCAGAATAAAACCCACAACCATGGCTTTCTTGGAAACCTGCTTAAATCTAAGAGGCCCTTAAGAACTAAGGCACTAGGCTAACCAAGCCACAGACCAGGGTGATCCACTGTGTCCAACTGCAATCTGACCTTAAAGTAGGTGAGCCCTGGGCCTCAAGGGGTGATAGTCTCCTGGCCAGTAAATCAGGTCATACTCTTCATTCTGCATAGAATGGATGTCAGGTTTCAGAATTAGCTCAGATAAGAAGAGGTGCTTGCCCTACAACTAGAAAGAATGGGAGCCTGGTTGATGAACTAGCTCTTAAAGTGTGGGAAGGAATTCATAAAGGTAGAAAGGAAAGGAGGAGGGGGTGCCTGGGTGGCTCAGTCATTTGAGCATCTGACTTCAGCTCAGGTCATGACCTCACAGTTCATCGGTTCGAGCCCCACATCGGGCTCTGTGCTGAGAACTCAGAGCCTGGTGCTTGCTTCTGATTCTGTCTCCATCTCTCTCTGCCCCTTCCTCACTAGCGCACTGCCTCTCTCTCTCTCTCTCTCTCTCTGAAATATAAAAAATAAACATTAAAAAAAAAAGAAAGGAAAGGAGGGAGGTCACGCCAAGAACAGGAGAATATATGAATAAAGGCCATAAAGAGAGAGACAATGTGGAGGGAAAAAGCCAATGACGAGAAGACCAGTTATGTCCAAGCAGAGGATTAAAGATGGAGAATTGTAAAAGGGGGCAGGTAGTGAAGAACCTTAAATGCCAAGCCAAGAAGTTTAGATTTTACACTGTAGTTCATGAGGGGCCACAGATGTTTATGTGTTTTTGGTTTTTGATTATTTATTTGTTTATGGGAAAGATGTTGCCTACATATATGCTGAAAGATAATTCTCCATGAATCTGGAGTTTATATATACCTTAAACTATCTCTTCACGAAATTGTTTGAATAGCAAACATCCTTAGAAACTAGAAATAGTGTATCCCTTCATATTAGAGGAAAGATTTGTTTCCTGGCCAATATAATAAAGTTTAAAGATCCTTCCCCAGAGACATTCCAGGGTAGTAAAGATTAAGATGTCTTCTTCTCAGCCTAGAGAAGATTGGCTTACTTTCCAGAGAAAAAGTAAGGTCTCTCTTTTTGGCAGTGAGGCACTGGCAGGTTGCCAAGACCCTATATAAGATTAGAACCTCCCTATTGTGGGGCCCCTCTCCTATGATGCACCCTACCACATGTGCGCTAGTGAGGAAGGGTCAGTTACCATCTGACCCTCACCATATCACCATGCAAAGACTGGGACTTGAAGAATTGGTGCTAAGTAGCTGTAGCCTTTGCTGTATATAATGAACTATGTTCATCTCTGACTCTGAGGCCTCCTGTTTTCTGTTAGTATAGATACACACACACACACACACTCACTCACACATACACACACATACCACACCACACCATGGCAGGATAACTTGTTAGCTGGCATGTAGAATAAAATCTCAGACCCTTCACAATTTCTGATTTAACAATATAGTGGGCTTAAAATAATCAAATTAAAAACACAAAACTGTTGACCCAGGGTAGACAAAGTATATGATGTCCCTGTTCACCAAAACCAGATGATAACAGAATTAATTTGATGTTCTTCTACAGGCAATGGCTAAACTTTCTGACCATGGTTCTCATATGGTCAACAAAATTCAGGGTTAGGAAACCTCTTGTTGCCACAGCATGAATCTGAGCAATTCAGCACTGTGCAGAGATGCAAAACTGAACAGGCTTTCCCAATACCAGGAAAGTGAGAGGATTTTTTTTAATTATAAATGAGAACTTTTAGCATGACATGGAACAGTAGGAATGGGAATTAAGATAGTTGGGGCTTCAGAGATGCAGTCCATTTAGAAATGACATCTAACCTTAAATAACTGCATGTGAAGACACTGAAAAGTCTCCTTAATTGATATTAGAATGTATTATTCAATTTTTTTAAATCCTAAGGCAGTTTAGTATGGGATGCAAATTGCAATGAACATATACAAGAAACAAAAAAACAGAGTATTAAAAGAAGAGAAGCTGAATAGAAACGAAAAATGTCTAGAATTTATTTTTCATTTCTTAACAAGGAGAGATAAGGTAATAAAAAGAAATCACACTGTATCATGATTATAGTTGGCCTATAAGTTATACTTAAGTTAATTCCTCTGGAAATTATAAATCCATCCCACAGAGTGGATTCAGTCATCCAAAATAAATCCTTTTATCATCCTTATCAAGTCCCAAGGAAAAGCACTCTTTCAACCAATTGTAAGACAAAGTTCCTGAAGCAGATTGACAAACCCAACCATTTCAGTTAAGAGTTACCGAATGGTAACCACTAAAAGCTGAAGACATAAAAAAAGCATATTTGCAAGCACATGATACCTAAGTACTTATAGACCATGGTTCTGGCTTTACCACCCAGCCTGCTCTAACCAAAGCCACCAAACCATCTCCCTTCATAGGGTAAAAAAATTACTTGACACTGTCTCTCTCTCACCAACAACCACCAATGATTCCACCCTAATAACCTCCCCACTTTATTTCATCTCAAGTCCAAGACCACCACGCCACACACTGCATAAGGCAAAGACAATTCACCCTATGTTTTTAATCTCCATCCCAAATTTTCATAATTCATCCAAGAAAGCTTTGTTTTAGTTCACCAAGTGCAGTGCTTGCCTCCTCCTATCTTTCCTCAAGGAAAAGGAGCTACTGAGAAGCATCAACATCCAGATCTCCTCCAGGAAAAAGTGTCATTGTGAAAAAGGGCTTCTCTCCTCTGAGAGATATATCAATAAGGGTAGATGGTGTCCCCAACTCCATTAGGTCCTCAAGGACCACGCTAGTGTGATTAGAAAGGGCACTCAATTGGAAGTCAAGAAAATTGCATTCTAAAAATAGCCCTGTTGCTAGCTAACCTTGAACCTTAGGCAAACTTCTTGACCTTTCTGGGCTTCAGTTTCATCTGTAAAATGAGGTGTTTCATCAAATACCAGTTTTCAAAAGCTACACCTGCATGAGTAAAAGGAGTAGTGACCTAGATAGAAAAAATTAAAGGAAAAAAATCTCCCAGACACCCAAATAATAATAGAGAATAAAACCTAACACAAAGATATGCTTTATATTTTTCTTTGCCCTTTTCCATATACTCTGTCCATTTGACCTTACTAAATATACAAACGGTACCACTTTTTAAATACATATCTTAGGTGAGGAAACAGAAAAACCACTGGCCAATGATAGAATTGGCACCAAAATTAAGTATGCTAACTCCCAGCCTAGGACATTTCATCTACCTTTTAGGGGATGCCATCAGGTTGTAAGGAAGGGGGTCATTAGAAGCCATAAGGCTTCAATAAATCTCAAATGGTTTTCTCTTCCACCAAGATGGTGCCTACACCCAAATCATAGAACATACTGTTCTTTAGAATGGAAAAGGGGCAAGAGATTACCGTTGAAGTTTTCTTGGTGCTCTCTGGAGGACAGTTGTTGCAAACCCACTTGGAAAAACCTAGGGATCTCGCAAATCTGGAGCATTTCCATCATCATGGAACTCTCATTTTACTTTGTCAAAAGATAAAAATATAATGTATCAAATATTTGGATGCAAATGAAATGCATACAAAAAACCTGGAAAATTCATCAAACTCTAATTCAAAAGACTGATAATGTGACTATAGTGTTATTCATGTATTGCTATTCTGGAGTTCCCTTTCCAGAATTCAAATCATTCTTTCTAAGACAACTTCTATTTTGTGTAATCTGAGATTGACTTTGGGGTCATAGTTACTTTAAAAAAATATTTGATTTGAAAATAAGATACAAGGTTATTACTACCTAAACAGGGGGGGATGTGTTGTTAATAATTTACAGGAATAAAAAACACCCATTCAACTATGGGGTAAGACAAACGTCTGAAACGATCTGTGTGTAGATTTGGCATAACTTTTGTACAAAGTAGAATAAGGACTCTAAAGTGGCACTGCATACTCAAGTCTCTAATTAGAAGATGTAGTTACTTAATTACATATTGTTAGTACCTGATTACATAGATTTGTACTAATTTTGTAATTGTGTTTAATTACATTAATTAAGCCAGTAATCAACCCACAAAAATACAAAGAATTTTTTATGGAGAAAATCCTTAGCCAACTGGATTATACTTAGCAAGAAATAACCTTAAAAGCAAAGCTGTTTCTCACACTTTTCCCACCCACAACCTCCTGACCTGTAACTACTGCCCTAAAGTGGGCCTCTACACAGATGCACTCCCAGTGTACACTCAGTCAAGGGAGAGAAACTGTGACTTAAGCTATGAAAGAAAACTTTGAGATGTACTCACACTCTTTGTCTTTACAATAAGGGAAACTGAGCCCCAAATAGATTATCCAACTTGTCTGAAATTACACAAATAGTGAAGGCAGAAATAGACTTGAAACCCACTTCTCCAAATTCCCAGTTCAGTGTCCTTTCCCTTCACCAGGACTTCATACAGGAAGCCATGGGATGCCTCAGGTATGGAATTTGGGATTCTCTGAGGCCAGGGCAATTGAAGATACTAATCTGAACACATGAGGTCCAAGATCTTCTTTTCTCTCAACTCAGCATTATCCACCTGGGATTGGGTTTGGCAACCCAAATTCCAAGGAGTTGTGCCTTAATTAGGCAGGAATTTTTATTTCCCCTATATAACATAAAACTCAGAGAAGATAGAGGAGAGCTCCACATAGATTATCTGGACCCAGGCACCTCTAGTTTTGTGCTCTGCCATTCTTAGGCTGAGAACCTTGTTCTCATTCTCTCCCAATGGCCACATTATCTCCATTCACGATTTCTGCATTCTAAGCAACAGAAGGAAGTAAAAGAGGAAGAAAGAAGGAGTGGTGCTTATATTAAGGAAGTAGAACTTACCCAGAAACCTTCAGTTTACTTCTCATGAGCCAGAACTTTGTCACATCGATGGTACTAGCTGCAACCTAGGTTGGGAAATGAGGTTCTTTAGCTGAGCACATGCCCCTGAGCACAAACCAAGGTTCTGTTAGTCGAAAAGAGAGTATGAATATTGCTAGGAGACCATCAGTGTCTGCCACATTTGATCAGTCTGTCCTTGGGAGTGTTAGATATACAGAAAGGAAACAAAGATATAGAGATGCTAAATTTGGTTAAAAATTTTAAAAGATACTATGTTAGGACTCAGAGAAGCTGGGCTGGGCTTCAATTTCCTCATCTGAAAAATGAGAGGGTTGGACAGGGCAGTGATTGACGGGGTTTGGGGGTATTTGTGGGGGTTCAGAGCCAACAGCCAAGAAAGAATCCTTGAAGATGTCTTGGTGCAAAAAGATGATTTTATTAAAGCACAGGGACAGGACTCATAGGCAGGAAGAGTTGCACTGGGCTTGTGCAAAGTGACTGCTTATATAGTGTGGAATTGGGGGAGGTAAAGTCAAGAGGAAGTTTCTTAAAGTGATTTCCATACGCTAAAGATGATTTACAGATTACGGGATGCCTACCAACTGTCAAGCTAAGATTGTTTTTCCCTCTAGCAAAGCATTATCATGAAGATAGTAGGGAGTTCCTGGAGATTAGGCTATTGATGAGATATTTGTAAACTGATGGAGACTATCAGTTGAACCACTTGTTTTCTGCCTTTCCTTTGTTCTTGGGCAGCCAGGAGTACCTGAAGAATACCACACATGCCCCACCTGGATAGGAGGGTTTGTGCTAGCTTGTGCTTGGCCCTCAGCTTGCCTTATAGTCTCTAATCAGTGATATCCAAACTTTTTTTTAGCACAGAACCCATCTTGCAAAGAGACTCTTGTGCAGAACCCTAATTATGAAACAGATCACAGGAGAGCTGCTTCTCTCTTGGCAACAGTAGGTGGGGAAACAGGAGGGAGGCTGTGGTGGGCACCGCCATTTGTTACCCAGATTCCCCTTTAAGGAAGGACTTGTTGCCACAGCTGCTGGGTATGAGGGCAACAGACTGCATTTAGCTCTCAGACTTTTGGGCACTGCCTCAGTTGGAAAGAGTCCTCTCGAGCAAGATTAAATTCCTTCTGGGGGAAGGAATTTCCCACACCCTCCCACAAGTACTGATCCAAGGGTGCTCCTTAATAAACATCCTCCCTTTTACACTCTATCTCTATATAGGCTTCCGGGGAAACTCACCTTGCTATAATGAGATCCCAGTGTGAAAACCATTTAGTTGATTCCTTCCAAAGTTTAAAGTTTAAACATCCTCCCTTTTACACTCTATCTCTATATAGGCTTCCGGGGAAACTCACCTTGCTATAATGAGATCCCAGTGTGAAAACCATTTAGTTGATTCCTTCCAAAGTTTAAATGCAACAGTGCTGGGAATCAAACCAGGGAGGACTGAAGTGTGGAAGTACAGGGAGTTCAGGGACAACTGGAAGTTGAGTTGCTTCATCTGGGGAACACATCATGGGGAAGATGAATGAGAGCAAAGAAATGGAGGAGCAAGAAATATCAGGATACACCTGCAAGAAAAAAACAAGTGGAACAAACATCATTTTGATTGTAGGTTCTATTGTCAGATTTAAACAACTGCTATCCTACTCTATTAAAAATGGATATTGGCAGAAATATATATAATCTAACTTCTTCACTAATTAGCAGTCCATTTCCTCTTAGATACTTATCAAGTCTCCAGGGAGGGTTTCTCCAAGAAGTAGTGTCTTTGGGAGGCCTTTGATGAACTTACATTGCATTGTACATATATATTTATGGCCTGCTTCCTTCTTTGGAGAGGACAATCAAGAGTACTGGTGGAAATCTCACCTCTGATCAGCCAGAGAAAGTCACTTCCTGAGACTCCTAACCTTTGTTGTATGTAATGAGTTGGATGCTGAAATTGGTCCCTCTAAGAAATAGGCCCCCCTGTCCTCATCCCTGGCCAGGAAGAAATTGCAGGACAGTGTGCAACCTGAGGCTGGGAGGGTACAGATGGTTCTTCTAATGGATGCCTTCCAAAAAGTGCTACTTTGAATCAGTGTTATGGAACCTAGTCTGGATCACCTGATGGAAGAACCAAGTGGCACTCAGAGATCTTGGAAAGCAGGAGGTTTATCTCACACCTGCGGGCTCAGAGGAGATCACTCTCCAGGGATCTGAACCCCGAGCCCTAGCAGAGAGAACAATTTATAGTCTGTTACTTCCACATTCCACATTAGCACAGGCTAATGTGGGGTAGGAAGAAGAACCCAGAAGGGGAGTCTTCAGTCAGGGACTGAAATGTCCCTATCAGTCCTGTCGACCATCTTATAACAGATTTTTCCCTATCAATAGAATCTCAAGGATGGGAAGGACTTTAACAATCACCTTGAGAATCACAACCATCCTTCCCTGACCTGACTCCATCTCTGCTAACAGCTTTCCCAGCTGGATATTAGCAGCACTGGAAATGCACCAAGGCAACCCTATCTCACCTTTGCAAAGGTCGGTTTATCAGAATGTTCTTGCTTATATTAATCCCAAATCTGCATTCTCATAGTTCCCACACATTGGGGCTAAAATAATTCAATTACATTATTCACATGAAAATCAAATGTCAGTCCACATTCCATGCCTCTTTGAATATTAGTGTAATTCCTTCCTTCTTCCACCTGAAGACTTGCAGTTTGTGCTTAAAACCCAGCTCACTGCCTTCTAGGAATCCAATGATCCTATCACCACCAACATCAGCACCTTGAGGTGTTCCCTGTGCTCTGAGTTCATCCAGTCATCATGGTGCATCAGGCTGCAGTCCCTTCTAGACTATGAGCTCCTTGAAGGCAAGGTCTGTTTCTTTCCTATCAGTATTCCCAGCATACAGCCATATAAATAAATAAATGTCAAATAAGTAATTTAAAAAAAAAAAGAATGATAAATGTCACCTCTGAGACTTCTTCAGACTCAGCATATTGTAGTCTCCTTTTCCATATTTGGTTGAATTTTCTCACTGCCCCAGAAATTCTCTACAGGCTGCCATGTGAGCCTCCCAGACCCCCAGGTACAGAGACTTTTATCAGTCAAGGGCCCCAACTGCTGCCGCAGAAATTCACTGTCATGTTTGTACTAAGGCCACACTGCCCCCAGGCTGCTCCCAGCCAATGACTTGGGGCCCTTATGGATATTAAATCCTGGAAAACTCAGCATGCTCAGACAGCTAACTTTGGCTAGAGGACTCCCCAAATGCCTTGCCAATCATTCCTTAGTCAGCATGACAATCTAGAATGCTTCCACTCAACCTGTCTTCCCTCTTTCCTGCAGTTGGGTAAGACTTATATTGAACTCTGATGGCTTTCTCAGCCTTTCCTGGCTCTCTCCCTATTATTCTCTCAAGGCATTTCCCTTAATAAAATCATTACACATTTAATCCCATATTGGAATCTGCTTTTCAGAAGTCCCAGACTAATACATCCATCCAATTCAACATTTACATCCCTCTTCAAGAGGGTTACCCTCACCTATACCTAACAACTCTGTAGTCAGAAGAACACCACCCAGTCATCTCCTCCTTTATTTTCAGAACTAAGCTTTCATTAATACAACCTACTCACTTCCTTAGTACCTACCTCACACTGTTGACTCATATTAAGTATAGCATCCAGCAGCCTCCTTTTGAATAGGACTAAAATGCTTAGCCCCCAACCCATTCCAACTCTTGGTTAAGATCCAACACAAATTTCACTTCCTCTAAGAGCTGTCCTGACACATGACTTCCTTCCTTCCTTAACACTCAGCATGTACCTCTATTATGTAACACTACACAAATTTTTCTTTAAACATTTGTCTCCCCAGAACATGACCACTCCAGGGCAAAAAACACATCTTAGTCTTCCTCTAAATCCACACCTACATGGCAGAGGATGATTGTGATTAATGAACAAATGTCGTTTCTCTTAATGTAATTTTAAAGCTCCTTGAGGGCAGAGATGAGATTTGTGTTTCTTAATCCCCTACTGTGCCTTGCTCAGATGTTCAATAAGTATGTATTGTATGCAACTGAACTAAAAAGCAATTGGGACACCTCGGTCATGTTAAAACCCCAGGTAAGAAAGGATGCTCAGAGCTAAGGAGCCAGAAGGGAAAGAGAATGAATATGTTGGGCTTTCTTCTATGGGTGGGAGGATCTTATCCCCAGGCTGCCATTCCAGAACCTTCTCCCCAACTCTGATCTGGGTTCCACAGAATAGCCATAATAACCTTTCAAAATAATTTTTCGCAATAATCCTTTCAAAAATCAGATAGTATCACTCTTTTGTTCAAACTGCTTTGAAGACTTCACACTGCACTGAGAATAAAACTCCAAACTCAGTTTTAGGGTCACAAGGCCTAAATGATTTGCCTCTGGTCACCTTCCTGACCTTGTCTCCTGCCACTGCCTTCCTCAAGTGCCACCGTCAAGTGGTCTAACTTCCTTTCAGGTCCTCAAATCCAACCTGCTCTCTCTATTCCCAGAGCCTTCCAACACTACCATCTCTGCCTAGAACCCTTCCTCCTGCATTACTGTCTCCTTTTCCTCTTGCCTCTAACTTAATTGTGCCAATGCATCCCATCACACCTGCAATCTTCCATCACTATGCTTGATTCACTTCCTTCATGGCACCCATCACAATTGACCCATCACTGAATGGTCCATGTTCACTTTTCTCAAGAATAACTTCCTTCTTTCCCCTCAGGACAAGCAGCACCCAGGAGGGCTCTAGAAAAGAGTCCTTCTCCCATCTGAGCCAACACTTTGGCTTTCTCTGGCTCTGCTGACCCTCTCAAACCTGGCCACTCCTCCCTTGATTTATGCTCAAACTTGAAATGTCCACCCAACAGCATCCTCTTTGGGCTCCCTAAACCATCCCAGTATGAATCCCTGTCAACCCCATCAGGCTCTAAAGTATTCATTACCTAAGAAACTTCAGGTCTTCTCCATGCCTTACAGGAGCCAAAGGAGAATTTGTATGGAAAGGGAGGGGGAATATTTGGCAAGGCCTCCTTTCTGCCTAATATTACTGTGCTGCCATTTCTATGCTTCCAAAGCCAACATGTTGGGGCAGGGCACTTTGCTGAACTTCTTCTTCCCAAAGTCCCCTCAGGAAGTGAGGTGTGTGTGGCCCCTCTGGCCTCAGACCCCAAACCTATCCAAGAGCCTCTACATCCACCCTCCAAACCCAAGGTTTGAGCAGAGTTCAGTATTAGCTCTAAACTCATGTGTTCTCTTCTCCAATTCCTCTCCCCAAACACCTCACCAATAGTCCAGAAAGGATTCTTGCCTCCAAAGCTACTCAATCATCATCATGCATTCTCTCCTGTTCTGTGTTTTATGATCAAACACACACACACACACACACACACACACACACACACACACAAATAAAACTCTGTATCACTCATGTATTTTCCTTAATAGTCAAAACTTTTGGAATTTAGAAACAATAGTAACTTTCTCCTCAAGCACCTGACTCTATAAAAACTCAAGATAAGGAGAAACTATATTAGAAAAAAGAAGGTGGGGTGGGAAGTTCACCAAAAAGTTAAGATTAGAGGCAAACTTTGCAGACTGGATGAGACTTTACTAGATAGGCTGATGCAGGCAGACAAATAATCCCATGCAAAGAACAGCTGTGTAGAGGACATGACTAAAATGAACACTGCCACTTGGGGGAGAAGTGGGGAAAGGGATTGGAGAAGCATGGGATGGGTAGATCATAGGAGGCATTAAGAAACTGGCAGAAGATTGTGGAGTTTATGCATAGTCCTGAGTGGACCATGGTAGGTTCTGGAGCAAGGAGGGACATAAGGATAGCACGATCTTAGAAACGTTAATTAGGTGACTCTCTGGAGTGGCCTGAATGAGTCAACCACTCAACTCTTTCAAAAGTGATTGTGGGGGCGCCTGGGTGTCTCAGTCAGTTAAGCATCCGACTTCAGCTCAGGTCATGATCTCGCGGTCCGTGAGTTCAAGCCCCACATCGGGCTCTGGGCTGATCGCTCAGAGCTTGGAGCCTATTTCCGATTCTGTGTCTCCCTCTCTCTCTGCCCCTCCCCTGTTCATGCTCTGTCTCTCTCTGTCTCAAAAATAAATAAATGTTTAAAAAAAATTTTTTTAAGGTGATTGTGAACAAATAGACCATTACACATGTTGGCCCTTGCAAAGAGACCCCTTTGCAAGATACTTTATGCTGAATTTGGTCACTGAACCAGGCAAAAGTTATGTGGGTATGGCTGGTCTATGAAAGAGGGTTTGAACAAGTATGGTATGAAGTAGGAAAAAGAAGAGATGTGGATAAAACTTTGGTATAGATTACACAGATTTTTTTTGAAAATTGAAGAATATTGCTAGTCATAGGTTATTGCCCGCTGTTGGAAGAGTCCTTGCTCCCTTCAGAGTCTAGATTTCAAATTCTCTTTGCCCTGTTGCTAGATTCTCCTTGGCCCACATTTAAAATCACAGGGCTTCCTCATTAAGCCAGCTTCCTCAGCTCATATTTAATGAACTCTAACAACCATCCTCACGATTACTAAGGAAAATGCTTGCCAAGTAGCCCATCCTTACTCTCCCTTAACAAAGGTCCAGCTGTAGAGCTAGCATAAGAAGGCTTTCCCACTGAATTTCCTGAGGTTTGCATAGAAAAACACAGGCTTGCCCACTGGCTTCAAAATGACAGGCCAACTCTGCTATCCACATCCACTGGCTTGCAGGAGCCATCATTTATATGGTTGTCTGATTGCTCGTGAGCACCCAGTCCCACTGCAGACTTTCAGCAGACAGGCTCAGTAAAGGAACATTCATCTCTTATAACAACAGCACCCCCACATGGCTTCATATATTTAAAAGCACTTGCTAATGCAGGTGGTAAAGACTGACCATTTCTTTCCTCCCTGTCTCCTGACATCCTTCATGCTACTGAGAATAGAATCTTCCAGAGCTCTGGACAACTGAAGGACACTGAGGTGGGTAATCCTCCTGACACATGCCTCCAAGGAGACAGTCATGTGGTATCCAGAGCTGCTTCTAGCATAGATAAATTTGGAAACCAAGGTGTTAATCTGGCTATTTCTTCAGAGCAAGAATGGAGGGAAGCAGAGATGGAAAAAGAGGGCACTAGGGCCCCATGCCTGGAAACAAGAAGCTGGAGGGTTTGTGAGCTGGAGCTAAGACTGCTCAGTTCAGTCCCCTGTCATCCAAAGCTCTGTAACAGGACAGGAGGGTCTTCCTCTTTCTGACACACAAATGGTATTTCATGGACTAAAGGCTCCCGAGGTACTTCTCTGCCTAAGGCAAAGCAGATATTCAAGGTATCTCTCACTCTCCACAGCTTCTAGTTAATTGTCTCTAGTCTTTTGCATTTCCTCAATGTCAAAGCTGGATTTCTTCCTTAGAAAAATAATAAAGAAGCACATCCCTCCACATTAACTTTGTGAATTCTTCCAGGTGGTCAGTCTCCTGGAATGATGCCAGGAGGAACACCCTCTCTCCAGCTTACCCTCTTTTCCTTTTCCCCTGGGTACTGCTAAAATACTGGACAAGGCTTCATTTCACAAAGGTATACTAAAACAATTAGTAGAAAATGTGACATTACACATATTTCTAACATGGAAGATTATGCTGCAAAGACATATGGGAATTCCTAGGATACATCAGCCTGGAAAAGCCATTCCCCTCACTCATATCTGAAACAGGCAGGAGCATACTGTTCCATGAGTCAGGGCTTTCTTTTAGAAGTGACATCTACCAAGGCTAACTCACCTCTCATAACAGGCTCCTCTCTGCTGTAGCTAGCACCTTCTGATAACTCTATGAGCCATGCCTCCATAAGTGATCTGTTTAGCTGTTTATCTTGGTTCATGATTTTTCATCATTGAACAAGTCCTCTTTCTACAGAATGAGTGGGAGAAATTTAATCCCCTTCACAGGAGTGCTTTCCCTTTTCTCTATCCTTTTCTTCTTCAGTCAGAGTCCCATTATCCACAAGAACCACTAAGGTACTTCTCCACAGTCTCCTACTGCACCATAATAAAGCTGTCAATTCCTAGGCATTCTGTAGTCTCTGCTCAAGGCAAAGACATAGGTAGCCATGCTTACCCCACTAGTGCCTTCCCACCCACCCCCTGGCCAAAGTTTATGGGGCCAGAGACGAAATCCTGAACCAGACAACCAAATAGAAGGCTTGCCAGCAGCCTATACAAAACATTTCTTATCTCTGAAATTTGAACTAAGAAACATAGAAAAGTCTGCTTGATCATTAGGAGAAGCAAAAGCTAAAAGGATGCCTTAATGTAGAGGTGGGGCCAAGGCACACTGAGGCCAAGTACAAGCCACATAGTTATGAGGCAGAAAAAACTATGAGTAAGAAATAGAGGACCTAGTGACCAAGGGTGGGACAAAGCAGTCATGTAGAGAAAGGCAAAGATGTCCTACGGTGGGAAGGAAACTGACCTTTTGATCACCCTGGGGGGGATTTCCATTCCAAATGTAGTCTTATCCTTTTTCTTCTTCATTGGGTCTCTGCTCCTTGTAGCCAGAAGAGCCTTATTGCACACACACACACACACACACACACACACACACACAAACACACACATACATACATCACTAATATATAACTCCTATATTTTGGTCTTCTAATATCCATATGCTCACACATGTAAATACATTGAAATACACATACATACTCCTGATTGGACAGATGTATGCATGGAGCTGGTCCCTGTCCCAATAATACTTCATATCAGCTCTAGTTCTTATTTGAATCCAATCTTAACACATAACCCATTGCAACAACACCTTCCCCATCAAGCACATAAGGCACAGGAGACTTCTTAAAGAATTTTAAATTTTTAGTAAGATTTTTGAAATTAATGAGCTCAGGGCGGCCTGGGTATCTCAGTCAGTTAAGTGTCATATTCTTGGTTTCAGCTCAGGTCATGATCTCACGGTTCATGAGTTCAAGCCCCACATTGGGCTCCACGCTGACAGTGCAGTGCCTGCTTGAGATTCTCTCTCTCTCCCTCTCTCTCTGCCCCTCCCCTGCTTATGCTCTCTCTCTCAAAATAAATAAATAAGCTTTAAGAACAAATTAATGAACTCACACACAAGATGTATGCTGCTTATGAGATGCATGTTATATCTCAATAAACAACTTTTTAAAAAAGAATGAACTCAAAGAGGCCTACAACTCTTAGAAATATCAAAATAGGGGTGCCTGGGTGGCTCAGTCAGTTAAGCTTCTGATTTTGGCTCAGGTCATGATCTCACAGTTCAGTTGTCAAGGTGTGCTGACAGCTCAGAGCCTGGAGACTGCTTATGATTCTGTGTATCCCTCTCTCTCTGCCCACCTTCCCCACTTATGCTCTCTCTTTCAAAAACAAACATTTTTTTAAATATGTAAAAAAAAGAAATATAAAAATAATACCTTATATTCATCTCACATTTTAAACTTTCTTAGGCCACTTCATATTCAGTATGCTAGCAATTCTTGAGATGGGTCAAGTCACCAACATGAGTAAGCCTTGTTTTTAGAACAAAAAAAATATCAACTCGCTTGGAATCCTGGTGGCAAATTCCCTTTGCCTCCATCAATCCTAATCTACCAGAAGCATTTTAATTATTCTTCCCTAGATGATCCTAATATTAACACAATTCAACAATGCAGATAGCAACAAATACATTAAATCACCTATTCTTGAGACGGTCGCTTTCTAGTGATGGGACAGATGTCCTGACATCCAGCTCACTGATTTATGCTTAGTATATGTTGAATTGCATGCTTTCTCAGCTGTCTAGGGGGTTTATGCAGAACCACCTCTCACCTAGCTGATTCATGGCTTTATGGCTCCTGCTATAAATATCCCCTGGTATTGGACACCTCAGATGACCAATGACAACTCTGGCAGCTCCACAGCCAGTTCCTAAATTCTGCTGTCACCATTGGAACCACTATTCTTGCCAGATCTATGATTCTGCAACATGATACTGATTGAGTATCGGCAGTATGGATAAAGGGGTCATTCATACATTAACTTCCATACATGGAAGATCCTGGTCATCACATAATTTTGAAAACTAAGAAAGATATCACTGTCAAGAAAAATAGAGAAAACTCCAAATGCTGCTGGGTTTTATTTTTTTTAACTTTATAAAAATAGTATGGATTTTTAACTGATTTTCTGGAAGTTGGGCATCAATATAAAGAACGTGACACAGGGGGAGGGACCAAGATGATGGAACAGCATGGAAGTTTTTGTGGCATCTATCGTCCCTGAAATGCAGCCAGATCAACACTGAACCATCCTGCACACCTAAAAAACTGACCTGAGGATAAACACAACAATCTGCAAAACCTGAACCACAGAATTCAGCAAATACACAGCGTGAGGTGTGTACCAGGGGTGACAGAGAAGCTGCGAGGGCAGGGAGTTGTATTTGCTTGTGGAGAGAGGACAGAGATGGAGGGGAGTTAGTATGGAAAAAGCACTCCACCAAAAGCACCTGGAAAGAAAGTAGAAAAGTGGAAACAGCCACAGGGACTGAAAAATATATATATATAAGGGATAAAGGAGAAAAGAGAGGGTTTAAATTCCATTAAGACTCTACAAACAGGGGGAGCACAGAATCTGAAACTCTGCAGCTCGATACCTGGCGGTGCTCTGGTGGGAAGGGCAGCAGTGGAGAGCAGGTCCAAATCCCCAGCAGTGGAGAGCGAGGTCCAAAGGGTCCATGGGCCACATGGGGAAAGGCGATTCCCCTGCAGGGAGGACATTTGGTAGAGGCTGTGTGGCTACCCCACAGGCAAAAGTCCCAGCAGACCCCAGAGAACGACTACATTCACTGGTGATGGAACAAGGATAGATTGGGGGAAGCCTGGCACTAGATGTATGTTATGATTTTCCATAAACCCTGAAATACTGCTGCTACATGATCAGGTGAACTTTTTCTGGGGTGGGCTGGCACCCAGCTGCAGTCTCTGGGCACTAGCAGCAGCAGGGTCTCACAAACATTCCTGGGGTCAGGCTGACACTTGGCCATTGCTCAGTGAGACCCTCCCCCAGAGGATCTGAGTGGGTCAAAGCCGCAGTTCCTCAGAAGGGAGGGGTTGGAGGGAGGGGCCAACATGGCAGAGAGGTAGGGGAATCCAAAGTTCCCTCATCTCTCAAACAAAGCCATGTTGAGGCCAAAGGACTTTGAACCCTAAGAGTCCAGGAGAAAAAGAAGCAGAGTTGCTTCCAGGGACCCACCAGGACAACCTGATGGCCATAAGCAGGGCAGCTTCAGAGAATAGACAGCTGCTCACAGTGGAGGTGGAACCCGCCTACACCAAACTACACTCCTCTGTGCCTAGTACTTGTGTATCTAATGGAGCAGGATTGACACCAACAACCAGACAGCCCCTCCTCCAGACCTGTGCTGTTGCATTGCCTGTTTAATTCTCAGACAATTCTTATTATATAGATATATTCCTCCTTCCTTTTCTCCTTCTTAGCTCTTCCCTCCTCTAGTCTGGTTACTCTGGTTGTTGGTTTGTTTAAGCATACACATTTAATCCATTCTTGATACATGTTCTATACCTCCTTCTTTATTTTCCTTACTGTCTCTCTGGAGTAAGCTGTATAGTTTCTTTGGTCAATTTTATTTTCTTTTCTTTTTCCCCACCTCCTTCTTTATTTTCCTTTCTCTCTCTCTGGATTAGCCGTGTAGTTTCTCTGCCTGGTCAATTTTTATTTCTTCTTTTTCCCCACCCCCTGGAAATTCTCTCTTTGTGTGGGATAAGGCCTCTTCTATCAGCACTGGCTCCACCCTGTTGTTTACTTGCAGCTGGTGTTTCTGGTTTTTTGTTTTTTGTTTTTTTGTTTATGTGTCTGCCTGTTTTTTTTTTTCTGTTTGTTTTTTGTTTGTTTGCTTGTCTGTTCGTTTTCCTTTCCAGGGCTACTTCAATGAACAAATCAAAGCACACCTGGTGGGGAGTCCAAAACATCACTAGAGTAGGGAGATAAAGTAACCAAAGTCACAACAACAGAGAGCAAGTAACACTCTCCAAAAAAAACATCCTGAAGGGCCAGGCCCTGGACAGTATATGACCCCTCTTTAATATAGTAGAGCTCGCAGGTGCAGGGCACATAACAAGCTTTTAAACACATAAGGGACAGAAAACTAGCCAAAATGACAAAACGGAAGAAATCTCAAAAGAAATTCCATAAAGAAATGACAGCCAAAGAATTGCTCAAAACAGATATAGACAATACAACTGAACAGGAATTTAGAATAATAGTCATAAGATTAATCACTGGCCTTGAAAAAAGCATAGAAGACAGCAGAGAATCTATTGGTGCAGAGATCAAGGAACTAAAAAATAGTCATAATGAATTAAAAAATGCTGTAAATGAGATGAAAAATAAACTAGAGGCAGTGACAATGAGAATTGAAGAGGCAGAGGGTAGAATAGGTGAAATAGAATATAAAATTATGGAAAAAGATGAAGTTGAGAAACAGAGATAAGAAATTCTGGATCACAAGGGGAGAATTAGAGAACTAAGTGATTCAATGAAATGGAACAATATCCATATCATAGGAGTTACAGAAGAAGAAGAGAGAAAGAGGCTGAAGGTGTGCTTGAATAAATCATAGCTGAGAACTTCTCCAATCTGGGTAAGGAAACAGACATTGAAATCCAGGAAGCACAGAGAAGTCCCTTCAGATATAATTGAATTGATCTTCTGCACAACATATCATAGTGAAACTGGCAAAATACAAAGATAAAGAGAGAATTCTGAAAGCAGCTAAGGATAAATGGGCCTTAACCTACAAGGGTAGACACATAAGAGTAGTAGCAGACCTATCTACTGAAACTTGGCAGGCCAGAAAGGAGTGGCAGGAAATTTTCAATGTGATGAACAGGAAAAATATGCAAGAATCCTTTATCCAGCAAGCTTGTCATTCAGAATAGAAGGAGAGATAAAGGTTTTCCCAAAGAACAAAAACTGAAGGAATTCATCACCACTAAACCAGCCCTACAAGAGATCCTAAGGGGGATTCTGTGAGTGAAATGTCGCAAGGACCACAAAGGACCAGAGACATCACAAGCATGAAATCTACAGATAACACAATGACTCTAAACCCATATCTTTCAATAATAACACTGAATGTAAATGGACTAAATGCTCCAATCAAAAGACATAGGGTATCAGAATGGATTAAAAAAAAAAAAACAAGACCCATCTATTTTCTGTCTACAAGAGACCCATTTTAGACCTTTGGATTGGAAGTGAGGGGATGGAGAACCATCTATCATGTTACTGGGAGTCAAAAGAAAGCTGGAGTAGACATACTTATATCAGACAAATTAGATTTTAAACTAAAGGCTGTAACAAGAGATGAAGAAGGGCATTATATTGTAATTACAGGGTCTATCCATCAGGAAGAGCTAACAACTATAAATGTCTATGCATTGAATTTGGAACACCCAAATATATTAAACAATCACAAGCATAAGCAATCTTATTGGCAAGAATGTGATAATTACAGGGCACTTTAATACTCCACTTATAGCAAAGGACAGATTATCTAGACAGAAAATCAATAAAGAAACAATGGCCCTGAATGATACACTGGACCAGATGGACTAGACAGATATATTTAGAACTTTTCATCCTAAAGCAGCAGAATACACATTCTTCTTGAGTGCACATGGGACATTCTCCAAGATAGATCACATACTGGGTCACAAAACAGCCCTCAATAAAATTGAAACAACTGAGATCATACCATGCACACTTTCAGATCACAATGACATGAAAATTGAAATCAATCACAGGAAAAAGTTTGGAAAACCTCTAAATGCATGGAGGTTAAAGAAAATCCTACTAAAAAATGAATGGGTCAACCAGGCAATTAAAGAAGAAATTTAAAAGTACATTGAAACAAATGAAAAGGAAAAAACAATAATCCAAACCCTTTGGGATGCAGTAAAGGCAGTCCTGAGAGGAAAATACATTGTAATCCAGGCCTATCTCAAGAAACAAGAAAAATCCCAAATACAAAATCTAACAGCACATCTAAAGGAACTAGAAGCAGAACAAACAAAGAAACCCCAAACCCAGTAGAAGAAGAGAAATAATAAAGATCAGAACAGAAATAAACAATATAGAATCCAAAAATACAGTATAACAGATCAGTGAAATGAAGAGTTGATTTTTTGAAAAAGTAAACAAAATTGATAAACCCCTAGCCAGACTATTCAAGAAGAAAAGAGAGAGGACCCAAATAGGTAAAATTACAAATGAAAATGGATTAATCACAAACAATACCTCAGATACACAAGCAATTATCAGAGAATACTATGGAAAATTATACGCCAACAAACTGGACAACCTGGAAGCAATGGACAAATTCCTAGACACCCACATACTACCAAAACTCAAATGGGAAGAAATAGAATATTTGAACAGACCCATAACTAGTGAAGAAATTGAATTAGTTATCAAAAAATCTCCCAAGAAATAAGAGTCCTGGACCAGATGGCTCCCCTGGAGAATTCTACCAGACATTTAGAGCAGAGTTAATACCTATCCTTCTCAAGCTATTCCAAAAAATAGAAAGGGAAGGAAAACTTCTGGACTCATTCTATGAAGCCAGCATTACCTTGATTCCCAAACCAGACAGAGACTCCACAAAAAAAAAAAAGGAGAATTACAGGCTAATAGCCCTGATTAACATGGATGCAAAAATTCTCAACAAGACACTAGCAAATTGAATTCAACAGCATATAAAAAGAATTATTCACCATGATCAGCTCTGCACTGCAGGGCTGGTTCAATATTCGCAAATCAATCAATATGATACATCACATTAATAAAAGAAAGGATAAGAACCATATGATCCTGTCAATAGATGCAGAAAAAGCATTTGACAAAATACAGCATCCTTTCTTCATAAAAACCCTCAAGAAAGTAGGGATAGAAGGAACATACTTAAAGTTCATAAAAGCCATAAATGAAAAGCCCACAGCTAATATCATCCTCAATGGGGAAAAACAGAGACTTGCCCCTGAGATCAGGAACACAACAGGGATGTCCACTCTTATCATTGTTGTCTAACATAGTGTTGGAAATCCTAGCATCAGCAACCAGACAACAAAATGAAATCAAAGGCATCAAAATTGGCAAAGAAGAAGTCAAATTTTCACTTTTTGCAGATGACATGATATTACACATATCATTTTTTTTGGGAAAAACTCAAAAGACTGCTAGAACTGATACATGAATTCAGCAAAGTTCAGGGTACAACATCAATTTACAGAAATCAAATGCATTTTTATGCAACAGAAAGAGAATTAAAGTAACTTATCCCATTTACAATTGCACCAAGAACCATAAAATACCTAGGAATAAACCTAACCAAAGATTCAAAAGATCTGTATGCTGAAAATTATAGAAAGTTTATGGAGGAAATTGAAGAAGACACAAAGAAATGGAAAAACATTCCATGCTCATGGACTGGAAGAATAAATATTGTTAAAATGTCAATACTACCCAAAGCAATCTACACATTCAATGCAATCCCAATCAAAATTGCACCAGCATTCTTCTCAAAACTAGAACAAACAATCCTAAAACTTGTATGAAACCACTAAAGGCCCCCAATAGCCAAAGTAATATTGAAGAAGAAAACCAAAGCAGGAGGCATCACAATCCCAGACTTCAAGCTATAGTACAAAGCTGTAATCATCAAGACAGTATGGTACTGGCACAAAAACAGACACATAGACCAATGGAATAGAATAGAGAACCCAGAATTGGACCCACAAATGCACGGCCAACTAATCTTTGACAAAGCAGGAAAGAACATCCAATGGAAAAAAGATAGTCTCTTTAGCAAATGGTGCCAGGAGAACTGGACAGCAATGTTCAGAAGAACGAAACTAGACCACTTTCTTATACCATACACAAAAATAAACTCAAAATGGATGAAAGACCTAAATGTGAGACAGGAAACCATCAAAATCCTGAGAAGAAAGCAGGAAACAACTTCTTTGACCTCAGCCACAGCAATTTCTTACTCAACACATCCACAAAGGCAAGGGAACTAAAAGCAAAAATGAACTATGGGACCTCATCAAGATTAAAAGCTTCTGCACTGCAAAGGAAACCATCAACAGAACTAAAAGACAACCAGCGGAATGGGAAAAGATATTTGCAAATGACATATCAGATAAAGGGTTAGTATCCAAAATCTATGAAGAACTTACGAAACTCAACACCCAAAAAACAAATAATCCAGTGAAGAAATGGGCAGAAGACATGAATAGACACTTATCCAAAGAAGACATCCAGATGGCCAACAGACACATGAAAAGATGCTCGATGTCAATCCTCATCAGGGAAATACAAATCAAAATACCACTGAGATACCACCTCATGTCTGCCAGAGTGGCTAAAATGAACAAATCAGGAAACTACAGACACTCATGAGGATGTGGAGAAACGGGAATCCTCTTGCACTGTTGGTGGGATGCAAACTGGTGTAGCTGCTCTGGAAAACAGTGTGGGGTTCCTCAAAAATTTAAAAATAGAACTACCCTACAACCCAGCAATATCACTACTAGGAATTTACCCAAGGGATACAGGAGTGCTGATGCATAAGGGCACTTGTACCCCAGTGTTTATCACAGCACTTTCAACAATAGCCAAATTATGGAAAGAACCTAAATGTCCATCAACTGATGAATGGTTTATATATACAATGTAATACTATTTGGCAATAAGAAAGAATGAAATCATGCCATTTGCAGCAACATGGATGGAACTGGAAGGTATTATGCTGCGTGAAATAAGTCAGTCTCAGAAAGACAGATATCATATGTTTTCACTCATACGTGGATCTTGAGAAACTTAACAGAAGACCATGAGGGAAGGGAGGGGGAAAAGTAGTCACAAACAGAGAGGAAGGGAGGCAAACCACAAGAGACTTTTAAATGCAAAGAACAAACTTGAGGGTGGACAGGGACAGAGGGAAAACGGGTGATGGGCATTGAGGAAGGCACTTGCTGGGAGGAGCACTGGGGGTTGTATGTAAGCCAATCTGACAATAAATTATATTAAAAACATTAAAAAATTTTTTAAAAATTTAAAAAATAAAGAATGTGACACCCTTTTCAACTATAACATTGTATTAAAATCACAGCTTAAAATAATAGTACTGTTTGGATTTGGATCAAGTGTATGTTTCCCACCGAAGTCCCCCACCCATTTTGATTTGACCCTCTCGAAGGCTTTGAAGGTAAGACAAGTTCACAGATGAGAAAACGAAGGACCAAGATATTCAGTGTTTGTCCAGAGTCACTCAGCAGGCTAGTTACAGATGGGAATAAGATCCCAGACATCAGGACCCATTGAATAAGTAAGTGGTGTTGGCCTTCTCCAATTACACAACAAATTATCTCTAAACCTAATGACAGACCTTAAAACTATTAGTACTGAATTAAAGCCTGAGGCTAACACAGGATCAGCACCACCAGCCAGCAGCACCACCATCTCTAGCTGCTGCAACAATGTAACCTTCCATCAGAACAGCCCTGACCTTCCTGAACGATCTTCAGCAGGTGTCAACAAGGAAGGAAACCAGATGCTGCCCACCATGTACTTGGAGAGAGTAGCTGAGCCTCCTTTAAACTTTTCTGCTTCATGCATAGAGAAGAAATGGTTAAACTTTGAGTCCCCGTGGAGACATTATCTGAATACCTTGGAACCATTTGCCATTCACATCCTCATTAGATAGAAACATTGCAAACACTTTTAGGGTTTGGTGGGAGGAAACATCCTAGTGCAACAGTCTCATCACAAAGGAACATTAGCGTTTCTGGTTGTCCAAAGTCAGGAACAGCTGTAGCCAGTATCAAATTACAGGAATGGGTTTTAATTCCTAAATGGCAAGCCTGTTACTTAGAATAAAGATAAACTCTGTGTGTGCACACAGATAAACATAGAGCTGTGGACTATACACCTCTACATACATGCATCTGGTGAAGTTAAATCACAGTTTTTCCTTACATTAGTTTTGTCTCCTGGCTAATGCCCATGATATAATCAGAAAATCAGCAACAAGTTCAAGCTTAACCAACAGTTCTTAATTACATGAGGACTTTCTTCAGAACATATTGTTTTAATACCAGATAAAGGATAAATAATATCAAGTTCTAGGTTTTATATAGGAATCGAAGGTAACATCAAGTGGGGTCCATAGACCCCTGCTTCATAATCAGTCAGTGTGGCTATTAAAATTGCAGGTAATTGGGCTCCAGCCCAGTCTATTGAATCAGAATAACTAGGGTTGAGTCCCAGAAAACCGAAAATTTTAACAGGCATCTGGGGGATTCTCCTGGATCTAAGGAAGAGCTGGGAAAAGACAGAAAAGGTCAAGGTTCAAGGTCAGCCCTGCCAAGGCCTGTGCCTCTAAGAGCCAGTCTTGTTGATCCTATAGAAGCCCTTTCCCCATCATCAAGTGGAGCCCAGGCATGGTCTGGCTCCCCTGCAGCTGGCCTCTAACTTGGGGGTGACAATTTTTAGCCCCTACATACCTCCATGCACATCAGACTACAAATGTCCCAACCTGCTCTGTTAGGGTGTCTGTCAAGCCACCAGTCCAGGCTGTCCTTAGACCTCAACTTTCCCACAGGAAAGCTCTTGACCTTCTACCATAACCTCTGCCAGCCTGTCCTCTGACTGGACTCCACATTTGGTTTCCCCCGTATCACCCTTTGTCAGCTGATGGGAGATCATGGGAGAGACATCAGTTGCTGTGTGTGGGTATTGTCATTATGAGGATGCCATGACCAATATCTGGACAGATCTTATAAAGGCTTCTTCCTATGTGAAAGAGGTGGGAGTTCACCTATAGGCTAAGTCACTGTTGGCTTTAATTAGTTGGGGATGTGATGAACTGGCTCTTAAACTGGAAGACTGAACCCTCAGGAAAATGGCAAAAAGGTGTTAAGGTGGCTGTGGAGGAAGGTAATGAATTGGTATTTCCAAGTGAAGAGAAACAAGGATCTGGGCATGGGGAACTCATGCCTGCAAGATTGTGCCAATCCTCTCCCTCCTTATTATTCCCTAGACCCTGTACCTGTGCCCCCTACACACACACACACACACACACAGCTCAAATGTACATTAAAATTATCAGGAAGGATCACAAGATGGACCTGAAAATCTTGAGTACAAACTATTTAGGGCAGGATCATAAATCTGAAGTACGTCAACTATTCCTATGTGTTGTCTCCTAATATTTAGTAGTGCTTAAAAATGCCATCTGCTTCAGCTGTTCTAAGAGAATCAAGATACAGGATTGTTATTATCTTGGGAAATATGTCCTTTCAGGCCATGTATAAGTCAAACTTCAAACCTGAATTATGAGTGTATCCATTCTTGGGTAGGTAATTTAAGTCAGGGATGGAGGAGAGGAAGATACACTCCTGAGGCTAGCAAGGTGCTGCCAGCAATAACTGAATTACAAGAACCCAAAAGGAAAGGTGAAATACACCAGGCAGGATTCAAGCTTCCAAAAAAAAATTTTTTTTTTCTGCTTAATAAAAAGGAACAAGGAATGAAGCAGCAGGTTGGAGGAGAAGTGTGTGTCATGGTAAGTCTACTAGTTTTTGTTTATTTGTTTGTTTATATATAAATAATGTATTTATTTATTTGAGAGAGAAAGAGAGAGTGGGGGGAGGGGCAGAGAGAGGGGGAAAGAAAGAATCCCAGGCAGGCTTCGCACTGTCAGTGCAGAATCTCATGCGGGGCTTGATCTCATGAACTGTGTAATCATGACCTGAGCTGAAATCAAGAGTTGGACACTTAACTGACTGAGCCACCCAGGTGTCCCTGGTTTTGCTCAATAAAAGAGGCAAATTCACTTCTACTCTGATTTTTAAAAAGAGCCAGTTTATTGAGAGCTAATAAGGTGTCGTATTTTTCTAAACCTTTTCATATATCATCTCTTGTAATACATGCAAAAAACTCTGGGAAGTGGGTGTTATTATATTGATTCACAGATAAGAATATTGAGCCTCACTGAGATTGAAGGAAAATAAGCCTAACATCAAACATGTAGTAAGTGGCAAAATCAAAATTCAATCCAAGGTCTGATTCTCAAATGTGTTCACCTTCAACAATGTTATACGGCTCTACCAGGCACATACTTAACTGAGAGAACCAACCAGAATCACTGCTTCCCAGCAGTACTGATGCCACCCTTGGGCCTGTAAATCAGGCTGTTTGGACACTGACAGCAGCCAGGCTGGATAGGTGATGGTCTAAAGGCCTTGGACCTCCTAGCCTGCACCGCTGACTCTTGCTGACTCGGTCAATATTCCTGGTACCACCCTGTGTTTGCTGGCACTTGATACCAAACTACCCGTCAACCCCACAGAACATCCTATCATGCTAAGAGGCCAGGATGGGCTGTTTATGACACATAAGGTGGTTTTGCCTAAAACAAAGCTTGAAATTCTTCCATGAATTCAAACCTACATATATGATCACATTCTCCAATTTCTCTAAAATCACAACTAACAGAAAATTTGCTATTGCAAAGCTTGAGTGCTGGGTTGGTTGATTTTGTTTAAAAAGAGAGCTAATGGTGTGCAGCTGGGCTGTCTATGGCAGCATGTCTTTCTAGAAAGTCAGCCAAGACTACTTGGAAGTGAAGAAGCAAACATGCATTGACCCATCTGAATTCCTAACCGCATGTTCCAAAGTGAAGCACTATTCTACCAGAGAATCTGCATTAAAATTCACCTTTCTTTGCCTCAAAACTACAGTGATTTCTTGCTTTGGCTGAGAAAGGTTGTGTTTGACCAAAACAATTTGCTGCACATTTGCAGGAACCACCTAAATAGCCACTAATCCATATGCCAGGTATCAATGCACTCACTATGTAGGAGACAAGAGATGTACACTGAGACCATACTGCACACTCATCCCATATTGAGATCCTTTACCTTCAGCAAACCACCAAAAGACTGTGGACCTGATGATCACATGGGGCTCCATAGCAGAGCCCCTCTGTGTGCTACTTACCATGACTCACTCTGTTTCCCATGTTCAGGTGAGTGTGATTTGCAGTTATAAGCTTCATAGTTACAATGCATTAGGTGTAGTAGCCTTGGAAATGAATACACAGGAAAGCAGAGGAGTATGCATGGCCTCAGGAGGTGAACTATCCTGGATATGTCACTCATGAGACCACCTCTCCTAGCTTCCCCTCCAGCTAAAGCTGCCTGAGCCCCTGCTCTAGGCAAGTGGTGCTAAGGCTGACTTTGCACAAAGGCAACCACTGATTGTGTTAGAGACCAAAGGGCAGCACATTAGCATTCTTTTTAGTGGCCTTTAGCATGGGCTGACACAAGACTCTGCCCAACCAGAGACAGTAGTGATTAGCTGATTCACACAGATGAAATTTCTCATCAATTCAACTTGGAAATACATAGAAAACTGGTCATGGTGGTAGCACACACATATACTCCAGCAAGTATGTGGGTCCCGTTTACAAGATGACACCAGAGTATATGACTGGATATGAGCAACTTGGAGCCTCACTAGAGACTTCCAGCTCTTGAACACATCTCAATCTTCATAAGACCTAGCAAGGTGACTGCCCTAGTTTTTATATTCTTATTGTCCTTCTCTATAACCTTACATTAAATACCCCCATTACGAGAGGTAATTTGGAAAGGAACTTTGGAAAAAGCTGTACACTATTGTCTTCCTATTGACAGATTCACAAAGTTCAACAGTATATTAAATCCTTCCAAAAAAAAACAAAATAAAACAAAACAAAAAAAGTCTTTTACCTTTAACTAACATTCCCCCACACACACCAAAAAAAAAAAATTGTTCATACTCCCCATCCCCTTTTCTTTCTCACAATAACTATCAGTATCTTGGGAAACTGATAGAAATCCTTCCTAAAATAATTGGCACTTTTACAGATAATACCAGCCTGTCAGTTGAAGGGAGACATCAGTTCTAAAGAAATCTTCTAGAGAAAGGTGGGAATGAAAAGGACTCTTTGGACTGGAGAGCTATGGATGGGCCAAGCATGGCAGAAAAAGGAAAGCACATGAGCAGAGGCGCAAACACAAAGACAAGCACCACTAAGGGGCAGAAGCAAGGGAAGAGGGAGAGTCAACTTCTGGGGCAAGTGGAGTGAAAGAGGGTGTATTCAAGCCTTGCCATTAGTGCTACCATTATGTCCCCAATTCATCAAACAATAGTCTTTTAATACAGCTATGACAGCCCTTAATTTGTTTTAGTCTGTATTCATGTCCCTGTTATTGTTTTAAATTTGCTGGGGATAATTTTAAACTAATCTTCTAATCTTTTTCCAAGAGCTCTCATCAATAACAACTGAAAGGATGATGAAAATAACTCTCTGTGTAGAACAAACTAAGTCAAATTACTGTGGGGAGTAAATTACTCTAACAGAGATATAATGTCAATGCCATCATTTATAAAAGATTTGTTGCCAAATGCTATCTCAATTCAAAATATGCTGGGGTTGTAACGTGGTCTTTTGCCAGAGTATCTGGGGAGAAGAAAAATCTATGAGGCCTGGAATTGGGTCTCCACTGGCCCAGCCTGTGTTGTAGGAAACACATGGAAGAATGAAGGAAGTGAGGTCCTGCACAGGCGAGGGAAGCCCTAGCTCTCCTCCAATCGCATCTCTGTTCTATAAACCCAGTCACCCTCCAGCTCAGTTCAGCCCCTGCCCCTGAAATGATCCCCTTCCGAGCCCATTCAGCCCTTGGAGAAAGGAGCTAATGCTGAGAGGTGAGGACCACGCAGCAAATAGATTCCACGGCCATCGGTGGACAGAGACTGTACTCAGGCTGGGAATGGCTTCCCACAGGCACTGCAAGAGTTTTCCCCACCACAGCCTCCTGGGCCCAGACACAGCAGTTGGTGGAGAGCCACCAGCAAGGCAACATCTGCCTGAGAGGTACAGCAGCAGAGCAGTATAGAGAGTAAATACTAGGAGACACCTTAGAAATCATGCATTTCATTCCCCTAAATTTGCAGATGGGAAACTGAGGAGACCCAGAGATGATCAGCAATTTGCCCAAGGTCACACAAGCTAATTAAGGCTAGGAACAGAGTTTTGCCTAGAGCTGAGAAGATTGCCCACCCATACTGCTCAAAAATCCCAGCTTGATTGCCAGGCTTGCTTTCACTTCCTATTTTGGTCCCAAATTGTCATTTTAAATCAAAGCACTCCCCTGCCCTAGTGAAGGCCCACTGGACAGTCAGTTTAACATCTCTCAATGAGACTGAGGGCCTCAACCTGGCAGGACTTGACAAGCTGGTCACAGTGACCGACTGTGGCAGCAGTGACACAGGCTGTTAACAGGAGCAGACAGGAGCAGGTAACAAGGAGTTACAATGGAGAAAGCTCCTGGGCAGGTGGGGTGGGGAGGGGGATGCTGAGCTCCTGCTGAGAACCTGTATGCTTGTGATGAAGAGCCCTGCACAACAGGGCAGTGACTCATAGGAGCCCAGTTTCCTGAAAGCCCCCAGCAAGGAGGGTTAGGATTTCATTCATTCATTCATTCATTCAATCATCCATTCATTCATTCTTTCATTTGCTCACTCATTCACGTTAAGCACCAGAGATCATCTTGGGGTTGATAAATCCAAAGAGGGAGCTGGGGTGGGGGAGTGGGGAAAGGAGGTGTTACTCCAGCTACAAAGCCAAAAATCAGTTCAAATCAAGATGTAACCTAGAGGTGAGAGTGCCAATGCAAAGACCACCAGCCAAGGCAGCCTCTGTGCTTGGAAAGACCCACCAAGCAGACGAGGATCCTCCTCCCCATCATCCCTGACTAGTTTTGCTTGTCCCAGAGGCCCAAGAAGACACTGGAGGGTGACAGGAAAGACCCCTCAAAGGTATGAGTTTTTCCCTTAGTACTTGCGAAGCATCCGACCTTGACTAAAATTAATAAGTTCCTAAAACAAGACTTACTTCCTCCCAGGAATGGGACAGAAACAGAAAACTTGAAGTGCAAACATATTTCAGAGCCCCAATCAGAAGAAATATTACTTAACAATATAAGGTAGTCACTGCCCTCTAGAAGATTAAAGTCCATTGGGCAGGTAGGTGGGGAGACTATAAGACGGGGATCTGAACAAAGCCAGCAAGGAAGGAGAGGGCACTGGCCAGCCAGGGAGCAGGGGAGGCAGGGGCTAAAGGAATTCAGGGAAGGAGATAGTCCCTTGTGCTGCTTCAGTTCCTACCCAATTCAACTCTTCCCAGCCCTCAGAACACTTTCCACTTATATGCAGGACTGTCCACATTTCGATGTCACTTTATAGTTTAGCAAGTACTGCACAAGCAGCATCTCATCCGATCCTCACAAAAGCCTGGTATGTTGGCTAGAGAGCTCACTCTAACCCATTTCATCTCAAGAAATGGAGGCACAGGAAGGCCAAGGATACACCAGTGGTGTGCTGGCTAGTGAAGGGTAGAAGTAATGTTCAGAGGGCAATGTTCAGTTGCCCAGAATTCTACTCTTCCTCCCCTGAAAGCATTTCCCCCAAACAGTCCACAGAGCAGTGTCACTCAGAATTATGGGCCCCCACACCTTGCCATATTCTCAGTCAACAAAACCGAGGCTTTAAGATTTCCAGTAATCAAGATTTTTAAGATTGCTTAACATATATTGAGTTTCTATTATATGCCAGGTACAATGCTAGCTATATTTGTCTGCAATTCTGTGAGACCAGGTTTTGCTGCTGTCCTTTTTTTTTTTTTTTAAGTTTATTTATTTTGAGAGGGAGAGAGAGAGCATGATCAGGGAAGGGGCAGAGACAGAGAGAGGAGAAAGAGAATCCAAGTAGGTTCCATGTTGTCAGTGCAGAGCCCAGTGCAGGACTCAAACCCACAAACCATGAGACTGTGACCTGAGCTGAAATCAAGAGTTGGACGCTTAACTGACTGAGCCACCGAGGCACCCCTGTTCTTTGTTTTTAAATCACTGTTATATATATTAGATAGCTGAGACTTGGACAATGAAAGGTGGGTTTATGGTCATGCCATTGTATCAGAGCAAGAATTCTAACCCATGTGTTCCAATCTTTAATTCTCTGTTTCCTAAAAAAAAAAAAAAAAAAAAAAATGTTATTAGCCAGACATCTATTTATAGAATATTTCAAGTGAACTGAGTTGTTCTTGGTAGTATGATGGGATGTATGGGTTTGGAGGTTGCCTCATTTCTGCCCTCTGCTACTCGTCATCTGAAGCACCACAAAGACTTCCCCCACTCCCCTTCACAAAGGACACCAGTTCATACACAGGCATCTGTGCACACGAGCATGCACGCACACACACACACACACACACACACACAAGCATGTGAGAAGGGAACAGTTTCTGAAATCAAAACCTTCCTGAGTCCCTTTGGGACTTCCTGCCTACGTCAGAATGAAGGAGGGCATCTCACAACATGTTTTTCAGTGCTTCATTTTCAAGCATACACACTACACGGTGTGTAAGTGCCATGTGATCAAAGGAAAGGCCTTTGATCAAATCTCAACTGGAAGAAAAAAAACATCATGGCTTATTTCAAATGAAGTTGGATTATGTCAAAATTATGAGCCTATCACAGGAGAATCTTGAGTAAACAACTAATTTTTTTCTGGACTTCTGGTTTACCAAAAATTTTTTTAAAAATAGGAAAAAGCAAATGCTGAGACACCTAACTTGCCTACAAAGAATGAATTAACTAAATGAACTTTAGATATCCATAGGAGGAAGTATGTAGCCATGGAGTCAGAAAAATATAGGTTCTGATCCCAGCTCTGCCATTTACCAGATACCAGATACCATTTATTTCGGAGTGTGACCCTGAGGGTATTGACCTCTGAGCCTGTTTCCTCATCTTCATTGTGGGAATGTCAATGCCATGAGATTGTTAAGGGAATTAAAGGACAAAACTATGTATAATATGTGATACATTGCAGGTATCTAATGTTGGTCTCTCCCCATTGAGGAGTCCTGAAATGCTTACACCTAACATCTTCACTCCCAAACTCAGAAAGTTTGTCCCAACCAGTGTTTCTTCATTCTGACTGCAATTGGAATGACTTGGAAAGTTCTGAAAAATCCAGTCACCCAGACCCTACTCCAAATGAATTAAAACAAAATCTTCAGAGGGGGACCCAGGCATAAGAATTTTTTTAATAGCTCCCAAGATGATTCCAATGCGCAGCCAACGTTAACCACCATTCCCTGGATTCCTATTCCTGTACAGTAAAGACTTTGCCAGAAAGTTACACTGTCTTCCTAAATGAGCCTAAAATAAGCTTTCCTCAAAGATTTTACTTCTATAGAAATGCCTAGAGAAGCTGCCCATCACCTCTGTGATTCCCCCCATCCCTCTGAACACTCAACCCTCTCCTCAAGGCTCCCATCATAGCCCCTCCCTTCAGCTCAGGAAAAGCTAGGTTGCAGATCATTTGCACAATAGTGGGAATTAGCAGCTGGGTTATTTCCCAAACCATTGGTCATTTTAGTCCTGAGGTCTCACAATGCAATCTATAAAAGGGTTTTTGACATCTCAAGGTTGATGAAGTCATCATAACTGAAGTTCTCTCTATTTTGCCTCAGAAATCACACCCAGGAAGTAAGCACCTAGAAGTCATTCTCTGTTTCTGGAAGTTTCTATCCTGGGTAGATAAGACAAGGGCTTTGAACTGTCAGTTTCACCCAATAGTAGGGGTTCCCAGGGAGGGAAAGCCTGCAACCTTTTTAGCTTAAAGCAGAATGCTAAGACAGCTAAAACAATGGCTTGATCTTATAGAAACTAATTGCTCATGGCAAAGAGCAACACTTTTTTTTACCACGTTCCCATACTTCAATAATATGCGTGTGCTAAGCACTTTTCATCATCTCATTTATTCTCAACACAACCCTATCGGGTGAATACTCACATCAAGCATACATTAAAAATAAAGAAATGAATACCCAGAGAGATAATTTATATTACCCAGATGGAAGTAAATCATAGGTAGAAATGAAACTTGACCCTAGGTCACAGAGATACCAACACCTAATCTTTAACTGAATACTACCCCACAGTGCCAGCCACTGACTGACCCATAGTCCCAATCAGCCTTCATGCTAACTGATTGGAGGGGTGGGTCCTAGGTCCTAACAGAATCCAAGTTGGGTAAAGTGACAGATCACTGTAACCATTCCTACTGTTGGGAAAACAATCCAAAAAAATAATCTTGCTTCTGCTATTAGTCAAGGTCCTAGCATGAAACAATTCTACCCAGATGTTTAAAATGAGGAGAACTTAATGAAAGGACTGCCCTCAGAGGAATGAGCAGAGTTAGAGAACCAAAGGGATGTCAAGCTCCCAGGAATGAATAACAGGAGGAAGCCATTCCTACCCCAAATCCTGAAGGGACAAAGGGAGAGGTAAGACTTACTATAGCCTGATGGAAGGATAGCCACCAGCAACAGCTGTGGTCACCAGGGACACAGCCATGCCCAGACCTTTGGTACCCAGCAGAGAGGGAGCTGGTAAGGAAGCCCAACTTTTCCCTCTATCATACTCCCAGCTGGTGCCTCCCTCTGGTCAAACCCAACCAAAGCCAACCAGGAAGAAAGCCTGGATCAGGCAGCCCAAAAAGGTCAGGTTCCTGGGGCAGAGAATATAGCAGGAAAGGGAGTGCATGGTCTGAACTAGGGGTGGGGACAAGGGGAGAATAATCCAAGTGAAGATAAATATGTAGGTTTACTGGGATAATTACACACTGTAAAATAATTCCTCATTTTTCAAAAAGGACTTCTTGGGGCACCTGGGTGGCTCCGTCGGTTAAGCCTCTGACCCTTGATCTCAGCTCAGGTCTTGATCTCATGGGAGTGAATTCAAACCTTGAGTTGGGCTCCATGCCACACATGGAACCTACTTAAGAAAAAAAAGGGATTTATTTAAAACGTCTTTCCTAAGAGCAGTAACTGTGGCTTAAGTTTTCACTGCTAGGTTCTTCACAGAGGTATTAGTATAAGTCTCAGTTCAGGTCAAGGGTGCAAGAAATACTATACCTTTTTATTTTCTATGAACTAATTTAAACTTTTATTTTGGATGGCAGGATGGCAGGAAACTTCACCTCAGTTGTCTTTTGGGCTTTGCCAACCCAAGAGACCACAGTACTAGGTGCCAAGGTATTAGGGCCTTCTGGCCTAGGTACCTGTACACACAGGCTCCCTCAGGAACATCCACTGTCCTAGTTAATGTAGCCTTACAGAACCATCAGTGCTTCACTCCATCTTCAGAGGCACCATGGATAGGCCTGGACCCCTCCGCCAAAACAGGGGAACCCAACTACAGCCTCCCATACCTGTAGCCATTATTCTCAAGGGCTTTGTCAGGAAGTAGAATGTGGGTCTCTACAAAACCTCTCAATAAATTTGGAAAATCTCCTTTTAGTCAGAGGAAAGCCTCCCTTCCTCTTGCTTTCTCCAACTTCTTTGTTTTTTCCACCATTCCTCTTCTCTCTTCTACCTTCTCTCTAACCTCTATGTTCTCTGATGGGCTTCGGTTTTTAAAAACAAAATTTGGAGAGTCCCTGCAGGCTACTTCTCCTTCCCTTCTCACCACCTAGCTCCTCTAGGACACTGCACTTTGCTTCAATGGGTTAGAGACAGAAGGTAGAAATCTATACAGGAAAAGACATAAATTAATACCTCACAATGTGATCCAGCTACACATAGATTTCTCCAAACTTGAAGACAACATATGCCCCGTTTTTACTAATGAGGCTCAGAGCAATTATTTGCCCAAGGCTCCACAGCAGACAAGGATGCGCTAAATCCTCATCCACCTCCAAAGCCTACCTCCTAACCAGTCCAGAGATGGCAAACAGATTTTACTTCTAGACCCACTCCTCTTGGCTGATATGACAAGCTAGAAGCTGTGTTGAGAAGGATTGGGATTCCATAACTAGCTCATTGGGAAACAGTGCCATTATTGATTGCCAAAGACAATCTGTGAGTACAGCAGGTATATGTATTTTGTATCCATTTACTAGAAATCAAGCCATTTCTTATATACAATAAAATGAAATTTAAAATTGCCTTGAATTTTTTTTTAAAAAATCACTTTATACAAAATTAAAGGGGCACATCTATCCTGTGCAATGTATCACCAGGGCCAGGAAAAGAGCCCATCAGGAGGATCTCCTAAAAATCAAGAATCAATACTTCTTTTAATATTTAATTGCATCCTTCTTTTATTTAAAAGGTAGAAGAAGGCTGCCATTACTCCTGCCTGATATAATTTCCACTAGGATAACCCTAGAAATTAACTTGTAGAGCCTGTTATCTCTCTTCCTTCTTACTTCCCCTCCTCATCTCCAACCAATCACCTAACCCAAGGAAAGCAAATCAGCAAAGCATGGATTATTTCATTACATTTTTTTCTTTCATTCTCCTTTCCACAACTCTTTAATGTTCCTCCTTTGAGCACTGTGGGTGTGTTGCTTTTCCTTGACTTATGTGGAACTGGGATCTTTGTCAGTTTAATTAAGAAAAAATTACACTGCTGTATAGGCTTGTCAACTTAATTTTCAGGATTTGTCTTGTTTTACATTGTAAACCTTGGGGACAATTTGTCCTGTCTTTAATCAACACTTGAAGGTTTGTTTTCTTTTTTTTTTTTCTTTCTAAAAAATTTTTTGTTTGTTTGTTTGTTTTCAAGCCCAATGTGGCAAAAATGTTTCACATTTTCCCTTGTTTCATAACCTGTACTATCATGTTTATAATCACTTTGCTTTGAAGAAAAAGATAAAGTGTTTGTGTTTTTATTAGAGGAAGCAGATTAAGCATAATATAGTCGAGTTCAAAGAGTACTAAACAAAGAGTCAAATGATCTGGTTCCAGCATAGTCTCCCCCAATTTTCCGTATTGGGTTAGATATTCACATGTCTTCTTTTTTCTGTAAAATGAGTGTAACTTCACAGGTAAGTATGAAGCCCATGCTCACTTTGGAATTTATGGATCCTGTGTTAATGCTCTTTGGTTGCAAGCAAAATTACTCTGGCTAATGTATATAAAAAATTGAATGGAGCCTGAGATCACTTACAAAATTGCAGAAAGAAGTGAACTGTCAGGCCTAGGGAAGACACAAACCAAAGAAGTGCTGGAAATCTCAACCACAGAATTTGCAGATCTTCACTCAAGGGCATTACCACGCATGAGGTGATTGCACTCTGACAGCCTTCCATCCTCCTGTACCTTGGCTCAAATTTAGAAGCTCCAGGAGACAGAATTCAATCGGCCCAATTTATTCCTGGAGTGAGGGTGTGGGATACTATTTTGAAGACCAGCCTAGAACAGTGTCAGGGACACAACAGTTATTACCATAAGAGGGACGAGAAGGAGATCAGGAAAGCATAATATGCAGGTAAAAATAAACTGCTACCTTGGTCCACTGCTTGGTAGTTCCCCAGGACACAAACACATACACATGCACACACACTATTCTCTAGGTCCAGAACTCCCGGAAAAATCCATCTCTGTGGTCTGCACTAAGAGATTCAGTGATAACAATCCCAAATAACCTGAGAGGAAGATAGAACATTAAAGAAAAACTTTTTAAATAGATTTTACAGTAAGTAAGAAGATGCACGGAAAGGCATCCCCCCAGCTGGCCATAAAACTACAGCTGGTGTTTATGGCTCACTGCCACCCATAATTCCCACATCATGTTCCTCTGACCTTTGACAAGAAGCTCTGACAGAACCAGCTGAGGTTCTGCTATCACAGGAGGAGTGAGTCTTCTAGGGGATCTGAGCCTTCAATGGTCTTTCCTGTAGAGGAATACAACAATTACACATTAACATAGACCACTTGTCATGCCATAAGTAAGGCTTCCTTAGAGTAAAATCATTTTCTTTATGCAGTAGCCACCTGACTTCTCTTTGATAATCAAGGTGAGTCACTCCAGTCAATTCTATCACCACCTTTTCCTGTCCCCAAATAGTGTGAGGAACCTAACATGCTCTGGTGGCAGTCTCAACTTCCAATTCTGTGAACCCATTCCTGCCCCTGGTGAAAGAATCTTGTATTTGGTTACCAAGACCTGTAAACCAGCAGAAGCCAGATTCCCAGAAATAGAGACCAAAATTCAGAAAGCACTATATAAAATCATTAAATCCTTCTCCCTCACTGGGTGAACAATAATGAAGGATGAGAATTAGGCAGATAAGAGTAACAAAACCTCGAATAACAATGGCTTAAGCAAGACAGGAGTACATTTTCCTCAGGTAAAGGCCCAGGTGGGTGGCCCAAGGTTATTAAGGTATTCCATAGCTACTCTGATGGATATCATCATCCTCTATCATGTCTAATAGGGTCCTGATGGTCTAGTAGATTGATCTGGTCCAAGCCAAGTCAATATATCTCAATTCTAACCAGTAAACAAGAGAAAGAAGAAGAGAAAATCCCCTCCTGGAAGTTACACTAATTACTCATGTCACATTTGCTAGATTTTACTCACATGATCCCACTGAGCTACAAGGGAGCTAGAAAATGAAATCTTTATTCTGAAGAGCCATGGGATTTGCAAAAAATCAGGAGTGCTATTTCTCTAGAAGAAAGGAAGAAAAGATATTAGAGGATAACCAATGGTCTCTGCCATAGAAAATGAATGGGAATTACCAATTTTCTCCCCTAGGAAATGGGTGGCAGTGTATGTTCTAGAGCAGTGTAGAGATCCTCGTTCTCCAAATGCCCAATATCCTCTTGGGGATCCTCATCTTAGCTATCTAGATACTATGCCTTCCCAAACAATGTTCTAACTTGCCAGAGCCCTGGAAAAGACATAAATCCACCAATACTGTAATCCAACAACCGTAAAATCTATCTCTGTGTTTCATTTTCAACATTCCCATCCCTGTTGAGTTAACAAACAACAAAAGATTCTTTCATCATAATTGCCTAAAAGCTACAGATTTAATTTCCTGTTTCGTGGTAAGAATTGTGAGATAGGAGCTTGTCAGAAGAGTTATCAGAAGAAACCACCTTGGACGCAGACTGACATTCACCATTCCCTTGGATGAGTCCATGACAGCATCTATCTTACCCACTCCCCCAGAGCTTCATCCTCAAAGAGCATGCAGTCCCAAGAAAACAGTGTTGGTAATCTGAGTAGCTCTCTTATCACTTAATAGCATGAGTTATAGTTACCATCCTAAAGTAAAGAGGAGGAAGAAGTCGAATTCCCTTTTGCTCCACCTTGACCCAATAACCAAGTTCAAGTGCCCCATATGTCTTTTGCTTGCAACCCTCTTGCTGGTAGTAATTTTGACATCAGTTTAAGTGTTATAAAGGAGTGTTGGTTGGAAAATAATATCCTTTAAGGCTCATGCCATCAACCTCCATATCTCTCTATCCTCTTTATACCACCATTTTCTGACCTCCAAATCATCTCCTCATTCACTGAAGATTTAGACAACTGCAGGCCTCCTGCAATGGATGCAAAATTGTGTGTGTGTGTGTGTGTTAATTATATTTTTTTCCTTAAGAGAGGGTCTATACTTTTTTATGTTATTTTCAAGGGACCCCATAACCTCCCCCAAAGATAGTTAAGAATAACTTTTTCAGATATTAAAATTGCCCCTAGTGTTTGTCACATGTGGAATCATACTCTAGGGTCTTACTCTCAGTTCACAGCCTCCCATCTTTCCATCTACTTTCCTTAGTTACTCCTCTGATGGTTGAGTCTATCACCTCTTTAAAGTTTCACTTTAATCCCTTTCACCTTAAATTCCATGATCCATTCTTTCAACAACTTTTCATTCATTTGTCAATTCTTTCAATCAGTGTTTACTGAGCAAGTACTATTTGTTGGGCACACAAAGGTAAACAACACAGATAGTTCCTGCCCTAATAGAGAATACTTTCTGATGAGAGAAAGGAAAAGAAAAAAAGCAAAGAAATAAGTAACTCCAAATTTGTGATTAGTGGAATGAAAGCAAACAAGAGCTAAGCAAAAGAAAATCAGGAGAACCTACTTTAAATAGTGTGGTAGACAAAATTATCGTTCCCCCAAAATGTCTACATCTTAATCTCTGGACCCTATGAATGTGTTAAGTTACATCTCTAAAGGGAATTAAGATTACAGATGGAATTAATATTGCTAATCAGATGACCTTAAAATGTGGAGATTATCCTAACATAATTACAAGAGTTTTTAAAGGTGGAAGAGAGAATTAGGATAACCAAAGAATGGCAGCATGAGAAGGACTTGACCCACTGCTTCTTGTCTTAAAGATGGAGGAAGGGGTCATGAGCCAAGGAAACTTAGGTGGCCTATAGAAGTTGAAGAAGGAAAACAAATGCATTCTCCAGAAGAAACTCAGCCCTGCCAAACCCTGACCTTGAGGACTGTAAGATAATAAATCTGCATTGTTTAAACTTCTAATTTTGTGGTGATTTGTTATGGCACCAATAGAAAAGTAATATAGATGGAGTGGACAGAAAAAGTCCTTGTAAGGAAATGGTATTTAAAGTAGAACCAAAAAAATGTGTAAATGCCATGAGATGGAGAAAAAGTGTACCAGGAAGAGGGAAGGATATGTGAAAAAGCCTTGAAGTTGGAAAGAGCTTAGTGTGTTTGCCAACCCAAAAGTAGAACTATGTTGCTAAAGTTCAAAGACTGAGGGGGAAACTTCCATACACTAAGTCTTAGAAAATCAGGGCAAGATCCTACAGCTGGATCATGTAGGGCAGAGTGATTTTTCCAAAACACATATCAGATCATGTCACTCCTCTGTCTAAAAAATCTCCTGGCACACCCGGGTGGCTCAGTCAGTTAAGTGTCTGACTTCAGCTCAGGTCATGATCTCACAGCTTATGAGTTCAACTCCTGCATTGGGCTCTGTGCTGACAGCTCAGAGCCTGGAGCCTGCTTCAGATTGTGTGTTTCCCTGTCTCTCTGCCCCTCCTCTCCCTCACACTCTGTCTCTCTCTCTCTATCAAAAATAAGTAAACATTTAAAAAATTTTTAATAAAATAATAAAAAAATTAAAAGTCACCCAGGGGGGTTCCCAGAGTCCTTCAGGTTGATCCAAATTTCTCAACACATTTACCACCATCTAGATTCCTGACCTGGCTTCTGTACCACCACATTTCTTGTGTTCCAGTCACTTTTCAGTTTTAAGTATTTTGTTTTCTTTCGCAGCTTGTTCACTGCTCTATCTACCTGAAATACTCCTTCTCCACCTCATAGACTGCTCCCTCCCTTAGGTCCCACCTTTGATGTCTTTTCCAGTAGGTCTGGTTCTGCCACCCCTCGAATGGGCTTCCTTAGCATCCAGTCCTTGTTCCCATCCAAGCATATCATGGTGCTTGGAACCACTGATATCACCTTGAATAAGTACCATCTGATAAATGAATCACCTTTACTCTTTATTTCCCACTGCTCCTGAGAAGTTTATCATAGGAAGTTTTTCCCCTTCCACACTGAAAACCCATAATGATGGGCCCTCTGATTTTTTTCATCACTCTTAGAAAACAAGATGTAACTTGATCACTTGAAGTGGTAAAATAAAATCTTAATTGATAAAGTGGAATTTACACTCTAATATATTAATCCATGACTATCTTCATCCATAGTTAAGACTCCCTTCCATTTCTTCACCTGTTAGAAACCTATGGTAGGCAGGCCTCCTGCCTTAGAGAAAGGGCATATGGTTGGCTTCATCACCCTTTCCTTCTCTGCATAGGAACATCAAGGAGAGAGAATGGGAATGGATTCAGAAGGTTCTTACTTGACTAGTACAGTCTTATTGATGTTTTGGTCTTGCTGAGATAATGTTTAAATCTGATTCTATGTGACTTCAGGGTTCTTTGGAGGTTCCCCAGCTGGGATTTCCTGACTTGCAACTTCAAAGATGGGGACAGTGTCACCAGTTCTTCTGCCACTTCTTCTCCCTCTACCTCGGGCTTTCTGGTTGTCCCTCTCCCGCCCCCCCCCCACCTCCAACACACCCAGACACTCTCTCCATCATCAATGTCTTCTTGCCTGGTAGTATACCTGAACAAGAGTTTAAATAACTCCAGGTAGTTTTTCTCTACTGCATGACTAATACCTGGTCCACATTCCTTTTGATGTGACAAATTCTGGGAGTGCAGTTCAATCTCAACCCATCCTTCCCTGTTGTGCTGCCAAAAATTCTTATCCTCTAGATTTTTAGGATGGGGATCAAAAACCCAAGTCCATGTGCCAACCAACTGCAGGGAGCATATATGAATCACTTCAGGTAATCTTACTGAAGTCCCTCTCTCTAGATTTGAGGTGATAAGATATAATTAGTTAAGACAATATTAGTAACCTTAACAAAAAAAATCCACAAATCTCAGTGGCTTACCACAATACAATTTATAATCAAAGTGGGAGGAATAACTGTTCCATGATGTCATTAAAGGTTCCAGGGTAATGAGGACTATGCCATCTTCAACACATTGTTTTTGAAGTTGCCCTGGGTATCAATATCTTGTTAGCAAGTGAAGGAAAAAGTCAAGGCTTGTGCAGGGAGGTTTTTAATGAGCCAGGCCTGAGAGTAAGCATTCATACGTCCACCCACATTCCACTAGTCAGAACTCAATCCATGGCCACACCCAACTGCAAGAAAAACTGGGAAACATAGACCAACTTGAACAAGAAGAAAGGAGGCCAGTTTCTGCCCCAAGGGAAAAGCACACATTAGCTGATCTAGGCTGATCAAGTGGTGATCTAGGAAGACCAATGGACTCAGAGTCAAGACACCCAACTTTCGTCCCACTCCTGACTACCTCTCAGGATGTGGGCAAATCAGTTCACCTCTCCCTGAGCCTTGGTTTTCACATCTGTAAGGTGAGGGATCGGACTAGAGGATCATCAGGCCACACTTCTCTTGTTCTGTGGGTCTATGACCCTATGTATCACACCTGCAAATGGAGCAGAGCCATACTTCAAAAGGCATTGTGCCATGGCTGAGGTGAGGGGGAACATTCTGATCACACACTGAGAACTACTTCTTTAGAAGCATCTTTTTTCAAAACTGAAGAACAGGAGTCCTCTAGGAGGAAGCACATATGGAGACTGAGATCAGAAAGTCTAAAATATATCTAGAATCCCACCCTTTCTCACTATCTTTGTCACTATCACCTTATCCCCTTCTCTCTCATCTGGATTATTGCACCAGCTTCCTAACTGGCCTCCCTCTATGCAGCCTCTTTAAAAATTTCAAGCTGTTGGATTACTATTGCATTACTCCAAAGGCTATTTATTTCAATTCAATCCAAAAAGTAATTACAGAGCACACCATTCTTATTTCTCCCACCATTCAACTTGAGGTACTCACGTACCCCCCCCCATTTCTATCTCTGTGTACCCCATTCCTTCAACTCACCACCCAAACTTTTCTACTTACTCCATGAAATCATTCCTGGCAAAAGTTATCTTCCCCTGCTCTCAACCCCTACTATTCATCATCCACTTATATGCTCCTATGTTAGAGGCTAGTTATTTGTGTACATCTTCCTTCTCCACTAAATTGTAAGTTCCCTGAGGGAAGAGATCATAGCTTATACTATTTGCATTTGCTCCATGCTAGGTGCTTAATTATTTATTGAATGAATGAATGACTAATGACTGTGGAGAATTGTTAAAATCGTTAAAAGGCAGGAGCAAGGCAGCCCAATTGGACACAGCAGTGAGCCTGGCTTCAGCTTGGCAAGTGCATTGTTTTCTGATTGTTTTTCTCAGAGTCCACTGTGGGTTGCACTGAACAATCTGTAGGAAGAACTGTAGGTGTGAATCTTCAGCCAAGATAATGATTGCACCGGGGTATGATTCAATTCAGTCTTGCTCAGGGGCAGTATTAGGAAGTGAGTTAAATGAGAGATCACATTCTGTCAAATCCTGAGAAAATGGCTGGGCGCCTGCCAAATGAGAAATTGCAGCTGGACAGTAATTTTTTTTTCTCTTTTCTCTCTTTTAAATGGGAAGCTCTGTGCTCTGAAACAAAACAGAGCATGGAGATGAGAAGTTATTTGAAGAATTCAATCAACGTAGACAAGTGTTCTGCTAAATTCATATAAAATAAGCCTTTTCTCCCTTAGTAGCATAAAATTATGAGCTAGTTATATGAATCCATGTTTCAGCCTCCTTTTCTCTTTGGCCTATCTGAATCAATGACTGTAAGCCAGGCTGCAGCCAGTTAGCTTAGTTGGACAGAGCCATAGAGTATATATCATGTTGGCCATGAGCCTGATGCTCCTGGGGGCCCATTAGCCACACTTATTCACGTGTCCTGATCATGCCCCTAACCACAGATGTACAGCATGCCATGAGCACAAACTGATCCAAGAAAGGTAAAAGATTGGCACAAACCCATCCTCCCTGTCAAAAAGCAGCTCAGATTCAAATGGTGCATCCTACCAGCATCGGCAGCAATGCCTTAACAGCACTAGGCATACTAACTTGCTCACAGTAGGACTGTCATAAGTATCCATCTGATCATGTGTCCACCATGATAACTCTCAAAAAATAACAGCTGTCAGCTATTGGGCTTCCCCTCTGAATAATTCACAGGGCTACACATTTCATATACCTTGTCTACACATCAATCCTGAGAAGTAAAAATTAACCAATTTTGCTGTTGGGAAAATTGAGGCTCTGAGAGGTCCAGCACCTAGTAAGTACAAGGTTACATGGCCAGTGTATGGTGAAGCTAAGATTCCAACCGAGGTCCAACTCTGAAGCCATGCATCCTTCCACTTGAGTATGCTGCCCACTCCTTTTGCCAAATCCATCCATCCCATTCTTGGGTCAAAGGCAATAATGGACACTCTGAAGACTGTGCTTTTTCATATATGTTATCTCATTTATTCCTCCTCAGAGACTGGTGAGGTAAACAAAGCCCACTTCACTTTCTCTAAATCCTGAGAATTCTCATTATTAGATCACATGGAAACTGAGGCATTAGAGTGAAAATTATTTTCATCTTCACAGTGAAAGTCACATGTCCCTATTTGAAAACCTGCCATGACTTTCCATGACTATCCAACCACATTATTGCATCACATAAGGCCCTTCTGGGCTGGTATCCCCCCATCATCAGTTTCCTCTCAGCTCCTTCCTGCCTCTCTGCTCTTGCACTATCATCTGCAGCCAAAGCAAATTGTTCTCCTTTCTCTGAAGATGTCATGATGTCACACACACAGTAGCCCTGACCCATGCTAGTCCCTCTTTCTGGAAAACCTCTCACACTTGCAGACTCAGCTGTTCCCCAACTCCCTCAGGCAGAGTTGGCTATTACCTGTCAGTCTTGCCATCACCTCCAAATGAGACGGTCCACATGCAGCATGCTGAGTGGGCGTCCACCTCTATTCATGCGACTTCCCCACTAGTGATAGTAGTGACTATCTCCTCAGGGGACAGGCAGTGAGAGCCGAAGCCCTCACAAAGGACCACACAGTGCTACATACTCTGGATGTGTTTACAGAGCTGAGTTTATGGACCTCTACTCTCTCTTCCCCTCTCATCCCCACCCCCCGGTCCTTCTTGCTTTTCTCCAACATTCCAGGCAAGCTCTTACCTCATAGCCTTTGTCATGGCTCTTTCCTTTGTCTAGAGTCTCCCTCCCAAGCAATTCACTGGTAAACAAGGCCCTCTCTGAACTCCCTATTAAATTGCTATCCCTACTCCTACCCCAATACCCTTTATTCTCCTTCAGTATGCTTTCTTTAAAGAGGTTCTCAACATCTGATAGCCCATATGTTTTTTAATTTTCTTTCTCATGAAGGAATGAGTGGATCTTCATAGCCCTAGCTCTTCCCACCTACAACCCGGTTCCTAGCAATGTGCTTGGCCATGGTGTTATCTGGTCCCCTCCACTGCCTAGAAAATTCTAAAATGTTAGCCAAGCCCATTTCATTTCTAGGGCCAAGACAAAGCCAGAAAACCAAAAGCAAATCACAATCCAGGAAGAACTGTGGGTCAGGGCAGGCTAATTATGTCTAGGCAGTCTCTCAAAAGCAAGTAAGTCCCAGAACAATCACTATCTGGAACAAAGGTGCAGGCCCAAGGGAACAGAGAGCCAGGGAAAATGAAAGAAAGCCAGGACAACAAGTCAAAGCAGGCCAGGGAGAGGGCAGTGTGAGAAAATCACAGAAATGGTAGGCTTTGATATGTGTCTGGTGATGAATTGTATAGGTAGAACAGAGTGAGAAAACTAATGTTTGCTGGACAAATGAATAATCAATGGAAAAACTAGGTGACAGTCCCAAGTACCTCGTGGCTGGTGCCTTTCTGGATCTTCCATTGAACAGCATTCCCGTGTAGGAGTTGTGATTTGCATCCCAAGAGATACAGGTGCTATGGCAGCGCCACCTCCTATTGCCATGAGCCAACAGAGACTGCCACGAGTGCTCAAAGCAAACTATTCATCTTTTTTCCTGGGAAGTAAGGCCAACATCCCCAACAGATTCTGTTGGCAGAACTGTTCCATTTGATAAACAAAGTACAGGCTTTGAGTTCACGTTCTGCAGTTCTGTCCCCAGCATGAGGCCAGGTCTCCTGTGTGGTTCCACTAAGCAAGTACAAAGCAGCCTAAGACAAACTGCTATTCCACCTGGAAAGAGCAAGCAAGCACACTGGGCAGTGCTGGGGTTGTCAGCCAAGCAGAGAACACTAGACATTGGGGAAAACATTTCAAATTGGCATCATCTACTTTAAAGAGTTACAATCTCAGGTGTATTTTCACCCTAGAAGTCAGGAAAAGGTTCGATAACCACACATAAGTGCAGCAGGACGCTCTCTAACTCCACATGTTCTATTGGAAAGATGGGCAAGGAGGAAAGGGACCAGGGCCAAGAAGTGGCCATTTGTTCCTTTCAAGTCTTTTCATGCCATTCCTTTCATTATACAATGAGTGATTATTTTCTTAGAGTGGAACCAGGACTAGGCTGGAGTGCCAGGGCCGTAAAAATTCTTTATTAAAAATAACATAATTTTTATGGGATTAATACTATATGAACTCAATACAGACTCTTATATCACATCAACATAGACATCAATGAGTACACAGATACAGATACAGTTATAAGTATAGATATAGATATATAGTGCAACGTGGAACATAGTCCCTTATCCACCTCCCTATTTCCAAACACATTCTTTTTTCCAAAGGTAATGACTGATGACAATTAAGGGTTTCCTTCAGGTTATTTATTTATGCACTTATAATCATATATAAACATATACACATTTGGTTTTTTGCACTGATGGAATGATTAGACAGATTTTTCATGCATTTTGCCACTTAACAAAATGCCTCAGTGATCTGCCCATTTGGATAGGATATCCAAATATTGAATATTGAAGATATTTTTAACTTTTAATTTTTAATTGCCACATGGTATCCCACAGTGTAGATGAACCATATTGCATTTAATCTCATTTTTAAGAAATCTTTGTGTAATGTCAATTTGTCAGTAGCATAAAATAATATGTCATTAAACACCCTGCTATCTACATCTTTATAGTCATGAACAGGATTTCTTTCAAATTACTAGAATTCCAATTCTGGGTCAACCATGAACACAATTTAAATTTTGAATAATATTAAGAAATCAACCCTCTAAAAGTCTTTACCATAGCCCAGTCCAACCCAGATTACAAGGTTTAGTTCCTCTCATCTTCACCCACAATGAATATCATATTTTTTTTTAATTTTTATCTGATAAATGAGAAACAACATTGTGTTTCATTTTTGTTCCCACAATTACTAGTAAGACTGCTTATCTTTTCATATGTTTACTGCCACCTGGATATCTTTTCTGTGAATTGTCTGCTTCTATTTTTGCCCCTTTTTTGGTTAGATTGTCTGTTTTGAGTAATTTGAAAGAGCAGGAATGCTCTCTTCTACCTTCTTCCTTGTATACATTAGAAATTTGTTTTCACAATGATTTGATTCTTCTCCATAAGCCCATTTCATCTGCCAAACATAATGATAAGCTTCTCATGAGTGAATATATTGTTGCTGCTGATATTTCTATTTTTATTATTGCTAATATTGTTTATTGGCCACCTACTATGCATATATCATATATGGGCCCATGTCCCCTGGCCCAGATTCAAGCAGGGCTCACAGAGTGAACAGAGCTCTGGACTCTCAGACAGGAAAACCTGAACTCAAGCTTCATTTCTGCCCATCAAGAATCTGGAGATTTGGTCAAGCCTCAAAATCTCTCTAATGTCAGTGTCCTCACTTAAGGCTCTCAACCAACTCCCAGAGTTGGATTTTGAGGTATCTATACAAATTCAAGTTTCTATAACCATAGGTCCAATTGCCTAAAAGAGCACCCTGCACAAATTTGCCTCCTATCAGTGTCGATCATACCTGCCTTGAGCCTCAAATTCTGTGTTTTATCACCACAGCTAAACTCTACATAATTACTCGCAAATTACTCTTATGACCCCTAATAAATTTGAGAGAAACTTGAGAGCAGTAACTTTCAAACCATATAGCATCATCATAAGAAGAGATTTTTTTTTTCATGGTTTTTGTTCATGGACATGAAACTCCACTTCAACTATTGTTTCAGGTACAATATATATACCTTTTATAAATCTATAAAATAATTAACATTCTTTCAAATATGAAGGAATCAATGGTTCTCAAAATATACAATTTAGTTACACAAATAATAAATGCCTATAACTTAACAAATCAGATTTTCCTAAACATTCAAATATTGAATACACACTTTTTTTGCTCAAGCTCTCCTCGACATTGAATTACAATCACAAATCTAAAATGTCATATTCTCATAAATGTTTTAAACATTCGAGAAGTAGGCAAAACCCTGACAAAATAGCACCAGTGTTACAGAACTTGTTATTAAACTTAAACTACTTTTAGTGCTAATACATTAATTTAAATTCTATATCTTCTTAGCCTTGCAGTAAGTAATGATACCAAATCCATTCTCTCTCTCTCTCTCTCAAAAAAAAAATCTCAGACTAGTCAGTTACATTTGCAAGTCCTGCATTATTGATATTTTGGGTACTTGTGTGTTAGGATGGAGGGGTGGTTGATGTGCTGGTGCTTTGTTTGCTTTCTGTTTCCTGTCTGACATGGAATCTGGTTAAGCTATTTTAGGAATTCACTTCCTTTATTATGTCACTAAAACTCTAAGATCACACTTTTCACACAGGTTTTGGTATCTCCCCTTGAAATAATGTATTGAGATATTTGAGTTTCACTTGGTCAGCATGAACCTTTGTCCTCTCATTACACTATGGTGACCTGGCTGGTTAGCATTATTAGAAAAGCTTATATTCCTAATTACTATTTTATTATGATTAGTAAGGCCATCTAAGGGTTCTGTTTCTTAGGAGATGAAAGATTGGGTATGTGCAATTACCTCTCCTCCTTAGGACATCTGGACGTTGAAAATCTTGCCTACACACTGTTAACTCCTCTCTCAACTTAGTTACCGTGTGTTACCATTGTGCCAATTAAATCTTGGACCTCTATGCCATTTTTGTATGAGACAGTGAATACTATCCAATTATTCCTGTTTTTAGTAGTTTCTACTATTTTTCTCTGGACTTTGAAAATGATTTTTTTTTTATTTTTAATGTTTATTTATTTTCTGAGAGAGACAGAGTGTGAGCAGAGGAAAGACAGAGAGAGAGGGGGAAACACAGAATCTGAAGCCTGCTCCAGGCTCCCAGCTATCAGCACAGAGCCCAACACAGGGCTCGAACTCATTAACTATGAGATCATGATATGAGCTGAAGCCGGACATTTAACCAACTGAGCCATCCAGGTGCCCCTGAAAATGCATTTTTAAAAACACTTCTAAGATGCTATAAGAACAGATATATACTTAATATAAGAAACAAACAAACAAACAAAAACAGCATATAGTAACATCCCCCTGATTTCTTAATGTTCAAATTATTACAATGTGGTTCTATAACCTGGTTTCTTTGTCTTTTCCCTGCCACCTGACATCTTTGAAAGTATTTTTTTTTCCCCAACAGCCATAGAATATTCTCAAGTTTTCCTATACTGAGAAATGTAATCACTTCCCCTACAGGAAGCTTGGGCTCCTGCTAAGGGCCAATACATAGAAAGCCAAGAGTATACAAAAGGGCTGCTTCTGCTGCTTGGCCACTTTGGGAAATAACAGAACTAGAAAAAATATTTCTTTGTGACGGGGGTCATGAGTTCAAAATGATTTTTGTAACTTAACACATTATGCTGACATACCCTACTTTTCTTAGCAATGACTTTCTACTACCTTGACAATAAATGCCCATTCAAGGCATAGTAAAATTTTTATCAAACAAATGCTTTGATCCATGTTGAATTGAAAGATATTTTGCATGGACATGTAGCTTCCCATCATCCTGTTACCTCTGATGTAAGGCTGGTGACTAGCCTGAGCTTCCTTCATTACATGCATTCCCACCCCAGCTTCATACCAACTATTCCTCACAGTTCACAAACAAAAGAGAATCAGCTGACCAAATAACTAATATTCTTCTCAAATATAGTAAAAGCATCAGAAGTAGTTCTAATCCTTGAGTGAGCCAAATAAGCTTCAAAGCAGGCCAAGTCAGAAGTATGAGAGTTGTGGGCAGAAATGGACCCCAGATAACAAGGCAAGAAATTACTGTGTGGACAAGTAGTAAGAATATTCTCCTCTGTAAAGGAAACATAACTCCGTATACTCTTTTTTAATTCATGAATTTACCGATACTCTAACTCATCCTTACTGAGTTTGAAGTAGCATACAAAATATAAGACAACTTGGTAAAGAAAGTAGATAAATGGGAATGCAAGCTGGTACAGCCACTCTGGAAAACAGTATGGAGGTTCCTCAAAAAACTAAAAATAGAACTATCCTATGACCCAGCAATTTCACTACTAGGTATTTATCCAAGGGATACAGGTGTGCTGTTTTGAAGGGACACATGCATCCCAATGTTTATAGCAGCACTATTGACAATAGCCGAAGTATGGAGAGAGCCCAAATGTCCATCAATGGATGAATGGATAAAGAAGATGTGGTATATATATACAATGGAGTATTGCTCAGCAATCAAAAAGAATGAAATCTTGCCATTTGCAACTGGGTGGATGGAACTAGAGGGTATTATACTAAGTGAAATTAGTCAGTCAGAGAAAGACAAATATCATATGACTTCACTCATATGAGGACTTTAAGAGACAAAACAGATGAACATAAGAGAAGGGAAACAAAAATAATATAAAAACAGGGAGGGGGACAAAACAGAAGAGACTCATAAATATGGAGAACAAACTGAGGGTTACTGGAGGGGGTGTGGGAGGGGGGATGGGCTAAATGGGTAAGGGGAACTAAGGAATCTACTCCTGAAATCATTGTTGCACTATATGCTAACTAATTTGGATGTAAATTTAAAAAAATTAAATTAAAAAATTTTTAAAAAGAAAAGAAAGTAGATAAAGATCAGAGCAAAGAAGAAAACAAGGGTAGAATAGTATTTGAAACTATAAGCAAATTAAATATACCCAAAAAAGGTATGTCAGAATGTCATATACAAAAATTACATGTCCCAACTTCACTTCTAAGTGTCATGGCAGCCAAACCTAAAAGGGAAACATTATCAATTACAAAAACTACAATGAACATAAAATTCTTCAAAGTCATTTTGTTTAAGAGAAAGATAGATTTACTTAGTATTTAGATCTGAAAAAAAAATTTCTCCTATGGGTCCTCACAAAGGGCAGTGATATAATATAGTTGACAACAGCCTCACTGATGCTCCTTCGAGAAGTACAACAGGCAGCTTTCAGGCTTCCTCTTATGCATCATTGATTCTCCCCAAAGTCCAGTTCAGTAAAAGTAGTTTACAAGAGATCAAAACAATGTGTTCCAAGTACATGGTTCTTTGATGATCTGGCTTGATTTGGGGGATAAACTTTGGTCTGCTGGAGGAATTGACAGGCTTCCAACAATCCTCTTAGAGTTTTATGTCTTGGAATTGAGCTTTCACTAAGAACTGAATAACAGAGGTATTGTCTCTGGCAGGCACCTGGACTACTGTGTCATATACTACATCCCCTATACCCTTTAACAGTCTACCAAGGGGAAGAATTCTCTTCTTATGTCTTTTTCATAAGAGACATTCTCTTATGAAAACTAAAAAGCCTGAGAAGGACTATACCCTTTCCCTGCTGCCTCCATGCCAAAGGAGCATCAGAGGGGCACAACCAGGGTCCTTCCTCAGCAAGTGCAGAATGTCCTATTACACAAAGTAAATGGCTGATACAGTCTCAGTTTTCAGGTGGGCCATGTTTCACTGTAGTTAATAATTCTAGTTAACATTACATTCAGGGTAGATACTTGTTTTTGTGCCCTTGGGACCCTAAATATGGAGGAACAGCAAGGAAGATTGAGGCTAAACAGAAATAGGAAGAAACTGTCTAGGAAGTAAACAGGTCAATTTAATATTGAAAATATGATTGAAAGGGAGGAAAAGGAATTATTTATTTGCCAATGAAAAGTATAGAACAGAAAACCATAACATAATTCAGTTCAGTATACATTGACTATGTTCCCCTTTGTCTCTGCAGCCTACACACACATTCTGATCTCCTCCAAGAGGAAGCTTAAGCACAGCAGGTGCTGCCCCTTGTTAGCAGGGGCCTGAAGCCAGATGGGGACCAGAAATGAAGCTTTGGAAAGCCTACTGGGCAGTAGTCTAAGCTGTATACCTTCTATAGGGCTTTAGCAATAAAGCTGGCATGTGATCTTCATCTTTCTGACTCCTCAGAACTGGGTGAGAATAGAAGAGTATTATTTACTGGTCCCTAAAAACCCAAGTGTAGGATGAGGATAAGAAAGGTAAGGAGTGAAATGCTGGACTGCAAGTTCATTCCTAGTATGCTCTGACAGACAACAAGAAATGGTCATAGTAGCCGAAGCCCTAGACCAGGAAGAGAGTGATTTAAGTTGACTAATGAGCCGCTGGCCATTCTGGCACAAGTTAGGAAGCAGGGACATATGTGTATGGCATCTCCAATCCTTATTACAATCTTGGTAATGAGGGCAAGGTGTCTGGTGTCTTCATTCCTCAAACTGCAATTCAAGGCAACTGAGCTATAAGCTCTGTTACTGCTTAGCAATGTTCTTACTCACCAGAATCTTTTCTGACTGCTTTTAGCTTCTATTCTCAATTTTGGACAGGCAATTCTAGAGCCCCTCAGAAAACTCCATGCACTGATGGGTAGGGTCAAAGGAAGCAAAGTACAAAAGCTTCCTGGCATTTCTAACTATAAATAGGTTCAAGAGGCCTGCCTCATTAAGAGCCTTGCTGCTTTCTTTGAAGTACAAGTCACAGCTCAGTTAGCTGTGATATTAATAATGTAAGTCCCTCACCAGCACCAGGAACCTACACCCAACCCCATGCCCAAGCCTTCCTTCGGAAAAGTATTCTTGTGCCTTTCCCTTTACTTATAGTGAATAGTTATCAATTCGTCAACAAGCCGTTGAGGACTTGAATCCTACAAGTCTCTAGTCAGAAGGAACTTGGAGAACTAGATTAGTCTCTGCTTGCAAGCAAGAGACATTGATTTGGGGTAACTTAAATAAAAAGAGAATATTCTAGAACACTATGGGGCTGCTCACAAGATTGAAGGGAAGACTAGAGAACAAAGCTTGGAACAGACAGGTATAAGGAGGCCCCAAAAGGTTTTGCTGCCAGTTGAGTGCTTCCCCCACAGCTGGAATGATGAATTTCAATGGTTCTTCTCCCCTAGCTTCATGCTACAAGACTCAAAGTACTAGAAGAGAGAGAAACCAGTAGGTCAAGTCTACTGGTCTTGAGTCCCATCATGACTTTTGCTATGCCTGGACTATAAGAGGAAGGTCAGGGAACTGAGCCTGGAGGGCCTCTACTGGATGTCATAATGGGACAGCAAGTCTTGGGACTTACCTACACAACCGCATACAAAGACGAAAAGTAAATTCGCCAGAAGGAAATCAAACTGCTGATAGGGGCAATGCATGATGGGCAGAAACCATAAAAAATGTCCATCTCAAAAATGTTAAAACCAATTCCCTTCTTTTACAGTTAAGGAAGCTAAGATCTAGACAAGCTAAATAACTTTTAAAGCCTAAATAACTTCCAAAGAGCAAGTTTGAGGAAGAGATGGAACATAAATTAAGACAAATTCTACTCACAGTATGGTCTATGAACCCACAGCACCTCATCACCTCGGAAATGCAGGTTCTCAGGCACCATCCCAGACCTACTGAGTCAGAATTAGCATTTAAACAAGTTCTCGGGTGGGGGGTGGGGGTGGTGATTCACATGCACACTAAAGTTTGAGAAGTACTGCTCTACCTTTGTAGGTCTCGACCTTGGTGTCAGGAGTCAAGTCCAGGTATTCCTCACCTGAATTTGATCTGTGATGGCCTTCCTTCAATTCATAGAAAAAACTGACATAAGTGTTTCTTCATCATTTTCTATCCTCTGGGGCCTATTCCTATGAGCTAGTTAGCACACCCAGACAGAGGGTGGTTTATGCGGTCACCAGAAGCTTAACAATAGGGTATACACTTAAGCCAGATTCCAACACAGTGATGGAAGGAATTCTTAAACTCAAGGCTTGATGAAGGCATTGTTGAGAATGAGTAGTCCCAACAGTGAAATAAGAACCAAAACCTATAATGATATGAATTACTCCATGGCAATTGAGTACAAGAAACATCAATTTTTAATGGTTCTATATCAAATTAAATCTTGATCAGATTCTCCTGCTGAGCAGAAAATCTAACTGCAGTTCTTTAGAAGCACACCCTCCTTTCCTTGGTTGAATCAAAATGGAGAGGCTTATGGAGTTTTACAAAAATCAAGAAAGGGCCCTTATTCCTCAGTTGGCATGGTCACTGACTTTACCATCAGCCTTTCTACCCAGGGTCACCACTCTGGGAGGGTTGTAGGCATGCCTGCTGTCTACAGACACTCTCTCTGAGTGTCAGTAAGCCAGAAAAGTCATCTTCCCTCTCTCCTCCCCACTGAGGTCTGTGCTTCATTTTGTATTGGTGGAAGTGTGTTTATGATAGTACGATTTTATTGCATACATATAATATAGGCCTGGTTTCTGCCAGCAACCTGCTCCTTGTTTGCCTGCTGGGGTAAAATATGTCAACATTTTATGGTGTTCCATAAAAAGTATGATATAAGTAAAGAGCACCAGTTTGTCCAGGGGCTCTGTCACCTAGACTAGTTTGAGAGGCACTGCTCTTAGCTGCCTGTAATAGACAGATAGCTTTTACTGCTATTGGGGTTTATAACTCAAACACTTCTACACCTGTTAGTCCTAGACCAACTCTTAATCTTGAACCTATAACATGTTGCCCATTTGACTTCTTGTTACCTCTTCCCTACCATCCCATATTCCTTTTCTACTGGAGAACATACTAAGTGGTAAGGCCTTTGTGGCTCAGATTATTTTGGGAACTTGGAAAATGAAGGCTTTCTCAATTAATGATTAGTGCTATTAAGACTGTATATATCCATTATACAGAAGCCACTTCCAGCCATGTGTGTGTGTGTGTGTGTGTGCGTGCGTGTGTGTGTTAGGGGAGTGAAAAGGATGGTATAGATGTTAAATTACATGATGTTATTTTAGGTTTGAGCCATTTCCCCCTAAAATTCCTTTCATATTATCAGATGTATGGACTACCTTTACTAAAAAAACAAGTTTTTCATGCCATAATTAAAATTTTTTTTCAATGTTTATTTATTTTTGAGAGACAGAGTGTGAGTTGGGGAGGGGCAGAGAGCGAGGGAGACACAGAATCTGAAGCAGGCTCCAGGCTCTGAGCTGTCAGCACAGAGCCCGATGCAGGGCTTGAACCCATGAACCATGAGATCATGACCTGAGCAGAAGTAGCACGCTTAACTGACTGAGCCACTCAGGAGCCCCTTTCATGCCATAATTAAAAATAAGACTATAACTATAAATAATTCTGGAATAAAGAATAAAGAGGCTGCCATTCAGACAGAGGTCTAAATAATTCATAGTACAGCATTTCCTGTGTACAGATTCAGGTTAGGAGAGGGACACCTGAGGTACATAATGTCAAGGAGGAAGGAACCTAGAAAGTAAACCAGAGTACACCCAGGATGCACTCATCATCTTTACAATTTGTCAAGATCTTGCACTAAATGCCAATTCCTTATTCATCCCAAAATGCACTTAAACATGAAACATGGCTATTTTTTTTCCCTCCTTCTAGATCAGGAATTTCAGAGGCAGTGGCCATTCTGAAAATCATTCCAGTAACTTACTCACAGATCAGGAGGCCAACCAGAGTGATCAGGTTGACTCACTGGATCTCAGAAGTCTCTCCAGAACATGTTCCACAACAACAAGAGTAGAAGAAGAAAAAAACTGCCCTTTTTTTAATGCTCCTTTATTTAATGTTTGTTTGTTTGTTTGTTTGTTTGTTTGTTTGTTTGTTTGTTTGTTTTTGAGAGACAGGGCGCACACAAGCAGGGAAGAGGCAGAGAGAGAGGGAGGCAGAGAATCCCATGCAGGCTCCACAGTGTTGGCACAGAGTCCCACAGGGGGCCTGAACTCACAAACTGTGAGATCATGACCTGAGCTGAAACCAAGAGTAGGACATTCAACCGACTGAGCCACCCAGGTACCCCAAGAGTGTTTATCTATTTTTGAGAACGAAAGAAAGAGAATGAGCAGGGGAGGGGCAGAGACAGAGGGAGAGAGAGAATCCCTAGCAAGCTCTGCAATGACAGCCCAATGCAGGGCTCAAACTCACAAACCATGGGATCATGGCCTGAGATAAAATCAAGAGTCAGACACTTAATGGACTGAGTCACCCAGGCACCCCAAAACTGTCTTTTTGACTCCTATATGTGCCTGATTGTATTCTTTGCCCAATCAAAACAATATACACTGAGTTCTATACAATTCTAAGAGGTATTTGGCAGGGTCATACCTTCAAGGAGCTTTAGTTTATGTGGGGAAACAAAGCATATGCATAGAAAGAAAACAAACAGTACACAATGGTCTTTAGTCAGTGGAAGACACACCAACTTCAGAGGCGTTCAGGTGAGAAAAGAAGGGGTAGAGGAGTTCTCATCATTAGCCAGAGTAATTTATTTAGTAAAGACTATATGGAGGACTAGGGATTTCAACTTGACCTTAAGCAGTGATTCTTCATTTAGGATCAATGTTCTTTTAAGGGGTACATGAATGGAGCTTCAGGGGCCAATGAACTCTTTGGATATGCACTTTTCCAGGATGAAGGATGGCCTTCAACAGATTCTCCAAGAGGTGACTAAAAAAGTTACAAGCTGTTACCTTGCAAGAAATTGCATAAGTAGTGAGGAAGAAAAGCATCATCCTAAATGTGGGAACAAGTAAACAAAGGCATGGTGAGAGAATGAACAAGCCACATTCAAGTGGAATATGAGCAAGGCCAGTCAAGTGGTTGCACTGGTCCTATGTCCATCTAAGGCAATATCAAGAAATGGAGCTAGGAAACCAGATTAGAACTGGATGGTAAGTGGCCTTTGACTATCAGGATTATTCTGTGGGTGGTGGTCAGGTGAATGACACAGTGACATTGGATTTAGGATGATTAGTTGACCACTTGGGGCAGGATGAGGTAGAGGTTGGTGAGCCTACAGTCACAGAGATGAGGGATGAAGGTCAAAAAAATGAACAGAACTGGTGGCTGTAGCCATGGAATGGATGACAGAGATTTTGGAGGCACTGAGAGAGGAACTGATAAAATTTAGCAATTTAGGGATATGGAAAGAGAGAGGAAGGAACCAAAGGTAACAGTGGAGAGAACGCTGATTATGGAGAACATGATAAAGACTTTGATTTCCAACAGATGGAGTTGGAGGTGTTGTCCCAGTTATAGTCGTGAGACCCTTTATCAATGACACATATATTCACATACCCAAAAGTAAGATCGGGGCAATCTTCTAGCCCAGTGCCCTCTATCCTAAACAATTGATTTAGTCTCACTTCTTGGGGGATTCTGCATTGTTAACCCGAGGCTGTATCATTCTTGTTTTTTACTTGCAATCTTTCTGTAAGCATTTTCTCAGGATGACGTTACCACTGTGTGATTAGGAGACAGGCAAGGACGTAAACATTCCAATAAGATAAAAGCAGGCCTGTTTTCCCAGTACTCACACAGCACTCCAACTTCATTAGGCTCATGTTGTTTCATTAGACTCAATGCCATTTAAATTTTTATGTTCATTTCAAGGCTATTTGTTTTGACAAAGGATTTTAAGAAAACGCAGGAGGAACTTTCTGGGTTTTATTTAACTTTATAACCATCTAATTTACTCCCCAATAAAGGGATAACTAAGCATTCCTGTTATGCTGCTAAAAACCTCTTTGCATAATTTTGAAATACAATGCAAGACTCTGCAAGGACGAAATTCACGCCAAGGAAATGCTGACACAAGCTGTCCAATATGGGGGGGAGGGGTGGCGGGCGGGGCAGAGAGTTTAGGAATTCAACACTTCTTCTTTTCATCAGCGCGCGCGCGCGCGCACACACACACACACACACACACACACACACGCTCGCTATAGGACCCAAGACACCTCTTCTACTTTTATAGTGTTACTTTTCTAAACAAGTGTGTCTCTCACCCTGCCACACACAGGATAGTTGAAGCCCAGCAGGGAGTTTCCCACAGCCCAGAGGAGCCAAGAGACAGGGGACAACAATGACTAACAAGGGACAAAGGGATTTATAGGGACAGAAGAGGAATGTATGGATCTCATGGAATCATTCTTCATTTCTCCCCAAGATGACACTCTAGTTGACTCAGATTTTCTCACTTGTCCCCTTAGGAATCAAGCCTCTGCTCACCTCTTCATTTTGTAAAATGCAAACCACCCCCCCCCCGCCCCCTACCGTGGTAGGCAGGACTTCCCTCTTATCTATCTAAATGCATTTGGATATGTGAATATTTGGCAACTTAAATCCTACCGCCTCCCTGAAACTTTTTCTATTTCAGGCCCCTGGAACATCTTCTTCACTCACTTAGTCAACCAACAAACACTTCTGAGCACCTGCTAATTGCAAGCACGAGTGTCCATTGTACATGTTCCTTGTTTTCCCCTCTGACTGTTGGACTATACCCACCTCGTCACTCTAATACAGGTGATCATTTCACTTCTTTACTATTTCTCACAGTGCCAAACCAGTTTCTAGGCACAGTATCAATTAGTGCCCATATGTTAAAACATGCCCAACATGTTCTTAAAAAATAAGAAACAAAACCACTTAGGAAAATCCAAAAGTAGCTGTCGTTTTAGCACAATTAGAAAGAAAACTTAGAATGATGAAAATAATATATGCTTTGTTTTTGCTTTGTTTTTGCAAAAGAGAGCGTGAGCAGGGGAGGTGCAGAGAGAGAGATAGAGACAGAATCAGAAGCAGGTTCCAGGCTCTGAGCTGGCAGCACAGAGCCCAACACAGGGCTCGAACTCACAAACCGTGAGACAGACACTTAACTGACTCAGTCACCCAGATGCCCCTATATGTTTTTTTAAGCGGAAGGAAGGAAGGAAGGAAGGAAGGAAGGAAGGAAGGAAGAGAAAGAGAGAAAAAAAAGAGCCCAAACAAGGAAAAGAGCCATCAGAAAATGTTTTGAATATGATAAACTGAGGAATGTGTTGGGATGGCTTTGTGAAAAATGAGAAGGGAGCAAAACTAATTTCCTTTTGGATCTCACAGAAAGTTACTAGGCTTGAGGCAGCTGTGTGGCTCAGGCTGAACTTGGATGTGGGCAGCAACTTGTTCACCTCATCTATAACAGCCAATATGTGCTTCCAGAAATGGGCCTGGAATTCACATGCTCCAAAGCTCCAGTAAATGTCCAATAAATGTCCCCTGAGGTCACCCTATAAACACAAAGTTTGAACTCCCTAGGAAAAAAAATAGCAACATAAGCAAAAGAAAAAAAAAGTCATTATCCTTAGAATAAAAAGATATTTCGAAACAGCAGAGCTGCGGGTTGGTGTATCCTCACATTTAGTTTTTTCTCTAATTATGAAGTCAGTGCCACTATGCTCTTTCCCCAGTACAGACAAGGGTCTCCTTTTTTACTTCATGGCTCCCCAGCAGCTCATATTACCCTACAGGAAGCAATAAATACTTATCCACCTGAAGTGCCAGCTTCTCACACAAACATCTGGCAAGTTTTGTGGGCCTCTTAACTATTGAATTTCCACATCAAGCGCATTTTCTATTTAAATCTTTTATTTATAACACTTTTGTGTAAATCCAAGCCAACAGAATACACTCTGAGGCAGAGATTTTAGCAAATAATAAAATTTTTAACATTTGTAACTTTAACAGCATGGCTTTTATAACTCAGGGGAAAAAAAGCAGGGCAATTAAAAGTATTGTCTATGGGGGAGCCTGGGTGACTCAGTCGGTTAAGCATCTGACTTTGGCTCAGGTCACGATCTCGCAGTTTATGAGTTCAAGCCCTGCGTCGGGCTCTGTGCTGACAGCTCAGACCCTGGAGCCTGCTTTGGATTCTGTGTCTCCCTCTCTCTCTACCCTTCTCATGCTCTGTCTCTCTGTATCTCTCAAAAATAAATAAACATCAAAAAAAATTTTTTTAATATTGTCTATGGACTCAGAAACAAGGTTTTTTTTTTTTTAAATAAAGCTTTTATAAAGGAGCCACTAAAGAAATATGTCCTCAAACACATAATTTATCTTTCTCCCAAAACAGAAAAATACATGAGTCTGATCTTTAAATTAGAGTAATCTCTGTGAAGTAACTACAGAGACACTTACATTTGGTTTCCACTCTAAGTGACAAAAATTTCAATGATCAGTTGCAGACACTGAGGAAAAGGTTAACACATACTCATGTGGGCTCTAAAACTGTGCAGTCCTGGGGTCGAATATCAACTTTGTCAGGTGTTATAGGACATAGCCCCATTTAATCACAGCTGGATGGTCTGTGTGACAACTGGAAAGTTTTATAGCTTCTCTGAGCTTCATCTGGACAATGAAGATAAAAATAACAAGCTCACAATACTGACTGAAGAATGAGACAACATCTTGTTGTAACCCCAAGTACAACATATGTAACCCCAAGTACAGTCTCTGGCTGTCTGACCACAGAGTAGAAGCACAATTAAGGATGGGTTTTCCTGCCTATGGCTTTATACCCTTCCTCCCAACCTATAGGCCCAGACTGCTCAGAAATTACGGTTTCCATTCACATCCATCCTAAAATAGCACTTATTAAATGTATCCTTGAATGTAGCTCTTCACATCAGTTTTTCCATCCATAAAATAGAAATATTAGCTACCCTACCTCCCTAACAAGAGCGTTGTGACATCTTGGAAAAACACACAGGATTGTAAAGAGTATCAGTGAGAAAGGGGAAAGATGTGGGCTGACCATCAGAAGACCAAAGTAGCACGGAAATTAAATAAGATACCAAATGCATGTAAAGAAGAAGACATTTTGTATTTTCAGATTCTGCGCAAGGAGGGGGCAGAAGCAGAGAAGCACTACTTGAAAGATAAAAACAAAGTGGAAATTTGGGCAACCAGAGAGCTCTAAGAAAGTCCAAAGTGGCTGAGTCCAAAGTGGCTGAGCGAGAGTTTAAAAGGTGCTGTGGAAGGGAGCAAAGTTAAATCTCACACTTGGCCTGTGTTTGACCCTGCTCCCAGGGTTTCTGGTTTAAAGAGATGAGCTGAAGGGCCAGGTTAAGAATAGGAAGGAAATATTCCATTGAGGTAAAATATACTGCAAAACTTGCAGGTCTGCCTTCCTCCTATTCCCTGCCCTTCTCCGCACCCTCCCAATTCCTCACACTCACCATGCCAGACCCATTTATTTCCTTAGCTAACACACTTGCTCTCATTTTAACCAACACACACAGACATACACATAATCTCATACATAGCCTTGCACATACACAAAAGACACAAACATGAGCACATATATATACATCCTTTACTTCTGACCCTTAGCCCCCAAACAGTTCAAGGAGCCCACATCTGAGTAGTAAGAATTGATGATATTAAGCTGGTAAAAAAAAAAAAACAACAAACAAACAAACAAACAAACAAAAAAACCTGATAGGGCTTCTGGTTAAACATGACAGATTGTACACGTGCTTTTTTTCTTCACTTTTCAATCCCATTAAGATGATGACAGTATCTAAACTGTGGATACTGGAAAGTAGATGGGCAATGGTAAATGACTTAAGCAGACCAGAAAAGCTGAAACCTAAACTGAAAGGCAAGCTGGATCTTGCTGCAGACCCCAGAAAAACAGTTGGAGTCACCAGGCACCTCCTAAGACTCCTCCTCCAAGGAAGAAGTAAAAAGAAACTTGCACAGCAGAGGAGGGGTCAGTGCTTGCACTAAATGCAAGAGGCTCTGTCCACTACACCTCAGTAAATCTGTTAATTGAGAAAAGGAAAAAAAAAAACCCTACCAAAAAAACAGGGGTTTAAGTGGTTAAGATACCACCCTACCCCCAGTTCCTAGAACTCTGACAGCCAAGTGTCTACCTCCAGGCAGAAAACACAGAGGATTACTCTGCAGAAATGGACCAGCCCAAGAACAAAGAACTGCAGATGATGAGAGACTTAGGGGCCCTCCAGTGAAATACCTAAGTTCCCATCTGATCACCCATCACTGGTACAAACCCCCTCACCTCATGCATACCTTCCAGTCATCTTTTTAGCACTTTCACCTTAAATAAAATGGAAAGCCATTGTACAGACACCTCCAACATAAAGGAAAGATCAAAACAAACAAAAGAAACGGGACTTAAAGAAAAGAAACAATGCAGGGAGCAGAAGAAAATTTCAAACATTCAAAAAACACTATCACAAAAACATTGACATAGTGTTCTTACAGTGCCCAGAAAAAGCACGGACAGCTGTGGAAAAGTGGAATCAAAAATAGAGATATCTGGGGCACCTGAGTGGGCCAGTTGGTTAAGCGTCCAACTTCAGCTCAGGTCATGATCTCGCAGTTCGTGGGTTCGAGCCCCATGTCGGCTCTGTGCTGACAGCTCAGAGCCTGGAGCCTGCTTCACATTCTGTGTCTCCCTCTCTCCCTGCCCCTCCCCAGCTCGTGCTTTGTCTCTCTCGCTCTCAAAAATAAATAAACATAAAAAAAAAAAAGTAGGGATATTTATCTTTCATTTCCTTCATGTTTGTGTGTATGTGTGTTTATGCCTGCATGTGTTAAGATTTTGTGTAGTGTATTGTTTTCTTGTATGATTATTCTTTACCCTGTACTTAAATGATGGTCAACTTAATAAAAAAAATTAAAGCTAATAAAATCCAAATAAGGTATCCATGAATAAAGAATGAAATGCCATAGAGCGTAAAGACAGAATTTTACAAACTCAATAGATTAGAAGACAAAGGTGAGGAAATATTTCTGAAATTAGAACAAAAAGACGAAGAGATGGAAAATAGGAGAGAAAAGAGAAAATAGTGAACCCATCCAGAGTATCTAACATCAGATTTACACAAGTTCCAAAATTCAACCCCAGGAAGTTTAGAGAAAGAAAATGATCAAAGACATAATACTTAAGTCTCCAGATTAAAAGAATTTAATAAATATCCCAAGCAATAAACAAACAAACAAGACACAAACCGTTCTCATGAAATTTCAGAACATTGGGGTTTAGGGAAGATTCTAAAGCTTTCAAGAAGAAAAACAAAAACAAAAACAAAACAGGTAAAAATAATATCTGATTTCTCAAAAGCAGCAGAAGTTAGAACATAATATAGCAATGTCTACAAAATTGTAAGGGAAAACAATCACTAGCCAAGAACTCTACGCCAGCCAAACTATGCATCAAGTGGGGAGGTCAGATAAAGGCATTTCCAGACAATATGTTATCTTTAAAAAAAAATGTATTCTTTCTTAGAAAAATTCAGGAAGATGTGTTGCCGCCAAACAACTGAGAAAACCAGGAAATAAAAAGACATGGGATCTAGGATCAGGGATTCCAGCATAGAAAGGAGGCAAAAAGAATCCCAGGATAGCACCTGAGATGGCAAACTGGCCAGCAAAGAGAGAGAGCAGCCAGTCCACTCAGGGCAGTTAGATGGAAGGCTCCAGGGGAGACAGCTCCCAGAGGGAAAAGGAGCATCCGATGATTTTGTGTGTTTAAATGGAACAAAAAGAGTTTTACAGCTCAGTGGAATATATGGAAGTGAGTTACTGATACCTAGTAAACTAAGCAAATAAAAAGCAAGTCAATTAACAATGCCAAGAAAAAAGAAGCAAAGAGAAGACATGAAATTTGAGAACACTACATGACTCAGCTGTGAGTGATATTGACAAAGTCATGATGAACAAAAGTAGTGGGATAGCTATATTGAGAGCAGAAGAAGAGACATTAGGGAGGTGGGTAAAAAGAGTAATTTAGGACAGTAAAATCCTCTCTTTTAAATTGCAGGTATTTAGTTAAATGTCAACAAGGAAAAGAGCCAAAAGTTGAAAGTGGTTCCCTGTAAGAGGCAGAATAAAGTTGAACAGGCATGAAGCAAGGGGACTACTGCTTTAGCTTAAGCTAAATTAATAAAAACTAAAACTGAAGCAAAACTTCAGGGAAGCCACTAAAACTGAAATGGCTTATCACATTAGGACATTTGTTGTTTACCTAAAAGTAACTTGCATAAGAAAATGGCCCCAGGAACCATCTGGAAGCTCAGGGATATCACTGAGTGCTCATTTCTTTCCAACCTATACCTCCACCATCCTCAGTGTGTTGTTTTTCATCTTTGTTTACTCAGGGTTACAAGATGGCTGCCACAAGCTCTAAACATCTAGTTTTCACAGACCAGACATGGAGAATGGAACAGCCAATGACAGAAAGAGAGAGAGAGAGAGAGAGAGTGAGTGGGTTGTCCTCATGCAACTCTCTCCTCTCATTAGTGTATCAGTTAGGATTAACTTGGTAATGAAAAACAGAAACTCAAAACAAGAGTGGCTAGAACAAGGCAGAACAATGTTTCACATAAGAGTCTAAAGGTAGGTGGTCCAGGGCTGCTTTGGAGATTCTGTTCATTATCTCCTCCGAGTACAAAGCTCCTTCTCTCTTGTTGCTACTCTAGATACAGCCTCCATTCCCAAGATCACCTCATGGTTCCAGCTGTTACTCCAGTTCCATCCATCATATCAACATTCCAACCAGCAGGAAGGAGTAAGTATGAATAAAAGTTTGTGACAGGAGACTTTTCCTTTAGGAAGATTTCCTGAAAGCTGCCACAAAACACTTCTGCTATAGCCTTTTGGCCAGAATTTAGTCACAAAGCCATAAGAGAGGCTGGAGAATGTAGTGTTTATTCCTGACAGTCACATGCATGGCAAAAAAAAAAAAAAAAAAAAATTAGAGGTTCTAAAAAGGGAAGAGAAAATGGACAATAACTGGCTGTCTCCACCACAATTAGAAATGGAAAATCTTGGGGCACCTGGGTGGCTCAGTTGTTTGAGCTCAACTATGTCGCAGGTCATGATCTCACAGCTTGTGGGTTTGAGCCTCACGTCGGTCTCTGTGCTGACAGCTCAAAGCCTGGAGCCTGCTTCTGTGTCTCCCTCTCTGTCTGTCCCTCCCCTGCTCACACTCTGTCTCTGTCTCTCAAAAATAACAAATAAAAGGTTTAAAAAAAAAAAGTAAGAATGAAATGGAAAATCTTTCCTGGGAGATCTGCAGCAAAGTCCTCCTTACCTGTCATTGGCCAGAACTGGGTCACATGGCCACCCTAAGCCAAGAGAGTCCTGGTAAAGGGAAGGTCTGGATTTTTATCCTCAATCATAGGAAGTGAACAAAGGAGAAAAGGGTTGAGAATGACTGTGAATAGCCAACCAACAGAGTCTGACTCAAAAATTTTGTAGTAGAATTTGACCTTAAAAGCTATATACATGTATAACTCTTTTCTAATGTATATGAATAATAAGTTCATGTTTCTATGAGAAAATTATAGTAAAACTTATCAGGAACAGCTGCTACACTTCCCTCCATCTTCTTAGTGAAGAAATACAAAGAAAGAAAAAGTTATAAGGTCAAAATACATACACATAAATAATAGCAAAGCCTACTCAAATGGTCTCTGTAGTTCATGCTTTGCCAGATTGATTTTGTCATTCATTCAACAAACAATTGATGAACACCTGCTATGAACAAAGGACCATGGACGTGACTGAGTCCCAGTCCATGCCTTCAAAAGGTCACAGCTTAGAAGGAGAGAGAGGGACGAAGGCCATTTTTTACAATACAACATAATAAACACTATGATGGGAGAATGCACTAGGGGATCCCTCAGCAACCCAGAGCAGGGCTGTTTCAGTTAGCTGGCAGACAGGAAGTCTTCCCTAAGGAGGTGATTTATGAGATGTGGTTTGAAAGACAGGCAGAAATTTGCCCGGTTATGAAAGAGGCATGGAAAATAATCTAGACCACAGAAGAGTCAGTACAAAGGCATGGATCATATTACAGCTTGGAAAAATAAGCCACATTGTTATCTTGTCTATCACAGATATAAAAGGTTGGCACTCAATAAACATTTGATGGATCAAATCATGATGAGCAGGAACTCTCTTAATCTACCTGAATTTACCCATGTTCTAGATCTGGGGTTGGCAAATAACCACCTTCAGGCTAAATCCCACCCACTGCCCTTTTTTGGTAAATAAAGTTTTATTGAAACATTACCAAACCCATTCATTTACACATTGTCTATGGCTGCTTTTGTGCTACAAAGGCAGAGTTGAGTAGTTGGAGATAGAAACTATATGGCCTACAAAGTCAAAAACATTTATTCTGTGGCCCTTTGCAGAAAAAAAAGTATGTTGATCCCTGTTCTAGATTAACTGACACTCTCTATTCCCTTTAAAACATACAGCATTCTGAGCTCAAAGCTAGTAAACAGTAAGTGATACACTCTTTCCTTCCACCAATTGAGTTCTATACTTTCCAAGAGTAAATTATTCCCAAATGTGGTTTGCCATTTATTGTGTTAACTATTTAACATGTAACATTTGAATGTGACATTTATATGTTTTTCTTAATGTTTATTTATTTTCGATAGAGAGAGAGAGAGAGAGAGCAAGTGGGGGAGCGTTGGAGAGAGAGGGAGACACAGAATCTAAAGCAGGCTCCAGGCTCCAAGCTTTCAGCACAGAGCCCAATGTGGGGCTCAAACTCAAGAACTGCGAGATCATGACCTGAACTGAAGCTGGATGCTCAACGGACTGAGTCACACAGGCGCCCCCACATTTATATGTTAATGTAAATATCTAATTCAACAAAATATTGTATATACTGATAAAATATGAGCGTGAAAAAGAAGAGTTACTTCTATAAGAGCTAAATTGGAATGCTTTGAAAAATGCTAATAAAAACTTACTGAGTTAGATATGAGTGATACAATCGCAAAAGATTGGGAAGGAAATGTAAAACTTTAAGATTCTACTTTGTAAGTGAACACAACTTTCACTCCACTTTAAAAAAAAAAAACTAAAATTAGATATCAGAGATGATGCATTGTAGAAAATGGTATGTACAAGAAAGACAACACAGAATTCTGATCAGCAATATGTCCTCAAAGAGGAGTTTTGACCCTACACCAACAATCTGGTGTTCAGCTCTAAATTAAGGTTAAAATAAAAATAATTACTTCAAGTAAATGAGTGAGTAAGTAAGTAGGCAGATAAATATTAACGTATATTTGCATCTACTTTTTTATATTCCCTAATTTAACTAGCTTTCTACTGTCAGGGAAGGAAAGAACAAAGTAACTTCAAGGTTTGTTTGGGCAAAGACCCAAGATTACAACTTCCTAAATATAATGAGGCCAACTCAGCTCTGCTAAGCTCACCCCTCACCCAACCACTGCCTTGGTTGTCCAGCCTATGGGCATCTACTTCAAAGCCCCAGTCCACAGGAAGGTTAGACAGTCAGGACTCAGACCTCACACTCCTAACTCTGGGTCAGGAAGGAAGGATGAGCCCACCCCTACCCTGATAAGAGCAAAGATTAATTAAAAAGTGAGCCTGAAAATGCCAACTCATTAAACCCCCAAATTGTGACATGTAAGCTCTGACAAGCTATTCTTGGGACAAAATGAATGAAATTAGACAATCTCCCCCACTTCCCTTATAAATTACACAAATTCAGAGTTCAGAAAACTATTAATTTGATGGTTCTCTTTACTCATCACCTCACAGAACCTGGATCTACCTTCATTATGAAGTTACAAATAAATCTCTGCTTCCTTGGGATCCTAAAAATAATAGTGTTCCTTGTGGTGCATTAACTCTTTATAACAGATAACCAATTACATTTAATTAGTTCAAAACAGCTGGTTAGTTGTTTACTTGAAATCCTTGATTAAACTTGGTTTCTTTAAGATGAAGCTATTGGGCTTTTTCCTAACCAATTAGCCCTTTCCCCTCAAAGACCATCCCTTCCAGGAAAAGAAAAGGGCTTACTTGCTCAGAGTGGGTACCCCAGGCATCCCAGGCTCCACAAGAAACTTCCTGAAGGATGGCTGTGCTTTCCAAGGTCACCAGAGGCTCTTCCACCCATGACAGAGCTATGCAGGTGGAAGATACCCCAAAGAGACACACCAAGAATGAGGGGCAAGACAATGACAAAAAAGCCAGGACCCAAATTCCATATCGCCTGCTCTCCCACCAAGTCTGTACCTAAATATAGCCTTCTCCTCCACCCTTCAAAGCCCCTACCTATTTTGTCTATCCCACCTCCACCTCCATGGTTTGGGGAGAAGCTCAGTTCTCTCCTCTTCTTTAGTATCTTCCCCAACACTAAGATAGACCCACTGACATTCTGCCTTGCCCCATCCCTACATCTACCACCAACAGCATTTGGTATAAAGAGCATGTGTTGTGAACACTGCCTTAAATGCACTCTGTTTTCTGGTCTGTCTCCTAGTGTTGCTCCAACTTAACCATGTCACATCCATGAGCAAGACCACACTCTATTCTTCCCTTATCCCTTCCACAGTGTTCAGCAAAATGTTTTCTTTTCCTTCTCACCTACCTACAGTGTTTTCATGGTCCCTCAGATGGTATCCAGGGACCAGCAAGCAGAAGTCCAACTTAGGGCAACTCCTTAAACATAGGAGCCAAATGAATACAAAGCTTCCCAAATGGTTTCCACTAAAAGTCCCTGAATGAACAATCTCAGAATTGCATGTTCTATGCCATAGCATAATTATGTTTGGTTATGTGTATACAAAATAAAATGGCATTCTCAAATGTAGGTGTGGTAGGCAGCCTCAAAGATGGCTCTCAGTGATCCCACTTCACTATTCATGCCTCTCTAATTCTCTCTCCTTGTATAGGAACTCCCTTCTAACAGAATTTGACAAAGCCATGGAATGTCACTTCTGAGATTAGGTTATGAAAAATTATGCTTCTGTCAGAGGCTCTCTTTCTTTCTATCCCCCCACCTGTCTCATCCTTTATTTTTCCCTCTCTCTCTTTCATTCACTCATTTTCTCTCTCTTCCTTTGCTCTGAAGGAATCAGTTGTTATGTTATAAGTAGCAACCCTATGGAAGGGTCCACAGGGCAAGGAAATGATGTCTCCAGCCAAAACCCAGAGAAGACCTGACTCCTTCCAACAGCCATGTGAATGCACTTGGAAGCAGACCTTGTCCCTGTTGAGCCCTGAAAGGATTCTGACCCCAGCTGACACCTTGACTGCAGCCCTGAGAAAGACACTGAGCCAGAAGCACCCAGCTATGCACCAAGTTTTGTGTTTTAAGATGTTAAATTTGGGAGGTACTTTGTTACACAGCAATAGATAACTAATACAACAATTTTTCAATAAAAATAAGAATTTTTCTCTGTGAAACAAATTAAATCTAATGTAGACCTCCTCCTCCCCCTGCCAAATGAACAGAAAATTATCATTTTCAGTCCTATAACTGTAGATTCACATCTATTCCTCTAGGGTGTTGTCAAAGTCACAGGGTATTCAAGACAGAATATTTGGGGAAGGGCCTCTGGTTCACAATTTGCACCAGTCAGCCCCAGGGGGCTCACTGCCCAACTGTGCATGGCCCTTGGAGTAAGGGGGTGAGAAATATCCATACCTTTACCGCCAAGCCTTAGCTTGGCTTGTGGGATTTTTGCTGAGGCTAGAGCCCAACACCCAGCACCCAAAATCCAGTCTGCCTTCTGCAGTCCTGTTAGCTCCCAAACAGGCCCCTCCCAGACTTCCATCCCTTCCCAGGCTTCTGGAAATCTCCCTTCTCTTGCCACTTCCACTCTCTTCTCCATAGTCCTCCACTCCCACATATACACACATATACTCTTAGAATAATTCCAGAGTTTAGGGATTTTTTTAAAGCCTGGAAAATAGATTATCTTCAGGCTGCTACTGTAATAGGGGAACACAATGGCCATCTCTGAATTCAGAAAAATATACAAAGACTTCTCATTCCTTCTGATGCTTCAACTGCCTCAAAAACAAAATACAAATTACTATCTCAATAAATAACTCCACTACCATTATTTTCCCCCAAATATTCAAGAACATATTTATGCCCCAAGAAGAACTGTCATGCTTACCCTCCCAGGACTCTGAATACCTCCTGCCCCACCATACACTATAAGAAGCTCAATAATGGGGAAACATGAGGCTTCAAAGTAGGAACCTGCTTCTTCTAACTCTCCTCTCACTCTATTACAGAACAGCCCAAGCAACCAGCCATGAGACAGGTATCATGATGGCATAACTGAAATAAGCTGCTACTTCTGTATGTGATTAAAGTCGAACAGGGAGGTCTTCCTTGACCCAAAATATCTTCTCAGGGCTCTGTAACAATGACTGAAGTCCACCTCGAGAGCTCAGCTCATTTGCGTTGAAAGCACTGTTACTCCAAAGTTGAATCACCCACTGAGCTGTTTTTAGCCAGGAGCACCTTCTGACAATTTAGCTTATCAGTGCTTTTCTAATAGGCAGCTTATTGAAAAAAATGTTTTTGGTTCATATATGAGTGCAGAAGAGGAAGCAAGAGATTTTTAACAGCAGTAGTGCAGGCATCTTGAATGTAAAACTCAAGGCAGGCAAGGGATAAAGATGAATGAGAAAAAAAAACAACCTTCTTTCTACTATAAATATGATATGACTACTGGGGTTCTAACAATATGTTCTCTTATGGTTATTCTGTGAAGACCAGCAAGGATGAAGGCCACCCCGGAACTGGACATGGTCTCATAAAGGGTCATTGTCGGTGTCCAGTACTAGAGGTACAGGTTAATCTCCAAAGAAGAAAAAATAAGAGCTAAAAAGGTTAGACATCAGGGTCTTGATGCCTGGATGGGCATCACTGGGTAATACTTATAATGATAGTTTCCTCCCTGTGAAGGGACACCAAGAGCTAGGAATGAAAGATGCCAGGCTGGGTCTTTTCCCAAGGGTCCCCAAGATGGGGGAATGGGATAGGAACAGCCTGAGCTCAAGAGAGGTACATTATCTAGTTTCACACTCAAGTGGTAGTTCTTGGACCCTTGGTGTGTGGTAGAGATCAAGTCAGTTGAGCAACTGCCTAGAGTGCCCCTCTAGAAGGAGCTAAAACACCATTGGAAATGCAGCAAAGAAGAGACTGTATTTTCTGAAGTTCCTCTCAAAAAGAAAGCATATTGATCGATAAATTGCTTGGGTTGGAAGGATAGGGAGAGATTGCTGAGGGTCAGATCTTCCAAGGATGGTGAAACCAGTTAATTATCACACTTTTGATCTGTTGAATGAAAATGTGGGTTAGTGGTTAAATTACTCAGGGATCATCAAAGAAAGGCTAAGCTTTACTATCAGAACTCTTTCTGCTTCCCAAACACACACTTGAAAAGGGTATCAGATTGAAGGAGTGTTGTGCTACTATTGTGCCTGTAGGGCTAGGTGTATTCAGTTCTGTTCACGATAAGATCTACCTGAATGTCTAGTCTTGTCTTGCCTATACTACTGAAATGCCAGGGAATGGACATTTGTATCTCATTTGAGTCAGAGTGCTAAGTGGAAGCAGTATTCCTGAGGCCAGTAATGTTGGTCTCATTCAAGGAATCTCAAATGAAAGTGAATCTAAGAACAAGCCAACCCTTCCTGCCCCTTTGTTCCTCCCTCCCCCAGAAGACTCTCCTCTACTCAGGGCCAACCTCAGAAGAGCTGGAGTTTGTGTGTTTGCTATTAATTGGAAGGTATTATTTGCTTCCAGGGGAGCACTAGTCATCCATGATGAGAGAGGCCACAAGAGGAGATAAGAGAACTCCGAATATAGATAAAGATCATCTTGTTCCCAGATTTTCAGAGGACCCACCTGGACATGGACTTACTGGTTAGGAAGTGCTGTCATAACGAGCACTCTTAAAAATAGTAAAGGACAGGCATGCCTGGCTGGCTCAGTCAGTTAAACATCCAACTCTTGATCTTGGCTCAGGTAATGATGTCACAGTTCGTGAGATTAAGCCTGCATGGGGCTCCATGCCAACAATGCTCCCTTTCTCTGTCTCCCCCACCCCCACTTATGCTCACGTGCACACGAGCTCTCTCTCAAAATAAATAAATAAAATTTAAAAATTAAGAATAAAGGACAAATATTCCAGCTAGTCTTCTCACCTCTTAACAGGTGAGGTTATCTACATAGTGGCAATAGAATGAGGAGGGAAATGGAGGACTGGCTCAAGGTGTATTTTTGCCTCAACAATTACATTATGCTTCCTCCATGGGCCTCATCATCAAAGGGCACCAGATCTGAGATTCCTGAATTGACCCTCTCCTTCTGTCCCCAAAGCAGACAGTCTCCAAATAAAATACCCAGGACATGATAGCGTATTTGGGCTTCTGAAATAGCCTGAGCCCATGCAAATTTTTCATTCTTTGGTGGTCATCTCTCCTATTCCTAACATCATCCCTAGGCTAAAATTTATAATATGGTTACAGTGTAAAGGGTCTTTAAAGAACATCTAACTCACTATCCTCTTTTTATCCATAAAGTCAGGTCTAGAGAAAAGGAGTAATTTTCTTAAGATTCCACAGTTGTATGCAGCAAAACACAGACTTTTCAGTGTATTCACACAAAAGGAGCTGCTGCCTCAAAACCTGGTTTCCATCTGTCCTATTCTGATTTCACTCAGTCTTAATTTAGTTAGCTGTGGCCCCCAGACACCTTTTCTGAAGAACCTACTCAAGGTCATACTCTCTAGGATCACCACAAAATTCTGCTACTGAGAACCAAGGTGATTTGTCAACCACTTACTAACTTCCTAAATTTAAGGCTCCTGAGTTCTCATCCTCTTATACAAATAGCAAATGTAGCTTTCCTTTGAAAGTTCAGCTCCTCCCTCAGCCTGAGGTTATCACTGAAACACAGCATCAGAATGACTGGACCAGATGTCACCTTGGGTAGACTTCTTATGGAGGAAGGCCCTTGAATATATAACTTGACCTCAACTAAGGAATGAAATTCCACCCTCCAGCTTGATTGATCTCTAGGTTTAAGACTTGTCCCTGTGAAAATGCAAATATCCCTGTCAACAGTTCTACCATGACAAAGTATCAACAAATGAAGAATCACGAGTGCTTGGATGGTGAGACAGGAAGGAAGAACAAAGACCTAAGAAGCCTGTCTCAAGGAAAGCAAGGACAAGAAGAATAGAAGGAGGGAAGAATTCCTCCAAAAGCTGACAGGACAGAGACAAAGCAGGCAACCCCAAGAAAGAGGTTTGCGCTACTCATCCCTCGCCACCTCCACTTCTCTTTTAATGATCAGTTTGCCCTCTCTCCTTGGGTATTCACAGTTCCCTTAAAGAGGTCAATCCTATGATGCCCACGGCATCTCCACTTGCAAAAAAGAGGAGACCAATTAGCACCACTGTGAGAAGAAATGTGGAGTTATTTCACAATCACCCCACTTTCACCCACTGAAGGACTCCCATGTCTCTGACCCTAAATACCTACAGGGTGTGGGCTACTTCCCTCCACTAGAAAAATAAGGACACTCTTTCAAAAATTCTAGTTAAGAAACAACAGAGAAACCACAAGAAAAATACCTTCCTGTCTTCCCCCAACTTTGTTTTAGAATAAACAGGGTGCAAAAAAACCTTGTTTTCAGTCACCTGGGTTTAATAGTTTGACACAAATATTTTTTTTTCTTTTCTCCTTCCTGTTACCCTATTATTTTCTGTTTCTTGATAGACCACTGTAATGAGTGAAACAAACTACACAGTCTGAGGATATAGTCCTCACAAGACTACTCTCACTTCAGACTCCAGTCACCAGTTTGGAGGTCCCCAAGGCCACCTTCACTTCACACCAGCTGACTACAGATTCAAGGGATTCCCACAACCACTCTCAGGTTTGATAATTTTCTAGAATGACTCATAGAATTCAGGAAAGTGCTGTACCTATGACTGCAGTTTTATTACAGCAAAAAGATGCAAATTAGAACCCACTAAAGGAAGGAAAGCAGGGAATAAGATCTGGGAAAGTTCCTGTTATCCTCAGAGCTGGCACTAATATGTGGCAATTCACATAGAGTATTGCTAACCAGGGAAGTTCACCCAAGCTTTGGCATCCAGAGGTGTTTGTTTGTTTGTTTGTTTGGGGGGGGGGGGTTGTTGTTTTTAAGCTTTCATTATGTAGGCATGATTGATTAAATCATTATCCTCTTGACTGAACTCAATTTCTAGCCTCACTCCCCTCCCTGGAGGAGGTCAGGCTGACATTACCTACCTCAAAACCCCAACCCTAATCACATGTTTGGTCTTTCTGGTGTGGCCAAAAGCCTCTATCCTGAGTCATCGTTAGCACAAACTATTAGGGGCCCAACATGAATAGCAGATTCCCCTATCATTCTGGAAATTCCAAGGATTTAGAGGTCACCTCGCAAGAGTAAGGACAAAGGCCATATCTCTCTTTGGGTAAATTTAATTCTTCACTGCGAAATTACCTTTTCCCCCAAAATGGGTCTGAAATGCATTAAAAAGGTACAAGTCACCAAGAGCAGATGCAAAGCACAACTGCATAACACAGTTTAGGATTGTGATAAATGTCAAACATCCATTGAAAAAGTATATGGCTCCAGTGCTTAAGAAGGATTCCAGGAGAGGAAAGTGACCTGCTTTGATTAACTGTATATTTGGCTTTTCAAAAAGAGAGCCCTTCAGCACTGACCTCCCAGATTAGTTGGGAAGGATGAGGGTAGTAAAGGAAAGAAACACGTGTTGTTACCTTGAAACCAAATGGTCTTAACTAAAAACTGATAAATGTCTCCTAAAATATTTTAAGGATTTTCTCCTTTTTCTCTGGCAAAAAAAGTAGTAAATATGAAAAATCAAATTATGTGCTCCTTGTGATGGCAATAAAAAGAGATTCCAGATGTGTGCTGCTAGGTCTTGGAAACTACTGGTTTATAGCTCTGTCCTGTGCCTGAGCCACCCATCACAGCCTCATCTCCCCAGTTCTTTCCCTGTATGATGATCCCACAGAAGGATGTGAAAGTTCTTGCCATGACAGATACCCAAATTAGACTCTTGTGAGAAATTCAGCAGCACTGAGGAATGCTGTTTCAATGATTTTGAAAGCATAGTCTTTCTGGTTTGTTTTTAAAGAAAAGTAATGATTCCCCCAACCCTGCTTTCCTAGACATATTCCTTGAGTTTCCCAAAATTCCAATTCAACTAAGTTTATATTATGCTCCTAGCATTCTTTAAAAAATAGTAGGGAATCACATAGGAAAGAAGATATGGTCACCACCCACAGGAATTTCCTAATCCAGCTCAAGAAATAATACTAATGTATATAAATCCTGTATCAAAAAGGTAGATAACATAATGAGTAGTACCTTAGGAATTCCAGGTGCAAAAAAATTGATGTTCAACTGATTCTGGAGAAAGGCTTCTCAAAGGATGTGAAATTTAAATTAAGCTTTGAGAAATAACAGGACTCTCAGCCTGTGGGATATGGGAGGAGAGGCATTCTAGAAAGATGAGCTAGTACAAGGGAGGGTGTAGACACAAGAAAGAGAAAAATTGTTGATTATTTGGGAAGGTTTTTGGGGTGTAGCCTGAAAGAAAAGTATAAAGGATTGTCCCTGTCCCTGAGGACACTGAAGTCTATAGTGTTTTTTTTTAATATTCAGATTGATATAGAGAAAAAGGATTTTTAACTAGTTTTCTTATTACTAAAATGCACCTGCAAATGCTTATGTGATAGAAAAACAATGAGCAAATATTTGAATAGGTATTTGAATAGGACTATATCTGGCCATTCTATTATGGAGGAAAATTATTTCTTAGAGTAAGTATATTCCTTAATTATGTGTTAGCTCAGAATATACTTTTCTGACCCCAAGTTCCTGCTGTGAAATACAATACTGGGTGAAATTCAAACACAAAACCAGGTATTCACAAGGCAAATGGCATTACAGGAAAAACAACTCACAAGGAGAATTTTAATGCAACAAATGTCCTTCAAAGTTCCTGTTACATTGAGTATAGGCCAACAACTCAAACTAACATTGTTCTGATGTAACAAGTCAGAGATGGCCAGAGAATACACTGGGTGGCAGAATTGGAATTCAAAGTAAAATATAAGATTGTATGATAAGATCATAAGATTGTAGGATGGCCTCAACATAGCCATATATATTTCAACAGAAATAAACCCAACTTTCAAGTGTAAGATGTAAAGGATATGGCTTGATAACTAACAGCATAAATTAGGAGTCACAAATATAATGTGGCTACCTCTAAAGAAAGCAAAAGAAACTTAGGCTGTAGTAACAGCAAGTCAGTGCCTAGAGCAGGTATGGGATGGTCTGATCCATTCTGCACAGGTAGCACTACCTAGTGTCACCACATACTTTAAATAGGGGTATGGAGATCCAAAGGTGAGTACAAGAACAATCCATGAGAGTTAACCTGAAAAGTATCAGCCTAGGGAAAAGAGAGACATAATGGTTGACTTCAAATAACTGAAGGGCTGTTCCAAGCAGAGGCATTAGATTGGTTTCATGCTCTGCAGTTCCCAAACTTTCCAAACCAAAAATCAGGACATATGACAAGATGAAGAATACCCGTGCCACTTCCAAATATGAGAGACATTCTAGGGCACGTGGTTTGAATACTAGAAATTGAAAACTTCCAAGACTTTGTGATGTTTTATAAAAGCAATACATGTTTGAAATCAGATATTATGTTCTAGAAAATCTCAGGCTTATAGTTGCAGAATATAATTACAATGAATGAGTATAAATTCTAGGATGATAAATTCCAGCTCAGTACGAAGGAAAAAAATTTAACAGAATGAGTTAACCAAAGACTAAATATTCTACCTCAGGAGGCAGAGATTTTTGCAATAAATATTTGTGGTGAACTTTTTGTGTAACAACCACTACCCTGCCTTTAAGTCATTCAAGGTCTAGGGTGGAAGCCAAGCAAGAGAATAGGCAACTATATACTCAGGGTGAAAAATTGTTTAATACAGATAAGAAATATGTAGGACAGAAGTCTGGGGAATGGAAGGTAGAGGGAGCCACATCTGAGTTTAATCTCAAGTGTTAGTTGCAGAATGAAGAATCAATTAGATTGTGATCGCCCAGAAATCAGAGCTACACGTGGAGCACAATGCAAGAAAGAAAGCAATGACCAGAACTAGGGAAGAAGTAGTGGGAATAAATAATAGTGGATAGATTTAAGAATCATTAAGGAAGTAGAATAAATAGGCCTTAGGTTGCTAAATAATCAGGAAGGGTGTCATTGATAGCTGGGTTTCCTTGCAAGATGGTAGTACCAATCCCTAAGACAGAGAAAAACAATAATAAGTTTTACTGAAGATAAATTCAGTCCTGAAATGGTTGAATTTGAGAATAGATATAAAAAACAACCATATGCAGATGTCAAGCAGGCAGCTGAATATGTGGTCTAGACTTCAAGAAAGGAAGTAGAATACTGCACATCCCTCCCATCTTGGCTAAAATGAGTGACTATTACTTCTTTATCAATGACAGATTCATTATCTCTCCAATCAGTCATCCCTATAAATGAGATTTTATTGAAATATTCTACCAGAATACTTCAGGGGTGGCCAAGATGGCAGAGCAGCACAGAAGTTTTCTGCTTCTCTTCTCCCTGAAATGCAGCTAGATCAGCACCAAACCATTTTGCACACCTAGAAAATTGATCTGAGGATTAACACAATAATCTGAAAAACTTAAGTCACAGAACTTGACAGGTACACTGCGCAGAGAAGTGAACTGGGGGAGACAGAAGTTACAGAGGGTAGAGAGTTGTTTTTGTTTCTGGAGACACAATGGAGACAGCAGGGAGAGTACAGGAAAAACACTCCCCCAAAAGAAGCTGGAATGAAACAGAAAGAGTGGAAACACCCATAAGGGACCAAACAAGAAAGAGAGAAAGGAGAGGGTTTAAATACCATTAGGACTCTATAAATGGGGGAGTGCAGAGTCTGAAACTCCACAGTTTGATACCTAGTGGAGCTCTGGTGGGAGGGTGAATCCCCAGAGCAGTGAAGTCCAAGGGATCCTTGGGCCACACGGGGAGAGGCAGTTCACCTACTGAGAGGACATTTGGTATAGGCCATGCAGCCTCTCCACAGGCAAAGGTCCCAGCAGACCCTGGAGAACAGCCACATTTGCTGATGTTGAAACAAGGACGTTAGGTGATGGTGAAGACTGGCGCCAGATGTGTGTTGTGATTTACGATAATCCCTGAAACACCACTGCTACATGATCACATGAACTTTTTCTGGGGCAGGGCAGCACCTAGCCATTGTCCAGTGAGAACCTCCCCCAGAGGTTCAGAGCAGGTCCAAGTCGCAGGACCCTCATAGGTGAGGAGTTTGGAAACACAGCCCCACCTGAGATAAAATTCGGGAGGAAAATGACACCTGGCAGGCTAACAGCTTGGACGCAGACAGGGAGTGGAGGGAAGCGGGAGACAAAGGAGGGGTGCTTGATTGCCAGTAGGTGAGAGCACAGAGTTCTGATGCTAGAGACTGGGAAGGTGAATGACACCATTTTCACCTCTCCCATGCATGAGCATACACACCTACACATGCCACAATGATCCGCTCCAGTAAGCTAAGCATCACCATCTAGTGGAGAATGGAGCCATTACACCAAGCCCCATCCTACTGCACCCACCAAGCTCTAGAGGACTACTGCCACAAGGCTCTCCACCTGCTTAATTTTTGGACTACAAAGTGCTTCATAATTTAACTTCTAGGGGAAACTGGATGTAATTTCATTCATATTTCATTCTGTTCGTTGGTCCACCTATTCAATTTTTTTTCTTTTTCTTTTCTTATTCTTTGAATACAGAAAGAGAAAAAAAATTATTTTCTGTTTTTGTAAAAAATATTTTTGATTATTTTTTCTACTATATTTTTTATTTTCATATTTTTTTGTTCTATTTTACTTTCTTCATTTCATTTTATTCTATTATGTTCATTTTTAAATTTTGAAACATTTTCCTCCCTTTTTCCCTTTTTTTTTGTCTTTTATTTCTTTCCCTTCTTCTCTATTCTATCAAGCTTCCTTCAACAACCAGACCAAAACACACCTAGGATATAGCTTCCTTTATTTGATTTTTTTGTTTCGTTTTAATTTTTAATTTTTAATTTTTATTTTTTATTTTATTAATTCAATTTCTTCTTCCAAAATGATGAAATGAAGGAACTCACCCCAAAAGAAAGAACAGGAAGAAATGACAGCCAGGGAATTATCAACACAGATATAAGCAAGATGTCTGAATCAGAATTTACAATCACGATAATAAAAATACTAGCTGGGGTTGAAAATAAGCATAGAATCCATTTCTACTAGATAAAAGAAGTAAAATCTAGTTAGGACGAAATTAAAAATGCTATAACTGAGATGCAATCTCAAATGGTTATCATGGTGGCAAGGATGGATGAGGCAGAGCAGCAAATCAGTGATATAGAAGACAAACTTGAAGAGACTACTGAAGCAAAAGAAAAAGAGGGAAACTAAGGCAAATGAGCATGATATAAGAATTGGAGAACTCAGCGACTCATTAAAAAGTATAACATCCAAGGGGCACCTGGGGAACTCAGTCAGTTAAGCATATGACTTCAGCTCAGGTCATGATCTCACAGTTTGTGGGTTCAAGCCCCACGTACGACTCTTTGCTGACAGCTTAAGAGCCTGGAGTCTGCTTTGGATTCTGTGTCTCCCTCTCTTTCTGCTCCTTCTCCCTCACATGCTCGCTCTCTCTCTCTCTCTCTTTCTCTCTCTCTAATAAATAAACATTAAAAATAAAAATTAAAAATAAAGGAATAACATCTAAATCATAGGAGTCCCAGAAGATGGAGAGAGAAAAAAGGGGTAGAAGGTTTATGTGAGCAAATCATAGTGGAAAACTTTCCTAGCCTAGGGAAAGACACAGACATCAAAATCTAGGAAGCACAGAGAACTCCCATTAGATTCAACAAAAAACTGACCACCAACAAAGGATATCACAGTCAAATTCACAAAATACACAGATAAGGAAAGAATAATAAAGCAGCAACAGAAAAAGAGTCCTTAACCTACAAGGGAAGACAGATCAGGTTTGTGGCAGACCTATCCACAGAAACTTGGCAGGCCAGAAAGGAGTGGCAGGATATATTCAATGTGCTGAATCGGAAAAATATGCAGTCAAGAATTCTTTATCCATCAAGGTTCTCACCCAGAATAGAAGGAGAGATACAGAGTTTCCCAGACAAAGAAAAACTAAAGGAGTTAATGACCACTAAACCAGCCCTGTAAGAAATTTGAAGGGGGACTCTCTGAGGGGTGAAAAGATAAAATAAAGCAAAAAAGACCAAAAGCAAAAAAGACTAGAAAGGACCAGAGAACACTACCAGAAACCACCTCTACAACACAAGGGCAATACAACACAAGGGCAATAAATTCATATCTTTCAATACTCACTCTAAATGTCAATGGACTACACACTCCAATCAAAAGACATGGGTAACAGAATGAATAAGAAAACAAGATCCATCTATATGCTGTTTACAAGAGACCCATTTTAGACCTAAAGACACCTTCAGATTGAAAATAAGGTGATCGTTGGGGCTCCTGGGCTGGTTAAGTGTCTGAATTCAGCTCAGGTCATGATCTCATGATTTGTGGGTTCAAGCCCCACATCAGGCTCTGTGCTGACACCTCAGAGCCTGGAGTCTTCATTGGATTCTGTGTCTCCCTCTCTCTCTGATCTTTCCCTGCTTATGTTCTGTCTCTTTCTCAAAAATAGGTAAACATTAAAAAAATTTTTTAAAGAAAGTAAGGGGATGGAGACCATCTATCATGCTAATGGTCACCAAAAGAAAGCTGAAGTAGCCATACTTGTATCAGATAATCTACATTTTAAAATAAAGACTGTAACAAGAGATGAAGAAGGGCATTATATCATAATTAAGGCATCTATCCACGAAGAAGGCCTAACAAATGTAAACATTTATACCCCCAATGTGAAAGCACAAAATATATAAATCAATTAATCACAAACAGAAAGAAACTCACTGACAATAGTACCATAATAGTAGAGGACATCAACATCCCACTCACAGCAATGGACAGATCATCTAAATAGAAAATTAACAAGGAAATAATGGCTCTGAATGATACACTGGACTGAATGGACTTAACAGATATATTAGAACATTTCATCCTAAAGCACCAGAATACACATTCTTCCCCAGTGAGCATGGAACATTCTCCAGAATAGATCACATACTGGGACACAAATCAGCTCTCAACAAGTACAAGAAGATCGAGATCACATTGTGCATATTTACAGATCACAACGGTATGAAACTCGAAATCAACCACAAGAAAAAATTTGGAAAGACAACAAATACTTGTAGACTAAAGAACATCTCACTACAGAATGAATGGGTTAACCAAGAAGTCAAGGAGGAAATTATAGAGTATATGGAAACCAATGAAAATTATAACACCACAGCCCAAAACCTCTAGGACACACCAAAGGTGGTCCTAAGAGGGAAGTGTATAGCAATCCAATCCAGGCCTTCCTAAAGAAGGAAGAAAGGTCTCAGATAAATAACCGAACAATACATCTTAAAGAGCTGGAAAAAGAACAGCAAATAAAGCCCAAAACTAGCAGAAGATGGGAAATAATAAAGATCAGAGCAGAAATCAATGCTATTGAAATAAAAAAAACAACAACAGTAGAACAGATCAATGAAACCAGGAGCTGATTCTTTGAAAGAATTAAGAAAACTTATAAACCCTAGCCAGTTTGATAAAAAAAGAAAAAGGAAAGGAAAAGGACCCAAATAAATAAAATCAAGAATGAAAGAGGAGAGATCACAACCAACACTACAGAAATACAAACAATAATAAGAGAATGTTATGAACAATTATATGCCAATAAATTGGGCAATCTGGAAGAAATGGGACAATTCCTAGAAACATATAAACTACCAAAACTGAAACCAGAAGAAATAGAAAATTTGAACAGACTCATAACCAGCAAAGAAATTGAATTAGTAATCAAAAATCTCCCAAAAAACAAGAGTCCAGGCCAGATAGAGTCCCAGGGGAAAACTTTTTTTTTTTTAGTTTATTTTTTGAGAGAGAGAGGGAGAGAGAGTGGGAGTGGGGGAGGTAAAAAGGGACAGCAAGAATCCCAAGCAGGCTTCACACTGTCAGTGCAGAGCTTGATGTGGAGCTCGAATTCATGAACCATGAGATCATGACCTGAGCCAAAATGAAAAGTCAGACGCTTAACCAACTGAGCCACTCAGGTGTATCATACCACACATTTAAAGAAGAGTCAACGCCTATTATTTTGAAGCTGTTCCAAAATATAGAAATGGAAGGAAAGGAAGGAAAACTTCCAAACTCACTCTATGAGGCCAGCATACCTTGATTCCAAAACCAGACAAAGACCCCACTAAAAAATAGAACTACAGACCAATTTCCCTAATGAATATGGATGCAAAAATTCTCAACAAGATACTAGCCAACCGGATCCAATGATACATTAAAAGAATTATTCACTATGACCAAGTGGGATTTATACATGGGATGCAGGGCTGGTTCAATATCCACAAATCAATGTGGTATATCAAATTAATAAGAAAAAGCACAAGAACCACAGGATCCTCTCAACAGATGCAGAGAAAGCATTTGACAAAATATAGCATCTTTTCTTATTAAAAACCTTCAAGAAAGTAGGGATAGAAGGATCATACCTCGAGACCAAAAAACCACATAGAAAGACCCACTGCTAATATCATTCTCAATGGGGAAAAACTGAGAACTTTTGCCCTAAGGTCAGAAACACAACAGGGATGTCCACTCTCACCACTGTTATTCAACACAGTATTGGAAGACCTAGCCTCAGCAATCAGACAACACAAAGTCATATAAGGAACTTTAATTGGCAAGGAGGAAATCAAACTTTCACTCTTCGCAGATGACATGATACTCTATAAGGAAAACCCAAAATATTCCACCAAAAATCTGCTAGAACTGATCCATGAATTCAGCAAAGTCACAAGATACAAAATCAATGCACAAAAATCAGTTTCATTTCTATACCCCAATTATGAAGCAACAGAAAGAGAATCAAGGAACCGATCCCATTTATAATTGGACCAAAAACCCTAAAATACCTAGGAATAAACCCAACCAAAGAGGTGAAAAATCTATACACTGAACACTACAGAAAGTTTATGAAAGAAATTGGAGAAGACAAAAAAAAATTGAAAAACATTCTATGCTCCTGGATTGGAAGAACAAATATTGTTAATATGTCAATACTACCCAAAGCACTCTACATATGCAATGCACTCCCTATCAGAATAACTCCACATTCTTCACAGAGCTGGAACAAACAATCCTAAAATTTGTATGGAACCAGAAAAGACCCCGAATAGCCAAAGCAATCTTGAAAAAGAAAACCGAAGCTGGAGGCATCACAATCCAGGACTTCAAGATGTATTAAAAGTTGTAATCATCAAGACAGTATGGTACGGGCACAAAAACAGACACTCAATGGAACAAAATAGAGAACTCAGAAATTGACCCACAAACGTATGGCCAACTAATCTTTGACAAAGCAGGAAAGAATATCCAATGGAATAAAGACAGTCTCTTCAGCAAATAGTGCTGGGAAAACTGGCCAGTGACATGCAGAAAAATGAACCTGGACCACTTTTTTACACCATACACAAAAATAAACTCAAAATGGATGAAAGACCTAAATGTAAGACAGGAAGCCATCAAAATCCTAGAGGAGAAAGGTAAAAACCTCCGTGACCTCGGCCGCAGCAACTTCTTACTGAACATGTCTCTGGAAGCAAGAAAAACAAAAGCAGAAATGAACTATTGTGACCTCATCAAGATAAAAAGGTTCTGCACAGAGAAGGAAACAATCAGAAAAACTAAACAGCAACAAACGGAATGGGAGAAGATATTTGCAAATGACATATCAGATAAAAGTTTAGTATCCAAAATCTATACAGAACTTCTCAAACTGAACACCCAAAAAACAAATAATCCAATGAAGAAATGGGCAAAAGACATGACTAGACACTTCTCCAAAGACATCCAGGTGGCTAACAGACACATGAAAAAAATGTTCGACATCCCTCATCATCAGGGAAATACAAATCAAAACCACAATAAGATATCACCTCACACCAGGCAGAATGGCTAACATTAACAACTCAGGTAACAACAGATGTTGGTGAGGATGTGGAGAAAGAGGAACACTTTTGCACTGCTGGTGGGAATGCAAATTGGTGCAGCCACTCTGGAAAACAGTGCGAAGTTTCCTCAAAAAATTAAAAATAGAACTACCCTATGACCCAGCAATTGCACTACTAGGTATTTATCCAAGGGATACAGGTGTGTTGTTTCAAAGGGGCACATGCACCCCAATGTTTATAAAAGCACTATCCACAATAGTCAAAGTATGGAAAGAGCCCAAATGTCCATTGACAGATGAATGGATAAAGAAGATGTGGTATATATATACATTGGAGTATTACTTGCCAATCAAAAAGAATGAAATCTTGTCATTTGCAACAACATGGATTGAACTAGAGGGTATTATGCTAAGCAAAATTAGTCAGAGAAAGACAAATATCATATGACTTCACTCATATATGAAATTTAAGATACAAAACAGATGAACCATAAGGGAAGGGAAGCAAGAATAATATAAAACAGGGAGGGGGACAAAACATTAGATACTTAAATATAAAGAACAAACTGAGGGTGCTGTAGGAGTTGTGGATAGGGACATGGGCTAAATGGGCAGAGGGCATTAAGAAAGACACTCGTTGGGATGAGCCCTGGGTGTTATTCAGAGGGGATGAATCACTGGATTCTACACCTCAAATCATTATTGCATTACATGCTAACTAACTTGAATGTAAAATTAAAAAAGAAATGAATAAATCAATCAATAAATAAATAATAAATAAATAAAATGAATACTTCAATTTGTCATAAAACTTTAAATATAATCTCACAATTTTTCTCATTCCAGGAACATGTAATTTCTTAAGTAAAATTACTAGCATACTTGTCATGCTTAATTCCAGAATTGTGTATAGCTACACTAATACAGTAGCCACTAGGTGTATGTCTATCAAGCACCTGAAATGTGATATAAGTGTAAAATATACCATAGACTTCAAAGACTTAGTACAAAACAAGGTATGTATAATATCTCATTAATAATTTTTATAGGTGGTAATGACAGTATTTTGGATATACTTGGTTAGAACATATTATTAAAATAATTTCACATTTTTTAATGTGGCTAATAGAAAATTTTGAATTACATGTGTGGTTCACAATTATATTTCTATTGGACAGTGCTGATCTATGTAATGCAATTAAATAAGTGGATAAAGATTGTCTTGGGGCGCCTGGGTGACTCAGTTTGTTGGGCCACCGACTTCGGCTCAGGTCATGATCTCACAGTTTGTGAGTTCGAGCCCTGCATCAGGCTCTGTGCTGACAGCTCAGAGCCTGGAGCCTACTTCAGATTCTATGTCTCCCCCTCCCCTGCTCACACTCTGTGTCTCTCTGTCTCTCAATAATAAATAAACATTAAAAAAATTTTTTTTTAAAGATTGTCTTAACACTTCATACATACATTACTGAAAGTTTTTTGGGGTTTTTTTCTTTACAAAGATCATGCTGTAGGCTACTTTGTGCCTTCCATACTGGCAAACTATTGCTGGCACATCTTTGATATTTAAAAAGTACTTCTTAACTGTTAAAAAAAAAATAAAAAGAAAGAAATGGTCTATCATACAATTACCATCCCTTTCTGATAGCATCCTATCTAGAGCAAACTCCACTTCCTTAGACCCTCCCTCAAATTACCCAGCTGAAGTGTATATCTTATAATAGATACATTCTAATGCTCCCTTACAGGGGCAGTCAGTGGTTTCCCCAAGGTATGTGTTCACCTTTACTGCAACTTATTCAACTACAGGGGTGTTCCTAGTGGTCTAGGCTGGACAATATTGACATTTCCATAAAGAGACATAAATACATAGCCTTTCAACAAAACGCTTTGTGCCTCTGACTAAATCTGAGGTCTGGAAATGTATACTGTGTTCCCTTTATTAAATGTTTCCTTTTATTTCAAAAAAGTGGGAAAATATTATCATTTATAATGGTTACATTGTGCCTTGGTGCAAAACATGTCAAATGGTTGGCAAAATGAATTTTTGAAATGAGTCTTATTTACTCATGACTCATTGGTGGATTAAATCCATATATGTGACTGATTAATCTCTTTCCTGAATGAAAATTTTAACTAATAGTTTATTATATGCTTAGAAATTGACTTAGTGATTAATCTGAGAATCTTCTTGAGGTACATGACATTGATAAATAAAGTTAGTGAACACTGAAAAAAAAAGAAAGGAGCTACAAAGGAAAGTTAAGAATATCTTGTCTTAGTTCTGGTGGGTGGTTTAAACAACAAATACTTATTTCTCACAGTTCTGGATCTCCAAGACCGAAGTGCCTTCAGATTCAGTGTCTGACAGAAGCCTGCTTATTGGTTTGTGGACAGCCATATTCTTTTTATGTCCTCACATGGCTTTTCCTTGGTATGTGCATGTGGAGAAAGAGAGCTCTCTCTTGTATCTTCCTCTTTTTATAAGGGCATTAGGCCCATCATGAGGGACTACTCTTTGAACTAATCTAACCCTACTTAGCTCCTAAAGGCCCCACCTCCAAATGTCATCATGTTAGGGATTAGGATTTCAACCTATGATTTGGGAGAGACATAAACATTCAGGCCATACCATAGCTCATAAAACATAAACAAAAAGACAAATCAATAAAAACTAAGAGATTTAAGACGTCCAGCATCCCAAACTAGGAATTGTGAATAAAGCAATAGAGAAAATACTGGGAGGGAAATTATCAAAGAAAAAAATACAAGAATTTATAATATGTATTATAGAAGGAAAGGAGTCTCCACATTAAAAAGTATAAAGGCCCAATATAATGACAAAAAATATTCACACCAAGGACATTACTGTGAAACATCAGAATTCAGAGGATAAAGAAAAGATCCCAGGAAGAAAGAACAAATGACGTGTGAAGAATTGAGAATAAGAATGGCATCAGACTTCTCAACAGCAATACTATCAACAAGAAGATAGTGAGGTAAGTCTTCAAAATAATCAAGGAAAATAATGTCCAATTTATAATTCTATACCCAGCCAAACTTTGATCAAAAGTAAAGGTAGAAATGTTTCCTTACATTCAAGGTCTCAAAAAATAGACCTGCTAAGCACACCTCTCAAAAAACCACTAGAGGATAAGTTCCTGAAAAACAGAAAAGTTACTATATAAAAAAAGGAGAATATGTGGAAGCCATAGACTGGGGACTCAGGGCAAGAGAGGTAGATAGAATCCACAATATGATAGGAGAGTAAGTCCCAAGACAGGAGTTGAGCAGCCATTTTAGATGGCAACAAGTCCAGTTAAAGCAGAAGCATAAAAGGCTCTGAGAGGGAGGTTTCCAAAAGAAAATAAAACTTCTAGATCTTCTGTCAGGTTTATGGTGTGAAAAACTGGATTGAGAGTCACTTTACAGAGCTATTGAAGGATATGAGAAGACTTAGCAAAAGATACCAGAAAGCTAAGGAAAATTAAAAAAAAAAAAAAACCATAGGAAAACCAAAAGTTGGACAAGAAAGGAAAGGCATTCATAACAATGCTTGGCTGAAAAACTGAACAATGTCACATAGTTATCAATTATGAAAATAATGAATATGAATGGTATCAAATTATGGTAAAATTATATTGGAAACATACAGGGAGATGAAATAGGTATGAGTGATGGATGATTATATCAGACATCCTCTCCTGTGTAGCAAACAACCCCAACACTTAGTGAGTTAAAGTAACTACAATTTTATTTGATTATGAGTGTGTAGATTAACAATTTGGACCTGGCACAAATAAGCAGTTCTTCACTCATATAACTGCTGTTATCTGGGAACTCAACTAGCGTAGAATATCCAGGATTGCCTCACACTCCTGTTTGAGGACTGGTGCTGGCTGCCTGCTGCCGAAAGGCCTAGGGACCTCCACTGGGACACCTCATCTGTGTTTCAGGTGGCCTATCACCCTCCAGGAGGTTAGATCCTGCTAGTTTGCCTGAGAACTTCAGGGCAGTTTTCTAAGAGGGTGAGAGCAAAGGTGCAAAGCTTCTTGAAGTCTAGGCCTATAAATCCCACAGCATCACTGCCAGCATGACTGTTGGTCAAAATAAATCATATGGCCAGCCCAGATTCAAATGGTAGGGAAACAGACCCTACCTCTTGATAGAAGGAGCTACAAAGATACAATGTTAAGGGGTGTATTCTTCTACAGACTATACGGTCAAAATACTGGTGATCTGTTTTAACTGCAAACCTGACTGCATTTTTTTGTTGCTGTTTTTCTAAAGGGTGGAGTACAAACTTCCCTCATCTTCTAGGATGGTTTGAAGGTCAAGCTCTCTTGCTACCAGGAAAAAAATACCAGTTTCGAATGATTTGGGCTTTGGGCTTCTGGGGTCTATTGTGAATGAACAGCAGGATAACTGGTTTTGGGGTCAAGGAGGTAGAACAAGAAAAGGAGAGAGGAGTATCTCTGAGAAAAATCAAAAGAGAGGTGATTTTCCCCAAACTAAATAAAGGTGAGGAGTTAGTGAATTTTGCCCCCTCCTCATCTAATTAGCCCATTACCTCTGCCCCCATCCACGGTGGTACATAACCTCCAAGACAGGTGTGGCCCTCAATGCTGTATGGGGAAGTGGAGAGAAAGCCTGCATCCTTGTGTTTAGATTCAAGAGAGGAAAACTGAGCTTTCTGGAAACCTGTTCTGGGACACAGATGACACCTCTGTTACCTAGGTTGAAATACTGGGCCATAATAAAATAATCTCAGCAAAATTTGATGTGTTTTGTAAAATGTGATGCTATTGATTTGGGAAAACAAAGGCAACTTTGGCATCTATAAAACTGAACTTTTTTATTCTACCAAAATACCCATTCTTTGTTGATAGCTGGCAAAAAAAAATTTCTTCTAACTGTGACCCTTCCTCAGAGACATGAACCATATCATTTTATAAATAGAGAAGAGTAAGAAAACAGCAGAAAAACACAGTAATTATTCTTATTTTTCAACCCCTTACACTCACAGCTGCATTCATCTATATTACCAAAGCAAGCAAATGTAATTGTGGATAGTGTGAGACAGAAGAAATAACTATTTAGATGCCATCTTTCTAGCCTTTCTCTGTGGACACTGACCTACCCCTCAAATGACCTTATATCTCCTGGTTCCCCTTACCCAGAAGTCTCAGGGGCAGCCTTGGCCTCTGACCCAAGCAGGCTCTGACCCCAGATCACTCTGAGGTCTTGGAAACTGTGTGTTTCCATGGCAACCAGCCACCATTAGAGAGCCTGCCTCTTTGGAAAGCATTTTATAGCTCCTTTCTGGAGGAATAGGAAAGAAAGAAAGGAAAGGAGAGGAGAAAGAGAAGCAGGAGAGAGATGACAGGGGAGAAGAGAGGAGGGGTATAGCACAAGAATGGCACTGGGGAGGAGGTGAAAACCCATTAAATAGGAACTAACACATCAAACAGCCTAAGTATGTAAACGTTTTTCACATTCAGAAAGACTTTGAGGGACCTTTCTGTTATGATTATTTTCTTTTTCTTTCTTTATTTCTCTCTCTTTTTCACCCTGAATTTCCCAGCACCCTGGCTTTTCTCGGTATGTTTTATCTACACAAAAGTTTCCCTTGGAATGTCAATCAACCAGCACTCTCAACATTTTTAACATTTAATATATAAAAATGAGCAGGGGGTCAACCACAACTGGATGAAATCACTAATCATTACAGTGCTCAAATTGCAGCCCCCTGGTGTATGGAAAATTACTTTTTGCTGTGGCCGAACGTGTGAAGGGTGCATCCAGAGCGTTCCTATGAAAAGGAAGTACAGATATTCATACCACAATCTCACCAGCAATTTTAGAAAACTGGAATGGATCTTCAAAATTTTGCAGAAATAATATACACATACACACACACACACACACACACCACAAACACCACAAATACACACACATACACACACTGTGCACGCACGCACATGCCCACACACACGCACGCGCGCGCACGCGGAATTTGTCCTCCAAGCAGTTTTCCCTGTCTCTTAATAACACTCACTCTCCCTCTTTTTTGATTTATTGAAAGTGACACATCTTTGCTCCAAAGTTCTTTAGTTCTTTGTTTCCACTTACAAGCAATTACTTCAAAAACTGTATAAAAATTGCAATAAAATATTCTCAATTCTTGAGAATCTGTTACATCTCTTCTGAGGGAAGGTCAGAGAATAGGGGAGTAGAAAACCATACTGGCATTCTCTTCAGAAAAATCTGCGCTAAACAGCATGAGGTGAGAAATAGGCACCTTACATGTTGTAACAGTTAATATTCGTTTCACTTATGTCCCTTGCAATTTCCAAAGAAACAGTGAGATATTTCTCAGCTATCTTATGTTTGGTTTTAACACAGAAATCTGAAGACATCTGATTTAATGATAAAAGCAAACAATTTTGGACCAAATTAACTGGTCAGGTTATGCTCTACCTCCACACCTCTCAAAAAAAGTGTTGAAAGAAATGTAAAAGAGAAAGAGAGAGCCAGTCCTGTGTGCATCTGCCCCCACCCCCAGCCTGCACACAGCCCACCAGGGAAATCGGAAATCAGTGAATCCCACAGGGAGAGCATGTAGGGCAGTGGGAGATAAGGATGAGAAAGAGGAGGAAGGCAAGTCCTCCCAGAGTCTGAGGAGGGCAGAAATAAGAAGGGAGGGAGAGAAGGTGGGAAAGAGCTGGTAAAGACAGAGGTGAGTGAAGAAAGAAAAAGAATGGAGTTTTTGAAAGGGAGGGAAGGGGGACAGGAGAGAGGAGAAAGGGAAGGAACAAAGGGTGAAAGAGCAAGAAAGCAAATATTAGTACATGGAAACAGAAATAATCAGAGGAGAAATGATAGATGAAATTGGTAGATAACATCAAATTTCTGACACATCCACACATGCCAATAAGACCCTGCTCTCATGGAAAATGGTGGGTGTAGGAGCCTTCCTTCTGTCGGTCCCTTTGAATACTTGAGCCATGACCCCTGAGGATGATCTGATTAATGAGTGTGGCAGGACCTCATTGCATCTTAATGATTTAGGATTTTCCTTTCACTTCCTGTATGTGGTTATGGATCTTTTATCTGCTTTATCTGTGGAGCCTAATGAATTCCTGCTAAGTCTTTATAGCAGCTGTCCCTTCCACTTAAATCTTCCCCCAATCCTATTTACCAGAGTTTATAGTTCAGAGTGTCCTGTGCTAAATTGTTTGTGTTTTTACAACCATCACTAAATGCTGACTCTGGAAAGTGGTTAAGTTGCTAGAAGAGGAATCTTTGGGTAAGGAGTAAATGGAGCCTGATGGATAGGTAGTGCTCCCTTTCCTCTTCCACCTGCTCCATCTGCCGGTCTGGATGTAGAGATTCAGCATGCACTGAGGGGGCTTCCTAGAATTCACATTTCCCTAAGGTTTGGAGGTTAGGGACATCAGGAAATGGACTGGCAGTCCGGAAGCCTAAATTTGTCCCAGCCATGCCATGACTAAGCAGGTGAGCTTCAGCAAATCATTTGAGTCCTGAGCCATGGTTTTCTCATCTGTGTATTGGGATTAGTCTACCTCCTTCCTCCACACAGAGTTGGGAAGGGATCCTAGTATAATTGCGGAATGATAAAAAAGGGGTATGGTTGCTGCCGAGGTGATACTAAAATATTGAAGATAAAGAGGAACAGGTAAGCTGGAGCCAGGTAAGAGAGGCCTTGAATCTGTGCTTCCCAATTCCTCGCCTATAAAGGGGGTAGCAATTATGCCAGTTCTCTTCATAAGCAGGCTGAGAGGCTCTTTAGCTCTTTGGATTAAAAAGTGCTAAGAAATCCAGGATTGTGCCCCTGCTCTAATCATCCATACCCTTCCTGCAAACCCAGTCCTTCAATATGTTATCTCCTGAATTCTCTTAGTTCTGCATATGGTCCTATCTCTGTTATGGCTAAGTAGCCCCAAGGAAATCTCTGACTCCTCCTTGTGCTTCTCATCAGAAGATATTCTGAATCGTTTTATCATGAAGTTCAGGATCCTTAGAGAATGATGTCGAACACACCTCTGTCAGACAGGTTTGCTACAAAAACACAGACCTATTAAGACAAAACAGCAACATTTGGGGAGACTGCTCTGCTTGGTGAGCTGCCTTTCCTGAGTCTGTTTCTTTCCATCGTTGCCTTCAGAGATGGTAAAGTTCTCAACTCTGGTGACTGTTTTTAGGCATTCCACCAAACAGTGCAATTTTCAGACAGGAAAGATAGCCTGATAATGTGAGTTGTAACATACTACCAAGATAATTCAAGTATCTTACCAGGTCTGTGTGTTTAGGTTCAAACTCGCTAGGTAAAATTTCAGGAACACTGGACCCCTAATATTTTGTTGCTCAATTTTTTTTTTTTTAATTTTTTTTTTCAACGTTTTTTATTTATTTTTGGGACAGAGAGAGACTGAGCATGAACGGGGGAGGGGCAGAGAGAGAGGGAGACACAGAATCGGAAACAGGCTCCAGGCTCCGAGCCATCAGCCCAGAGCCTGACGCGGGGCTCGAACTCACAGACCGCGAGATCGTGACCTGGCTGAAGTCGGACGCTCAACCGACTGCGCCACCCAGGCGCCCCTGTTGCTCAATTTTTAAGTGCTAAAGTTAATACAGTTTCTGGAATACAGGGGCCCACAAAAAATATCCACTGATATGGAATGAAGGTATGATTGATTGAACTAATTACATAGAATAACATGCAAATACCACAAAGAATAGTAACTCATTAAACATTCTTACTGGTCTTTAATGCCTTATTGTGAAAGCAATTTTTAATGGGGGAAAAATGGAAAGGAAATAAACAACAATTATGGAGTGTGTACTATATGTTTAGTGCTGTGCTAGGCTTGTTACACATATATTTATGTAGGATTAATATGTTTAATCCTCACAATTACCCAGAAGATCATCAATACAATGCCTACTTTACATTTGAAATGAGACTGCGAGAGTTCACATGACTTGTCTACAAAGTTGGTAGAAATGGAAAAAGTTGAGTAAAGGGTAGCCAGGAAACACTGAAAAGGGCGATGAGCTGGAGCCCTATCTTATACCACTTACAAAAATAAATTAAAGACTTAAATATAAAACATGAAACTGTAAAACTACTGGAAAAAAATTAAAAAGCTCCTTAATTCATTCTCAGCAATGATTTTTTGGATATGACACCAAAAACACAAGCAACAAAAGCAAAAAATAAATAAATGGGACCACACCAAATTGAAAGCTTCTGTAAGGCAAGAGAAACAATCAGCAAAATGAAAAGGCAATCTACTGGATGGGAGAAAAAAATTGCAAATGATGTATCTCAGAAGGGGTTAATAGTCATAATATATAAGGAACTCATATAACTCATAACAAATAATAACAATTTGATTTAAAACTGGGCAAGGAACTGAATAGACATTTTTCCAAAGAAGACATACAAATGGTCAACATGTACATAAAAGGGTGCTCAACATCGCTAATCATTAGGAAATGCAAATTAAAGCTGGGAGTTATCACTTCACACCTGATAAAAAGGCTATTTTTATTTATTTTTTTAAATGAAGGGGATAGACAAGTTCTTTTGTTTTTTTTTTTTAAGTTTATTTATTTATTTTGAGGGGGTGGCAGAGAGAGAGGGAGAGAGAGAATTCCAAGCAGGCTCTGTGCTGTCAGCACACAGCCCCTATCAGGGCTTGAACTCACAAATTGTGAGATCATGACCTGAGCTGAAATCAAGAGTTGGCTGCTTAGCTGACTGAGCCACCAAGACACCCCTAAAATGGCTATTTTTAAAAAGATACGAGAAACAAAAACACTAATTCAAAAAGATAGCTACATTCCCTTGTTAATAGCAGCTTTATAATAACTAAGACATGGAAACAATCTAAGTGTCCATCAATAAATGAATGGATAAAGAAATTGTAGTATATATATACATATATATGTATATATGTATATACATATATATACACACACACACACACACATATATATATATATATATATATATATATATATATATATATAAACACACACACACACATATATATATATACACACACATAGGAATATTATTCAGCCATAAAGAATAAGGAAATCCTGCCATTTGTAACAGCATGAATGGACATTGAAGGTATTGTGCTAAGTGAAGTAAGTCATACAGAGAAAGACAAATACTATCTGACCTCACTTACACATGGAATCCAAGAAAAACTGAATTCACAGAAACAGAGAGTTGAATGGTAGTGGTCAGGGACTGAGGAATGGATGCTGGAGTCACCAGAGCACCTTCCCAGGAATTAAAAAAGAGGGCAGTAGAAAGGGAACAATTGAAGGTAAGAAACAGAGGACACTTGGCAGCTCTTTCTAAAAGATCTACCAGATAATTTAAGGGGAAAGCTACCTTACAACACTTAAAATAGAATTTAACTTGCAATCATTTCATTTTCTACAAAACACATGTGTCTAAAACTAAAGTATTCCAGCACTGAACACTTTGATATCTTAGCTGGTGACAGAAGAGAAGCATGGCCAAAAATTCGGAAATATTCTTCTGTCAAGAGTCTTACTGTCCTGCTAGGATCTGCTATTTAATGTGTGAGTTAGTTCTGAGTATTTTATCTCATGTAAAAGTGCAGACCAGTAAGTAATGACTGATGGTGACCTGATTCAGAGGAGTCTTCAGTGAGGCATTTCTATCAAGTCTTATCAGAATTTTTAAAAGTCATGTGACTATCAGAGAGAGAATAAAAGTTGAATGAAACAGCTAATATCTGAGTGAGAAAAATGAAAAGTTTTTATTGAAGCATGAGGCTTGGAAATCTCCACTCCCCATCCTTATTTAGAGAGACAAAGACAAAATATACACATGTTCCTGTTCAAATATGGCCAATAATTTAATCGCTTTAATCTTACTGTGGAACCACAGATTACTATCTTAAATATTTGGGGCTCCAACTTTCATTAATTTAAGCCCCGTGTTTTCATTTGGACATTTACTTTTAATCAGTCTCTGCAATTGAGGCTGATTACCTTGAGTATTAGTAATAAGAATCAACTTGCTAATGACTTCTTTTCGCTCTTAAATTGCAGGATTAAGCACAGCCATTTAATCATATTCATTAGCATTTTTTTCACTGGAGAAACTAAATCAAATGCAAATACAAGAGTTCATTTTTCCATGCATATCCACACAAGCTTGTCAATAAATTTTTCTATTCTTTTCGGTCTTCCACTTTTATCTCCAGGGTCGAAAGCCACTTACTTGCTCTCCAAAATGTACTCGAAGCATCAAGTCAGATAATCATCAGGGAGAGTGAAGGCTGGAGCATTTATACCATCATAATCATCATTAATTATAGCAACAGCTGCTGTTGAACACTCATGAGCCAGGCACTGTTTACAAACTCCATATACATTTCAGATCAAATCTAAGAGGTAGGTACGCAAAGTATTTCCATTTGGCAGATAAGGAAATTGAGACTTAGAGAGGTTGAATAAGTAGCAAATATCAGAGCTCTTGTCTCTCTGCAAAGATGGTGCTCTTAATCACTGGACTGCCCCCACTCACTCATAAAACACTCACATTAAGTCACAGGATCCCTAGCTGTAAGCCCTTCAGAAAGGAAATGCCCCAGGCCAAGAAGTGTCTTGGACTAAATTAAGAAAGTGGATGCCATTCTAAATCCATCCATAGTCAGTTGGGCAGCAGGTGGGAATAAGGGCACCTGAGACATGATTCACATAGCATACAATTCACCCTTCTAAACTGTATAATTTTATGGGTTTTAGTATATTCAAAAAGTAATAAAATCATCACCACAATCTAATTTTAGAACATTTTCATCACCCCCAACCAAAGAAAACCCTGTACACATTAGCAGTCACTCCCTATTCCTCCCTCTCTCAGCCCCCAGCAATTACTAACCTACTTTGTGTCTTTATAGGTTTGCCTACTCCGATCATTTCATATAAATAGAATAAATCCACACAGGGTCTTCTGTGACTGGCTTCTCTCACTTTGCACAGCGTTTCCAAGTTTTATCTGTTCTGTCGCATGATTCCATACCTCATTACTTTGTATTGCTACATGATATTCCATTAAATGGATATACCACATTCTGTTTATCCCCTCAACAGTTCATAGAAAGTTGAGTTATTTCCACTTTTTAGCTAGTATGAATAATGCTACTACGAACACGCATGTACAAGTTGGTGCCCAACTCTTTGGGCATTTGCATCTTTGTCCTGGCTCCACTCCTGGCCAGATAAATGGGCCTGCAATAACAGGTCTCAGGCTCCCCTAGCACTGCCTTTTTCACGCTGTACTTTTTCAACGTTTTTTTTTTTTAATTAATTAATTAATTTATTTATTTATTTATTTATTTTTGGGACAGAGAGAGACAGAGCATGAACGGGGGAGGGGCAGAGAGAGAGGGAGACACAGAATCGGAAACAGGCTCCAGGCTCCGAGCCATCAGCCCAGAGCCTGACGCGGGGCTCGAACTCACGGACCGCGAGATCGTGACCTGGCTGAAGTCGGACGCTTAACCGACTGTGCCACCCAGGCGCCCCCACGCTGTACTTTTTCAAGGAAACAAGTTCACCCTCCTTGCAGATCTTTCTGCCCCCAAGCTCTTTCCAACTCTATCTAATTCTCCAAATATTTTGACACTAACTTCTACTTTTCTGGGCATTGATATTCATGGTGTTGATTCCATGCTCAAAAGCCTTGGCTAAGGCCTTGCCACTGAAGGGGTGACATCCTCATCCTGCCTCACCAGCTACACTCACTCCCTTCTATCTTTTGTCCTGGCATCTGCACCAGAAGCCCCTGCCTCTTCACACCACTCATTTCTACCTTCATCCAGTCTCTGCCCACCAGGAGTCTCCTAACACATCACTCTACCATCACATGCCCAGCTCTTCATTCATCCAGCAAACACTGCTGGATTTCTGTTAAGTACCTAGGCATTGGAGACATCAGAAGATGAACTGGAAAAGATCCCTGGTCTTGCAGAGTCCATATCCAGATCTGAGTGCAGCAGGGAAGGAGGGGGTTGGTTGGAGAGGGTGAATAGATATGTTAACAGACAATAAAGAAACAATGTAGTTATGCAGAAATGACCTATTTGTCCAGTTCTACCAGTGACTCATTCAGTCTTTACAGAGTTTTTTTTTTCTCACTCTAGATGAAATATTTGATTTTTTTGTGTGTGTACAGAGAATGCAAAAAAAAAATGGTTATTAAGCCCCACTTGCCCCAAGCAGTGGCTGAGGCTGGAGAGTAGGATGCATTCTCGGATTGCCCTGGACAGCCACATCTGCACCCTGTCAGTATTATCAAAATTGCCATGACAATGACCCAAGGGTTCTTCCTTGGATAAACCCTGTAAACATTCAGCTGATTTCAGCCAGACCCAACTGCATGCCCTTGAGGTTTGCATGTTGTAAAAAGAAGGGGGCAGGGAGACCTGAAGCAAGAGAGAAGAGGCCAGTGGAGGCTGCTCAACCTTGTAATAATATTCAGCTTAAACATGCAGGAAACTCACTGCTTACCTCCCTTTAAACATGTTGCAGTAGAACTGTAGGAAGTTCAGAGCACACTGCAAGTGTCTCAAAGTCTCATAACTTTTCCTCACTATTGACCACAGGAGGGTACACCTGTGCAGAACAAATGAATGCATATTTAATTCCCTAAGAGTTCTTATTCGGACAGCTTGGCCTTTGCTAGATTGTGATGTCATTTAGTTTTCAGAGTCCTGGCTTCTACTCACTCAAACCTCCCCTTCCCACCTTGCTCTCTGATTCAAATTGAAGATCAACTTCCCTTGTCCTACAGACGGGCCCACTGAGGCCCAGAAAATAAAGAGACTAGATACTCATCAGTTAAGATATTGTAGATGAAATGCCTTTGTCAGAAGAAGGCTGCACTAGATGACCTCTAATTCTGTCCCAACACAAAGGCTCTACAATTCTAAGACTTGTCACAAAGGAACCCCGCTATTTAGAGATAAGGCCTGGACCAGAACCCAGACCTATTCCCTGCCAGTCTAGAAGCCACTGGAGGATGAACCCCTGTTCGTCTTTGCTGATGAATACACCACCAGTTTGGATTTTTCAGCTCAGATCTTAAACATCTGTTAAGCACCATGTAAACATTATCCTCATAATTTTCACAGGAAGAGGAGGAGATGGGTGGAAGAGTGAAGGAATAGAGCAAAACATGTGAAACTCTCTTCTTGCAACTGAGATTTCCCTTCAAAGCTGAAAATACAAACACATTTTGCAAATCATGTTCCACTTTTTAATAAAAGGCAAGTGTCCTGTAAAAGGATTTTACTTTGAATTCTTATAAAGGGAACAATCTTTGTTGTAAAGTGAATGGCCACTCCTTAATATGTTAATGTAGGATATTTCAATTTTGATTAAAGTTCTATCTGTATTCTGGTGGTCATTTTACAGATACTAACACCAAGCTCCCAAAATGGAGTTATGTCTAATCCAAGAATATCCTGGAACAAACTCTGCACTGACATGACTCTCAAATCCCTTCCTCAACCACCCAACCTCACAGGGAACTTCATCTGATCTCTTCACCTTGCCTACGTCAAAGCCCAGAGCTCCAAGTTGGCCATAACTTGAGGTTTTTTAAGCAAGGCTTTCAAACAACCTTGTGCTGGATACTGGCATGGAAGAATAGGCCCATGTCCCTGACATACAAAGCCAATCTGAGTTCCCCTAATCCCGAAGCAATCCCCTGCCTGCTGGGTCTTATTGCTTAAAAGGAACATAAGCTCCTGTGACACTGACCTGGACAAGTGCTGTGTATTTGAGAAGACAGGGAAAAAGGACAAACAGAAAACATCTTTAAGCGCATTATCAGCCTGCTTGATTTCTGCAAACTGCTCCAGTCAGCCTGACCTCCATCTCTGCAAGAGGGACCCTTGAGACCACGGGCTGGCAAAGCATGGCTCCCTGGGAAGTGGTGAGATGCAGGAACAAACTGTTCCTTTTTTCAGAACAAGCAACCGAGCACACTCACCCTTACTGGAACAAAAAGCATTAAATTATTTTTTTCCTCCCACTTTCCTTTAATGTTACAACCACTGAATTCATGCTGTTATTGACCAGGCCACTCATTTGCCAATTAAGCACATGTGGCAGCTCTTAAAATGTTGTTAGATGCTGATGACTATCTCTTATAAAGGTATCTTATTTCCTCCAAGCTATTGGAGTCTTCTGTCTCCAAGTTGGCTGTATTCTTTTGGAAGACTCAGGCAAAGTTCCTATGTCTTTGCTTTACCCACAGAGTCTTGCTAATGTTTGGGATAGAATTGGCACTCAATACACTTGTTAATCTCTGGGTGAGAATTTTTTAAGGGCTTATAGCCATTATGAATCTCAAGTCTACAAACTAAGGGATACCAAAAAAACCTACTTCTTTATTTTTATTAAATCAAATTAATTTCCATTTTGACTTCTCATCCTCCTAGACTTGCAAGAATTTCGATCTCCGGCATTACCAGGGTCTCCTTCCTCCTCAGCGTCTCTCCAGAATCTAGTATCCTTCCATGGTGCTCAGAAAATCAGGGTAAGGGCCTCTGGACCTCTATCATCATGTTCACTGCTGAACTCCACAGTGAACTATGAAGTCTGGTATCTCTGCTTCAATGACCAGCCAAAAGTAAAGGAATTTTTGCCTTTGAGAGCTAAGGGGTCTAAAGCTAGGCTCTGAAGGTTGATCATTCACCCTCCCTTGAAATCTTGCCACTGCTTTGGGCAAGGTGCTCTCATGCTGCTGAGCCCGAGTCCTCACAGGGCTTTCTCACTGTCTTCCCCCAGTCCTGGTGTCTTGTTGGAGTTCCAGAGAAATCACCTTTCCATTCCTCTTGCTCTTGAGGGCATTCCTCAGTCTCTTCAGTGGGGTCACCAAGGTCAGTCGGGGCAGTCTCTTATTCAGTCCACAATTAGGAAGTCAATCTGCTTACTAAAAGGAGGAAGCAGACCGTTCTACTTTGGGGCAATGGAACAAAGGACAGAAAAGACCATGTATGGAAAGAAAAATAGAGATACTTTGCATATGATTGGGTTCTTTAATTGTAAGCAATTGAAACTGACTCTAAAAAATACAGACAGAATAATAATAATAATTTGTTGGGACAACAGACATTGGGTAATGTCCTAGAACTGAAGAAAGATCTGAACGAGCAGTCCTCAAGAAGGACAGAAAAGGAACAGTTCCAAGAATTTCAGTCAGTATCTCACAGATGAAAGAAGAATGACTCAGCTCCAGCCACCACTCGCCACTGAACACTAAACTCCCAGGGAAGAGTCTGATGGAGCTAACCCAGGTCATGTGCTTGCCACCTCTTGGATAAGAGAGTTGAAGGCCAAAGAGTACTTAGACCAATAGGTTAACCAAACACATTAAAGAGGGGACAGAGGGTTCCCCTAAAAGAAAGCAGATTGCTGCTACCAAATGGAATGAACACTAAGTTTGCAAGATGACCAGTGACCACCATAGACAGAAGAAAGCCTTTCCAAGTAACAAGCTGCCAAGGGCAGGGCATCGTGTGTGGAGGAGAGCAAAACATCCACGCCATAATAATGACATCTGATACTTAAAATGAACCTGGAGAACCATTGCAGATGCAAAAACCAAGAGCTGGATGAAGAAAAATAGTACAAATATTAATATGAGGAAATAATCACGCCACACCATACTGTGTGGGAAGAGATAAGAATAGGCCACATGCTATAGGATCAGGCTATTTGGAAACAGTTGGAAAAGAAAATTACAGAACAGACCAAAAAGAGGACTATTTTCTTAAGAATAAATATTTTATCATTTATCTTGAAAGAAGCAACTTGAAATTTATTCAAGAATATCACTCCAAAAACATATGTCATTGCTATATAAAAGTATGTCTAGGCTACCCATGTAGAAAAATACACATAATTCTCAATTATATGTGAGTTCATCTATTGTCAACTAATTTCTTTATGGTCTTCACAATGTCCCCAGTTAAAGAATCCATCCTGCTATTACTAAATATTGATACCTAGACTGGATATCATTCCAGGGAAGATTCCGAGCACCAACATGGGGAAACCAGCTAAGCATGGACACTTAGAGATGGTGTGTCAAGACTTATTTCTCTGTATGTGCACTGCATGTGCATAAAAACTGAAATGTAGAAATTTAAAAACAAAAAAAAAGCTATGTCAGGGCAGTATTTCTCAAACTAGTATCCTACATATTAGCTCTCTGGGATTTTCTTGAGGGAAGGGGAAAGAATGGGGTTTCATGAATTAAAGGAAACAGAGCCTAGAAATCAGAAGTCTCCCATTAGAAGACCACTGGCCAGGTGGTCTCACTGGCCAGGTCTTGAGGACCAGGATAAGAAAAGTGACTGAAAACAAAACAGAAACAAAAACTATACAACAGCTGAGTGAGGTATCCCATATAGGAAGCAAATCATCAAAGGAGTGGGTAGTAGTGACCTAGGGCCTACAGGTCATATCCCTTTGTTCAACCATAAGCTTATCTTTCCTTTTCAAGAGTAACTCATTCAGCAATGATACGGATAAATCTCAGAATAATTACACTGAGTGAAAGAAGCCAGACAAAAACAAGTATATGATTCCATTTAAATAAAGTTCTAGAATATGCAAACTAATTAAGAGTGACAGAAGGCAAGCCAGTGGTTCACTGGGTAGAAGAGGGTGGGGTGGGTGGAAAGCAGAGGGCTAACTTACAAAGCTACAGGGAAAACTTTTGGTGGTGATGGATATGTTTGTTTTCTTCACTGTGGCGATGGTTTCACATGTGGTGATGTCAAACACATCAAACTGTACACTTTAAATATATCTATGTTCCTGTATATCAATTAGACCTTGATAAGGCTCTTTTAAAAAAAGAATATGTGAGGGGCGCCTGGGTGGCGCAGTCGGTTAAGCGTCCGACTTCAGCCAGGTCACGATCTCGCGGTCCGTGAGTTCGAGCCCCGCGTCAGGCTCTGGGCTGATGGCTCGGAGCCTGGAGCCTGTTTCCGGTTCTGTGTCTCCCTCTCTCTCTGCCCCTCCCCCGTTCATGCTATGTCTCTCTCTGTCCCAAAAATAAATAAAAAACGTTGAAGAAAAAAAAATATATATATTAAAAAAAAAAAAAAAAAAAAGAATATGTGAGCTTTAATATATAACAGAATTTCTCAGCCTCAACTATTTGGGGCCAGACAATTCTTGGGGGTGGGGGGCTGTCATATATCATTGGGTATTTGGCAGCATCCTTGGCCTCTACCCACTACTATGATAACCAAAAATTACTCCAGAAATTGCCCAGTGTCCTCTGCTGGGAAGGGAGGAAGGGGGAGAAACACCCCCAGTTGAGAACCACATGTCTGTAAGGATTCAGCAGTTTACAAAGGAGGTAAAGGAAGAGACCAACCCCAAGGAATCCATTCAGACTGAGCCATCGGTGCTGTGGGTTGCACAGAGCTGCAAGTCAGAGGGCAGAGCAGGGGTGGCTGGAAGACCGTGAGGCTCCTACTGGCAATGCTATGAGATGCCAAAGCCAGTGCTAGAGGAGCAGAGAAGCCTTGGATGATAGCAAGACTCAAGGGAAAAGTGAAAAGGATGTTAATATTAACTTGAGCTTGTTCATATTTCCCCGAGTTATTTTATTCATATTATCTTATGGGTCTTTACAAGGTGCATGCAAGGAGAAGAGAGGCGAATATTACTCTCCTCATTTTCCAGACCTAGAAAGAGTGTCCATCAGTCTCTGAGCTCCTAGGTCGCTGAGCACAGTGTTAGCAAAGGAGGATTAGATGACCCCTCACCTAGTTAGAGTTGCCAGATAAAAATTCTGAAGGGCTATAATTAAGGATTCTTAATCTCTGATGGCAATCCAACAAGTAAAAAGCTGTGAAATTGCAGGTGAGGAATTTAGTTTAGGAAGTTTAGCTTAAGGAAGCATTTCTGGGGTGAGTCTTACCAGACAAGGAATGTATGATTGAGAGATGTTGAAGAACATCCTCTTCTGGTTCTTTTTTTTTTTTTTAATTTTTTTTTTAACGTTTATTTCTTTTTGGGACAGAGAGAGACAGAGCATGAACTGGGGAGGGGCAGAGAGAGAGGGAGACACAGAATCGGAAACAGGCTCCAGGCTCTGAGCCATCAGCCCAGAGCCTGACGCGGGGCTCGAACTCACGGACCGCGAGATCGTGACCTGAGCTGCAGTCGGACGCTTAACCGACTGAGCCACCCAGGCGCCCCATCTTCTGGTTCTTAAAAATAGGAGGAACTTACTTCACTGGGATGACTTAAAGTTACTGACAGAGGCAGAACGATAAATCAGAGGGCCCTGCCCATCCCTTCCAGCCCTGTGCATCTTTGTACAATGTAAGAGGAGGGGAGAGAATTCAGGAATGAGGGACTGGAGGTCGTTTGAATTGAGATGCTAGATTCATCCTCAGCATGTTTAGGAAGATGTTAGATTTCAGTGCATCCAGAACCAACCCTGTTTTCTGCACTCTTTCTTCACAGATATTGAAACCTTTCCTTTGGAAAAACATAATCATTTATATGTAGTGGAAGGTCACAGTGCCCCCCCCTCGAACAGAAGAAAGTATTGCTCCCCAGAAGAACTGCAGACCTGTGCAGGAGGTAGAGAGAGATTTGGGGAAGAGGCCTTCATGAACCACCCAGGTGATACCAAGTATTCCACGCCTCCCACAGCTCCAAAAACCCTGTTCATCCTCATCGCAGGCTGACCATTGCAAGCAGTACAGTGCTGATCACAGCAAGAGGATTCACTTCACCACACCAACATTCTGGCTGGAACCTAGTTATCAGAATTTAATGATGCTCCTTGGGTGTGTTTATGATGGGCGAATATGTTGATGACCATGCTTTCATTTTTGGAGTGCCTTTCTTCTCAAATAGTTCAAGGAATGTTCCATGTGGGCTTTTTAATATTTTAATTACATAGTAACAACTTTATGGTGAAATATAAGCAGAATCATCAAAAAGGAAAAATCCCAGCCCTTTTCACCATAAAACCTAAACGAACGTCAAAATACAATGGTCTCTCCTTCCTTTAAAACTGTACAGATATAATTTTTTGCAATTGCAGTCAATGCACCCATATTATTTTAAGATTTTACAGGGTTTCGTATGTAGCAAAGCCATTCCCTCACTGTGATCTATTGAAAGTCAGCCCTCAACATGAGGGTGAAAAACAAAAAAAGACAAACAACAAAAAAATTTTATTTTAGTTAACATTACAGAATCTAGATTTTTTTTTTGCCTCCCTATCTCATTTACATATTTTAAAAGCCATGTGGTATTCAGTTTGTTAATACACCAGATCATTTAAACAAAGTGCCATGGTTTGGTCATTCACATTGTTTTCCATAAAAGAAAGAAAAGTCCTAATGAGAATATTATAGTTATCTCCCAACACTTTGACCATTCATTCATTCATGGAGCAAGATGGCACAGAAAGATGGAAAAACCTTGAGTCTTTGGCAGCATCTTATTGCTGTCATACTGGCTCTGGGCTGCCTACCACCTAAATCCCTACTTCTTGAAGCCACAGTATGAAGTTTTTAGTTGCAACTAAAAGCAATCCTAACTGATATATCCCTTAACCATTTCTTTATGTCCACCCCTCCCTCCTTCCTTTGCTCAAGTCTCTGGGGGGGGAGGCACTGCTCTTGCTATTGGAACTAGCCCTCTGTGTGCATTCTTGGTCCCCATCCCCTCCCCTGCCTCCACTTAGACCATGTTCATGATGTCCTTTCTTATTTGCATCCTCTATCTCTCCCTCCACTCTGGCTCCTTTTTATGTCTACTAAAGAACCTGTTAGGATCTCCCTTCCCTTTACCCAGCTCACTCCTAGAGTAATGCTCTCTTCCTCTTCTTCCTTTTGCCACCTAACTTCTTGACCAACTTGTCTGTGCACACCCATCCTCATAGTCTCTTCCATGCTGTCACCCCCAAAACTGTGGAACCAGCAATAAGTTCACCAATGACTTTCTAGTTAGCAAGTCCCACAGCCTTTTCAGTCTCTATCCTCTCCAGCTTTCTGCATATGGCCCTTCAGATCACCTTTTCCTTCTTCTTTAAACTTTCTTTGAAAGTATAAATACATTATGTAGATTTTGAAGAGAGTTATTTTAAATGATTGAAAAAAAATGAACACAGAACTGCACCCATCTATTTCCTTTCCTTTCCTAGAAGCCACTACAATGTAGCAAGGTCTTTTTTTAAATACACTCTCTCCACCTTCCTCCCAAAAAAGGAATCATCCAAAGGATAAAGACAATGAGAGAAGAAATAGTTTCTGGCAGCCATGAGACAGCTCAGGCCTCCATCTATAGGAGTGTAATTGACCAAGGGCCCCCTGCTGGGTTTTGAAACCCACCTCTACAGCTGAGTTGCAGGCCGTGCTTCCCCAGGGCGGCTGTCAACTTACGAATGAGCATGGCATTCCCAGGAGACATAAGACCTCTACAACAGTCACCTTTGGCTCACGTGTTTCTGCCAGTCTAGCTGACCAGCCTTACACTACACTATGGTCTAGGGTGCTTCCACCCAGCCTCCTTTCCTTCTCTCCCTCATTGCCATCTCTCTGCGATGCTCTCTCAGCCTTTTCTGGCTCCCTCCTCACTTTCTCTCACTCAGATGATTTCCTAATAAAATCCCTGAGCATCAGGGATCATCTTGGAATCTGCCTCTTGGAAGACCCATACTAATTCATAACTGCAGGTGAAAGATTTCAACAAATATTTGGAAGATAACAAGCAGACGGAAGAGCAGTAGCTGATGTAAGCAGTGTGACCCAAAAGCCCAGTGGGAAGGAATGCTGATAAGCATTAAGCCAATTCCACTTGTAGATCCACAGAGTCTCAGGATTTGAAAATGTAACTTATTGCAGAAGCTGAGGGGTGGCTGTGGCGGGGGGGGGGGGGGGGGAGTGGGGCTGAAACCAGCTCTATTTGTAGAAAATCTATATCCAGAGAGATTAGGCCATTAGATCCTCTCCCCAACCTTGCCTACCCTCTACCGGCTAACCCATGCCCAAACTCCTGACCCATAGAAACTTATAATAACAACTATGTGTTGTTTTTAGGCTGCTTAATTTGTGGTAATTTATTATACATCAATAGAAAATTAAAACAGATAGCAAAAAAACATGTATTATTTAGAAATGAAGCCAATGCCAGGGTTTTAGGTGAAGGAAAGATGATGAGAAAGTATTCTACTTTTCAATATTAGGTATGGCTTTATATTTGGATAGTTCTAGCAGGGATATTACTTTGATGGGAAAAAATTGTTTATTTTTGAGAGAAAGAGGGGATTGGGGGGAAGGGGCAGAGAGAGAGTGGGACAGAGGATCCAAAGCAGGCTCCACATGGGGCTCAAACCCACAACCCGAGATCATGACCTGAGCTGAAGTTGGACGCTCAACCACCTGAGCCACTCAGGTGCCCCAATGCAAAAAAAAAAAAAAAATTGTTTAAGTAAAATCTTAAACATACTATTAAGTGACTGTTAAGGTGGGTGCTAAAACCCAAACCTTAAGGTGCCAAAACCTTAAGGTTTTGCCTAAAACCGCAAAAGTCAGTCCCAGCAGAGTCTGAGGGGAAGATGAAAGCCCAAAGCGGGAAAGACCAAGATGCGGATATAAAGTGCAAAGGGTCAGAGGTGGTCTCCTAAGCTCCATAAAGAGGCAAGGGGTAGAAGGAAGATTTGGAAATCAAACCAGCGAGGAGGGCAGTTAGGATGTTTACAGAGCTACCCTGGCCACCTGAGATTCACATAACTGCTCAAAACACCAACTGGTATCTGCGACTTGCCTTATACATCACCAAGCACACAGAGCATGATTTAGACGTGTGGGACTAAGACAGAAAATGACTCCATTCTTCTCTCCTCAAAGGAACATGTCTACATTATTGGACATACAATGTAAATATTGGTTTAGATCCTTTCTTATTTGACATATCCAACTCTCCTATGTTTCTAAATAAGTCAAATTATTACAAATTACTTTTTAATATTTCAGTGATTGTTTCTTTGATTAAGTGAATCATAATTTTTTTAAATCACTATAATACTGCCTAATATTCAGGTCATCTCATATAAATACTCCCATACTGAACATCTTCATTCTCATGGCATTTTTATTCTGTTCAATCATTCACTTTGGAAAAGTCTCAGGTTTAGAATCCCAGGGTTGAGGGGCATATACATATGCCTGGATCTAGATGAGAACTACCATATTGCTTCCCAAAAGGCTTAAATCATTTCAAACGAGTGAGTGTATTTGTTTTACAATTATTACTCACTTGGTGTTTCCTTTAAGTGGCCCTTCTCTTGGCTAATTTAGTGTAAGTCAGGTCATCCGTAGGGTTTTAAGTTTTGTATCTTTAATTTCAAGGTAGAATAAACTTTTCTTTTGTGTTGGCCTATCATTTGTCTTACTGCTTGCATGGATGGTCTATTCCCTCTAGTCTACCTTCTGCCTGACTGTCCTTGAACCCATCTGATGGCTCCCCTGATTCTTCCTCCCTCTGGTAGATGTGCCAGGCTGCCCCACTTCTCATCCACCACTCTCTCCCCGGATTTCATCTGCTATTCTGGAGCAGAGTTTCTCAGAGAGGGGACTGGGGTCCCTTCTCCAAAAAAAAAAAAAAAGTCACTTGAGACACTTTGAAAATGTATATTTCCTGTCATGATGCCAAAGGTACAGAAGCAGACTCTCCCAAAGTACACCCCCCTAAGTCTCCTTCTCAAGCAAATTCTCTAAAGTTTGAGAATCGCTGATGTAAGATCCCCAGTATGATTCCGCCATTTCAGTTTCCCTTGCCTGGCACCAGGGCAAGTCAGCTGCCTCCTGGATCCCTCCAGTCAGACGCCCTTCAAGCTCTATATATCATCTCCAGCGCTGCCCACCCCTCATGGGCACCCTCCAAGCCTGCTGATCCCCTTTTGCTGAAATCTGTCCTTCCAGTATGTCAGCCCCACATGCACAATTCAGTACGGATGGCTACTTCCAAACTAGTCTCTGAAGGAGAATCCCCTTTTGATACAGGCCTTGCAGACCCTAGGATAATAACTGACCTCTCTGTTTGTCCACACGCCACATGATGTCCATAAAGCATAATTCAATGTGACAGAAATTATCAGAAAGATATTAGCAGCTTCAGGTTGACAGGCAGGCATCTCTAATGGAGTCCTACCAAGTCTCAGCCGCCCCAGCCCCACACCGAGCTCCCTAGGGCAGGATGAACACAGGAAGGGAAGAGAAGAGGGCTGCTGCCTCCACACAAACAAGCCTGGAGGTTTCCTTCACTCCCCAGCCTCCAGGCTCTGTTCTGGATGCATCTGAGAGCAAATCCAAGGTCCTGATCCTGGCATAGGTCTGATGGGAGGAAGCTTCCTGCAGACACTCCCTGCCCTCAATGAGGTGCACCTAAGCTCTACGCACCCAGCGTCTTCACACCACCTCGGGCCTTCAGAAACTATTCTGCAAGTATATAATCGAATGAAGATATAATGAATCAGATGAAGATATAATCAAATCAATGTGCTCCCACCCTGTGCTTTATTTTCATTTTTAAAAACAGGGTAATATTGGGGCACCTGGGTGGCGCAGTCGGTTAAGCGTCCGACTTCAGCCAGGTCACGATCTCGCGGTCCATGAGTTCGAGCCCCGCGTCAGGCTCTGGGCTGATGGCTCGGAGCCTGGAGCCTGTTTCCGATTCTGTGTCTCCCTCTCTCTCTGCCCCTCATCCGCTCATGCTCTGTCTCTCTCTGTCCCAAAAATAAAATAAAATACATTAAAAAAAAAAAAAAAAAAAACAGGGTAATATTTAACCTACAGAGATATACTGATAACATTGGGATTTATAAACCCTGAATATCCACATTGAAAGATGGAGGGAGAGGGGCACCTGGGTGGCTCAGTCGGTTAAGTGTCTGACTTCCACTCAGGTCATGATCTCATGGGTTCGTGGGTTTGAGCTTCGCATGGGGCTCTGTGCTGACAGCTCAGAGCCTGGAGCCTGCTTCGGATTCTGTGTCTCCTTCTCTTTCTCTCTCTCTCTCTCTCTCTCTCTCCCTCTCTGCCCCTCCTGCGCTCTCTCTCTCTCTCTCTCTCCCTCTCTCTTTCACACACACACACACACACACACACACACACACACACACACATACACTCTGTCTGTCTCTCTCTCCCAAACTGGATAAGCATTAAAAAAAAAAAAAAAAAGATGGAGGGAGAAGAAGATGGATCCAGGCAATCTCTCCTCTCACTACTAAATCCACACATTATATCCATCCAGTTCAGTGAAGCGGTTCTTTGCTATAAAGTCAGACACCTGAAAATTTGTGAATAAATCCTTTTTCTCAACGTGGATTCCCAAGTCAGTATTCTCAAAGTGTGTCCTGAAGAAACATCTGTCCCCGTCTATACTACAGCCTCTTAGAGCTTCAGAATACGTGTTAAAAGTTCTCAGAAACTGTCTAGTAAAAAGCTTTAACTTTTTTAACCCAATTTTTCCCAAATTTCTTCAGTTTGGACACCTTTTCTCTAAATACTGCCAATGAGCATGGCAGGCAACCAGTATCCTGTGGTGTATACATTTTGATAAATTCTACATCCATTTTTTAAAATTCAAATCCTGTTTCCTTGTTGATTTATTGCATCATTTCAGAAAGTTTTCTCTCCTTCCTTCTGTTGGCTCTACCTAATATTTTAGCTTGAAATTTGATTTCTATACCAAGGTCACAAGTTTACTAGGAGGCCTTCTCTAAAATGGAAAGAAAATGCTTGGTGAATTATTTAGTGAAGTGCAGCTTCTCTAAAAAGAAGAATAACGTGGCTCTATGCCACTACCTCTTTGTGCACTCATTCGGCATTCATTCATTTGTTCATTCACTCCTGCCTCCAGCCCATTCCCAGAAGCACAGTGATAGATACTGTCAATGCAAAGGAGAAAAATTCACTTTGCTTGTGACGAGTCCTATCACGGAGGTAAGAACAGAAAAGCCCCATTTCTTTCCTGAGAGTGGGTGGGGGAAGTAGCGGGTCAAAGAAAGGTCAGAGATAGTAGAGAGAGTAGAGATTCGAAGTTTGGGTTGCAGGTAAGAGGCTCAACTCCAATGAACTTGATTCAGCAAAAGAAGGAAGTGTGGGCTCATTACTTGGTAAGTCCAGGGGAGGAGCTGGCCTAAGACTATTTGCCCACATAGGTCTCTCATCACCATTTTTCTCCCTATAGCTTTAGCCACTGTCAGAGAGGCATTTTTTTCATGAGACAAGGAGGACAGCAGCCCCCAATTCATTCACATCACTTCCAGTCACATGATGACCAAAAGGGCCAAGCCCCTTCTCTAACCCTCTCTGTGGGTCAGCCTTAGAGGAGTCTCATGCCCGAGGAATGTCTCACCTACCACTCCCAGACCTACCCTCAGGGCCAGGGCCAGGGCCCCCATCAGCCTGCAGCTTCTAGTTAGTTCCCCCTAAGGCCACACTGGTGGTGGCACATCCAATCACATCTCTGATTCCACACCATGTAGGCAGTGAAATGGAAGACGAAATTTCCAAGCAAACTACAAGACGGGTTGCACAAAATTTCTGAGTGTAACTTTCAGGGATCACCTTTTTTGTTCTGTTCTGTTTTGTTTTGTTCCAGGTGGTAAGGTGAGAAGCTCACAGGCGTAACTGTATTTTTCTTTTCTTACACATTTTTTTTTTCCCTCTGCCCTACATTCACCTTTTCTTCTGAGGGAAAGGTAAAACTACTGCTTTTAAGAGGAACAAGTATCTGTTATGGTGCTTACTAATAGGACATATGTTCAAGAATCAGAAAATCTTGCCTATTCCACTTGAGGTTTTTTTTATTATTTTGTCCACTTCCTCCAACTCCAATGTCTTAGTATGACATCAAGTGTTACTGAGTTCTGATCTAGTCAGGCATAAAAACAGGATCCATAATCTTGTGAAATTGCTCACCCCTTCCCCAAAATTAAAATAAATTTAAATTTAAAAATTAAAATAAACTGATAGCTACTTAAAAAAAAAACACATCTGGGGATGCCTGGGGGTGCTCAGTCAGTTACACATCCAACTCTTGATTTCTGTTCGGTTCATGATCTCACAGTCATGGGACCAAGCCCCACATCAGGCTCAGTGTTGATCTCAGAACTTGCTTGGTATTCTCTCTCTCTCCCTCTTTCTCTGCCCCCTTCCCTGCTTGTGCTCTCTCTCGCTCTCGCTCTCGCTCTCCCTCTCGCTCTCGCTCTCAAAATAAATAAACTTAAAAAAAAAGCGCCTCAGCATTACAACCAGTTGAGCAATGTTACACACACTCGTTCACACACACACACACACACACACACACACACACACACACACATACACACTCTACTACTACCACTATTTGTATGCATGTGCTTACATACACCAGGTTTCTTTAGCAATGCACCAAATTCTTAGGCTTCTCTCAGAGTCCTCAGTAAGGATTCTGGAGCTTTGTCTTCCCAAAGCAAATTTAATTCTAAAATTGCTACTTTAGCGTTTCACCAATTATGCCTGGGTACCTTATGAATCAGAATTACACGGCGGGAATCTTGTTAAAATGCAGACTCCTGGGCCCCTCTCCATTCCAACCAAATCAGAATCTCTCTAGGGAGGATGTTCCAGGAGTCTTTGTTTTTAAATTTTCCCAAATGATACTTCTGCATCCTAAAATGTAAGAAGCCCTGTTCCAGAATTTTGGAGAGTTTTTTTTAGGATTCCTGAGTTGTGCTGTCAGATACTTCTGTAGCTCTAAGGATAAACTTCTTATGAATTCCATGAACTCTAGTTTGTCAGTAAAATATAATAGCAATCCTCATGGGCCATGCTTTTTTGAAGTTCTATAACAGAAGTAACTATAAGCATAGTTATAGTACACAGAATTCCTTCAGATTTAGAAATATCTACTCTGGGGTGCCTGGGTGGCTTGGTCAGTTAAGTGTCCAACTCTTGATTTTGGCTCAGTTCATGATCTCACAGGCTCCATGCTAACAGCAGGCTCCATGCTTGGGATATTCTCTCTCTTTCTCTCTCTGTCTCTCTCTCTCTCTCTGTCTGTCTCTCTCTCTTTCTCTCTCTCTCAGAATAAATAAATAAACTTAAAAAATCTACTCTAAATAAGTCACATATTAATGAGTAGGATAGGCCAATTCCATTGTAACAAACTTTTGTGATTATGATGAACAATTCAATGTAATTTTGTTAAAATAGGTACATTACAAGAACTGACATAATTAAAATCCAACTGAAATTAATCACAGAAAAATTTTATGAAAACTCATTAAGGTTGTGAGTTTTCTTTGAAATGAACAACTTCCCCCATTCATAAACAGGCCTTTATCTCCAATCCAAGACAAGCAATAAGAAGTCAATATACACAATCTGACTCCATCCACCACTAATACAGTAGGAGCTGTCCACAAAGTCCTTGCATTTTAAAACTAGAAGAGACTTGGGGTGCCTGGGTGGCTCAGTCGGTTAAGCGTCCAGCTTCAGCTCAGGTCATATCTTGTGGTTTGGGAGTTCAAGCCCCGCGTCAGGCTCTGTGCTAACGGCTCAGAGCCTGGAGCCTATTTCGGATTCTGGGTCTCCCTTTCCCTGTCCCTCCCCCACTCATGCTGTCTCTCTCTCAAAAATAAGTAAACATTAAAAAAAATTTTTTTTTGTAATAAATAAAGCTAGAAGAGCCTGGGGATTATGCACTCCAACCCCCTCTCAGATGAAGAAACTGAAGACCAAATCACACTGTCAATGACAGAACAGAAAAAAAAAAAAAAAATCCAGATGTCCTGATGGCCCAGCCCTCAACGATACCCAAGCACAAAATCAAATGGTTCTTCAGGGGTGAGTGGAAGCAACCATTCTTTTTACATAGCAGATATGCTTTGAAGTAAAAAAAAAAAAAAAAAAGGCCACATAAGATGTAAGATTTAAAATAAATACCACTGAGGCACCTTGAGTTATTCATTCCTTCTCTCCTGTAATTCAAGCTACATGGTAGAAAGGTTTGAAAAAACCTGGTGCTATTCCAACTTCCCTACCAAAATCTGATATATTAAAAGAGGAGAGAAGATGTGACCCCAAAGTAGTCATGAGTAATCACCTGATACCTATCCAGACTGATCCAGTGTGGTTGAGAATAAATCAAGCAAGGCTGTTAAGCACTTCTCAGATGATTTACTAAACATAGGCTATAGGTCTGTACTTGGGTTTCATTTTTTCATTCTGTTATTCAATAGATATCGACTGAGTACCTACCTACTAGGTGCTAGAATCTATGACATGTTCTAGCAACACTAAGATCAACAGACAGGGGGAAGGACAACTAAAGCTATATCATTACAATGTGTTATATTACAGACTATAGAATCAGGTGTCATGGGCACAGACTCAGGTTGTGTCAAAGAAGATGTTACAGTGAAAATGACATTGAGCTAAGTCTTAAAGGACAAGCAGGGGTTTCATTAATGGAATATGCAAAAGGAAGAGAATATCATTCCAGGCAAATGGGTAGCATATGCAGAGGTATGAAAGAGAAGTATGAAGAGAACAAGTAAGCAGTTGGAGAGAGGGGTCCAACAAAGAAAGACAGCATTATAGACATTAGCTTTGTTTTTTGTGCCATCTAGCACAACATGGAAAAAGCCAATTTTTTTTAAATAATAATTTTTAAAAATCTACCTTCCTTGGGCCAAAAACTCACAAGAGACTACATACTGGTGACTGAGACATCTGACCTTGAGAGCTGGTTTCAAACAAGAAAGAAGGATATCTGTTCTTTCTTTTCCTGTCTCTAGAGTCTTAGACACTTTCCAGGCTCTCAAAGTCCACCTCTTCCAGAAAGACTTCCAGGATTTCCAGAGTCTAAACAGAGTCATTGTAAGGTAGGGCATGGGGGGGGGGGGGGGGGAGACAGGGGAGGGGGAAGTGCTTTAATGATGAAATTAAATAAGGGAAATTATGCATTCCCATAGTTAACCGTAAAATTGTCTCCTTTCTAAATCCTTGGTATGCAGATCATACAGTAATTTTTTGCACTGGTAAAAGAAAGTGGGTGATAGACCTAAGTTCAAACAAGTTTCCACTACTTAATAACTGTGTGACTTTGGGGAAGTCGCATAACATCATTTTTCTGGTTGCAAACACCCTGCTAGTTTGTTGTGAAGCTTAGACATGACTTGAGGGAGGGTACCTGCCACAGGGTCTACTCTGTAAGGGGCCTCTCCGTGGGGCAGTCACTGTACATTATCATAGCATTTTCATTCATTCAACAAATCTTCATTAGAGACTTAACATGTAGAAGCCAGGAACAGACAAATAAATCTGAACTGGATTTTGTTCTCTAGGATGTCACAATCTATAGTGGATATATAGATATAGAACGGACTCAAATAACTATAAGGAAGAAAGTGCTTACTACCAAGAAAAATACAGAGAAATTGCTTGGTAAGTTGAGAGGTCAGAAATTACTTGTGTGGAGAGAGCTGGTGGGGGAGAAGGGAAAAGAATTTGGGGCTGAGAAGGAAGAAGCATCTGGGCAGAGCAAAGTATCCATCTGCCCCTTTCACAGATGAAATAAGAGAGGTTCCTGGAAGTGACAACATTCACCCAACTTCACACTCCGTTACAGCAGAGTCAGGGTGAGGACTCAGAGCTCCCTACCCCTCGTCCAAAGCAGTCACCATTACCACACTACTTCCTATAATTGGGCCATTCGCAGATGTAGAGGACAAGGCCGACCAGGGAAAGCAGCAGGGAAAGGAGGGGATGGGGTCGCAGGCCACTACCCCAGGTTGAGGCAGAGCACAGTCTCAGCAGTGGAGGGCGGGCGGGCACGGGAGAAGGGGGAGGGCAGGCCAAGGGGCGGGGAGAGGGGCGCGGGCAGCACTCCGGGGCTGGTCAGGGCACCCGCCCAGCCGCAACAGCCCGCGCTCAGGCTCCGCCAGCCATGGGGCGGCGGTTCCACGCGCTGCGGCCGCTGCTGGCGCCGCTGTTGCTGCCGCTGCTGCTGCCGCCGCGGGCGCTTCCCCGGGCGCACTGCCCGGAGCCCTGCAGCTGCCCGCCTGACGGCGCCCTGCGCTGCCCCGGCCCACGGGCCGGCCTCACCCTACTGTGAGTACGCGGCGCCCCGCTACGGGACTCTCGCTCGCTCCTCGCTCCGGGCCACTGTGCTTCCCTACTCTTTGGCTCCTTTAACCTGGAAGCTTGGAGAAAAAGGCTGCGCCCTGTCAAACTCCACCACCTTTTAGAGTGATGAGAATGCAAAGCTTGGGGACTGTCTCTGCCATCCCGTGCCAAGCCGCGCCTTGGGTTAGGGCCCCTCCTGCTAGCACCCCCTGCAGCCCTTGGCGAACCCAGGGCCGTGATTTCCCACTGGGGCTGCGGCAAGGGGCGTGGAATGGCCCAGAAGCCACAAGGGAAGGCCTGCTCCCTGCCACTGCTTGGAAGTCGAAAGTGGCCTTGACCTTTGTGCTAGCCAGGTCGGTGAAGGTTACTGTGACCTCTGACACCCTGTGCTCCACTAGGAATGGGGTGGTCAGGCCCTACGGCAAGGAGTGACCTGGTCACTCGCCTGGGATTGCTGGTTAGCCCGCCGCCTCCCTAGTGTACCGCTTAGTAGGCATACGAGTCACTGCCCTACCCTTTCTCAGACGTACTTGCATTTCAATCTGCTGGTCTGATCAAGGTGTGCCTTACGTCACACCTCCCACACGCCACCCAGCCCTCCACGTTTACAGAGCGGGTTACAAAGGAGGTTAAAAGAATTGCATACATCAGCAAGTAGGGGCAGGAAGAGGTTTGCTGGAGTGATGGGGTGAAGAGAGGAGGGGCCTTCTGTACTAGTGTATCAGAGTGTACCCTGTCTCCTTTCTTCGATTTAGAAAAAGTACCACACATTATATGATTCTATTATATGAAATATCCAGACAAACAGAAAGCAGATTAACAGCTGCCAGGTAGGGGTGAAGGCCCAGTGACTGCTAATGGCTGTGGCTTCTGGGGGTAACAAAAATTATTTAAAATTAGATTGTGGTGATGATTGCACAACTCCTCCCTAGACATACTAAAAACCATTGCACTGTATACTTTAAATGGGTGAATATTATAGTATATGAATTATATCTCAATAAAGTTGTTAAAAGAAAAAAAGGAAAGAAGAGTACTACAAAAGTAGGTTTTGGTTATGTCCTAACCATTGGCAGTGATGGAATCTCATTCTTGGGGAAGAAAGAGGCAACCCCCCCCTCCCCACTTCCATGGGCTGAAACAGTCTGTCAGGGATCCCCCCCCCCCCTCCTGAGGGGCTGAGCCTCTCCCCTGAAAGAGTTAGTGGCCTACAGGGAATGTTTGCAGCTGAGAGATACAGTTTAAAGGCTGAGGGGTTTATATTAATTAGTTTCCATTAATTATCTTGTCAGCTCAATTCCCTGAAGGTGAGGACCATGCTAAAAGAATTTGTTTCAATCAATCAACAGATTCATGGAAGCTGCCTTCCTAGTCCCAGCCCTTGTCCTTCCCTGACAAACCTCCCTTCTTGCTCTTATGAATGATGGTGCCACTAACAGCCTTTCTCACTCGCTCAGTACTTATCATAGAGATTTCAAGAAACTGAGATCCAAAGACATGGAATAACTTGGCCATGGTCCCCTTTTGCTATTGAGTAGCAAAGACAGGACTTCATCTGTTAATTGTGTTTTTATATTTGCTTGTCTTTGTATTTAGGAAATTACCTTTTCCTAAATACACACACACACACACACACACACACACACATACATGTAAATATACACACATACACACACATACATATATACATTCCTAGGTCCTCTCAGATTCAGCTCTTCACTGAGCTCTCTCAACAATTCCTGCTGCCAAACCATGTTGGCCTCAGGAGACTACCTCTTCCCTGAAGAAAGCTGAAGTGGAAAGTACAAAACAAAACAAATTCTCCCACTGCCCCATAGCACAGTTTAGAGAAGCCTAGAACCCCTCAAAAAGATTTTAGGGGTTTGGGGGTAGAGGTGGGAGGCAAGCACAATAGAAGAAATGCTAGCATGCTGAAGCTGGCTAGTCCCACTCCCAAAAAGGAGCTAGTCGTCCAGGCTCTGACACCTTTGGCCATCCCTGAGGGATTCTGGAGAATCCTCAACTTCCTCCCTTCACATGCACTATCTTGGCATCCACACCAAGAGCATCTTCTAGACATTTAGACACGTAAGGTTGGCAAGCATGCTGACCCTCACAAGGTAAGGCTTCCTGAGAATCAGTTAATTGAGAGATGACCTCCTCCTTTAGGTGAGAACCCTATGGGCACAATAAGGTGACCTCAACATCCATGTGCCAAGAGAAATACATAAGAAGGGATAGGAAGATAGTCACTTTAAGGCAGTGTTACTCAAAGTGTGGTCCTAGGCCATCAGCGTTAGCATCACCTGGGATGTTAGACATGCATACTCTTGGGCCCCATCCCCAATCTACTGCATCAGAAGCTGTGAGGATGTAGTACAACAGCTGGTGTTTTAACAAGATCCCCAAGTGGTCTGGTGCATGCAAACGTTTGAGAACCAAGATATTGCTCTCCATGAAGGATATAATCTTGTAGAAAGCAAAAGTGTGTTTTAAACTTCCTGTGCCATATACTTCCCCTCTCCATATGCCTCCTCACACACATACATACACAAAATACCTATTTATTGCAAAAGGCACCTATGATCAAATTAAAGCCCCAAACTCTGCTACATATGGAAAATACACAGGATTGAGAAAAAGTTTGTTTTTGTCTTCAAAGAGGAATAAGGGAAGGAATCCATGGAGAAGGACAGACTGAAGACATAAGGGAGGGGGAAGAATGATATTTGGTGAAGTAAGGTTTCAGTGAGGGTGGGAGGACAGTGTCAGTCTCAGATCATAGAAGAAGGGTTAATCCTAGGGAGAGGGATACTTCTGAGTCCTAGGGAAGAAGACAAATGGATAAAGGTGTAACTTAACATTGAGGCAGAAGACAGGAAAAGTGAACAGCATCATACTGAAATCCTCTTGATGATGAATGAATGAAATGGTAAACACTAATCACAAGATAGAAAAAAAATGCTATGGATAACAAATTATCAGGAGTTCATAAAGAGGAGAGAGCTGAAATTATGAAATAAGGCACCCAGAGAGATGTGGTCTTGCATGAAGTCATGCACAGGGTCTGGCTCTGAAGAAAGAAGGGGAGCACTCATGTTTCTGGGGGTTGGAGGAGACAAGTACAGCACAGCATTTTAGACTTCATCATTGGCCCCTCAGTAGATGCTAATTTACATTTTAATCATTCCAGGCCTTGGTAGTCCTGCCTTATAAGATTTCATATAAAGTCCACTATTTGGTTTCAACAAGGGGAAAAAAAAGGAACAAGGAAAAAAAGGAGTGTAATTGTTTGTCATTGACAAGCCCACTGTTTGCACATTTTGAAAATGGCACAGTTCCATCATTCATATCTTTCTATACTTTCCATGTTTTATTAAAAACTGAGGTATTTAAAAACTAAAATATGATACAAAAAATAGCCTCCCACATGCTCACTCATTTTAATTGAGGGGAAAAAGGTAAAAGAAAAAAATTGGTTTAAAACATTTCCTTTTCCTTGTCTTATAAGTTCCAGACAAGTGGAAGAAGAGGGGGAAAAAAATTCTCACCTTGTCCATGGTTATATAAAGATCTTTGTCTCTATGACAACAGCAAGGTTGATCTTCTTGATATGGAAACAGCTTCTAAAAAATCTGTTAGTAAGAAAATGCTAATAATAATAATGGGAATTTATTTTTTGCATGTTGTGCCTACTGAACAGAGATTAAACTTTAAGCTTTATTATAAGACACAGGCCAGAGACTTTGAAAAGATAAAATGTGCTGTATCTATCAATCCAGTGTTACAGGAAGGCATTAGTCTCCTGACATTGTTCCTGAATGTCCTTCTCCCTCTCCCACCTTCAGTGAAAATCAGGGTCCAGGACAGTGTTCAATGATGTAGAGGAATTAAAAGGAGGAGGGCATGGCCCCAGTCCTTGAGAAGCCCACAATCTAGGTAGAAACACATGCAAGAGACCAGTGTGGGCAGGGAAAGAGGCAACTAGGGTCTAGGAATTCAGGACGCAGAGCAATTACTATGGACTTAAATGTGCAAGGGAAGGTACCATGGACAAATGGTTATGGGGCTGAACCTTTAAGGAGAGATAAGAAGAAGAGTCTTAGTGGAAGAAACACAGATTAGAGTAGATTCAGATTCCTGGCTGGGTAGAAAAGAATAAAGTTGAATGGATCCTTCCTTGTTGAAGCCTCTCCCAGGCTTTTGGGGAAATTTTTTTTTAAGGGAACACATACAAGTCATCGTAAATAGTTACATTACCTAGAGGGTTGTGCAAAAAGAAAAAAAAATCCCAATGTATAATTCTTGACTGATAGATTTTCCATCAGAGTCATTCTTGGACAGCTGATTACAAAGGCATTCAATAAAAATCATGACTTGGAGTCACTTCCCCATGAAGCTCTCCCCAGTGTCTCCCACTCCCATACACACATCATTTGATACGCTGTACTGACCTATATTTTTGCATATACCCTGCCATAAGGTAACCATTTATTCAAAATAAACCTCTTCGGCCAGAGCAGGTATCTCAACCGCAGCACACTTGACATCTGGGGCGAAATAATTACATGTTGTGGAGGGCTGTCGTGTACCCTACGGGATACTTAGCAGCAGCCCTGGCCTCCACCCACTAGATGCCAGTAGCACTGCCCTCCCAAATTATGACCACCAAAAATGACTCTAGACATTTGCCAAATGCTCCTAAGGGAGCAAAATCCACCCCCCACCCTTGGTTTTGAATCACTGTGGTAAAGTGAGAACCACTTGAAGAGGTCTTATTCAACTGGGGAATCCCCAAATTTCATGGGTATTATGGTCAAAGTGTTTCTTGAACTACTATGATATCAAACTGAGCAGACAGCTGAATAGGAACAATGAACCAATGCAAAAAAAAAAAAAAAATGTGTATTAGTTGGGATGTACTGCATCTAAATGTCATTTCAAAAATCTCCATCCTAGAGGATGGGGAGGTGAGGAGGTGCTATGGGTAGCAGAGGGAGTTGTGTTAAATCGGCATCTATGCTACAGATTTTGCAGACCCCCAGTCTATCCTTTGAACGGGCATAGTACACATATCAGCTTCAGAGAAGCCAGAATGGAAGCTTACCCATATTGGTATGTCCCATCCAAATTGTTTTAGTTTTTGTTATTTGTTTGTTTCAACTCACTCATTAGAGCAAAATCCATCCTTAGCCCAGGATCCATTAAAACAAACCAAAGAGAGAGACCACCACCCAGAGAACCTGGAGTGAGACCCATGGGTTCCCAGTCCAGGGCACAAGGTAAGAGTTCACAGGGCATAGAGAAGCCTACCAAGTTCTTGAAGGTACAACAGCTTGGCCCTGCCTCAGCTTCCCTACAGATGGGCCAGATGACAATAAACCAATCAATCAATCAATCAATCTCAGAATTCATAAAGCTCTTGTCCTACCTCCCAACGCCACTTCTCCCACACACCCAACCAAAGCAAAAGCCCAAGATAGAGGTTGATCTTGAACCTCAGTTCTGACTCAGCATTCCCAGCTATACCTGCAAGCAATTCTTAAACCTGGCTGTGCCTATAAACAGACTCCTTGGGGGAAGCTTTGCAAGGACCAGATTTTATTAGTTTAAAAATCATCCTTCTGGGGACAGTGAATGATGGCCCCTAGCAAGACACTAAAAAAGCAAGCAACAGAGTTCCCAAAATCTCAGGGGAAATGTAGAGCCAAAAAAGTTCACACACCAATTCCTCTGGCATCAGACCGAGCTCCCCCCTTGGAAAGCAATAATTCCTTGAGGTTTTTTTCTGCCTTATTTTTTTTTTAAATTTCAAAAGCAGTAAGTCCGATTAATTTAGGGCTCCATTTCTTCTCCTTCACCCCCTCTATCTTCTTCCCAAGCCTCTCAGTTTGGCTTCTTTTCCATGTCTTGAACTGAGGTACAAAAGCTTTTTTTCCAAAATGTAATCTCTCATTGTAGCTGCACCAGACGGTGTCTTGGCCATGTATAACTGTGATCTCACAGATGGGATTTTAAAGCCCCGTGAGTCATGGTGATAGAGAGAGACCCTGCTGCTCACTTCCAGACCCAAAGGGGCTGGCTCCATGGGAGCATATGTATTCTGTTCTGGCAGCTCCCCTTTGGTGTGCAAAAAATCATATTTAATGCAGATTTTAGCAAATTTCTCACCAGCTATTTTTTAAGAGGGGAATTAAAATAATCCCACCCACCAGACAGGTGGGCTTTCTGACTTAGTGGGCAGCTTCTAGCAGCTTCTCTACATGGTCCTCATTTACTCCTACCTTCTGCCGCACAGGGAGATGACACCCCCTCCCAGCCAGCAAACCACACACAGCTGCCCTCTGTGTGGTCATGAACCACAGCTCTTTAATGCCACTTGAGCCAAACTCAGAAAAGTCCAATTTATAAGTAAAACTCAACTTTCGGAATGAAGGGTTTGTTTTGTTTTCCCCTGCTGCCGTTACATTTCTCCTTGACTCTGATGAAATCAGGTGACTCCTGGGTTCCTAATTCTACCTCATGAGCAGCAGCAGACAGCATTCCTGAGCCCACAGGGGTAGTGGCTGCTCTGGTATGACAAGGTAGGGTCCAACACAGCCCTCAAACTATGTGAATTGATCAACAGGACAAAGACCGGGCAGACCTGAGTTCTAGCACAAGGTCCCCTTTCCCTAATTTGCACTGTGGGTTCATGCTAGTGATAAAACCTCTGTGCTGTCTATAAAAGGGACATGACTGAGTGGGGCTGACTGTGGTGAAGATACACAAGATGGCAGAGCCAAAAGTACTGGGAAATAAAGGTTCCACATAACTACAAAGTATGATTGTAACAATCTGATGCTACAGAGAAGACTACAAACCCACAGCTGGTGCATGAGGTTGAACAGAAACTACCTATCATCCAAGGGGCAGGCCTGATGGAATAGTTTTCTTCCTGGGAGGTGTTAGAGAAAATGACCCACTAGGTCTTCTCAACTTGGAAGGTGAATAAGTTAGAATCCCAAAATAGCAGAGCTCATTATTGCCTGGAGTCTGATAGGCTAGTCGTGTCAAGCCAGGCTGAACTGCCTTTCAAACATGCCACCTAACACCTGATTATAGGCTGTTTTCTATCATTCCACTGGATTAGTCGTGTCTCTCCAGCTAAAGCGTCTGAGCCTATTCTGGGTCTTTTCTGTTCCCCATTCCCCATCCTCAGCCTCAGGCTGACACACAGAAAACCCTCAGGTCAAACCTGTTTGCCATTGAGGAACTCCATACTGAAATGTACAGGACAACTTGTAGAATCTGTAGACACCGCCCCTGCCCTCCAAGACCTCCCAGTCTTCAGCCATGGGAGAGAGAGGACTAATTCTCAGATGACTGCAGGGAAATGCAGAAGGTGATAAAGTCTTGTAGGAGTTCAGAAGAAGGAGCCATCCCTTCTAGTCTGAGTAATGAAGAAACCTCAGTGGAGGCATCACTTGAGCTGTAGATCTTTACACCTTGCAGTGTACCACCTGCAAGACCACCTCTGCAGTGGCAGCCAGGCCAACGTGGTCATCCCAAAAGCTCAGTCCTGGTCTTTGACACCAACTTAGGCCACTGGGGACTCACGATTAAGAGCCTTCAGCTCTCTCACTGACCACCAGCACACACCCTATGTTATGGATCCCCAATGGAACAGGATTACTTCCCCCCAGGAAATCTTAGGTGGGACTCTGATTAAGGTTTTTCTCATTTGTAAGCACCAGAAATCAACTCTGACATATTTAATCATGATAGAAGAACAAGGAGGTAGAAGGATGTGGGCAAGATCCAGAGAGAATGTGGCATTTTAGCAGCAAGAGGTCAGTTCCCTTTTCCCAAGATTCCACCTTTACAGTGAAGCAGCTCCATGTGGAGTCCTGCCTATGACAAGTGTTAAATTCCTAAGAAAGAGAATCTGATTGCCTCAGGCCTCACCCCTAAGGCAAGAGCATAAGGACACAGTCAATGAGACACTCCACCCAGAGGCAACCAGCCAGGAAGTGACTCTAAAGAAGGGACATTGTGGGGCACCTGAGTGGTTCAGTCAGTTGAGCATCCAACTTCGGCTCAGGTCATGTTCTCACAATTCATGAGTTCGCTGCTGTCAGTGCAGAGCCCACTTCAGCTCCTCTGTCCCCCTCTCTCTCTGCCCCTCCCCTGCTTGAGCTCTCTCTCAAAAATAAATAAACATTTCAAAAAGGGGGGGGGCAGTTTTGAGCCAGGCAACCACACAAATTGGTGTCCACCAGAGAGCTGAGGAGTTAGCAAAAATTGAAGGCACACATGCCAGTAATTTCAGGCACTTCAAATCCATCCTTAGATCAATTAGAAGTATGTAGTATTTTAGTTGCAACCAGCTTTTATGGGCTCATTAAAAAAAAGTTTTGGGGGTGCCTGGGTGGCTCAGTCAGTTAAGTGCCGACTTTGGCTCAGGTCATGATCTCACACTTTGTGGGTTCAAGCCCCACGTCAGGTTCTGTGCTGACAGCTCAGCGCCTGGAGCCTGCTTCTGATTCTGTGTGTCCCTGTCTCTCTCTGCCTCTCCCCCACTTGTGCATGCTCGGGCATGCTCTCTCTTGCACTCTCTCCCAAAAATAAATTATAAACATTTTTTAAAAAAGGTTTTTAAGTGTCTAGAACAGGAGCTTGTAATGGAAGAGTTTCCTGAAGCATATCTGCATTGTCACTGTCCTGACAACATAATATTCTCTGCTTCTAAAAAATACTTTTGAGAAATCATTACAGATAATGCAGACATTCCCTGGGGAGAATTCAACATGTAGTTTTATTTATCAGAGTTAGTCTTGTCATGTTATGTTATTGCTAGAAGAATTCAGTTTAGGGGGTAAAGATTGGGTTATTTTGCTTGTGTCTTTAGAAAACTTTAAATGGGTTTTGAGTAAGGGCTTAGATGTGTTTACCATTTTCCTCTGAGGCTTTATATTTTTAATTTAGTTGTTGCACAAATGACTTGGAAAATCCATTATCTAGGGAATCTTCTTGAAAATCTTGGTTCAGGGGCGCCTGGGTGGCGCAGTCGGTTAAGCGTCCGACTTCAGCCAGGTCACGATCTCGCGGTCCGTGAGTTCGAGCCCCGCGTCAGGCTCTGGGCTGATGGCTCGGAGCCTGGAGCCTGCTTCCGGTTCTGTGTCTCCCTCTCTCTCTGCCCCTCCCCCATTCATGCTCTGTCTCTCTCTGTCCCAAAAATAAATAAAAAACGTTGAAAAAAAATTTAAAAAAAAAAAAAAAAGAAAATCTTGGTTCACAGTATAATTCATAAACTCCTCACAGCTTCTTAGGTGCTCTGGAAAGTCTGTCTTGGAGGAGAGTCTCTCAAGTTGCACTTTCCAATGGGAGGGTTCCAACTGAATGAGCAAATGAGAACTCTGCAGGGTGGCTCTCTAAAGTTGCGATATATATATCTATATATATATATCTATATATATATATATAGATATATATATATAGATATATATATATATATTTAAACATTTATTTGTGAGAGACAGAGTGTGAGCGGGGGAGGGCAAAGAGAGAAGGAGACACAGAATCCAAAGCAGGCTCCAGGCTCAGAACAAGCTGTCAGCACAGAGCCCGATGCAGGGCTCAAACCCATGAACTGTGAGATCATGACCTGAGCCCAAGTTGGACCCTCAACCGACTGAGCCATTCAGGGGCCCCTAGAGTTGCAATATTTAATGGAAGGCTGTTCTTTATCATTTTTTTTAAAGGGCTATCAGGTGACACCTGTAAGAGATACCTGAGCCCAAAAGAAAGGTACAATGTAGGAATACCTACCATCCCTTTCAGTGTCTTATCTATAATCAGCAGAGACTCAAGAGTCAGGGACAAGTCACAGATATTTTATAAAGTGTGACCCATGACAAATAGAAGAGTCCATTTCAAAGTACTGAACCCACCCTACCCCACCCCCACTAATCCTCTACCCTTGACAAGGAAGTTAAAGTTGTCACTAGAAGCAACATGGGTAGCTTGAATCTTTCACATTAAGTGAATTATAAGTACTTACTGTGCTCTTATCTTGTGCTAGATGCTATATTATAATTGTATAAACATTTCCTTTTTCAGTCTCAAAAATCTCTGGGGTAGTTAGTGTCATTATTTTATAGATGTGGAATGAAGCTATGATTTGAACCCAGGCATTCTGGCTCCAGAGTCTGTACTCTTCACTGTCCCATTGTGCTGCTTCTAAAGAGAAGGCATATGCAATTGGTGATGAAGGCATGTTCTATAAAGTATATAGCACCTGAAAGAGACCTTTAACCAAGGGTAGAATTTGACCTGCAGAGAAGGGTATATGTGCCAGATAGTGTCTGAATGTTAAAGTGTGAATGAAGACAGAAAAGGGTGGGGCAAGTTCAGGAAGTACAGTAGTCTGATTTATCCAGATGGCACTGTCCAGTAAAAATATAATGCCAGTCACATGTGTAGTTTTCATTTTCTAACAGCCACACTTAAAAAGTTTTTAAATGGCACAATTTTAACAATTTTCATTTAATCCAAGTGTACAAAATATTATCATTTCAATATTTAATCAGCATAAAATCTATTAAGGAGATACTTTATATTCCTTCTTCTTCTTGCCAAGTCTTCAACATCTGGTGTATATGGTACATGTACAGTGCATCTTGATTCGAACTGTATTTCAAGCACTCAATGGCCACTTGTGGCTGGTGGCTGCCTGATTGAACTGCACAAGTTTAGTGTATGGGTTATGTGAGAGGAATAGTGGGTGGCAAATGAAGTTTGAGGCTTTATTTGCAGAGCCTGAATGCAGGGCTGAGGCATTTGTAGATAATGGTCAGGCAAAGGGGAGGCATAGAAGATTAAGTGAAAGAAGAGTAACATGGTGGGAGTTATCAGGAAGATTAATCTGGCCCAGTTAGGGGAAAGCCAGGATAGGCTCAGAGGAAACCAACTCAAGCACTATGGAACAGTCTGGTGGAGAAAAGAATGCCCGAGAAAAGTGGCAGTGAGAAAGAAATAAAGGCTGGAAGCAAGAGACAGTATGAAGGTAGAGTCCACCAGAGACTGGGTGTTCAATGGTGGAACAGAGGAAACATTCATACAGGGTACCTGGTAAATTCTCAAATAACAGTACAAGAAAAAAAAAACTGAGTAGTCATTCTTGCTGAGGAGGACAGGGGAAAGAAAGAAAACCCACTCAGGTAGTCCCATGGAGGAACAAGAATTTGAGCAGCATCTTTGAAGTTTAAGACTGTGAGCACATCCCTCAAGAAACTGATGGTTCTATCAGAAGGCTAGGTTTTCACCAGAGAACCAGAGGATTGTGTAGCAGAGTGTATCAACAAACCCCCAAAGAAACAGCACTCATGTGTTTTGTTTGGTGAAGGACACAGCACAGGAACGAAGCGACCTATGTTCTAGTCCAGATTTGCCACTGAATTGCCACGTGGTTTCAGGGAAATCATTTCAGTTTTCTTAAGATTCTTCATCTATCAAGTGAGGAGCCTTTTCACCCTGAGTACTTGAGTCTATAACAGTGTTTAAAGGAGTAGCCAAACAATGAAAACCACCTGGATGGCTTTTTTTTTTTAATGTTTATTTATTTTTGAGACAGAAAGAGAGAGAGAGAGTGCACACAAGCAGGGGAGGGGCAGAGAGAGAGGGAGACAGAGAATCTGAAGTGGGCTCTGAGCTGTCAGCGCAGAGCCTGACTTGGGGCTCAAACTCACCAACTGTGAGATCATGACCTGAGCCAAAGTCCAATGCTTAACCGGCTGAGACACCCAGGCGCCCCTGGATGTACTTTTAAGAAACATTCCAAATTTTCTGATGTAAAACTGAACAAATTGCATGTCCATCTATACTGACTTAGTATTTCAGGTAACATTGACATCTCAGCTCCCTCTAGGTAAATGCTGAAGACAAGAGGCCAATAAATGAAGACATACCCAGTAATGAAGTTACCAAGTAGATCAATGCATTTGAAAATGCAATGATTTAAAATCATTTGGAATGGGGAAAGCCATTTTTATTTCATTCCAAGATGAAAGCAGGGTTATTATAATTATTGAGCAGCTTTGAAAACAACACAGAAATTCTTAAGTCTCTATTCTATTTAGAACAAGTTCTTATGTAAAAAATACAAAAACATTAATATTCTTTTTAAATAAAGTAATGCTTCCCTCTCCCATTTCAATGAGTTCATTAGGCAAAAAGGCTTTGAGTGTCTCTGATTTCTGTCTTTTTTCCCTCCTTCTGATTTTATAGCATTTTAAAATTCAGGGTGTATAGCTCTAGCAATAAACTAATTGTCTGTGAAAGACAGATGGATGTTTGTAGCTTTCTTAAATCGATAATATAGATGGCTTTTCTAAACAATTAGGGGGAAGTGAATAAAAATATTTCACTTCTGCTGTGCTGGGCAGAAGGATAGGTAAAGGCTCTGTCTGACAAGATGACCTAGAACTCCACCCAGTCTTTGGGGAGTCCAGATTGCTGCAGGACATTTTCCCTGGCTCTCATCTTCCTCTGGCCCTGCTCAGCCTGTGTGCTTCAGAAGGTGGTCCTGCCCTGGAAATCCTTATGCAATCCAAGCTTTTAAAAACCAAGGGGCGGTGGGGAACCTACAGTCGTAATTGGCTTCATGCAATACCTATCTTTAAAAGGAGAGAGTATGTCAATTGAACTCTATTTTCCCTTCACCTAGGGAGTTTGCTATTTAAAGGTACCTTCCACGGAATCATTTTGTAGAACAAAGAATCTTTTGAAAATGCAAATGTATCCCAATTGATAGGTTTTTATAAGCAAGGATTTCTAAATCTTATGTTTCACTGAAGGAGGACACAGCCCTCCACACTGAAATTCTCCAGCTAACTTTATTTTGAGGGTTCATTAACAAGCCAGTGAGTAGACAAACGGGCTCCTACCAAGGTCATCTGTGTTATTAAACTCAGAAGAAAAAAGTCAGAGGGTGTCAAGCCCCACCCTTGAGTATTCCAGAGGCCCTAGGAACAATTAAGGAGGACCTGATAATGTGGCATTATCCTTCTTCAAGGTGACTGAGTTTATGTGAGTGCTATTTGCTTATCTGTAAACTGTCCCCTGGTGCTGATTTCTGACACAGAGTGCATTGATGACTTGGCAATTGGGGTTGGCTGGGAAGGGGAGTGAGTCTGGGACCCAGGTGAAAGAGTGGATGGGAAGGAGCTCTGAAAGTGGGATGGCCCTTCTGACCAGTCCCACCTTGAGGCAAAGAGGCCAAGCCTGGACCCTGCATTGGCCAGTCACTGGATGCATGCTGCCCAGGAGAGAAAATGTGATCTTGGGCGACGTGGCAATCTTTGGCTGAGGGTAATTCCAGGGGAGCAACTCAGCCAGGAACTTCAAGCTGCCCCCTCTCCCAGCCTCTGGGGGAATAAGTGCCTCAGTCCTGAAGGGTGATTTTGGCAGCCCACCACAGCATCCTCTACAAGAACTAACCCAAATGTACTGGCAGCCTCAGCACAGAGTCTCCATCTGTGCCAGGGGCCCAGTTTGAAAGTCAGAACCTAGCAGTTGGAGATACCAGGTTGAACCTAACCAGATAGCAACTAGGAACTGTTCTGGGTTAGCAGTGTCTTCTAAGAGTCAGGAATGTAGGAATCAGGATCTGATGACTAAGAAGAAGGGTGGTCAGGGGCTCCACTTCTAGATGGACTCTGAGGAGACCAGACAGGCTGCAGGATAAGGAATCAAGGAAAAAATAAGGACCAACATGAGGCCAGGGGGAACAAATGTAACTCAAGATACTGCAGGTGTACTCCTGCCCTCTAAATATTGTTAGGTTTAGTGTAGACAATGCAGAAAGACACAGGACTTCACCAGAGTCATGATCAATCACAGGATCCCAGAACTAGAGTGAGTGCTTAGTTCCAATGCTAAAGGGTTGTAAAGAATGCTTCTATGTTAACTTTAACCCATAACCAGAAGGGTTGGGGGCTTGCAGACAGGATTCATGAATAAATGGAGTTTTCATAATGGATGAAACTAAGGCACACTTTGCCATCTTGTCTAAGTATTTGTTTCAACATCTGTGGCACAGGTGCTTGAGGAAAATGGGATCTGGCCATAATCCAGGTGTCACCGTGTTGTATCATCCATTCATTTAAAAATCAAAATTTTAAATGGTAAAAAGAAAGACAGAAGGAAGGAAGGAAGGAAGGAAGGAAGGAAGGAAGGAAGGAAGGAAGGAAGGAAGGAAGGAAGGGAGGAAGGGAGGGAGGAAGGAAGGGAGGAAGGAAGGGAGGGAGGGAGGAAAGGGAGAGAGAGAAAGCAAGAAAGCAAGCTGTGACATGTAAAAAATACAAGTATCTGGATTGGTCCACACATACATGAACTTCCTTCTCATTCACTATTTAGGAGGCAGAGAAAACTTTCTATCCCGCAAGTTCAACCTCACATTTGCCCAAGAAGCCTGGCTCTTTGCCACCATCTGAGCTGCATCATTTGAAAGTGTCACACTCTTTGTCTGAGACAGAAAAGGCTCTGCCCCTCTTTTATTTGTCTTTGCTTTATGAATAGCTTTCATTCCCTTTTTTGACCCTGGACAGCAGAGCCGTTGAATTGTCTTTGCCTTTGGTCTTTTTTTCCCACTTCTCTCTGGCTGCTGCTCTATATCAAATCATATTGACTAGGCCTTTCCACAAGAGTTCCTGAAGTTCACACAATTCTTGGAATACATATAGGCCTAACTTCAACCACAGAAAAAAAGAAGGAAGTGGGGAGGGAAGGGAAAAAAAGGGAACTCAATACATCAAAACAAAAAACTTTTCTTTTTTTGTCTCTCAGATGCAGACGGTTAAGTCAATCACACTTCTTCCTTCAAGCAACATTATCACCAGTCCATCCAAAGTCACTGTTTTCAGTTATTTATTTTACCCCCTTCTCTCATTTCCTTTCAACTCGCCGTAGGCAACCATCCTAATATGTACTTAGATGTTTTCCCTTAAAATGTCTAATGTTTAGTGTGCATGTATTTTAATTCTGCAAGTAGGATTTCGTATCATTACTTTCTTATTGCTCTCAGCACCATGATTCTAAGGTCCACACAGTCTGTTCTCTGTGCCTTTAGACTCCTGCTTCTAACTGCTGACCTGTTAGTTAGGTATGCACTGTCCCCACTACCATTCTCTCACTCAGTAATGGACACTCAGTTTGCATCCACACCCCGCACCCCCCACCATGCCACAGTGCCATGAAGAAAATCCCTACATAGGTTACCGTAAGTATCAGTGTCAGAATTTCTCTGGGGTGTATACAGGAATAGAACTGCAGGGTTATGGAGGCAGTTGTTCACATTGCTAAAAGTTTCTGGCCTCATAAAAGCACCCATCAGAGAAAGAAGCACCTTCAAAGGGAGTACATTCAAATGGTTATTGGCAACCACAGGCCACATGAACAAACGTTTAAATGCAGGAGACAGGCCTTTGAATGCTTAGAAACTGCTGCCAACTGAAGATGAATCAGGAATAAAGACATGACATCTCCAAAATAAAAATATAAGTCAGTGGGAAAAACAGCTTTGGATTCATGGAACCACATTCTGCATCTCACTTCATGAGAACACATCTAGCGTCAAAAGCTCAGTACACCTGCGTCACCTCACCTGTCTCCCCATTCTCTGGCCCCCAGGCCCCTTCCTCCCCCCAGTCACATCCACACAGCTACCCACTGTTTGCTCAGTGGCTCCTTTCTGGTAGGAACTTTATTTTTACTTTCATCACTACTGCCTTTCCTGAGCTGCAGCATCAACGTCAACTGCAAAATTTCATCTTGCACCAGGGCTGTTCTGTAGTCACTGGGGACAGTCAGTGCATGAGCTATAGCTTCTCTCACTTCTGTCCAGCCTTTGCTCCTCATCCCTCATCCCTACATCAGTCAAAAGCTCAGGCAACCTCCCTGGTCAAATCTGAGCCAAGTGCTCTCCTGGGAACCACACTATACTCCCTTTTGGATGGGGAGGCTGCCTGCTGAGAGGCTCCAGCTTCTGACTTCCATTTGCATGAATAAACAGCTCTGAAGGGTTCGTTTTAAGCTTTTATGTAAACACTCTCCAAAATATGTTCTGCACTGCATTATCCCCAGCAATAAAGATTCTGGATTCAGAATTTGGCTGTCAGTTTTATTGATGTTGCATGGGGTACAGTAGAATACAGCTTTCTCTTCTGGAAATTTATTGACTTGGCAGTGCAGAGAGCAATAAAACTATGTTTTTAATCAGTAAGCCAAGCGGACATGATTCCAGAAGAAATATAGGAAGCAAACATGCCATGGTAAGAAGATTTCTCCCCTCACTCTCCCTGTTCTTCTTGGATGCCCTGTTAAATAAGTTTGGGTATTGAACAATGTGCTTGGTGGGACTGTCTTCAAGAATAAAATCAAAGGACCCAGTTTGGATTACTTCTTCTAGGTTGCACCATCCCTAAGAGACTGTTGAGCAAAAGTATCTTTCTGAAATGAAATTTCTTTGCATTAGCCCCTGGAGAGGAACTGTTGGTAAGCTGTTTTGCAGGAGAAATTGTGAGAGTGTGGCATTTCTCCTCTCAAGAGAAACAAGGTCACAATGCCTGTCCCTCCACCTTGCTCACTGAGAGAGAATAGATTACCTGGGTATATATCAGAAGGAAATAAAATCATGAACTCTACGAGATCTCTGTATCCCATGTTCATTGTAGTAGTATTCATAATAGCCAAGATATGGAAACAACCTGAGGGTCCTTCAATGGATGAATGGTAAATACACACACACACACACACACACACACACAGAGGAATATTTTTCAGCCATAAAAAAGAAGGAAATCCTGCCATTTGTGACAGCATAGACCAACTTGGAGGGCATTATGCCAAATAAAATAAGCCAGACAAAGACAAATACTGTATGATATCATTTATATGAAATCTAAAACAAAACAAACAAACAAACCAAAAAAAGTCAATTTCCTAGAAACAAAGAAGAGAATCATGGTTGCCAGGGGCTAGGGTGGGGGAAATGAAATATAAATCAAAGGGCACAAACTCTGGGGCACCAGGGTGGCTCAGTTGGTTAAGCATCTGACTACGGCTCAGGTCACGATCTCTCAGTCTGTAGGATCGAGCCCCGCATTGGGTTCTGTGCTGACAGGTCAGAGCCTGGAGCCTGCTTCAGATTCTGGGTCTCACTCTCTCTCTCTCTGCCCTCACCTGCTTATACTCTCTCAATCTCTCCTCAAAAATAAATAAACATTAAAAAAATGTTTTTCTAAAAGGACACAAACTTTGAGTTATAAGACTATGATCTGATTATCTAATGTACAGCATGGTAACTATAGTTAACAATATGGTTTTATATATATGAAAGCTGCTGACAGTAGATTTTAAGTTTTTTCACCTCCTGCCCCCCAAAAAAGAAGAGTTAACTATGTGAGGTGACAGATATGTTAATTATTTTGATCTCTGTAATGATTCCACAATGCATCTGTATATCAAATCATCACATTGTACACTTTCAATATATACAATTATATATGTCAGTTATTCCTCAGTAAAGTTGGGAGGCAGAAAGGGACTGGGTTAGGAATCACATACTTCGGCCCAATATCTCACCATAGAAAGAACACTTTGGGCTCAGTCTACTTGCTCGTGTTACTTTGTTTGGGCTACTGAATCTCTTTGTGATCTAGTTCTTCTGCTATCGAAGGGAAATACCCAACTCATACCATTGTGTGACTGTAAGGTTATAGGCAGGTGTGCACTGCTCATATAGCACCTTATACCATAGCAAGTCCCTTCCGAGACTGCAAGACAGCTCACTGATTAAATGCACTCATGATGCAGAAGATGTTCTTTCCTGGCAACTAAGACAGTGTGCTTCATAGACACGTGAAAAGCAAGGCAGCATCTCCCACCTCCACTCTCATACTCCTGACATTGACTTCCAACCTGAAATGTCCTGGTCCCCTCACCTCCTCTCTGCCAATGCTTGGGCCAAAACACTCAACCATTGTAGATGCTTGATAAATATCAGTTGAACATTCATTCCTGCTTTGCAGACACTTTCTTCTGAGCTATCTGAACACGGGGTTCCTTTAGCGCACATATATCATCCTGTTCTGCTTTTGCTATTGCTGAATAATTGCTCTTTTCTCAACTTTTAGGTAACATATAACTTTTATCTCTATTCCAGAATGCTTAGATTGTTCCTCTGGATATAGGCAAGTGCCTGAAGGAAATGGTCTATAGATGTTCTCCCAAAATGGCATGAGATGCCCATGTGATTGAACCATAGCAGCCAACTGCTCTGGTTGGGAGGAAACTGAAATTGGCTACCTGGGGAAGATGGTATGGATCAAAATAGGAACATGTTCCTAGTGAATCTTTCCTTCTCCTGCCTGCCTGGTGTCCAATTGTATTTTCACCAGTAATTTCTTTACTTTACCCAAGACAGTTTCTTTTCCATCTTCCCAACCAGGCCAATGGGGCCACCCTAGAACTATTTATCAACTATTTACTTGGTGTCAAGCCCTGTTCTTTACATGGCTTATCTTGATTAATTGTAACAACCCTGTGAAGCTGGAATTATTATTCCAATTTTATAGATGAAGAAACTGAAATAGAGGGCTTAAATAACATCCTCAGGATCACCTGTGGAGATATGAACTCCGGTGTGTCTGATCCCAAAGTTGAGCATCTTAATACAAAATAAATATCTTTGATAAAGACCAAGAGTGAGTTATGGCACATCTCTTTATTGATGTAAGTTAGAATTCTCCACCTGAAACCAGTGTCTGGAACACTGTAGACACACACACACACACACACACACACACACACACACACACACACACACACATATTCATGAACTTGAAAGGTACCCAGTCTTAAATATTAAACTCTTGGCTTTCCTTTTTTCTTTTCTAGATCACTCACCTATCTCCCTATCAAACTAATCCCATCTCAAGCTTTCAGAGGACTTAATGAGGTGGTAAAAATGTAAGTAAGATACTACATACCAAAAGACATTCATAATTGGAATAATTAAAACTTTTGTAAGAGAAAACATAGTTGAAAGGGGATAATTCTTCTAGGAGAGAAATTGTGTTCAAGAAACCCCAGTATTTTTATCTTTATAATACAAATAATATCTAGGGACCTTTGAAGAAAAGTACGATTTCCAAGAGTCATTAAGTTCCAGATAATTAACCTTGCTTCAATGAACTGAATGCATTTTGATAAGTGATGATAAATTTCTCACATAGAAAAGAAAATAGATTCCAATCATAAAAATCCTCCTTCTGCTACAGCAGTTATTCCCTTGTGTCACATTTTTAGATAACACCCACACAGAAGAAAATGTGTTGGAGGTTTATTGTGCATCAGAAGACAATCTTTATACCTAAAACAGAAGATGTGTATGACAGACACACAGTATTTAGAGCTGTATTGATAAAAGGCCTTTATCAAAAGTATAAAGCAACCTGATAATACAGTGTGATCTCATATTTCTGTCAGATGTCAATTCAACCCATTCTCCCTGGCTCTCAGCTGCCAGGGCATAAGACACCATGCATGAGAGGGAACTTTCTCAGGAGTCCAGTATTCCAGAATCCTCCTTAACGTTAGTCTGAGTGAAAGGACCTCAAAGGCCATTTAGTTCCTAAAGAGCATCTCTGATCTTAACAATTCACTGGGCTTTTGAAGCAGATTTACATCTGTAAAGAAGATGAAGATACAGTATCATCAATCCTAGCTCCTTGGGGAAACTTGGACTGCTCTTTAGGGTACTAATACGCAATGGGGACATTAAAAATGATTCCTCAAGACATAGATGTCAGTCTCCTTGAGCCTAACCCTTATTCTTCTGCTCCCAAGTTTAAATGTTGAGCTTTGATAACTTAATGCATTAAGACCTCCTCATGAGAAAAGTAGCCACAGCTAAATAAACAAACCATTAGGTAGGAATGAAATTAATCCGTCCAGCAACAATCCATTACTGTGTTGCTCATAAAAGACATTAACTGCCTTAGGCTCAGCCTTTCTGTGGGCTAAAGCTCTGAAGTCTGAAGGCTTCAGTGAATGTTAACCTTAGAAACACTCAAATGTACAATTTGTGAATTTGAGACTTTTTTCTCAGCTGGTAGCAAATGGTAGCTTATGGTGGAATTTTAGGGTAACATTGATATTACCTGCATGCTTGAGATGGTATATGGCAAAGCTGGGCCCTTTATGTTCATGTCTTTAGAAAAAAAAAAAAAGCCATCCATTAATCCATTCATTCATTGATACTCTACGTACCAGGCAATATCAAGTTGCCACAGATTCAGAAGTGAACAAGACATACTCCTTGTCCTCAATTTGCTAAAAGAATGAGAAGAACAGCCAAAGAAACAGACACAACCTAAAAAGGACACTACGTGCGGAAGTTGACCACCTTGCAATCACCTCAGAGCAGGATTTTGGGAAAAGGGTAAAGAGTTATGAAACAATGAATGTAACCCAAATTAAAACCTCACTAGAATGATGGAATTGGGAATCCAGACATCCAGATCCTGGTCCTGAGCCTTCCCATAAGCACTATTTGCCTCTCCTCTGAGTCTCAATTTCCAAAGCTGTAATACAAGGGAATCTGACTAGATTTCCTCAAAAGACCTGTTCACTTCTAACAAACTGTGACTCTTGAGTCATAAGATGAACAAGAAAAAAAAACCTGTCACATAAACAGGGGTTACTGAAACCCGCATTTCAACAGCACCTGGGTTACAGATGCCCATCAGTGCTTCTAAAGGGAGATGGCAGCACTTGATGATAGGAGGACAACTTAAGGCATCCCACTGGAGCCCCCAGTTGTTGGGTCACACCCATAGCTTATTATTATGCAGACATGGTCATTTCTTTCATGTTTCTTCCCTTTTTTTCTCTCCCCTAGTGAAATCTCTCAGAGTGATTCTCTGGAAAAGATAGAAGCTAATGCCTTTGACAACCTCCTCAATTTGTCTGAAATGTAAGCATCAGCTAACACATAGTTTATTGCTGTACACTATTACCCTCGCTGGCTGGAGCCTACTCGGTATTTGTATTCAAGCATCCACTGCTAGGAATCCAAGAGGAAAAGACTGCAGCAATTACTAGGTCTGGGCAGGCACTAATTTCTCTCACTGCAGTGGCCTGAAGGTTGCCATGGTGACAACTGCTTCTCCCTGGGAGCTGTATAAACTCTGAAACATCAGAACACAAAGTTGGAAATTAAAATTGACATTGTGGAGTCCTGCCAAGTAGCTCTTACCTTATGGAAGGGAGGGTATGAAGTACTTGGGGTAGTGGGAAAATCTGAAAGGGAGCTTAGAGATCATGAATTAGTATATTGGGGACTGTTTGGACATCTTCATTTAATCAGTAAATGATTCTTGGAAACCAACCGTGTAAAAGCCCTGTGTGGGACATGTGTATGTGTTTGTTATTCTTATTGTGATGTGTTAGAATTGAGTCTTAAAAAGAGTTCTTTCCAAATTATCATTTTCCTCCAATTTACAAAAAAAGATGGGTGAAGACTGGCTCAATTCAGTTTTCAGATGATGAACCTACAACCCAAAGAGTTTAACTGACTTGTCTGATGTCACACAGCAAGTTAGTGCTAAAGCTGGGGCTAGAAATTGGTTCGTGTAACTCCTAAGCCAGGCTTCTTACTGCTGCCTTGTTTGGCTCAAACCTGAGCTTGTACAAACTTCACCTGCACAGGAGTTTTGAAAGTTAAGGGAAGGGGAAGGATGTTAGCCACAAACATTTTCTGCACACTTGTGCCTGGCATTTATTTCCTCAAGGTGGTATGAATCCTCACAGCCACCCTGCAAAGTAGGGTAATTATCCCTTTTGTTCAGGGGGAGGAATGGAGATTCAGAGGGTCAGTAATTTGACCAGTGTGGCACCGTAGACAATGGCAGAGATGAGATTCCACCCCAGCCTGTCTTTCTCCCAAGCTTATGCATTTTCCACTACACTACAAGGCCTCCCTATGAATGGTCCAATTAGCAATTATCTAAAGAGAATAATTGATTGATAAGTATGTGAGTACCCGCCACATGTCCAACCAAGGGTCACATGCTGCTGGAATACAGAGGAGGTAAAATACAAATCTTCCCCAGGAGATGACATTATAGTCAGGGAGGTGAGCCTAACTCACCAACCAATTATGGGGAAATCTAAAATACTATAAATGTAGATTTATAGCCTGGGCTTGGCTATGAAGTAGAATTGGGGGTTGGGGGAGGAGAGAGAAGGTCATTACCATTATAGATGACAGTCCTATCCCAGACCTCAAAATCTGTAGTTTTAACAGACTTCCCAAGTGATACAGAAGCACAGCTTATACTGTGAACCACCAGAACAGCTTAAGATAAATAAATTGCTCGTGATGCAACAGAAAGAAAAATAAAATGCTCTAACGGAAAACTTACAGACTTTTCCCAGGGAAGGCCCTGAGACTAGGATGTTAGCTCCATACAGGCTCTTTTTGTTCACAGCTGTATCCCCAGTACCTAAAACAATGCCTGACACATGTAGGTGCTTAGTAAATGTTTGTTGAATGAGTGGTTTAAGGTCAGACCACCAAAAATCTTTAAGAGATAAAAGTTCCTTCCATCCTACCCACATGGCCCATGACTGCTTGACTAAGTTGTTGTAAAAATAATTACAACAAAACATTACTCACCTCTAAAGAAATTGAACAGACATAAAAGTTGGAAACAGGCACCAATGGTGGGTAACTCTAGTAAAGGGGAATGAACACCAGTCTCAGAGTCAGAAAAACTGAGTTCACTTCCAAGTTGTACTACTTCTCAACTGTGTGACTAGATACAAATCATTCAACACCCTGATTTCACCAACTATAATAATAACTGTTAACACTGGTTAACAATTACTGTTAACCAGTAATTGTGAACCAGACACACACATATTTACTCCTCAAAAACTACCCTATGAGGAAACCGAGCTTTAAATGATGTAACCAAGGTCATATAATCAGTAAAACCAAGACAAAACCAGGCTGACTCCAGAGCCCATCTACCTAACCAATACACTATATTTTCTCTATAGAACTAGAGCAATTATCATTTCTTTGAGTGGTCATTGCATGGGGAAAGAGAATCAAAGGCATTGACTGGCCTTTTATTTAATCTAAAGTAGACAGGCAACTGTGGCTACTTCTCAAAGGGTCAAAGTCACTGGAGAAGTAGGGAGAAGGGCAACCACACCACCGTGGAGTTATGGCTGTACTTACATACTGTACAAGGCCTAGCCTCATACATTATCTCTACCTATTCTATTACTCACTACGTAGCAACCTCGGAGGTAGGAAGAACGCATATTATTATTCTAGTTTTATGGAAGGGCACACTAGCTCAGGAAAGTTAGGAGGCTGGGCATCACCACACAACAAATTATTTATAGAAGGGGTATAAAATCCCCAAATCCAAGCCCCTGGATTGATCCAAAGACTGAATGCCCATCTGGATAACTGGCAGTGCACCTGACAGCCCAACACGAAGAAGACCAGTTTGCCTGTAAGGGAGAGTAGCCAATTTGCTCATCCATCCTGGGAGTGGAATCTCCCATCACCCCCTAGTGCGTGGGCTCCACTGTAGGGCAGGACCAACTTGGCCAGGAGTCCTGGAAGTTGGTGCTGCTTCATAGAGTGGGGTGGAACAGACTGCCAGCTATGATATTTACACCTGCCCCAGCAAGAGGGTGAGAGCAGAGCCTCCTGGCAAGAACCATTTGGGTCCCACCGTGCAGTTTCCATCCCCAGGCTCTTAGGAGCTCCTCTCAAACCTATGAAAGTCACTTGATTTTTGTTGGTGCCATTTTCAGCCAGCATCCTCTAGTGACCATGGTCTTGTGCATTCCAAACAATACACATCTGTTAAACTGCTGCCTCTCTCTTTACAGACTGATCCAGAACACCAAAAACCTGGTGTACATCGAGCCTGGAGCATTTAGAAATCTGCCCCGGTTAAAATACCTGTGAGGATTTCTCCTTTTTGAGAAACTGGGAGGGAAGTTGGGCATCTGATGAAAGTCAAAACAATTAAAAGATTGGAAAGAATTTTTTTAACTATATACTTAGCAGTATTTGCATGTCTGCCTTCAGCCTTCTGATTAAGATTTAATCAGCATTTCTTGTCAGCCACCAGGCTGGGTGCTTCCAAATCCATTTAACCGGCTCCTGACCTTTTCACTCTCCAAAAAACACACGAGAAGAATATCACCCCCTTTGCAATGGTTTTCAAAACTAACAGTGGGGTTGGGGGGTCATGACACTTTAGAGAAAAGGATAAATCAGTAACTAAGGTGAGGTGATGATGGAGATAGAGCTTAGATGAAAGTGGAAAAGGCAATTCTAATTTGACACCCATCCCTGGTGAAGAATTATTGATTCCTTCACCTCATTTGTTCATTTATTCAATAAGTAAAAACTTTTTACGTATTGCCTTGAAGTAGGCGTTGTGCCATGTAAATGAAATCATTATGTCCTATTTCTATTTCCCTTTAAATCTTATTAAGTCTACTAGTTACAATTATAAATTGAGTACCACTATAACCCAGCAGACTCACTGCCTTGCCAGCAAAATCAAAATTCCTAAAACTTGATACAATCTATAAATTGATCACTATGGATCTTCTCACATGCCAACCAATCACTTGTTCACAAAGAAAAATTTAAAGCCCTCTAACACAGATGTTCTCTCACTCTTTTTCCTGATAAGTTAAATTTCATAAAATCTTCAGAAGATGGAAGTTCACAACCCCCACCACCTCAAAAAAAAAAAAAATTGGAGAGGGAGGAAGGACATCTCTCTGGGTCTGTGTTCCATGCCATCTGTACAGTCTCGCCCTGGGGCCTCCTCCAGGAGCTGCTGCAGGCACTAGCATGGCTCCTTTGGCAGCTCGAACACTGGATGATTCCCAGCCCAGGTGTTCTGCTTTTCCAGGCCTCTGAAGGTCTGCAGGAGACATAAGCATCTGCAGTATCAACCACGTTGGGAAAAACATAAGAAAATCCCAGAACCAAAATTGCCCGCTATAGTCCCTTTTTTACCCCCCTGAAGAGTGATATTCCCCCAACCCCAGTACACATTGCTGTCTAAGCTGCACTGCCATCACTAGCCGTAAACAGGGCAAGGATTCAGTGCAGTCTGGAATTACAGATAAGAAGGAGAATCAGAAAGAACCAAAGAGAAACCTGGCTCCCTTTCTTCCATTGCCACCAGAGTGCCAGGCAGTTCATATCAGTTTCTTCAGTCTATGATAGGTGAATTTAAAACTTGTTTAGGGGAGGGGTGCCTGGGTGGCTCAGTCAATTAAGCATCCAAGTTTGAGCCCCGCAGCCCAAAAAAAAAAACTCAGGGGCAATCCAGATTCCTGGATTCCTCTAAAGGAGTCCCACTCTTGTGTAATAAAATATCCTTCAATTTAACCTATCACTGAACCCTCTCTCTTCTTTGAAGTTTAAACAAAAGGTAGGAGGAAGAAGAGTCTTGAGTAGCTCCGATAACCAAAAGAATGTTCAATGATTTCGATAAGTTATAAGAAAAAACTCCATGAACCAGTAGGTAGCTAAATAAAAAACAAAGATTTTTAATAATGAGGGATATGGATCTCTCACATGGAGATTAATATTCCTAAAATCTTTGAGTTAAAACCTATTCAAAAGTAGAGGAATGCTTTCTAGAACTATCAAGAGCAAATTACAGGAAAGGAATGGAATGGAATACAATAGAAAAATGCAACTGATACAATAGGAAAAGACAGGCTGGAAACATAAATGTAAATGAAAAAGAAAATGTAAATGAAAAACATAAATGTAAAAGTATAGTCCCAGCCCCTAGATCTTTAAATAGGAGCCTTACAGCAACTTCTCCCATAGTGTTAGGGGCTTTAAAATTCTGACAACCTTCAGCAGCTAAAAGTGCTACCAATAAAGTCAAACTCACTATTTTTTTAATTTAAGAATAGTCTTTGCAAAGTGCCTTTCTACTGCTTTTACCTTTATGCCTTAATAACAATCACTTTTATTCATTCTCTGCCCACATCCCCACCCTGCCCCCAATCACAGGAGCATCTGTAACACAGGCATCCAAGAGCTTCCAGATGTTACGAAGATCTTCTCCTCCGAATTTAATTTCATTCTGTAAGTACCAGGCTGATTGCTATGCATAGCAGTTTCCTATTTGAAGCTAAAATTTGGAAAGTAAATATTTCTCATTTTATTCCTCAAGGGAAATTTGTGATAACTTACACATAACCACCATACCAGGAAATGCTTTTCAAGGGATGAATAACGAATCCATAACACTGTGAGTAAACTCCCAGATTCACGTTCTGCCATACAGGCTCCTGCTATTCTCACTTCTAGCTTGAGGTAAGCTCTTTCTCATCTTTTACCACATTCCTCATTCACTGGTAAGTCTTTATGACCTAAAATGCTAAGGGTGAGAGTAGTTGCATGGGATTACAGCTGGATCATGTGTTCACACAACAACCAACTGACCCATTCAGTTTAAAGTTAATGAGATGGACCCTGAGGACTTACAGTGATGAAATTTCCAACTGATGAAATTGTTCATTGCATCATTGGAATGCTCTAAAGCTGGGAAGAGACAGCCTGGAGGGAAATGGCTGCCCTCATGCAAAGAGCACAGAAATTTCAAGTTTCAAATGAGAAGAGTTTGGAAAGATATTCTCCAAGTAGGTAGAATAGTTGATCAAGAGAGCCTGCATTCACTCACTCACTCTCTCTCTCTTTCTCTCTCTCTCTCCAATGTTTTACTTTGCTTCTGAGGAGCACCATCTATACCCATTCCCTACATCCCTTAATACTTGAAAATAATGTCTTTTTATTTGACAATCACGCATCAGGTTACCAGGCTCACAGGCCCTATACCTTTGATGCTCTTTCCTAAGGCATTGTTATTCAAAGTATGATTCATGGACCAGCATCTACTGCATCTTCTAAGAGCCAATTAGACATGCAGACTCTCATGACTCAGAACTACAGACTTGGAATCTGCAAGTTCCCAAGTGATATGCATGCACATAAAGTTTAAACGGCACTGCACTAAGATAACCCAACTTATTATCTTCCACGGTTCATCTGCCTGACTTCCTTCCCTCTGGGATCCCTGCCATCTTCTCCTAGGGCACTCACCTTTGCCCCACCATTCAGAAGAAGAAATCTTGGCACCACATCTCCCTTATATCCAAAGCCCAGTGACCCATATTCAATTCTTCTCCCCACATCCATATCCCTCTCACTTTTTCTGCTTTGGTTACAGCCCAAAGTAGGGCTATACTGAGTCAATAAATGAGCTTGCCCTTAAAGAAAGAGCATGCGGGGCGCCTGGGTGGCTTGGTCGGTTAAGCGTCCGACTTCGGCTCAGGTCATGATCTCACGGTCTGTGAGTTCGAGCCCCGCGTCGGGCTCTGTGCTGACAGCTCAGAGCCTGGAGCCTGTTTCGGATTCTGTGTCTCCCTCTCTCTGACCTTCCCCCGTTCATGCTCTGTCTCTCTCTGTCTCAAAAATAAAATAAACGTTAAAAAAAAAAAAAAAAAAAAAAAAAAAAAGAAAGAGCATGCATTGGATGACCCCAAAATGAGGAGGTAGTTGTGAAGCAAGAGAAAAAACATCTCAAAGGAGTCTCTTTTATATCATGGATTCTAAATATTGGTATCAATGTATATTGCATTTGTATAGAACTTGTTACTTTGTGTAGATATAATTCCACACATATAATTGTCATATTACAAAGCTGTAGCCAATGCAGCTCCAACTCAGAGTATTCAGAGTACTGCAATCAAAGAATACAGAGCAGAAACCAAAAAAAAAAATATTTCTTTTCAGGTTAAATTCTTTATGTGCAGCCCTTGAATGCCAGGGAAGAGACAGGAGATAGGAGATCCTAGAAAATCTTCTCTATAGTCTTTCTGCTCCTCCACTTTCCTCACATACTACAGCTCTTACAGCTCTTTATAAAGTATTTCCAACTCACTGCTGAATGTATCAAGAAGTATTCATTTATCGTGTCCCCTGTGAGAGACCAACCAAAAACTGAGTGGGGAGTTACTACATGTCTCAGGATTTAGGGTCTTCCTATGTCTTTATTTAGAACACAAAAGATGTAAGATCCATGTCCCCAAGAAGCTCAGAATCTCAACTATGAGGAAAAGGAGAAAATATGGGGCAAACATGAAATAAGGAAAAAATAATACAAACTAGTAGATATTCACTGTGAGAGTTTGTATTACACAGAAATGAGAAGTCTCGGAGACATCCTCTTGGGCTGGAGAAATCAGAGACAGCTGCTTGAGTTAGACCTCACAGTATCAGTAACAATTATATGGGTAAATGTGACAATAGCAGCTAATATTTATACAGCACTTAGTAAATGCCTGCACTGTTTTTAACTACTTTTTAAAAACTCATTTGGGGCGCCTGGGTGGCTCGGTCGGTTAAGCGTCCGACTTCGGCTCAGGTCATGATCTCACTGTCCGTGAGTTCGAGCCCCGCGTCGGGCTCTGTGCTGACGGCTCAGAGCCTGGAGCCTGTTTCAGATTCTGTGTCTCCCTCTCTCTCTGCCCCTCCCCTGTTCATGCTCTGTCTCTCTCTGTCTCAAAAATAAATAAACATTAAAAAAAATTTTTTTTTAACTCATTTACATCTCACAACAACCCTATGAGGTAGGGCTTTTCCGTGTGGAAACCAAGGCACTATGAGGTTAAGTGATTTGCCCAAGGTCAAGACTTAGACCCAGTCTGTCTTCAGAATCACAATCTTAACCATTATGTGGTCCCACATGCCAAGAAAAGGGGAGTGAGTGGTCCCAGTGAGGGGATAGCATGAGCAAAAGCACGGCTGTGGAAAAAAGGAAAACAAGATGAGTCTTACTTATTGGGAATAAATGTCCAGCTAAAGAAACAGGAAATAGGTTTAGATAAATGGCAGGGGTGGAAGGGAAATTGGATTACTGAGTCTTGAAAGCTGGGATACAGGATTAAAAGCTAAGAAGTAACTCTGATAAAAGTAGTAAGAAGAAGAAACCACCCAACAGAGTAGCCTTTATTCAAACATCACAAATATTCAAGACTCCCTTTGAGTTTGACCTAAATCTAAAAATAATCAGGAACCAATTGGCACTCCTTCCAAGTAACATGCAGCCATTGGAATGAAGTGGAAATGGAATGAAAGGACAGAAGATGTGGAGAATGATCAACACGGAAACAAATGTTTGGATGATCCACAGGATTCTGTGAGCTCCTAGGATGGGACCACCCTACCAAACTCAAGGAACAACCAAAGATTCCTTTCACACATCACATTTCAGCATGTGCACATGAGAGCTGCACAGTATTTTTATTATGGGGCCATTAACTTATGTTAGTTATGATTTTAAGAAGAATAGTGCCTACCAGCAGGGCATAATTGCCCCACCTCTGAAGTTAATGAGGATTGCAGATCCACCTCTCCTAGGTGGCCCCAGGGGGAGGGGGCATTGTGCTTCCATTCCTTCCTCACTCTCAGCCCTTCATCTGGAAGGGGAGCAATTAGTCATTTGCTTGACACTTGTTCTCAGCTGAATGGGCCCTTCTGTAAGTGAAGGACCCCGTGGAGCACCCTGCTGGAAAAAGGGTATTACACTTAAAGAGGAAAGCCTTATTTTCTCAGCTATAAAGTTCAACTCCCTAATTAGAAAATAATGAAAGCAGGCCTTATCTCTTCATTATTAGTAGTATTTGAAATTTTGCTTTTTGTGGAACCTTTCCTGCCCTCCCCCCACCTAAATCTTTACCAACTGTGAGCTCATTTAATGAAAACAGAACACTTCACTTGATGCTAGAGAAGCTCAGTGGGGCTAATGCTAAAACTATGCATTATACTCTTACGTCCCTTTATAGCCACTTTGGCTTTTCATTAAATCTCCTCAAGAGGCCACCTTGAAATGTACCCCCCCGAGTGAGCAGGATTTGGCTGCATTGCACCACCTTTAAAATATTCTAGGTGACTGGTCATACCAGTCTCAAAAAAGAGACAACTTTGATTCATTTCTGAACTCTACAAAGAGAAGGAAAGGTCATGGCAACTAATTCCCTAAGGCCCTTCAGAGAAAGAATGCCTGGCAAAGGATGACAAGATTCCAGGTTGCACCTGTCATAAGTCACACTCAAGAGGCTGCTGGGCGTTAAGACAGAAAGCCTGGATTCTAGTCCCGGCTCTGTGTCTATGAACCTTAGTCAATTACACCACACAGACATGCTTCTGTCTCTGTGTATCCAGTGGGATTATTAATACCTTTGGTGCAAATCCAATCGTGTCATGTCAACTACACAGCATCGCCATGATTAAAAGCTAATATTCAGCAAGCCACTTGTTTTAGACCATCCTGTTTCATCTTTTTTTTTAATATTATTTATTTGAAAATTTTTAATGGAAAAACGGAGTCACTTTCCATTTGTCTTTCCAATGATACCCCTTTACATCTTACCTAGATTTACCACCAATTAACGGCTTGCCACGCCCACCCCATCTCTATGTATCTTAAGTATACACAACACATTTCCTTTTGGGCAAACCATCCAAAAGAAGTTTATAGATATTATGATGCTTCATACCTTAAACATTTTGGCATGTATCTCCCAAAAACAGGGACATTCTACATAATTACACCATTATACCTAAAAAAATGAACTTGAATTTAATGGCATCCTCCAACCCATACTCCACATTCCAATGAAAAAGTCCTTTATAGATTGTTTTTAAACTCAGACTCCAATCAAAGTTTATGCATTGCATTTTCACTATTATGTCTCTTTAGTCCTCCCAACCTCACCTCCACCCCAAGATCCGCTCCCCTGCCTTCCTCTGTTCTGTATGACACCAATTCCTTGAAGGAGCCCAGGCCAGTTATATGGATTCATTTGACTGTATTGTCAGGATTAGATTCAGGTCAACTTTTCTGCAAGAACATTGCAAAGGGCATGCTGTATCTCTCCCAGTACATCAAACCAGAAAGCATGTCGTGCCATGCTCCTTGGCCATTTGGTTAAAGTGGTGACTGCCAGACATCTTCATTGTAAGAGCACATGTTTCCTTTTGTCATTAATAATAAAGCATGGTGGGAGACTTTGAGTTGATGCCGCTAGCCTGTTGGCCAATAACCCTTCATCTGATGGTTTCAGCATCTGCTGATTATTCATTTATGTAGGGTATTACAAAATGGAAGTTTTAAATCTCATCATTCTTCCACATTTATTACCAATGCTCTTCCATAAAAGAAGAATCCTCTCTCTCTCAATCTCACTCTTTTAAATATCACTGTGGAAGTAGATTTTTCAAAAATTTTATTCAATATATTATAATCCATTACAATAATAATCCACATGAACTTGGCTGAGGGCAACTTGAGGGGGAACATAACAACTCCATGCTGCCAAAACACAGGAGGTATGGCCGCTTCAGAGAGAGGGTTCCCTTGCCATTGGGAATGTGAGACCCACAGAAGTGGGGGAATTCTGATGAACATTCAAAACCAGGGTCATGGCAGCATATAGAGATTGGCCTGATGACAGTGACTGGTGACAGTTATCCATACAACCACTGCCAGGACATCCACTAAAGAAGTGTCTCCATATACTTCATACACAAGAATTATTCATACAAAAAAGGACTGCAGAAAAATACCACAGGGAGAAGAAAGAGGTGAATTTAGGATCCCTGTTCTTTAGGTAGGTATTTGTATAGTCATTTGATAAAAATTTGCTTATAGATATACCACCATAGGGCATATTTTCTAAAATAGAAACCCTGAGGCCACTTTTTGAGACCCTGCAGATCTGCAAACATAAATTAAGCTTTCTTCTTTAAAATCATCCAAAAACTAGGTGGTTATATGATCTAAAAGGGAACTATGGAAGACCATCTAATACTGTTAAAATGCCAGAAAATGCTTTTAGAGCCCCAGGAATATTAGGAGTTTGTTTTAAGGCAGCATTCACAATTAGAGTATCATCTGTGATTAAGTTCTAAAGCCTGAATCTTATTTTGAATAAAAAGGTGACATTCTCTCTTTTTGAGTCACAATTACTGACATTTGAATAGAGAACACAGACAATGCTTTAAAGTAAGGTGCAGCTATTGTAATACAGGAGAGGGGGAGAAACCATTTCCGTGCCTGTGACTGCATCCCCAAGGCAAGGGAAGCTGTCCTCATTTAATTCTGACACCATGAAGTCTTGGGAAAAAAGTTATCTGAAGTGACTCTCCAGCTGTTTTAAGGGGCATTTTAAAGCACTGTGCAGGCCTGACAGCATGAGGCCTCCCACTCACATTTGTAACTTCTCCAAAGTAAGGAAGCCACTCTTTTAATCAAAACAAGGCAACACATTCTATTGTGCGCGACTGCTAAGAACAAAGCTGAAGAGCGACAACTAAAAAGGAAACGGTGAGCTCCATTCTCTGGGAAGTCAGGACAAGTAGGACCCAAGCTATTAAAAAAGACATGAAAAAATGTCCCAATACAAAAATGTCAATGATGCCAACACAGACCAAAGGTGTCGGCGGACCTTTGGAGAGTGAGTACACGTAGGGCAGCCCAGGCCACTAAAATGACCTCCTCCACCAGGAGCAGGAACACCTCTACCCCATTGAACAGTTCAATTAAACAGACTGCTGCATTTCACAGAAATCCTGTCCAGAGCAGGACAAGGGAAACCCCTACCCTGTATTCTGGTCAGAGAGACGGAGGCTACTACAAGATATAATAATAATAATAATTAATAATAATAATAATAATAATAATGGCAACACATTAAGCATTTACTGTTTTCCAGGACTTCTTTCAAAGTGTTTAACATATGTTATGCATTTTAATACACACAACAGTCTTTTGGGGTCAATACTATTATTATCATCCCTATTTTCAGATTTGGAAATTAAGACACAGAGAGGTGAGATGACTGAATAAAGTAATTCAGCTAATAAGTAGTGGAGCTGGGATTCAAGCCCAGGCAGTTGGGTTGAATACTTGCAACCTTAACCATGAAGCTTCACTTAGAACAATGGCATTGTAAGCCCCACCAAAAAAAAAAAAAAAAAAAAAAAAAAGTACAAAATTCTAATATATATCAAAACTAGGATAAGAACAGCACATAAAAATGACAGAGAATGGGTATCCAGACAACTGCTGGCAGCTTTGCTTTGCTCAAAACAGAGTAGGGGCTACTTTTTTTAAATTCACTATACATGTAACTCCATCACTTAGAAGGTAGAGACAGTGGTAAGGGGACCAGACTCTGGACTCAGTTCTGTCCAGCAGACCATCTGATCTGTATATGGAAATGGTGAGAGCTATGTCATCCAATGCTGTAACCTAGGGCAAAGGCCCCAAAGTGGCATGCCCAAGGCTCACTGGGAGAGCTTGTTATAAAAGTACAAATTCCTGGATACCACCACCAGATTCTGATTCCACAGATCTGCAGTGCACCTGGTCAGTAGGTCTGAGTCTGCATTTCTGGCAAGCAGCTCCGGTTGATTCTGAGTCAGGAGATGAAGGGAAATGCTTTGGCAAACATTGGCTTGGACTCTAAGAAATCCAATTTCAAAGAAGTTCTTAGAAAAGAACAATATGATTCCTTTATCTACAAGAGATTGCTATAAAGGAATTCAAACTCCCAATGATAAAGGACTGCCAAAGGATAATATTCTAAATGTAAAATAAAAAAAAAAAAGAATTCCAGTGGGATTGAGCTGCTAAGGAGGCAAGAAGATTGTGTGTAACTGCACAAGGCAACAGGCATAAACCAAGAAAGTACCTAGCCCCTCCAATTCTATCATATGCATGAGGAAAGAAAACTACTGAAAAAAATGGCAGCCAGTAATCCTGGCTGAGAGCTCATATGTGAAGTTGTAAATTCAGAATTCTAGAAGAAAGCACCTGAGAGCAGGAGAAGCCAGAGAAGGCTCTTCCTCACGTGGAAGGTGAGGCCACTGCTCCACCCAGCCTTTGACTAAGCTTCTGCTAGGGAGCAAGCATTATGAGACACCCGGGGGTTTTACAAAATGAATTAAATACACTTCCCCTGTTCGATCTGAACTAAAATTAATAAGGAGACCTTATGAATTATTCTGTAATCTCTGTATTTTCTGAATTCCAGTGTTCAAACATCATGCTTCAACCCTGAGTCCTGCTTATTTATATTCTGGTTTGTCTCAGATGTGCTGTGGATTGATGGAAAGAGACCCCCACCCCCAAATATACACCACACACACACACACACACACACACACACACACAGACCACAAGACAGAATTCCATGTTTGTTTTATTTAACAAAGGCTAGAGAAACCTTGCAGTCAACAGCCATGTGGAACAGGAACATCTGGGGAAGATATCTAAACTGTTTCTCAAGTCACACCCACCAGCCCACCCATGACATGGCCATGCAACTACCAGCAACCCCTAAAAGGGAAGCTAGGGTCTTGCCAGATGCTGGAGTTTAATTTGATGTTATACTATATAGCTCTTTCTCACTTGAGTATTACATCATTGTGCATGAAGGACTTACACAAATATTTCTAAGACTGTGCCTTTCAAACTTGCCCGGTTGGCTATGATTAGAAATTCACCTTACATACACCCATTTGTTCATCCAGTTCATTTAACATATACTTATTGTAATCCTCCCAAGTGCCAGGCACTACTCTAGATACAGGGGATTCTGCAAGGAACAGAACAGTTTCAAATCCTTGTGCTCATGAAGCTAACTGCTGGGGAAGGTAGATGATAAACAAGTATGTTATAATCCAGGGTCAGATGCTGATAAAGCCACAGAGGAAAAACAACTCAACAAAGGGGGATGGGAATGCAGGAATGCTGGGAGAAGGGAGGATGGTAGTTTAAATGGGCAGCCAGGAAGGGCCACACACGAACATGGTATTTAAGCATAGCCCCCCAGGAAGAGGAAGAGGGGCCGTTTGGTAGAAAAGGAGTAGCAAGCAGTGAAACTGACATGCTGGAAGTAGCCCCAGACACCGTGTGCTCTGGTCCCATTTCCGCCTCTTGTGGGCTTTAGACAAGCCATTTTCCTTTCCGAGACTCTTCCCTTCTTTATAAAATAAAAGCGTGCCACTTGATCCTCTCCAAGTTTGTTGCAGGCTCCAACATTTCCCGACGTCTGTCTTCTGAGGAGCCTCTTGTGTCTTATTCTGAACAGATGTAGATGTTTCTATGTATATGTGTACGTACACTTTTAAGTATGTAACATACAAAAATGGTGGAACAAAATTCCATAAGTAGTACTACCCTAATTACATGCAACACACTCCAGTATCTTCCATTTTGTCTCATTCTGTTCTATCTCATTTTGCAAAATGCCGACTGCACCCGACTAAATTGATTTCGCTATCCACTAATTTGTCTTAAAGAACTGTTTACAGGCACTGAAATCTTCTTGGTTATGGAGCCAAATATGGCAGCAACCAAAACGCATACTCATCCAAGAAAAGGAAAAGCTAACTCCATACCAGAGCCTTCCTCTGCCCTCCGCTTTCAGCCTCCCAGAAAGCACACATGCCCACACAGGCCTGAGGAGGCAGAGGCAAGACTTGAGCATTGGACGGTTCTGGCCACTATTTCTGCTTCCGCCGCTGCTTTCTTTAAGTTTGAGCAGACAGCACGACGACAGTGAGACATCGCTTTCTCATCAGTAAAATGGAAATGGCAATGAGGATTAAGTCATAAAATCGATGTCGAATAGCTGGTCAAGTATCTGGCACTTAATAAACACGTAATAAATTGGTGCTGCTGCTGCTGCCAAACTAGAGTGGTGGAGGTGAAGCCAAACTAGAGCAAGAAGAAAAAAAGAGAAAAACCCAGCTCCCTCTCACCAGGTCCTCAGAATCTAAAACGTTAGACAGAGGTGAATGTTGCATACGCCAGTAATTATCTTAGTAGTAAATGTCACAGAAGGAAGAATGTGTGATTCCAAAATGTGCTGCTTTCACTGCTAAATCCTCTCTCCTCTCCCTTCAGCAAACTATATGGAAATGGGTTTGAAGAAATACAAAGTCATGCCTTCAACGGGACGACGCTGATTTCCCTGTAAGTATGTGCTATTTCCCCAGCTCATGAATAAAAATGAAATATTACTCTGGCTACCAGATCACATTCAATCTTCAGCAACTAACTCAGGACAAAAATAAACTTTCAAGTGGCTAGTCCTCAGTGTTTCACGCATGTTACTAGGCAACTGGCTGGCTAGAAACCCCAGAGCACCCTGATTTCAAAGACAGATGCAGCCCGGAGACATTCAAGTTGACAGTTTGCTAAAATATTCAACACCCTACTTTTAGTTTCATCTCACAGCCTCCCTCTCTAGCCCCTTCGCTCAGGTTGATGGCATGTTAGAGTCAGCACGATTTCAGTGAAGAAATTCTTCCCCCAGCCCCCCTGCAGAGAAAACTGGCAATCCCATTTACCGGCCTAATCAGCCACAACAAGCACCCTCGCAGTCCGATCCCCCTACTGCTGGGGTGGGGCGGGTATGGGGAGCATTTTCCACAGGGTGAGGGGCCCTTGTGCTTACACCACATCGCACCCAGTCCCCAGTGTTAACAGCATTTAACTCAAGGAGAGCATCCCTACTAACTATCCTTCATTGTTTCCCACCTCTCTTTCCTTCTATGGCTTCTTTACTAAAAGAGTGGCTCATTTACAAAGCCTACTGGGGCTGGGGCCATTTGAACCCTAACAGGTAGGAGTAAGGTAACAATCACCCTACAGTTGGATATCATAAAAACTAAGCAACTATTGAAAACTTGAGCCTGAAAAGCTCAACTGAAGCCAAAATTAAGGAAAACAAATGAAAAGACTTTTATGATACGTTGTATCAACCGTAGTCTATACCAGTGCTTCTCATACTTTAACACACACAAGAATAAGGTGCAGATTGTTAAAACACAGATTCCTAGGCCCCACCTCCAGAGACTTTGCTTCATTGCGGCTAGGGTAGAGCTTGAGAATTTGTAATTTGAGCAAGCTTCCAGGAGATGCTGAGGCTGCCAAGTTGGGTAACATAAGTCTTTACAACATACTATTTATTTTAACTATACATATTAATTAAATACTCTAGTATATTGGTACCATGCTACAGAGCTTGGTGGTTATGAGAACAGATCTAAGAGTCACTAACTGGGTCTTAAACTCCAATGCCAGTATTTATCAGCTTGATCACGAGCAAGTTACTTAACCTATCCCAACCACAGTGTTCTCATCCATGAAATAGAGCTATTAATAGGCTTATTTTGAGGATATCCCCACCAAAATGAAAAGGTCTGTTTTGTATCCTCAGTACTTAACACAGTGCCTAGCACAGAGTAGGTGCTCATTTATCATTTATTACATTGCACAGCTAATTAATTACAAATGAATGAATGAAGGAAAAATAATTATATTTTTATGCTCTTAGCCTGAGTCTGGCACATACCAAGTGCTCAAGAAATGATAGCTTCCTATCATGGAGAAAAATTTCCCTCATTTTCTTGTTGACTTGAATCTAATGAAGAGTTCAGTCTAGCCAATTGAATCTGTTTCTGCCAAATTTAAATCAGAGGCACATCCTCTCCTGGCACAGTACTTTCAGATGCCTCATGCAGTTATTCACTCAACAAGGGTTTGCCAAGCATCAGCTATGTTTGAAGGAATATGCTACATTTGGGGTGGAAATGAAAATGAGTAAGGCCTGGTGTTTGCCCCACAGGAGCTTACGGCCGAGGAAGAAGCATTGCCAGATGGTATATAAACTATATACTAAGTAGTAACTAAAACAGAAGGCAAAGTGTGATGTCTCCCCTGAGAGAAGTAAAGTCTTCTGGGATTTCAAAGGCAGAAAAGAAGGAAATTAGAGAAAGCCTCCTGAGAGATGTAGACTCTGAGCTGGGCCTAAGTTGGACAGATAAAGACAGAAGGAAAATGCATCCCAAGCAGAGGACAACAAAGAGAATGGCCCAGAGGGGGAAACATGTGTTCACAGAACAGCAAACAGTACCTTTTAAAAAGAACTAGATGTGGGTTAGGGACAAAGCAGGGAGGGCCTTAGATGCCACAGTAAAGGATTAGGACTCTCTTTTATAGAAAATGAGAGGCCGTTGAAAGTTCTGGGATGGGAATGAAGTATGAGGGTGCTTAAAGAAGGTTCATCTGTTGGCAGAAAGGACAGTGGTTGGGGTGGGGGTTGCACAGGCTAGAGACAAGATATCGGCTATCTGAATAGAGGGGGTAACTGAAGGCCTTTGTGGCTGAGGTCACCTGGATGAGGGGGCAGAGTAAGAGAACTGAATATAAAATTGGGGGACACCAAGAGAGAAGGAAGAGAAACAGAGCAAAAGCAAACAGAGTGGGAGGAAAACCAGCAGAAAACATCCTTGGGAGGTCAGAGAAAACAGGACATCAGTCAAGAGGGCCTTCATCAGCAGTGTCCCAGCTGCATCAGGGATGCCAAAATGGGATGTGTACCTCAAAAAGTTCAACTAGTCAAGATTCTGTATCCCCCACATCTTACTGTTGCAAGAAAGAGGAAACCAAGAACACAAATCAGTTTGCCAAGAAAACAAATCAATTTCATTCATTTATTCATTCAACAAACATTAAGCATTGCCAGTATATATTAGGCACCATGTTAGGGAGCTGGGTCTGCAATGGCAGAGTGGAAAGAGTCCTTGTCCGCATGAAGCTTCTGTTCTAACAGAAGAGACAGACAAAAAGGCAAGTAAATAAATGAACTTACTGCAGGTAGGAATATATACTATGAAGAAAATAACCCATTACTGAGATCTATGAGAGTACAGGGGCTGTCTGGCTTTAGGTTAGGTGTCCAGGGATAGCCTGGCCATGGATGTAGGCTATCCCTGGGCCATGAAATGTAGGCTGAACCCAGAAGATGACAAAGAGTGCACTATGGCAATAGTGAGGGGAAGCGTGTCATGGGAAGGAGGAAAAGGATGTGCAAAGGTCCTGAAGTGGCAAAGAAAAGTAGTTGTAAGCTCCAGGAATTAAGAGGAGGCCAGTGTGGCTGGAGGGTCATCAACAATGGGAAACCAGTATGAGACAAACCTAGAGATGGAGAGTGAGCAAACCATGCAGAACTCAGGGGCAATGGAAAAGATTGTAAATTCTCTTCTAAGGGCAAGGAGGTCCCCTGAAGGATTGAAGGGGGGAGTAGGTTTCAAAACTGTCAAGCAAAATTTTCAAAGTGTACCTTCAACCCAGTTTCTACACCTTCCTCACAAATGGGCCTGTCCAAAGTTGTTCAGAATGATGACACCAAAGCCCTACAAAGTTCTTGAATTTTCTACCTAACTAAGTTAGGACAGGGTGGAGAGACACAGCACCAGAGGGTTGCCCTCAGATGCCTCCAGGGTTCTGAGAGTCACCCCTTGTCATTCTCAGAGCACCCCACTTATGAAAATTTTGGGTGGGGCTCGGGGGTTCTCCCACTGTGCTTCAAGAGGTTATCCTGTGTGTGCTTCTCATACCTGGAAGGCTGTGTCACTTGAGAACCTGAAAGTGACCCCTAGGAAAATGTGGTAGACGAATCTGATTTATTTTTAACCGAGTTACATACTGCGGAGTTATCAGTACACAGAAAGATCTTTTAATAAAACACATGAAAAGTTCTGTCATGAAATTTGAGCAATTAATTTGACCTGGCTGACATGACGATTATTTGCTCACAGAGCCCCATTTCAATGATTTATGACCATAACAGAACATAATTAAAACAAACCAAATCAGGGAAAAGAGCCATAGAGGTTTGGGAAGGAAATTTTCTTTTGATTTAGATCTTAAACAGCAATTGACTCTGACAACCTCATCTCTTTGAAAGTAGAAATACACCCAGGGGATAGGACTGTGTGAGACTGACGGGTGCATTCTGATGGAAGGGCTGAGGATTTCTGAGGAGAACGCTTAGTAGAAGCATGTGGAAAACAGCCACCCAGGGAGTGAGATGCAGGGGGGGTTGCAGTTTTTAAATGGCAGGGGTGATGTGGAGACATGCAGAAAGACAATGAAGAAGATGGAGAGCTAGGAGACGAACCAGGTGATTGCCTAGGCCTCCCGCAAGGGAGGGGAGAGTGAGTGTTGGTCTATTTGTTTGCCATGTAACACTGTAACAGTGATGCAGGAGAATCCTGCTATGCTTCAAATCATCACATCGACAATGGATGCATTTTCCAGAATGCCCTGAGTCACCACTCTTCTGTTGTAGAAAGAAAGTGCTCAAAAGAAGGCTGGCAAGCCTGAGCCCAGGGACCCCTCTCCCAGCTCCCTCGTCCACCCAGAGAGGGGCCTGGGCTTGGAGACACCAGCATCAGGGCCCAGAGAGCAGGCTGCTCAGCAGCACCAAGCTGAGCTATTCCTGAACAGTTCACCCTGAGCTGCTTGGAGCTCAAGGAACAGAAGCCTCGGGTAGCTACTGCGTAGCAGCGTCTGGTCGTGCCACAGCCTTAACAGCAGTGGTCCTCAACACCACACCTGAGGACTATCATGTACCCAACACGGAACCCCGACTGGGGCATGCTGGGTGTAGGGCAATTTTCTGCACAGGCTGTCCTTCCTCCCCTCTCCTACCCAGTGAGAATGCATATCTGAAAAGGGTAACTTTGAATGGACCCTACTTTTTCTTTTCAAGTAAAGTATTTGCAAACTTCAGCATATTGCTATTAACCAGCTCTGAGGCCTCCAAGGTCAGGGCAGCTGAGCACCTGATACAGAGCAGGCTGCGCCTCCACCCTTCAGCCTTGAACACTGGAGCAGCACTTCCATCCCCGCCCAGCTGTGAGGTAGCAAACCTTCTCGACTCCAGAACAGGAAAGGGTGAGAACTTGAAGCTTCAGGACAAAGCGTTCTACTGAGCGAGGGGGAATCTGCAGGGGAAAGGTGGGCCCAGACATACACGTCGGCAGTTTTACAATAAGCCTGGCACCAGCATGTCTTTTCCCCTTCTTCTACAATCCCCCTTTTCCCTCTACGGGCTGAGCACCGCACAGGCAGGCTGCTCTAAACGTGCGCACACGCAGTGGTGACTGTTAACCCACGAAGTGCCAATCCCACTAAGAACACTGTCCTTCCCCACAGGGAACTCAAGGAAAACACACACCTGGAGAAGATGCACAATGGAGCCTTCTGGGGGGCCACGGGGCCTAGCATCTTGTGAGTACAGTGATGCTGCCTCCCCTCCCCACCCAGTGGTCCAGCCACACTGTCCCCAGCCCGGTTTGTGACAGTCAGCCTCTGCATGGGAAAGGGCTGCCGTTAACCAATAACACTAACTGGGGGCACTGAAATAACAGAAATCGATGGTCTCCTTTCTAGAGGCTCAGAGTCTGAAATCAGGGTGTCGGCAGGCTCGTTCCTTCTGAGGGCCGTGAAGACAGGATCTATTCCCGGCCTCTCTCCTTGCTGCTGGTCCTTCCTTCTGGTTGTGACAACGTAACTCCAGCCTTAACGAGGCATTCTCTGTGTGTACCTACCTGCCTGTCTCTGAATTTCCCTCCTATTATAAGGATACCAGTCATCCTGGATCAGGGCCCATCCCAAATGACCTCATTTTAACACGATTACCTCCGTGAAGATTTCATTTCCAAATAAGGTCACATTCAGAAATACTGGGGCATTAGGACTTCCACGTGAATTTGGGGGAGACACAATTCAGTGTGTAATACCAGGTATGGAGGTCCACCTCATGTGCTAGCACAGGGAAGGCTGCCCACCTGGCATCCACTCGTGGGCATCCAAGGCCAGAGATCAGACTTTCCCGTGGCACTTGTCCAAACAGAGCTGAGCTACTGTGCATCAGCCTCCCTGAGGAGGCAAACAACAGAACCAAGTTTCCTCAACTCTTGGTAGTTTCAAGTGAGGACATGCGAGAAAGTGTAAAGGAACAGGAAACTGAATCAAGAGTCTCCTGACAAAGCCTTGGAAAGCCTGAATATCCCATAGGAAACAACTGTAGCTGTAGTCAGGCTTCGAGCAAAAAGACAACAGGGTTCCAGAGGCTCTGCAGCTCTAACCTGGGGTGACCTCATCTTTCTTCCACAGAGGTGCCAGGCCCTTTACTCCCTACTCTAGTATGCTGTTACTCATTCACTCAACAAACACTGATTGAACACATCCTGTTTACCAGGCAGCATGCCGGAGAGACTGGTGAGCATAATAGCTCTGGTCCCTGCCTTTAAAGAGATTAGAGTCACCGAGGGGAGACAGCAATAAATAGGCAAACAAGTGGGTGATTTTGAAATTAGGAAAGTGCTAGAAGGAGAGTGAACAGTGTAATCCAGTTCATTTGCTTGCTTATTCATTCACTCATTCATCCATTCATTTATCCCATAACGATTTTGTAAGTCCCTACTGTGTGCTAGGTACTGGATTAGGCAGAGAGAGAGAAACAGAGCATAAGAAAAAGATGTCTGCCTTCCTTCACAGAATGGGGGAAGACAGACGAGGATCAAATAAGTAAATAAAATATGTAGTATGCAGATGTAGGCGCTGGTTGTGAGGGAGAAAAATTCAGTTGGCTGAAGGAGGAGTTCTAGGGAGAGGGAGCTACCATTTTAAAAAGGATGGTCAGGGAAGACTAACCTGAAAAGTGTCATTTAAGCAAACACCTGAAATAAGTGAGGGAGCAAATTATGTAGGTATTGACAGGAGGGGCATTCTAGGTAGAGGGAAGGGCAAAGCAAAGGCCCAGAGGCAGGAACTTGCCTTGTGTCATGGAAGAAAAGAAAGGGGGCCAGTGTGGCAGAGCAAGCAAAGAGGAGAGTTCTAGAACATAAGGACAGAGAGGTGGCAGACAGCTGGGTCGTGAAGGGCCTTGTGACCATTATAAGGACTTTACCTGTGTTCTGAGATGACATGAGGCTTTACAGTTTTGATCAGGGGAAGGAATGAACCAACCCAGTAATTCTTAATCCTCGAGCTCCTACCAGTATCAACTCATGATTTTGTCTACTTTCCAACTCCCACCATTATTAATCCCAACTCTATTTCTTAGTTCTTGCCCCTATCAACTCCTAAATACTTCTTAACCCTTATTTGCTACCAACTCTTGACTCTGCTTCCTACCCTGCCACTGTCAACCTCTGTGCTACTTCCTAACCCCCACTACTGTCAACCCCAGACAGCATCCAGTTCCTAGCCCACAGCACTGTCAACCCCTGACTTCACCTAATCCCCAGCTCCTGCCAGTATCCATTCTGACTCTACTTCTTAATTCCTGCAACCATCAACCCTTGACTCTGTTTACTTCCTAATTCCTGCCACAAAAACTCCAGACCTTCTCAATTTCCTAACTTCCATCACTCTCAATCCTCAGTCTCTCTCTACTCAACCTCATATTTTTGCTTCCACTACCTCATGGCTCATGCCAAGTGTTTTCTCTGCTGTGTCTCAGCTTCTGCCACCCTACCGCACAGGTCCTGTATGTCTCATGTTCAAAGTACACCAGACTTATAATTGTACAGGTTGGTTGAAGACTTTGCAGTCTAGCACACCCTGTAGGGAGAGCTCTTAGAGCAAGCTGGCTACCAACCCAGCCACTAGATAGCCAAAGAGAGTTGCCTCTGGGTCAGACACAGTATATGATGAAGTTAGTGTGGTCGTTAGACACCCTGCCTGCTAGTCTTTGCCTGAAGAGCTGCTTGGTCCACCTGCTTAGAAATAACTGCGAGTACTAGAGACGCTGGCCCCGTCTTGGCCAGAACAGTTGGACCAGACCTAGTCTTATTTCATTAAGCAGCTGTTCTCATTACACGCTTAGAATGTAAGTGGTGTCTAGGAGCGTTCCTTCCACCCACAACCCAAAAATACTTCCCCACTGGTCTTCTACTGAGACTGAAAATATATTATCAGAAATTTTACTCCTCCATGATAAGACCTTGCCTTTTCTACAATCCTAATTTAAAATATATACCCCCCTCAAAAAAAAAAAACCCATCAGACACACACAAGTTGTGTGCTGTATCCCTAACACATCCAGGATAACTCTATAAAGCAGGATGAGAACACTGGTTACCTAAATCAATGAGTACACAAAAGCAGCAGTAATCTGAAGCCCCTGAGGTAAATTCTGCTGTCTTAACTGTTCCACCAAAGGCCCACACTAGCCATCGCTCCATGTTGTCAAGTTCATCTATCAGTCATCTATTGATCCCCTCCCATGTGCTGGGCACTAAGCATTGGGACAATTTTCTGAGGGGGACTGTGCTGCTGGAAAAGTTTCATGGGGGTATCAGCAGCAACCACTTAGGAGATGGGCAGGATTTCAAAATTTCCACGGACTCTTCTTCCTCTTCACATTTAACTTGTTCTCAGACATTATCTCAAGTCTAGAAAAGCCAAAAAGTTTGGGACCTTGTTTACAAAACCTAAGCTTTCCACACAGTTCTGCTTGCCCGGCCAAGTGCTTGCTTGCTTGCTTTGGACTGGTGAATCCAGTTTGCCTTTAGAGAAGGTGCAGTCTGCATCCCAGGCAGATGACAGCTAAGGCCATAAGCAGCTCCTAACAGTATAAGCAATCTGTGCTTCATGAAAACCTACCCTGTGGGGCTTGAACAAAGACGGAGGCATCTGAAGCCCTGAGTATTTCCCCCTGGGATACAGCACAAAAGCTGAAGTCACTGCATGTGTCTACTGTCTCACAAAGCAAGTAGTTATTTCATGCCTGCTAAGTGGAGAGAGGGAGGAAGGAAGGGGGGTGGGGGAGAAATGCTAATGAATGTATGACAGGTGTAAGGAGTTACACTCAACCTTGAAAGGAATAATGGGGTGCATATGAGGAAAAAAACACGGCGTAGATTTTGAATTTTTATCTTAATGAGAGTAACTGAATGGAGAATTAGGGGGAAGGCAAGATGGAGAAAAGATTCCTCAGAACCTAGAACAGTACTATTGCTGAGAGGAGGTTTCATCCTATACAGTAAATAAAAAGGCTTGCTCCTTTCTATTTTTCAGGGATATTTCATCCACCAAATTGCAAGCCCTGCCTAGCTATGGGCTGGAGTCCATCCATACACTCATTGCCACATCATCCTATTCTCTAAAAAAACTGCCATCAAGGGAAAAATTCACCAACCTCCTGGATGCCACACTGACTTACCCCAGCCACTGCTGTGCTTTTAGAAACTTGCCAACAAAAGAGTAAGTAAAAAAAGAAAAAAAAAAAAAAGGTAGTGCCTGCCAACCTGTGGCAGAAACAAATTTCAAAACAGTCAACTGGTCGACAGCTTCCTGCCCCTTCACTCCCTGCTCTAGATCAGCTCCAAAGCCATGGGGTCACTTTCAGAGACACAAGAAGAAAATGAGCCATCCTGTTTCTCCCCGAAAACTGATTCCAGTCAATTCACCCTGCAGCTACAAGACCTTTGTAGCCTATTCCAGGATAACTGAATTATAATAACCTTAAATTAGGCTATAATTGCAGTTGCAAAATGGAGTATGAAACTGACATCTTAAAGATCAATTAGCTCTAATCCTTATCAGAGAGCATCATTTTTAAAGAAGGAGGGAAGTAGGCTCAAGAGAGTAAATTTTACCTAATGTCTAAATCCTTAATAATAAAAAAAAATGGACACAAAACTCTACAGAGGCTTTTTTTAAAGCTATTTCTGTCCCAGCAAGAAGACCATCTTTCATTTCAGAACAGAATTCTTGCTCTCTAAGGATTAGCTCAGTGCCTGAACAAAAAGGGCACAAGCTCCTGGCTGATTTGAGTCCAGTGGGGGGCATCTTACTGATTCCACTGATACATTTCAATCCAGAATGGAATGACAGGGTGTGCAGGATTTCATTCTTTTCTTAAAGATTGTTTTCCAGAATTTTTTTTTTTAACTAAGATGCATAATAAGAAATACCTCTTTTTACGCTGCAAACCAGTACACATCACATAGGTAACAAATAAAACAATACTTAACTTTTTTACATGTGTGATACACACAGATTTTTCTTATCTATTCTACTCTACTTTATTTCATGTTTGTTTGTGTTTTTAATGCTAGTCTTGTGCACTTTATTGTTTATACGACCCACCAATGGGTCACAACTCACTGTTGGGAAAACATCTGCCCTAAAGTGTTATTACACAGCCTAAGAAGATATTCTCAATTAATTAGATGAGGCACTGGAAGAGTGACACTAGGATGCTGCTATTTTTGTGTGGAATCAACCTATTTATAATGAATCAACCAACAACATATTACTGTACATCTACTTTGTGCCTTGCAGAGGTATGTGAAGCTAGATCTGAAGCTTTTGATGTAACCAAGAAGACAAAGTACTCGGAGGACCATGCATCATTAACTGAGCTTCAAAAAAATATTAATTGAGCACTTATCTATTTCCAGACATTGTGCAAAAGTCTGAAGATACAAAAATAACTAAGAGCTCATTCCACCCAGGAAAATCACAAACAGCTGTGTGGTGGTAATACACAAGAGAGCCGATGTTTAAGTACAATATAGCAAATGTAATGGTAGAGCTCAGAACATAACAGAATACTCTGGGAGCACAAAGGAAGAGTTTCTAAACAGCAACAGAACTTACAGAAGACTTCCTGAAGAAATGACTTCCACTGAGTTTTGGAGAAGGGCTAAGAGGTGGCTAGGCAGGTGTGGGTAAAACCATGCTGAGAAGACAAGATAGCTCATGTGAAAGCACAAAGGCAAGAGACAAAGGATGGAAATCCCTCAGAAAAACTGGAACAAGATGACTTATGGGTACATGGAGGACACAGAGGGAAACAGGTTGTGATGGGCTCTGAGTGCTGGGCCAGGTTGTTCAGAGGATGGGGAACCACTGACGAATTCAAAGCAAAATTACTCAGATTTGCTTTTGTCAAATAACACTCCGGCAGCTCTGGAGGATGGCTTGGAGGTGAGCAAAGCTGGTGAGAGACCGATTAGGAGAATACAGACCCTGGTTTATGATAAGGCTGATTCTGGACACCTCAAATTTTGTGGCAGAGAGGGCACATCCCTTCTGAAATTACTGGCATATAAAAAAGCTAGTTCAGGGGCTTTTTATTCTAGTACATGAAAGAGACTACCTCTGGGTAAAAAAGGTGGGGAGAGGATTATGCAGTTGTAGGCCAGTATCAAAGTGAGATAGGAATACAGTCACACAGAGGTTGTCTTGATTGGGATTACAAGCTTTAAGTGACTCCCTCTATATCCCTAAAGCTCGAAACCTTGGATGCTAGGGAGATGGGACAGCCTGAAGCTGGGCCAGTGGAATGTTTATGTAAACTCTAAGTCACCCCCCTGCCCTGCAGCTGCTGAGCCTGGATAACACACACAGCTGCCTGGGCAGATGGTCCCAAAGACCTCCTTGGTATCTATGATTAAAATTTTTAAAAAGAGTAGATGGAACTCAGTGCTATGAACTGAAGGCTAAGAACAACCACATTTCCTGTTAACTATAGATTGTTTCACACACAGTATCTCTAGGTATCAGATACAGAGCCAGCGTCAAAACACAAAACACACACACACACACACACACACACACACACACACACACACACACACACTTTGTCCAAATTTGAGGATTTATAAGGCTGACTCAAAATAACAAGCTGATTAATTTTTGAAAGTGAGTCCAGTAGGTCAAATAGTTCTGCTATATTATCCACCTTCCTGCTTTGCATACAAAGTTGTTTGTATAAGGAATTATCTTGTTAATGCTGGAGAAGAATAACATAGAAATTTCTAATTTCGACTGCCTCATTTCTCCTTCCTCCTTAGGAAAGGTTGGGTTTCTCACCACCTTCTCTCCTTCCCTCTATTTCTTCATCCAGTTTTCCTTTGTGCCTCCCTTTGGTTTCACCTTAGGAATATAGTAAGTATAGGCCCCTTTTAATTTATTGATACTTCTTCCCTTTCCATTAGGCTAAGCTTCTTGCAATGATGGAGGAGTAGAGAACACCCACATATATTTCTGCACATAAGGAAACAAAGCAGAAAATTCACATCATCATGTCAGGTCCAGTATCTTCAAATCCTCACAGAAAATATTTCCCAGTTACAATTCAAAGCCATGAATTGTGAATGGCTATTTGTTCATCACGAGCAATGTGGTAAGGAGAGTGGGGAGGAGCAAACCCTCATATACCATAAGGGTAGTTTTTAATAAGCATCGAAAAATCTGTGATTCAATATGACCAATTTAAGTTTTTTCATCTCTGGAGCCCACACAAAACACTTAGCATGCAGAAGCATTTTATCTAAGCTGGAAGCCCTCTAATGACAATGCCAAAGCCTTCCCTCTTTCCCGGGAAAATGTTTCAGTCAGGACAATGGTGCAGAACACGACTGGCGTAATGGGCAAAGAATTTGGATGAACAAAGCATAAATAGACATGATCATGTTTAGTTTAAAGACCAAAGGCTCAACTGCTTTTTTTTTAAACCTCTTTTCTTTCAGGCAGAATTTTTCATTTTCCATTTTTGAAAACTTTTCCAAACAATGTGAAAGCACAGCAAGGAGACCAAATAATGAAACACTGTAAGTATTTGCATGCAAAGAAACTCAGGAAACCATGTCTCGTTCTGTGTGCACCTTATTATTATCAGTGCCAATGCTTTTCTTTTGATAAAAGTCTTCATTGGAGGGATGTTTGCAAAGCACTTTTTAATAGATTTAAAATGGGAATTTTTTTCTTACAAGTGGCATCCAGTTGAACAGACATTTAACTGTTTAAAAAAAAAACTCTTTAAAAAAATGTATCTACACATTCATTCTATAATTAAATTCTCCAAAGAAATTAAAATTTTTATTTGCAGGTATTTTGAGGTCACTTAGGGCTTGTTAAAGTGACTTCATTTAAAAAAAAAATGACTTCATTTTTAGGAATTTTCACTAGTCAGTGGTCAGCATTCCACAAAGATTAACTGATCAAACACGGCTTCTAGAAGCAGTCACTTCCTTTCAAAGAGATTCAGGCCACCTTGACTACTATGCTCTGGAGCTTAAAATTATTCAACCTCAATGCTATCACTAACATACACTGGATGGGAGATCCGTTTCTATTCTACTGACTGACTTTTTTAACATTTTTCCTGGCTGCCTTGGCATTTCACCTACCTTCAAATGTAAAAGATCATGCCTCAAAGGATACTCCCAGCGTCCCTAGGCCATATTTACTGTGATTTAGAAGTTTTATTATTCCCCCCATGTGTCCTTCAGGCTACAAAACCTGATACCCTTCTAAAACACCTTGCCATTATCCATTCCCTCTTCTACATCTTTTTTCTTTTCTCTTGTTTTTTTTTCCCTATCAATCTGCAAGTTATGTAGAGGCCGCAGGGTGGTATGTTGGAAGGACCTTGGGCTTTGGGGCTTCTCAAAGTTGGATGTGAATCCTTGGCAGTAATGTTCCTGTAACACTGGGTATCCCTGGACAATAATAACCTTTTTTGAGACATTTTCCTCATCTGCAAGGGACAGCAGAAATATCATTTGGCTTTCAGAGCCATAAAAGTGAAGAGAGTTGTTACAAAATGCAACAGCATCTGGGGTACATTAGAAATACCATACTCTGTATCCTTTTTTCTTTCATTTAGGTCCAACATCAACTGTCCTCCAGTGTTCTTTTTCCTCACCCTCCCTGCTCTTGTCTGGATGGTCTGTCGGTCACCTTCCATTAACTCTTTTGCAACCTGTGGCTTTTTCCTCATCAACAGGAAACACTTCTGGCTGGAGTCATTGGTAGCCTCAAGGGGTAGTTTTGGGGACAAGAGACGTTAGCCCACTCTCAATCATCCTCATCAGCCCCACCCCAAGCCTTCCCAAAGAAGTCTACAGTCTCGAGTTTCCTATGCTAACACTGCTGTAAAACAAATCCCCTAATGTCCAGCATCCCCAAAACTATGTGAAATTAGTACATAAACTCTAGGTAAAAAGAGTGTGCTCCCTGTGAAATCCCCTTGTCCCCTTTCCCACCACAATGCTATTCCTAAGCCCCTGGAGGTGAGAAATTCTAGAGCCAGTCACTAAGCCCTACCTACTCTCCCCAAGGTATCAGTGTCCTTGCTGTTATTTATGGCTGGTCCCTTTGTTCTCCTACAGTCCCCGTCTTTCCTCCTGTCTTTGTTCACTGGAACTGGAGTGGCCCCTCCTTCCTCTGACTCAGTGTTGTAGGCCTATTCGAGTCCATTCAGACCCTTCAGTACTGAAGACAGCTCCCTGCCGGGTTTTGTCAATAAGCATAAGGCTCCCCTCAGGAGCTGTCCCAGGACACAAACCTAAGTAGCAGGTAGGTATTTGGTCTGAAGGCAAATCACCAAGGAGAAAAATTGCTAGACATATGCTCAGTAGGGCAAAAAAAAAAAAAAAAAAAAAAAAGAAAGAAAGAAAGAAAAGAAAAAGAAAAAAAGAAAGGACAAAGGACCAGAGGAGTGAGAGAAGGAACACGTTTGACCTCTTACTGATAGAAATTTATTCAGAAATCATGGCAGAATTTTTCAAAGCTTTGAATTAGTGCTTCTGAAGTAATTTTACTGGTAGCAGCTAAAGTAGTTTTGATAAGGGGAAAGCAGCAAAGGAAATAAGGCAGAAATAGTTGGAAAGTTTTCACCTGATTTAATAAAGGCTATTATTTTGGAGGAATCCTCCAGGGAACTTGCTTAAAACACAAGTTCCTGGGCTCTGTCCCTAGAGAATTTGATCCAGGGTTTGTAGAAAAGCCAGGAATCTGCACTTTTTTTTTTTTAATGTTTATTTATTTTTGAGACAGAGAGAGACACAGCATGAACGGGGGAGGGGCAGAGAGAGAGGGAGACACAGAATCGGAAGCAAGCTCCAGGCTCTGAGCCATCAGCCCAGAGCCCGACGCGGGGCTCGAACTCGCGGACCGCGAGATCGTGACCTGAGCTGAAGTCGGACGCTTAACCGACTGAGCCACCCAGGCGCCCCAAGGAATCTGCACTTTAACAAACAGCCTGGTGATTCTGATGGAAGTGGTCCAAGGACCACACTTTGAAAAGCACTGACAGAGAGACAGTGACGTATAGGAAAGGCCATACACTACGGACATGAAGACCTACTGATGACACTAGAGCCTACCTAGTGCTGAGGGACCTTGAGCTAATCACTTGCCTTCTTTAATCTTAGCTTCCTTACCAATAAAATGAGGGGTTCGGTGAGATGTCTTTAAGAACAATTCTAATACTGGGGTGCCTGGATGGCTTAGTCAGTTAAGTGTCCGACTTTGGCTTAGGTCATGATCTCACGGTTCCTGGGTTCGAGCCCCGCATTGGACTCTGTGCTGACAGTTTGGAGCCTAGAGCCTGGAGTCTGCTTCGGATTCTGTGTCTCCCTCTCAGTCTTCCCCTCTTCGCTTGTGCTCTGTGTCTCTCAAAAATAATTAAAATTTTCTTAAAAAGAACTGTTCTAATGCTAAGAAATAACCTATTTCCTTACATCATTCTTTATAACCACCACATCGTTTTAAATATTAAAAAAACAGATATTCTTTTAATGGGCATGAGATGAGGACAAATGTACCCATATTTAGTAATAAAGCAGGTGAGTTTCCTGTGCAATGTTCTGTACATAGCAACAATCCTTCGCTAGTTCCAAAGTGGTTTCTAAGAATTTCTAGCATCATCTTGGAGTCCCAGATCATGGATTTCTTTTTATTCTTTTTTTAATCTATGTTATTTCCCTTCAGTAATTGTACTGCTCAAATATGTCATTTCATCCACTCACTGAACTAGGTTCACACTTTCCTGTTCAGAACAGGAGTAGCTAAGTTTTGAGAGTAGAGAAAAATACTCTTTTAATGTATGAGAGACCCTAAGGTAAAATACTATTTGTAATGGCCCTGACAGAAAAATTATGCCCATTTCTCTAGCTAGCAAGATTATATTAGCAGACTGTGAGCAAAGAGAAAATGTGTTGAGCCTACATGCATCATACTGTACACACTCATTGTCCCTGTATCTTTTCAATTCCTCTCAGGGCCAGGATCACCCTGGTTTATTCACTCCACAAGCATTTATTGGATAGTCTGAGCCAAAACTGTGTGAGGCACTGAGAGTTCAGAAATAAATAAGACCTAGTACCCTGCCTCCAAAGCTATCAAAGAATAGCTTCACAGACTACTAAAGAAGCCACCCATCATCACACAACGGCAGTACGGTTTAATAATTACAATAGAACTTAAGTGCAGCCATGGCAGAGAGAAGGGGTGATAAACTCCTTAGAGGTGTGAAATCAAGAAAGGCTTCACAGAGGGGCTTACCTTTAAGAATAAGAAGGAATTCACCAGAGATGAGGAGAAGGCAAGAAGAAGAAATAGCACATACAAAGACAGAAAGATGAAAGAGTAGATTCTGAGAGCCACAGTCATTTCATGTAACCAAAGGGAAGATTGCACAAGCAATCTGCAATAGATAATTATAAGAATCCCTAACTTTTAGTGAGCACTTAATATGTGCCAAGTATTATTCTAAACATTCTGTAGGTAGTAATATAGTTAACCCTTAGCACAACCTTCCTGAGGGAAGTATGATTAGTATCTCTATTTGGCAGATGAAGACCTTGTGGCACAGAGATGGTAAGTAAACCTCCCACCCAGGTTTACACAGCCTGTAAAGTCAGTCTTGCTCCAGAGCCCAGGTTTCAAATTGTGCAGCACTATTGCTTCTTGTAAATGAGACTGGAGGACGAGGCATAACCCAAATCATTCGAGGTTATCACAAGGAGTCTGGATTTTATCCCACAGACAACAAGAACCTAGCAAAAGTTTGAATTAATAGATCTGTACTTAAGAAGGGTCATTCTATGGGGCGCCTGGGTGGTTCAGTCAAGTTAAGCATCCGACTTCAGTTCAGGTCATGATCCTATGGTCTGTGAGTTCGAGCCCTGCATCCGGCTCTGTGCTGACAGTTCAGAGCCTGGAGCCTGCTTTGGATTCTGTGTCTCCCTCTCTCTCTACCTCCCCTCCACTTGCACTCTCTCCCTCAAAAATAAACATTAAAAAAAAAGTAAAGAAAAGCCATCATAGGAGGAAGGTACAGATGGAGCAAGAGAGGGCTAAAATTAGAGGAAAGATGCTGGGGGGAAACTAATGTAATTGTCCTACAAGAGAGGATGAAAATCTTAACATAATTATTAGCAGTGGGTTTGGGAGGAAGAGGTTAGCAGAGTTGGGACTGTTCCTTCACTAGAGTTGGAACCCCTCTTCAAACTACTCTCTGAATTTGACTCATACCCCTAAGGAGTATCTATTTTCACCATTTCTCCCTATTGTCCATATCTGTATTTGGCTTCAGCTCCTGGGTTTCTGATTGTCCATCCTTGGTTTCCACTTCTTACCTGGGCTATTTGATTAGCCAGGGACCAATGTTCAAGCTAGTCTACTCACAGCTGATAATCTTCGGCAGTGTGAGCCCTTCAGTCCCATTAGTGTTCTACCAAAGACACATGGCTTGACAGCAGTTTGGCAACTAAATGAGATAAATACCTAGGAAAATGCCAAGAAAGGGTTCTTGTAGACATAGCAAGCATATACTGTGTCTCTAAATTTGTTTTCCAAAGAAAACTCATCCGTTGTAAACAGCTTCATAAGTCTGTGCATCAACAGGAGATAGATAGATAGATAGATAGATAGATAGATAGATAGATAGATATTGCTTTTCATTCCCTAAAGAAATTCCTATTTCCATTCAGAATTCTAAGATAATTTAACAAATTGTTTAACAATAATTTAACAAATAATAATTTGTTAATAATTTAACAAATAAACATTATTTGTTAATAATTTAACAAACCTAAGACTGAGGCTGTCGTGGCTTTGTTCCCTTTTGTTTCATAGGCTTAAAAAAAAAAACAAAAAGGATGATTCAATTTTTTAAATACAAAGAATCATAGAAAATCTCAAGTTTACATTGAGACAAAATATTCTTCTTACAGTTATTCTGCCATCTTTGCTGAGAGTGAACTGAGTGCCTGGGATTATGACTATGGTTTCTGCTCACCCAAGACACTCCGATGTGCTCCTGAACCAGATGCTTTTAATCCCTGTGAAGATATTATGGGCTATGACTTCCTTAGGGTCCTGATTTGGCTTATTAATATCCTAGCCATCATGGGAAATGTGACTGTCCTCTTTGTTCTCCTGACTAGTCGTTATAAACTGACAGTGCCCCGTTTTCTCATGTGCAATCTCTCCTTTGCAGACTTTTGCATGGGGCTCTATCTGCTGCTCATTGCCTCAGTTGATTCCCAAACCAAAGGACAATATTATAACCATGCCATAGATTGGCAGACAGGGAATGGGTGTAGTGCAGCTGGCTTTTTCACTGTATTTTCAAGTGAGCTTTCTGTCTACACACTCACAGTTATCACACTAGAAAGATGGCACACTATAACCTATGCTATTCAGCTGGACCAAAAGCTGCGCTTAAGACATGCCATTCCAATTATGCTTGCAGGATGGCTCTTTTCTACTCTAGTTGCCATGTTGCCCCTTGTGGGTGTCAGCAATTATATGAAGGTCAGCATTTGCCTCCCCATGGATGTGGAAACCACTCTCTCACAAGTCTACATATTAACCATCCTGATACTCAATGTGGTGGCCTTCATCATCATTTGTGCTTGCTACATTAAAATTTATTTTGCAGTTCAAAATCCAGAGCTGATGGCTACCAACAAAGATAAAAAAATTGCTAAGAAAATGGCGGTCCTCATCTTCACGGATTTCACCTGCATGGCACCTATCTCTTTTTTTGCCATCTCAGCTGCCTTCAAAGTGCCCCTTATCACAGTAACCAATTCTAAAGTTTTACTGGTTCTTTTTTATCCTGTCAATTCTTGTGCCAATCCATTTCTGTATGCGATTTTCACAAAGGCATTCCAAAGGGATTTCTTTCTGTTGCTGAGCAAATTTGGCTGCTGTAAACATCGGGCTGAACTTTATAGAAGGAAGGATTTTTTGGCTTATACCTCTAACTGCAAAAATGGCTTCACTGGATCAAATAAGCCTTCTCAGTCCACCCTGAAGTTGTCTACATTGCACTGTCAATATACAGCTATCCCAGACAAGACTTGCTATAAAGAATGTTAACTGTTTTATCAGTAACCACATTATTGAGTAGTGCTTAAACATGTAAAAAATAATCTGTACCAGTAATTTTAACATAAAGAGTTGGTGTTAGGAAACTATTTATTCTCAAGCGCATTGAGCAAAAACAAGATATCTACCTAGCTCAAAGTGTTGTCCATGACCATTGCCAATCTAAAAACTACTTGTCATTGGTACATGATGACACAAAATACAAAAACTGAAAGTGTGTAGAAACATTTCTAGCAATTTTGACAGAGTAATTTAATGTCTGTTGAATCTAGTGCTTTTGAATGAGGTGGTATTTTACATATCTTTGCTTCTTTCTCATTTCACCTTTGTAGTAATTTTTACTGCAATTTATTAGTCCATTACAGATTTGAAATTTAAAATAACTAGTTCTTTTCCTCAGATAGTTTGAAAAACACACTGCAGAGATGCACTGTCCAATCTGGTAGCCACTAGCCATATGCAGCTAAATTAAAATTAAAATGTAATTTCTCCCATAGAATTTCTAGAAGAAACTATAGGCTGTAATTTCTTTGACATCGCCCTTAGCAATACTTTTCCAGATAGTATCCTCAGGCAAGGAAAGCAAAAGTAAAAATATATGAAAATGATATATCTGATAAGGCATCAATATCCAAATATATATATATATAAAGAAGTCAACATCAAAAAAATCAAATAATCTGATTTTAAAATGGGCAGAGAACCTGAATACACATTTTTCCAAAGAAGACAAAACAGATGGCCAACAGACACATGAATAAATGTTCAACATCACGAATCATAAGGGAAATGCAAATTAAAACCACAGTGGGATACCACCTTACACATGTGAGAATGGCTACATTCAAAAAGACAAGACATAACAAGTGTTGGCGAGGATGTGGAGAAAAGGGAAACCTTGTCCACTGTTGGTAGGAAGGTAAATTGGTGCAACCACTGTGTAAAATGGTATGGGGCTCCTCAAAAAATTCAAATAGAAATCCCATCCAACCCAATAATTCAACTTCTAGGTATTTATCAAAAAAAAAAAACACTAATTTGAAAAGATATATGACCCCTTTGTTTATTGAAGCATTATTTACAATAACCAAGCTATAGAACCAACCCAAGCATCCACAGACAGATGAATGGACAAAAAAGATTTGGAAAATACACACACACAGTGAAATACTACTCAACCATAAAAAAGAATGAAGTTTTGCCATCCATGAATGGATGGACCTAGACATGGACCAAAAAGGTACTATGCTAAGTGAAATAAGTCAGACAGAGAAAAGAAATACTATATGACTTCACTTACGTGTGGACTCTAAAAATCAAAACAAACTGAAGAAACTTCCTCATAAATACAAAGAACAAATTGGTTGTTGCCAGAGGGGAGAAGGGTGGCAAAATAAGCAAAATAGGTAAAGAGGATAAAATGGTACATATTTCCAGTTATAAAATAAATAGGTCACAGGCATAGAAAAGTACAGCATAGAGGATAGAGTCAATAATATTGTAATAACTTTGTATGATGATAGATGGTAACTACACTTACCTGGTAAGCATTTTGTAATTTATATAACTGTGAAATCACTATGATTTACACCTGAAACTAATATAATGTTATAGGGTCAACTTTACTTCAATTAAAAATTTTTTAAAAATGTTTAAAAACTTTGTGTGATACTATAATGGTGGATACAGGTCATTATACATTTATCCAAATCCATAGAATGAATGCCAGGAGTGAACTCTTATGTAAATTATGGACTCCGATGAGTCAAAAGAGGTTCACCAATTGTAGGGTATGTGACACCCTTGTAGAGGATATTGGTAACAGGGGAGGCCATGTGTTGTGTGGCAGGGGGAGTGGGTATATGGGAAATCTATGTACCTTCCACCCAATCTTGCTGTGAACCTAAAACTACTCTAAAAAATAAATTTTATTACAATTAAAATTTTGAAAGCAAAAAAATTAGAAATTAAAAAATAAAATAAGTTGCACACATCAGTACTCATCAGCCTATCTATATACTTCAGCATGGTTATCACTAACCAAGGCTCAATATTTATTTACATTTTAGGTGAGACTTACACATAGTAAAATGGACAAATACCAAGCATACCACTTAGTTTTGACAAGAGCATACATCCATGTGATCTCAAACCTCTATGAAGACATAGAACACTATCACCTTCAGAAAGTTTCCTCATGCCCCTTCTTTGTCAATCCCTCACTCCCACCACCACCCCAATGGTAACAATGGTTCTGATTTTTTCCCCATAGATTAGTTTTGCCTGTTCTAGAACTTCATATAAATGGAATCATACAGCATATACTCCTGTGTAAGACTTCTCTGACTCAACACAATGTTTCTGCTACTCATCCAGCCTGTTGTTTGAATTAGTAGTTTTCTTTTCATTGTTGAATAGTCCATTCCATTTCATTGCCAAGTTATATGAATATAACACTCTTTTCCACTCTTCCACTGATGGATATCTGGGTTATTTCCAGTTTTTAGCTCTCCTTTGACATTTTATTATATAAATATATAGTCATAACTAGACTATGTATTTAATCTACCTTCAACCTTTATGTCATTGTGCAAAGTGATCCAAATAGATAAAAGATTTCATAAAATTTACAAAGTATCTCTTCTCTGTATGTTTTTCACATTTCTGACTTTTCTACTGTATAATTAGTTACTTCTCTTTACTCTTTACATTTACAGATGCAATCCTCTCTGGTAAGCTAGTGTTCTAGAATCTGTCTCAGTGATATGAGAGAATACTAATTAGTTGTGTGCTACATACATACACAATAAACTTTTTGATTAATTCATAAATCCCAGAACCAAAAGAACTAAGTAAGCAAAAAAGAAGAAGGTAAAATAAAAAAATAAAATATATCCTTGCGGAGAAACTACTTAAATTATGTCTTCTTAAATACTCTTTGAGCCAAGGTACTTGGACACAAACTCTGAAAATAACTTTTATGGCCTTTTCCACAAATATTTTTATTCTCTACATTATAATTTAAGTTACAACATAGACCTACAGTTTACTATCTCCCTCATCCTCTTATCTTTTCACTCACTAAGACCCGCCAGCTGTTCCTTTCAAATGTCTTCCACATCAATTCTTTATTTTGCATTCTTGCTGTCACACAGACACTTCAGGCCATTCCCCCTTACCTCAGAAGTGCTACCAAATCTCCTTCATTTTTGTTCATATCCTATCTTTGCCATGTCCATACTCTCATATCCACCACTGATTAATCTTCCAAAAATCCTACTTACATGCCAAAGTCCTGAGCAGCTCATCAGTATGTATAAATTTAAGTTTTAGCTCCTATCCTAACATTCAAAGAGCTCCAGAACTCATTCTCAAAAACCTGCTCACTTGATCTGCTGCTCTTCTTCTGCAGGCAACACATTGTCCTACTTGCCTTTCCTTAGCTGTGCCCCATGCTTCTGCATTCTGGCACCCATACCACTAGGACCATCTGGAATACCCTCTTCCTTACCTGCCCTCCTTGGGCACCCTTTAAGACCCAGCCACAGGTTTATCTTTGCTACCAAGCTCTTCTTAATTTACCCTCTCCCTAATCCATGGAATTTAAGACACCTCCTTTACCTGAAATAAAGCAGGGCATAGACAATAAATAAGTGACCCAAAGTGATGTCTCTCTTTGGACTTTTGCGCTTGTCGTCCCTCTCACTCATTTTTTATTCTACACAGCTGGGTGTTACTACCTTTACACATCTATCTCTTATTTCACCTATCTTATAAATTGCTTTAGTGATACACTCATCTCTTTCACTTGTTTCTCCCACTATATCTATCCTAGAATCTTACAAATATTAGGTGATTAATCATTTTTTTCAGCTGATTCACTTTTACAACTAAAAAATAAAACAAATCCTTATGAAGAAGCATTTCCCTTATGAGATGGTCTTATAGAAAGCATTTGTATTCTTAATCTGTGTAATCCTTCATACATAAATTATAAAAATATCAAACGCTCCAGAAATTTTTTTCTATCTTGTGGGGGGGTTTTATACCATGCTAGAGATTATCATTGGCAGATTGCCAAATGACTAAGAAGCATTATTTAATCAAGAATAACTCATCTAAATTTACAGCATATTTTTAAAAGTTACTTTGTCCTCCATTCCTAACATTTGCTATAAAGGCCTTGGTTTTAGTTTCCTTAGAAATGTATTAAGTCCAGGGGCACCTAGGTGGCTCAGTCAGTTGGGCAACTGACTTCGGCTCAGGACATGATCTCATGGTTCGTGAGTTTGAGCCCCGCATTGGGCTCTGTGTGGACAGCTCAGAGCCCGGAGCCTGCTTTGGATTCTGTGTCTCCCTCTCTCTCTGCCCCTCCCCCACTCACACTCTGTCTCTCTCTCTCAAAAATAAATATTTTTAAAAATAGTTTTTAAAAATGTATTAAGTCCACATGTAAATTAAGAATCTTTATGTTATAAAGATTTCAATAAATGTGTTCCTAACTGGAAATAATCTCTTCTTCAAAATGTCCAATATTTTATTAATATTGAGTTTCTTCCTAAGAGTTATTACCATAGCCTTCCTATTTATAATTTAGCTTTCTAGTTATAAATCACAAAATTCCCACATGGCATATTAGAGTATATTTACATGAAAACAGCATAATGTTGACCTAATAACAGGAGTCAAAAGAAAATCCCCACTAAATTCCCCAGCTCACTACTCCAATTAAATGTTGCTATTCATTCTAAAGTTATATATTTTCCTACACAACTAAAATTACTGAAACTGAGTGCTTCGGCCAGAACTGTAACCTCTTTGCCCCGTGGAGTGTGAGCTGTGCAGATGATTATGTGCACAAATTATAGCACCTTGAGTAAAATAGGTAAAGAATGTATTCCAGGCAAGGTCAGTTGGTCAGTCCCTAAGAGACTAACTGTACAAATTCAGCAAGATCTTCTTAGCCTGCAGGGAAAGGTGGAAAGTATGTAAGAAAGCACTGTAGGATGTGAGCATGAGAAAAAGTTTGAAATCGGAATTAGGACACATGATACTTTCACAAATTTCATTTAACACAGAAAACTGTAACCTCTATAATAGAGATACTTTCTCCACTTATAAAAGAGTATAGGATGACATTTGCCAAGGTACTGTATTTACAAGAACTTAGAACCTACCTTATGGAATTTCGTTATAAAAACAACAAGAAATGCTCAAGCCTAGACATAATGAGTAAAAGTACTAATTACCATATCAAAGCCAAACCTCAGATAAATACCACCTGTAGGATTTATAGAATAATTTTTTCTTTAAAATGTACTAAATAGGATTTGTCTTGCTCTATTTAGCATATGAATTGACAATATTTAACAGGGGTTTTTTTTGTTTATTTATTTTTTTAGATTTATTTATTTTTGATAGAGACAGAGCACAAGTGGGGGAAGGGCAGAGAGAGAAGGAGACACAGAATCCGAAGCAGACTCCAGGCTCTGAGCTGTACACACAGAGCCTGATGCAGGGCTCGAACTCAAACCGTGAGATTGTGACCTGAACCGAAGTCGGATGCTTAACCCACTGAGCCACACAGGTGCCCCATTTTTTGTTTGTTTTTTTAAGAGAGAGAGAGAACATGTGTGAGGTCAGGGAGGGGTAGAGAGAAAGGCAGACAGAGGATCAGAAGCAGGTTCTGCACTGACAGTAGAGAGTCCGATGCAGGGCTTGAACTCACAAACCACGAAAGCATGACATGAGCCTAAGTCAGATGCTTAACCAACTGAGCTACCCAGGCACCCTGTAATATTTTTTTTAACTATGAGTCATGACTCATCAGTATGCAGTGAAATCAATTTAGTGGGTCAAGACCATCAATTTTTAATGCAATAGAACAGAATCAAACAGAAGATATAGGCCATTACATGCTAAAGATAAGCATAATTTTCTGAAACTTTAATTTGTATTATGTGTTCTATATCCATGCAAACATATACTGGTTAATTTCTTAGTGTAGATCCTGGCTAAAAAAGAAATGAAAATCACTGACTTAGACAACTTCTCAAGAAGTAGGATTTTTTTCCTAGGATTATTTGAGACTAATAAAAGGGCACCAGGTCCAAAATAGAGAATCTCTTAGCAGCCACCACTAAAACTATCATCATTTATATTAGAATGCCAAGATTATTAGCTTTGTTTTGTTTTGTGGTAAGCTTACTTTTAAATTGATTTTTTGCATTTTAAAGGATCAGGGGCCTGAGGGCATGCAGAGACACAAATGGGGCAAGTGTGACTTTTTTCTCTAATGATAAAAAATAAAGAGGACCACATAAATAAATAAAGAGAATCAATATAATAATAGTATTTGTGATACACCATTTTTAAAAAATTGCTGAGGCAAAGTGAGATTTTAAAATCCACAGTGGAAAAGAGGAAGGAAATTTTAAAAACACCTGTTATTGCCTCTCCCAAACACTTAAACCAACACATTAAACCCCAATTCCCAAGTGAATGGACCCTGTCAATAAATTCCATCCTTAATTTGCAATAAAGTTTGTCTAGGACAAGTACAGAATGATTGGATGATGCTGGGAGGAAGAAAGCAAGAAAAACACTAGAAAGTATACTCTTCAGTCCTGGATGGGTACATTTCAGGAATAAACACAACAAATGAGTTCCCTCTTTTTGCCTTCCATGTAGAAGAGACAGACATTTCATGGTAGACAACATTCATAAAGAACCCATAGCTCCCAAAGTTCTCAAGAACCAGACAAGGATCTGGAATAGCAGTGGTCATAGGGAAAGGGACAATCACTCTGAGGATGAAGAGGGCATAGCTGGCAAATCTGGTTAGAAGTGCAACACTAGTACTAACTGAATCCTCCTGCAGCTGCCAACTTTAGGCCAAAGACAGCACCCCACAAATGTTGTTCAAGAACCAGAAGAGATGAATGCAGATTTTGAAAAGATCTACCAGTAGCTGAGTCCCTTGGGTAGGACAGGACAAGTACTGGAATAAATTAAACTCTTCAAATGGGATTGCCTCTGAAAAAGAAATGAGGAATTCGCCCTGTGACCACCCAAACCCAAGTATCTAATCCTTGGGAGGTTTCAGAGACCATTACCTACTCATTTCACTACCGGTTTTTGTATGAGAGTTACTATCCTGGAGAACACCAATTAGGGCCAAAACCAGGATCTTAGAGACCATGTATACTCTACCTGTTAAGAGAAGCAGAATGATGGGGAAATGTTCCTTTGAGGAATTTGAATCTACTAAGGAAAAGAATATTACCGAACAGCTTACTAAGATATCAGTTTGCTTTGTTTTTACTGCCGCAGGAAAATGAGACCTATTGCGCATTGCATTTTCTCTCCCTGATTTTAAGACAGTTATCCAGGTCTTTCTGTGTCAAATGAGATTGCCTGACCAAAACAGAAGGTTCCTGAAGAATGCATCTCTTCTTGACTTTTACTTTGGAAAACCTAAACTGAATGAGGGGATTCCCTGGGAGAGCAAAGGAAGAGAGATAGTGTCTTTCAGGGGGAAAGAGAATGCAAACCGGTCTTCCACTGTTTCGAAAAAGAGGAAAAAAAAAAAAACAGGGATAGAGAAAAACCCACCATGACTAAGAAGACAGAAGTCTGAAGTTTCAAGAAGTAGAATGGGAACTAACCACTTCCTCACAACTCTCAGGGAGATAGCAACATATGATGAAGAATGGCCTAGCCACATGAGAAGCCTAGAGAGGCAGATCCTTAACTCCAGGAATCCTGGCCTCAGCAAAGATTTCCATGTTCAAGTATAATATAGGCTCAACAGAGACATCTGCTTCCAAGGGACCATTTGGGCTTATACAATCAATACATCACTAGTGATGAGTGTAGACCAAAGACCTAGAGAAGCTTCTTGACTATCCCTCTACTTACAAGATTCTCCAGGATCTGTTGTAACATGGTTTAGGGAGAAATGGTAGGACACTAGCCCCAGTCTAATAACTGATGCTGACTTTACCATGAAGGAGAATTGGAATATGATTTAAATTTTACTTTAACATTAAAGAAATGTGATATTTCTTCATCCTCCATCATGTCTGATTCATCTATGATTCGTAATGGCACAGACAATGAAGGCTTTAAAAAAAGGAAAGAAATATAAAATTGTATATCTGTATCTCCATCTGAATTATAATTTTATTAAATTCCATACAGTGAACTAAAAATTTGAGCAGCTCTGAACTGGACTATATTTAAAATAAAAATAAGTTTGACAATACATAATATAGTCCTACTGATGTTTATGATGTATAGAGCTCATAAGTTTTACCACTCTGCATCACCAATGGCTTTTGCAAATACATAGTCTCTCCCTCCAAAACACATAACACCATCTTTCAAATAGAATTTCCATTTGTTCTTGCTTCGATGAATCTGGAGGGAGAAAAATAGTCTAAATTAATTAATTTTACAAATTAAAGGATAATTTACAATACTTTGCACATAACATGGGATTGTTCTGACTCTAAATGGGAGTTCTTTAAAAATAAAACCTCCTCGGTAGGTGATGGGCATTGAAGAGGGCATCTTTTGGGATGAGCACTGGGTGCTGTATGGAAACTAATTTGACAATAAATTTCATATAATAAAAAAAAATAAATAAAACCACCTCAAGATAGTATTGATTCATTCAGCAAATATTTGGATTCCTATGTGTCTGTCAGACATTGTTTTAGGCACCATAGATATATCAGTTTAAAAAACAAAAACATATGTATAGTCATAAAAATTCACATTTTTTATATATTACTTTGTAAAAACTGGAAAAATTCCTACCTTTGAGTAGTGTACATTTTAGTAAGTATGGAGGAAACAGAAACCTAATAGATACCTAAATTATGAAGAATATTAAAAGACACTAAGTGCTATGAAAAATAGAGCAGGAAAAGGAAGACCGCAAATACAAAGGTGGGTTACAATTGCAAGTAAGACATTAGGGTGGGCCTGACTTCTGAGCTAACATTTGAGCAAAGACTTAAAGAAGGTAAAGGTTAAAGCCAAGAAGATATTGACTAGAGAGCATTCCAGGCAAAGGGAACAGAAGCACAAAAGCCCTGAGGAGGGAGATACCTGGACTGATCAAGAACAGCAAAGAGTTCAGTATGTCTACAAAGGAATAAATAGAGAGGATGTAGTTAATATTATCAGGAATGAAAAAAAGAGGACTTTCATTTTGAAGGAGAAATTCACAGTAAAGCGCTGAGCAAGACCAGAAGATAAAGCTTATAATCTATTAGATTCCACTGGCAGTTCCTTGGATCTAATAAATCAGTCTATTTACGGACAAAATAAAAACTAGAAAATCCTACTACCTCAAGAGGTAAGAAACCGTAAAATCATTGTTACCTCTGGGTAAACCACAAGTGACTATTTAAAAACCTTATAAATGTAGGATCTGAAATCAAAGGTAAAAATTAAGCCCACTTATTTACTGCAAATAGTCAAATCAAAGAAGAAAAGTCTGTGACCAGTATTCAGCTTTATTTTGTGAAACATAAGAAAATATAAATGCGAAACTCCTATTTGTGTGGGGAAAGAAATCCTATTAATGGAAAATCTCTTCTCTGAGTTTGACTCCCAAATTTACACTAGAACATATCTTTAAAAGTCCCTGGGAACACAACAGTGACACAGAATCCTGAACTCAGCACAGGTAATAGTATCTGCCCAGAATCAGGAGAACAGTAGCAGCAGCAACAGCTCATTCTAGTAACTTAATTCTAGAAATAGTGCATAAATAGTTTATTTATTCTAGAAATGCAACAATGGTTCAATATTTGGAATTTATTAACATAACACCTGTACTACTAGACCTAAGGAGATAAATCATATAATAAACTCTAATGACGCTGACATTTATTTAGAAATGCAACAATGGTTCAATATTTGGAATTTATTAATATAACACCTATATTACTAGACCTAAGGAGAGAAATCATATAACAAACTCCAATGATGCTGACAAAGTATTTGATAAATTAATGCATTTTAGATTTTTTTAACTCAATAAGAATCAAATACTGCATCCTATACACACACGCGCGCGCGCACACACACACACACCTCCACCTCAGCATAAAACTGTCTTCGTGGTTAGTGGGGAACCCTAAAAGTAATCCCACTAAAATCCCACAGACAAAGATCATCTGAGTTTTTACTCCAGAGGTCCTACCTAATACAATTAGGTAAGAGGAAAGAAAGTACAACTGACACTATCCAATGCAAGTAGACAAGAAGAAAGAAGCAGAAATATAAAAATTGGAAAAGATAAAAAAGACTTGCAGATGCAATGATTGCATGTCTGAAAAACCTAAAATAACCAATTAAAAATTACTAAATAAGAATTCACTATTCATACAAAATTAATACACATTAACTCATAGCCTTCATGCATACAAGCACTGGTCAGAAGACACAAAGAAAGAGCCTTTTTACCATAACAACAAAAGAGATAAAATAGCTAAGAATAAATTTTTAAAATACTGATCTACACCATTCAACACTCTCTCCTCTTTGAAATATTCTCCTCACTTGGCTTCATGAAGAAGTACTAACTTTACCAAATATTACAAATCTTAATAATTAAATCAAGGTAGTATAAGCCAATGGACAAACCAATGAGACAAAATGGAAAATCAAGTAGTAGACCCAAATATAGAGAGAAATTTAGTAGATGATAAAGGAATCATTTTCTTATTCGTGTGGACAAAATAGACTTTTCAGTAATTAGGAAAACTGAATAGCCACCTGGAAAAAAATGTCAGAATCGTATGTTACATTATACTCCAAGATAAACACCAAATCAAACAACTTATATTTTGAAAAAGAAACCAAAGAAATACTAGAAGAAAACATAAGGAATCCATTTAAAATTTTAAGAAAGAACTCTGTATTATGACTCAAAATCAGAAGCCATAAAAATTAAGGTTGACAAATATAACATCTGTATCAAAGAAAGAAAAAGCACTGAAAGCAAACATCTGAGGAAAAGCATTTCTGCATATACCAAGAGCCAATCTTCCCCAAAACAATACAGAGCTATTAGAAATCAATAAATAGACCAATAATCCAATTGTTTTAAAAAAATAGATAAACGTTATGAACAAGCAGTTCACATAAAAGTAAATATGAATGGCCCTTAAAAACATGAGAAGTTAAAATTTTCACCAAGACATCATTTTCACTTTTTATAACAGCAAAGATCCAAATATTTTATTACACTCTATCGGCAAAGCTGTAAGAAAAGCAGCACTCTCAAATATTGTAATGGGAATATATACTGGAAGATAGTCTAGGAGAGCAATTTAGCAATATCTGACCAAATACACTTGCCCTTTGACCCAGTAATACCATTTCTGGGGATTTTTTTTTTTTTAAGATTTTATTTTTAAGTAATCTCCACACCTAATGTGGGACTTGAACTTACAACCCCAAGACTGAGTTGCATGCTTTACTGACTGAGCCTGCCAGGTACCCCACTGGGGATTTTTTTTAATAGATATAACTGCACACATAGGAGATGTATTATAGATGTGATCATTCAATAGCAAATGACTGGAAAAGAACTCAAATATTCATCAGTTGGGGATTGGTAAAATAAATTTTAATAATTCTGCAGTAGAATATTATATAATAGCTATAAAAATATTAGCACGAAGATCTCCAAGATATATTGTTGATGTCTTAAAAGACAAGGTGTAGAGTAGAGTGTTGTCTAGCCTATCTTTCAGGTTTGTATTTGAATAAAAAGACCCTGTAAATATATTAAGAAACTAGTGTATCTGGTTACTTTTTTTTATGCTCAAAGAAGGGACAAGAAGCTATTGGTAGGCAGCATAAGTAGTGAAGGAGTAAGAACCAGACTTCATGGTATACCTTTTATAGTGTTTTGATTAACATATGTGTATACAGTATCTATTCAGAAAACAAAGCATATATATTTAAAGAGAAACATACTGTGTTACATACTTAGCAATTACTCATTGTACCAGCATCTAATAGACAAGGACAGCTATAAACTAAAGTTTGCTAAACTGTTACATGAAGATACAACATATTCAAATGGTTTTACAATGCACTATAGTGTCCTATTTATGGCATAGAACACTCTCATCTATAGTAAAAGGTTTCATTTCACCATTAATCTTCCCTATATATCATTAATACTTTAACCTTTATACTAATCTTGGTCATTCTCTAAGCCTCTGAAATAACATTACTGTATCCTTTAATTCTCACTCAGCATGGTGACCAATGACCTTCATTTAACCCTTTTTCATAGCACACCTTAATACTTTCAAAGCTTTCCCCAATTGTTAACTTATAAATTTTAAAGGTAAATTCCATATGGTAGTCAAAGCCAGATAAGATATACTAAAAACAAAAACAAAAACAGCACTTCCCAAAGTTTAATAAGCATGCAAATCACCTCAGGGTCTTGTTAAAATGCACATTCTGATCCAGTACCCTGGGATAAGACTCAAAATCCTGCATTTGGAACTCTCCCAGACAAAGTGATACTATTGGCCTTCAAAACATGCTGACTAGTAAAAGATCTTAAAAGACTACTGAAAAGTCTTTCAATTTACTTGAGTTTGGTTATATTAAATACTACTTGAACAAGAACTGGGAAGATACTCTTTCATAAAAATCCACTGTTGGCAGTGGTCCCTGCCATCCCACTTTGACCTTATAGATACATTTTCTTTGCTAGCTATCTTCTGACTTCATCAGTCCCTTTTAAGACCAATTCAAGGGCTCCCCAGTGCCATGGTTTAAAACATTTAGTACTGTTTTTAAAATAACTCTCAGTTAGGACTCTCAAACAACTAGATTTGTTAGCACTATACACCTAATATCACTCCTGTGTACCCCAAAAGTGGTTAAGAGGTAAAAGACAATGTAGGAGAAAACACTTTGAAAAGTACAAAGCACTATGTAATTAATTACAAGCTATTGCCCACAATGCAGTATAACAAAGGATACTATATCCGTAACAGTCTAGAAAATTCTCTGTGACTCTATGGAATGCATACATAACTTAGTGCCTTAGTGTTTTCTTCATGGAAGGCAATACACTGCTTATAAGAAACAAAAATAAGTTTCAAACTAAGAAACGCTCTCTTTTATATTACCTATTTCTTCATATGCTTATGTTTACCAGCATCTAAATTGCCATTTTCTATCTATATGAAATGTTATAAAGGAGAAAACAATCTTATCTTTAGAGAAAAGGATTTATTTTTATAACAATTCAAAACACCATCCCCTATTTCTCTTGTGTATATTGGAATTGTTACCGAAAAAAAGGCAAAGATGTAAATATGCATTAGTCATCAGGGAAATGTGAATCAAAACCACAATGGGATACCACTTCACACCAACTAGGATGGCTAGAATCAAAGAGTCAGATAACAAGCATTAGTGAGAATGTGGAGGAATCTAAACCCTCATATACTGCTGGTGGGAATGGAAAATGGTAGAGCCACTTTGGAAAACAGTCTGGTAGCCCCTCAAACTATTACCACATAACCCAGAAATTTCCAAGAGAAATAAAAATATATGTTCACACAAAAACTTCTATGTGAATGTTTAAAGCAGCATTCTTCATAATAGCCAAAAATGGCAACAATCCAAATGTCCATCAACAGATGAATGGATAAACAAAATGTGGTATATGTATTCAATGGACTAGTATTCAGCAATAAAAAAGAATGAAGAACTGTCACATGCTATGACATGGATGAATCTTGAAACACTGTATGGAGTAAAAGCAGCCAGTCACAAAAGACCACATATTATAGGATTCCTTTCATATGAAACTCCAGAATAGGGAAATCTAAAGAGACAGAAAGTAGATTAGTGATTTCTTAGGCCAGGGGTGGGGATCGGAGGAAACAGGGAAATATGGGGGTGAGAACTAAAGGGAATAGGGCTTCTTTCTGAGGTGATTAAATGTTCTAAAACTGACTATGTTAACAGCTGCACATATTCATGAATATACAAAACCACTAAATTGTACACTTTAAATATGTGAGTTGTACAGTATGTGAATTATATCTCAAAGCTGCTAAAAAAAAAAAGATGTAAATATGCATGAATTAAAGACAAAAGCTGGCCATTCTACTACATAATCACAGAGTATTTAAGAAGAAGAAAAAGCAGTATTATATTTTAGTTGCTAAAGTTGAATTTCTTCTAAATTAAATTCTATGTTTGAAAACTGACACACCTTCAACTCTCTTTGTTGATCATTTTCTAATGTCCAACTAATCATCAAGTCCCCTTGATTCTTCCATCACCATCCCTGACTCTTCTATGTTCTACACTGCCATCCTTAGCCTGGGCTCTCGTTACTTCATTTCTGCGCTATCCCTGTTCTTACCATTTGCCTCTGCTTAATAAGCAAATATGGCCAGTTTTAAACCCAATTATAATTTTTTCAGTAACATTCTCAGAATGCTAATGTCCACCAAATCGTTTCAATTTCTCCTACCAGGATTCTAGATTTTCCCATCTGCCGTGAACTCTGTCCCCAACCCGGCCTCATTTCCTAATACATCCAAAAGAACACTTTATTCAAAGCAGAGCTGTCTCTTCACTGTCCCTTGTACATTCTACATGCATTCATTTCTTTTATCAAGCTGTTCTACTCAGAACGTCTACTCTCCACACTTATCTATATCTTACAAATCATTTAAGACCTATTTCAGAGTTCCATATCACCCATGAAGGATTTGTGGAGAACTCCAACTATGAACAATTTCTTACATTTCCTAGCTACTTTTTGGACTTACTGTCTGTGCCACATATCTTAGCATTTGATTTACATGCCACTTATCTTAGCATCTGATTCATATGTCACATATTTTAGCATTTGATTTGCCTGTCACATATTTTAGCTTCTGATTTACCTACCATCTTATTGTACACCATTCTTTTATTACATATAGAAATATCCTGTTTCAATCAGAAACATCTTGTTTCAATAAGATAATTCTCAAGACAAGAACTATCACTTTTTTGCTATCTCTGAGACCACACAGTGCAGTGTTAGACACAAAATATATATAATTAATTAGCTTTTTCAAGATTAAGTGTGAACTGTAACTCATCATCTTATTTTCCATCATTTTACATAGCTTTCTACCATAAATGCAATTAATAAACCCAAAGTCTAAAAGGTGAATATGGTACCTTGTCATACTGGCAGACAATTACATTATCCGTGTCAAACAGGTCTGGCACATCCTGCTCACTAACATCATCTCCAGAATTTAAAGGGTCCTAAAGATGAAAGACGGTTACATTAAGGAATTTAATGATGCTCTGAATTTTTTAAAGACAGAGATACACATAGAAATAAGGGAACTTGGGGAGAGAATAGTATCGTACTGAAAAAGTCAAATAGCCTGAGTTTGAATCCCAGCTTGGTCACGTAATAACTATAAGACTGACCTTTGTCAATTTATTAAAACTCCTCATATCTCAGTTTTGTCATATGTTAAATGAGGTTGGTAAAAAGGCCCATAGATAGGGTGGTGGGAATGTTAAATAACGTAAGATAGGTAAGACTTAAGTATGGTACCTGGCACATCCTTAAGGCCACCATAAATGACAGTACTACATACATGCTTCCTAATTACCACATTCCACAAAAATTTTACTTCATCTATCAGAATCAAAGCAGACATTGCATGCTTCTAACCTGGCGGCCTTCTGTACCTCTACTCCCATCTTTTAAACTCCCACTATCTCTAGTTAAGACCAACAAATAGGGGCGCCTGGGTGGCTCAGTCGGTTAAGCGTCCGGCTTCAGCTCAGGTCACCATCTCGCAGTCTGCGAATTCGAGCCCCACATCGGGCTCTGGGCTGATGGCTCGGAGCCTGGAGCCTGCTTCCGATTCTGTGTCTCCCTCTCTCTCTCTGCCCCTCCCCCGTTCATGCTCTGTCTCTCTCTGTCTCAAAAATAAATAAAACGTTAAAAAAAAAAAAATTAAGACCAACAAATAGAGTGGCCAATTCCCAAATACTTAATACTAGTTTGAATTACAGTTTACAAGTTTAAATATTAGGGTGCAAATAAGTCTCATTTTAAAAGACTAAACACAGAGTTAACCTTAATTGTTATTCCTCTTGATTTAAAGTATACTTTAATATACTTTATATTAAAGTGCAAAGTATATTAAAATACAAATGCTATAATTTTAAAAATTTCATCTCAAAAGTGATTCTCACCTCTTCTACAACGTCTATTTGAGGGTCTTCATTATCACTACTATTGGCAGTTGAATCTTCATTTGATATACTGTCAGCTTCTTCTTCAAGTACCTTCAGGTCTCCTGCCTCAACAATCCCCAGAAATTTGTTCTCATCTACATCTCTTGTACTTCCTATTTCATCATTGGAAGATGTATCACCGGTTCCATCTATTTGAATTATCTCATTAATATCATCATCAGTTACCTGATTGCTTAAATCCATCTGAGAATTAGACTCCTAGAAAGAGAATGAAATGTAATAAAGTTTTTCAAGTCAAAAAGTATATAACATTGAATCACATGAAATATAAAATTACTTAAACATTTCACAAGTGATCTTAAAATAGATTTCTGTTCTATATTTCCTTCCTTTCCTATATATGTTCTCTAATTTTGAATTCTAGAACAATCCCAGAATGTCTATGCAACATGGGAATATTTTTTTTTAATTTTTTTTAAGTTTATTTATTGATTTTGGGAGAGAAAGTGCAAGCAGGGGAGGGGCAGAGAGAAAGGGAGAATCCCAAGCTCACTAGTTTCAGGTAATAATTGCCAATTTTTATACATACCACCTTAACTTTACACAGTACCTATTAGGTTTTAACGATTTCATTTTATTTTAAACAATAATTCGGTGGAGTAGAAAGGACAAGTGACATCATGCTCACTATATAAATTAAAAAGCATAAAGGATTGAACTAGCTGAAATAAGCTAAGCACAAAAGGACAAATACGAATCAAAATGGACAGAACTGAAAAGAAAAATGGACAAATCTAATTATAGAGAATTCAACATTCCTCTTTCCGTGATCAACAGAAAAGTAGACTTAAATTTAGTAAGGATGTAAAAGACCTGAAAAATACAATCAAACAATTTAACCTAATTGACATAGAATACTCCACCCCAAAATAGCAAAATACACACTTTTAAAGAGCACACAGAATGTTCACCAAGATAGACCATATTCTAGGTTCTAAAAAACAAACCCTGAAAAAATTAAGACACACAAAGTATGTTCTCTAAGCATAAAGGAGTTAAAGCAGAAATCAGTAACAGAAAGATCTGGAAAAATCCCCTGATATTTAATAATTACATTTCTAAATACCCATGGATCAAAGAGTAAGGCATGAGAGAAAGCAGCACATAATTTTAACTGAATGCAAACAAAAACATAACATTTCAGAACTTATGAAATGTAGCTAAAGCAATGCCTAGAGGGAAATTTACAGCATTACAGATCATATTAAAAAAGAATTAAGTTTCAATCAATGGCCTAAAATTCTACCCTAAGAAACTAAAAAGAGAAGACTGAATTAAGCTCTTGGCAAAAGAGAAAATAATAAAGATAAAAAGAGAAATAAATGAAATTGAGCACAGAAAAAAATTAAGTCAGACAAAGTTCATTCTTTAAAAAGATCAATAAAATTGATAACCCTCTAGCCAGACTGACAAAGAATAAAAAGGAGAGAGAGAGAAAAGAAACAAATAATACTAGGGATTAAAGGAGTGTTGCCATAGATTCTGAAGACATTAAAAGGATAAGGAAATTGTCTTCAGCCATTTGAGCTGCTATAACAAAATACCATAGACTAGGTAGCTTATAAACAATGGAGATTTTTTTTTCTTCCAGTTCTAGAGGCTAGAAAGCCCAAGATCAAGGCATCAGTAGATTCAGTATCTGGTGAGAGCCCACTTCCTGGTTCACAGGCAGTGCCTACTCACTGTGTCCGCACATGGTAGAGAGGCTACAGAATTCTGTGGAGTCTCTTTTATATGGCAACTAGTCCCATTCATAAGGGCTCCACTTCCTAATTACCACCACCTTTCAGGGACACAAACATTCAGACTAATATAAGTCAGTTTACAAAAATTAATTGTATATCTATATAGTAGCAATAAATGAATAGAAATTGAAATTTTAAAACAGTACTAATTAAAACAGCAATAAAAAGAAACTCATCATATACAAGAGATCCCCAATAAAGTAACAAACAGATTTCTCAGCAGAAACTTTGAAGGTCAGAAGGCAGTAGGATGATATGTATTTAAAGGGCTAAAAGACTGTCAACTGGGAATTCTATATCTGGCCAAACTGTCCTGCAAAAATCAGTGAAAAATTAAGGCATTCTAAGATAAAGCCTGAAGGAGTTTGTTACCATTGGACCTGCCTTACAAGAAATGCTAAAGGGAATCCTTTAAATTGAAATGAAAGGGAATTAGATAGTAACTCAAAGCCATACAAAAATATAAAATTTTCTGGTAAAGATAAATACATAGACAAATATAAAAACCAGTATTATAATTTTATTTATAATTCTACTTCTTATTCCCATATAAGATTTAAAAGATAAAAACATATTTATAATTATAAATCTATATTAAGGGGAACACAATACATAAAGATATAATTTGGGATATCAATAACAAAGTGAGGGAGGGCAGAGCTAAAGAGGAACAGAGTTTTTTTATGAGATAAAAGTTGAGTTGGTATCAGTTCAAAATAGATTCTAATAACTTTAAGATGCCATAAATAATCCCCATGGTAACCACAAAGAAAATACCTATAGAGTACACACAAAAAGATATGAAAAGGGAATCAAAATTTGTCACTCTAAAATCAACTATATACAAAGGAAGACAGTAAGAGAGAAAATGTGGGGCAAAAAAGCTAAAAGACACACAGAAAACAAGCAGCAAAATGGCAAAAGCCCTTCACTATCAGTAATTACTTTAAAGGTAAATGGACCAAACACCCCAGTCAAAAGACACAAACTGGCAGAATAGATACTTACTATGTTGTCTATGAGACTCACTTTAGATCTAAGGATGCACATCGGTTGAAATTATAAGAATGGAAAAAGATACTCTATGTAAATATTAACCAAAAGAGAATTGGGATAGTTATGCTATTATCAGACAAAATAGACTTTAAGTGAAACACAATTAGAAAAAAAAACAAAAACAAAGAAAAACAGCATACAATCAAAAAAAATAATCAATTCACCAAGATGTAACAATTATATACATATCTGCACCAAATATCATAGCTCCTAAATGTATCTAACAAGCACTGACAGAATATAAGGGAAAAATAGATAGCTCTAAGATAATAGTAGGAGACTTCAATACCCCACTTTCAAAAATGAATAGAACCACCAGAGAGAATATCAATAAGGAAATAAAGAACTTGAATATTATGGACATATAATATAGACATAAGTATAGTTGGACCTAACAGACATATACACAACATGCCACCCAACAATAGCAGGATACACATTTTTCTCAACTGCACACAGAACATTCTCTAGGAAAGACCATATATTAGGCCACAAAACAAATCTCAATATTTAAAAAGACTGAAATCATGCAAAGTATCTTTTCTGACCACAATGGAAAGAAGGAAAACCGGAAAATACACAAGATGTGGAAATTAAACAACAGACTCAAAAAGTCAATGGTTCAAAAACAAGAAATAAACAAATAACCAATCTTGGCCATATAGTTGTGGGTTCATTTCTGGGTGTTCTATTGTTTCATTCATCTGTGTGTCTGTTTTTGTAACAGTACCATACTGTCTTAATCACTACAGTTTTATAATATAGCTTGAAGTCTAGAATTGTAATGCTTCCATCTTTGCTTTTATTTTTCAAGATTGCTTTGGCTATTCAGGCTCTTTTGTGGTTTCATACAAAGTTTAAGATTGTTCTGGCTCTGTGAAAAATGCTGGTGATATTTTGATAGGGATAGCTTTAAATGTGTAGATTGCTTTGGGTAGTAAAGACATTTTAACAGTATTTGTTCTTCCAATCCATTAGCATGGAATATTTTTCCATTTCTTTGTGTCATCTTCAGTTTCTTGCAAAAGTGTTTTACAGTTTTCAGAGTACAGATCTTTTACCTTTTTGGTTAAGTTTATTCCTAGGTATCCAATGGTTTTTGGTGCAATTGTAAATGAGATCAATTCCTTCATTTCTATCTCCTGCTTCATTATTGGTGATAGAAATGCAACAGATTTCTGTATGTTGACTTTGTATCCACAACTTTACTGAATTCGTATATCAGTTCTCAATTTTTTGGTGGAACCTTTTGCATTTTCTATACAGACTATCATGTTATCTGCAAATAGTTAAAGTTTTACTTCTTCCTTGTGAATTTTGATTCATTTCTTTTTTTTGGCTGCTTGCTAAGGCCAGGACTTCCAGAACTACGTTAAATAACCATGGTGAGAGTAGACATCCTAGTCTTGTTTCTGACCAAGCTCTCAATTTTTCCCCCAATAAGGATATTAGCTGTGGGTTATTTCACATATGGCCTTTGTTATGGTGAGGTATGTTCCCTCTATCCCTACTTAGTTGACAGTTTTTATCATGAATGGATGTTGTACTTTGTCAAATGCTTGTTCTGCACCTATTGAGAGAACCACAGGTTTCATATTCTTTCTTTTATTAATGTGGTGGTCAACTAATCTTCAACAAAGCAGGAAAGAATATACAATGGAAAAAAGTCTCTTAAACAAATGGTGTTGGGAAAACTGGGCAGCAACATGCAAAAGAATGAAACTGAAACACTTTCTGACATTATACACAAAAAAAAATTCAAAATGGGTTAAATACCTAAGTGTGAGACAGGAAACCATCAAAATCCTAGAAGATATGCCATTTGCAACTACATGGATGGAACTGCAGGGTATTATGCTAAGTGAGATTAGTCAGTCAGAGAAGACAAATATCATATGACTTCACTCATACGAGGACTTCAAGAGACAAAACAGATGAACATAAGGGAAGGGAAACAAAAATAATATAAAAACAGGGAGGGGGGAAAACATAAGAGACTCATAAATATGAAGAACAAACTGAGGGTTACAGGAGGGGTTGTAAGACAAGGGATAGGCTAAATGGGTAAGGGGCACTAAGGAATCTACTCCTGAAATCGTTGTTGCACTATATTCTAACTAATTTGGATGTAAATTTAAAAATAAATAAACAAATAAATAAAAAATTTTTTAAAAATCTAGAAGAGAACACATTGGCCAAAGCAAGTTCTTACTAGGTATGTCTCCTGAGGCAAGGGAAACAAAAGCAAAAATAAATTATTGGGACTTCATCAAAAGAAAATGATTCTGCACAGTGAAGGAAACAATCAACAAAACTAAAAGGCAACCTTTGGAACAGGAAAGGATATCTGCAAATGACATATCTGAAAAAGGGTTAATAGCTAAAATCTATAAAGAACTTATAAAACTCAACACCTAAAAAATAATCCAGTTAAAAAATGGGCAGAAGATACATTTTTCCAAAGAAGACATCCAGATGGCTACCAGACACATGAAAAAATGCTCAACATCACTCATCATGAGGGAAATACAAATCAAAACTACAATGATGTATCACTCCACACCAGTCAGAATGGCTATAATTAACAACACAGGAAACAAAAGCTCTGGAAAACAATACAGAGATTGCTCAGAAAATTAAAAATGGACCTACCCTACAATCCAGCAATTGCATTACTAAGTATTTACCTAAAGGATACACAAATGCTAATTTGCAGGTATACAAGCACCCTGGCATATATAGCAGCATTGTCAACAGCCAAATTATGGTAAAAGCCCAATGTCCATCCACTGATGAATGAAGAAAGATGTGATATATATACATACAATGGATTATTACTCAGCCATAAAAAAGAATGAAATCTTGCCATTTGCAACCATGTGGTTGGAGCTACACAGTATTATGCTAAGTGAAGTAAGTCAGTCAAAGAAAGACAAATACCATATGACTTCACTCATATGTGGAATTTAAGAAGCAAAACTTTATGAACATAGTGAGGGTACAGGGAAGAGAGGCAAACCAGAAAACACTCTTAACTACAGAGAACACACCGAGCGTTGCTGGAGAAGAGGTGGGTGAGGGGATGGGTTAAATGGTGAAGGGTATTAAGGAGTGCACTTGTAGTGATGAGCACTGGGTGTTGTATGTAAGTGATAAATTACTTAAGTTCTACACATAAAACTAATATTATACTGTATGTTAACTTGAATTTAAATAAAAACTTGAAAAAATACAAAACAAAAAATCAGTCTTTTAAGATATAAAATATCTTAAGACAAATAAAAATGAAAATGCAATATAGCAAAATTTATGGGATGCAGCAAAAGCAGTGCCAAGAGCAAAATCTTTACCTATGAATGTTCACACTAAAAAAGAAGAAAAGTCTCAAATTAACAACCTAAATCTCCACTGGAAGGAACTAGAAAAAGAAGAACAAAGCCCAAAACTACTTTAAGGAAGGAAAAAATAATAATTAAGGCAAAGATAAATAAAGAACAGAAAAACAATGGAGAAAATCAACAAAACTAAGAGTTAGTTCTTTAAAAACAATCAACAAAATTGATAAGCTTTTTATTACACTGATGAAGAAAAAAATAAACCCAAATAACTAAAATCAGAAATGAACTTTACTACTGATTTTACCAAAATAAAAACAATTATGAGATAATACTATAAAACTATTCATGGAAGACTATTATGAACTGTATACCAACAAATTGGATAACCAAGATGAAACAAATTCCCACAAACACACAATTTACCAACAATGAATCATGAATAGAAAATCTGAATAGATCTGTAAGAAGATAGAATTAGTAATCAAAAATCTCTCAACAAAGAAATTCCCAAAATGAGATGGCCCCACTGGAGAATTCTACCAAACATTTAAAGAAGAATTAACACCAATCCTCAAAAATCCTAAACAAAATACTAACACAAACAGAATTCAACAGCACATTAAAAATATCATACACCATGACCAAGTGGGATTTACTCCTGTAATGCAGTGATGATTCAACATATGAAAAAAATCAAGCAATGTAATAGAATATATTCACATAATGGGGATGGGGGAGGGGGACACACAATCACCTCAATTGATGCAGAAAAAGCATTTGACAAAACTCAACACCATTTTATGATTTAAAAAAACCACCAGAAATAGAAGGAAATTGCCTTAACATAATAAATGCCATCTGTGAGAAATCCTCAGCTAACAGCATACTCCATGGTGAAAAACTAAAAGCTTTTCCTTTAAGATCAGGATCAAAGCAAGGATGCCCATGCTTGCCACTTCCATTCAACAATGTACTATAAGTCCTAGCTAGGGCAATTAGGCAAGAAAAATAAATAAATAACAGGCATCCAAACTGGAAAGGAAAAAGTAATATTATCTGTTTGCAGATAATCTCATTTATGTACTACTTCATTTATGTACAAAACCCTAAAGATTCCAGACACATAAATATAATAGAACTAATGAATGCATTTCAGCAAAGTCACAAAAAACAAAAATCAACACACAAAAATCAGCTGCATTTGTATACGCTAACAATTAAAAACCTGAAAAAGAAATGCAGAAAACAATTCCATTTACAATACCATCAAATAGAATAAAATACTTAGGAGTAAACATAACCAAGGAGTCAAAAGACTTGGTCACTGAAAACTACAAACATTCCCGGAAGAAATTAAAGAAGCCAGAAATAAATGGGAAGATATTCTGTGTTCATGTATTTAAAAGAGTTAATATTGCTAATACCACCCAAAGCCATCTATTCATTGCAAACCCTAACAAAATCCAGATAACATCTTTTGTAGAAATAGAATATCCATATTAAAATTCCTATGGAATCTCAAGAGACCCTGAAAGAGAAGATATAAGTTGGAGGTCTAACACATCCTGATTTTAAAACTTACTCCAAAACTGTAGTAGTCAAAATAGGGTGGTGTTGGCATAAACAAACTAATGGAATAGCAGCATAAAGAGCCCAGAAACAAATTCTCACATATATGGTCAAATAATTTTTGACAACAGTGACAAGCCCATTCAAGAGGAAAAGGCATCTTTTCAACAAATGGTGCTGGGAACACATGCAAAGAAATGGAAGTTGGACCCTTACCTTACACTACATACAAAAATTAACTCAAAATGGATTAAAGACTTAAACATAAGAACTAAAACTATCAAACTCTTCAAAAAAATCATAGAGGAAAATCTTCATGACATTGGACCTGGGAATGATATTCCTTAGATATGATACCAAAAGCACAGGCAAAAAAGGGGTGGGGCAGGGGGAAATACATAAAATAGACTTCAACAATATTTACCTTTGTGCATCAAAGAACATTATCAACAGAGTAAAAAGGCAACCCACAAAATGGAAGAAAATGTTGGCAAACCACATATATAAAGAGTTAATATACAGAATATATAAATAAACCCTACAACAACAAACAACTTGACTTAAAAATGCACATAGGACTTGAATAGAACTTTCTCCAAAGAAAATATACAAATGGCCAAAAAGCACATTAAAAGATATCCAATATTACTAATAATTAGAGGAATGCAAATCAAAACCACAATAAGATATCACCTCACACCCATTAGGATGGCAATAATCAAAGGGAAAAAAAATGCTGGTGAAAAAATAGCGCTGGTGAGGATGTGGAGAAATGAACCCATTGTGCACTGCTGGTAGGAATGTAAAATGATACAGCTGCTATGGAAAATAGTATGGCAGTTCCTTAAATTTTTTTTAATAGAATTGCCATATGGATCCATCAATTCCACACTTGGCTATATGCCCCAAATAATTGAAAGCAGAGACTCAAAATATTTGTACACCCAAGTTTACATTAACATTAGTCAAAACTGCCAAAGGGTATAAGCAACCCAAGTGTCCATGGATAGATGAATGGATAAACAAAAAATATAGATAGATAGATAGATAGATAGATAGATAGATAGATAGATAGATAGATATAGATATATAACAGAGTATTAAACCATAAAAAGGAAGGAAATTCTGACACGATTCAACATGGATAAACACTGAAGACATTATACTAAGTGACAAGGGAAACAAAAGGACAAATACTGTCTGGTTCTACTCTTATGAGGTATCCAAAGTAGTCAAATTCAGAGATTGAAAATAGAATGGTGGCTGCCAGGGATGGGGTGAGAGAAGAATGGGGAGTTATTATTCAATAGGCATAGAGTTTCAATTTGGGAAAGCAAATATGTTCTGAAGATGGATGGTGATGATAGTTGCACAGCAATGTGAATGCACTTACTGCCACTCAAGTACACAGGTAAAAATGGTTAAAATGGTAAATTTTTACGAGGAAAAAAAAATCAATGGTGATAATGAACTGTCAAGTAGGTAATAAAACAATGAGATACACAGGGCACCTGGGTGGCTCAGTCAGTTAAGCATCTGACTCTTGATTTCAGCTCAGGTCATGATCTCATGGTTTGTGACATCGAGCCCTGCTGACAGCATGCAGCCTACTTGGGAGTATCTCTCTCTCTCTCTCTCTCCCCCTCCCCTGTGCACTTGCACACATGCTCTCTCTCAAAATCAATTACATAAACTTCAAAATAAATAAAATAAAATACAAAACAGAGTGGTATAGAGTGCTGATAGCAGGAAAACTGGCACAACCTCTGGCAATATACGTAAAAAACCATGGAATTTTCAGTTTGTCAATAACACTACCTTTAAAAACATATTTTTAAAAGCAATGCAAATAAAGCATAAAATATGAATAAAGTTGTCCTTGATAGTGTCTTTTAGTACTATTTATAATTGCACTTAAAACCATAAAATACTTAAATAAAAAATAATACATGTGATACATGCATGTTGAGAATTACAAGACATTAATGCCAAAAGTCAAGACCTAAATAAATAGAAAATGTGTCGTATCTATGAACTGGAAGACTCGTTGTGGTGATGTCAATTCCTCCCTTGATCCAACACAAATCAAAGTCCTAGCAGTTTTTTTAACTGACAAGCTCATTCACACATTTATATGTAAAAGAATTAGAATAACCAGACAACTTTGAAAAAGAACAAAGAGACTTGTACTGACATCCAGACACACTATAAAGCTATGATAGTTAAGACAGTGTGGTATGAGTGAAAAAGACACATGAATTCATGAAACCGAGTCCAGAAATAAACCAACACATATGGTTACTGCTTCTCATTAAAGGTGAAATGCTTTAGACACTCAGTGAGCTTCAGACAGTCAGACAGTGATGCTAAAACAACACTCATATGCGAAAGACAAAAGAACCTAACCTTGTACTATATACAAAAATTAACCCAACATGGATCACAGTCCTAAATGTAAAACCTATAAAATTTTTTAAACATGTGAGATCCTTGCAATCTTTGGTTAGGTAAGATACATAAGCAGAAATTAAAAGGAAAAAATAAGCATACTTCATCAAAATCACAAACTTTTCCTCTCCAGAAAACAGGATAGAATAGCAAAGATGTGAAATAACTACAAATCTTATAAATTGCTAGGAGAAATGCAAAATTCTACCATACATTGCTAGTGAAAATATAATGGCTTTGAAAACGAGTGTGGCAGTTTCTTACAAGCATATATGTATCATGTTACCTAGAAATCCCATTCCTAGGTATTTACACAAAAGAAAATCTACATCCACACCAAGAAAAAAAAAAAAAAAAAAACAAAAAACCCTGCACATGAATGTTTTTACAAGCTTTATTCACAAAAGCCCAAAACTGGAAAGAATCCACATGTCCAAATGATGGAGGCCTAAACAAACTGTGGTACAACTGATATATAAACAACATGGATGAATCACAAATGTATTATACTGAAGTTATATGTTGTAGGATTCCATTTGCTTGACATTCTGGAAAACGCAAGCCTATACCAAAAAAAAAGCAGATCAGTGAGTGGCTGAGAGGGACTGGAAGTAGGGAGGATACGGACTACAAACGGGCATGAGGAACCTCCTTAGGGTGATGGAAATGTTCTGTATCTCAGCTTGGTACTGGTTATGTAACTTCCCAGGTTTGTTCAAAATTCATAGCGTACACTATAAACTGTGTACCTAAAACATGTGAATTTTATTGTATGTTAATTCCACCTCAAAAAATCTGATTTTTTTAAGTAAATTATGATTAGGCCTAGGCCCAAACCACATAGTGGAACTGGCTCTTTTGTTTTAATAGTGACAAGTACTGGGAACCTCAAACCACAACATCTTTCTGTTGCAATCAGAGCTCCCAGAGTACTTTTCATGAATATTAAGGCTTATTGAGAAATATTAAAGATTCCAGGACTCTTCTGATTGAATTAATGTAGCATCATGAAACTTAAGTCAGTAAGGTCCTCTTTACTTTGGGAGAGGAGTAAGATTATAAATCCAAGTATCAGTAACTGCAAAAGGGTTTTGTCATTCTCAACTTCTTCACAGAAGCACTTCCACCAAGCAACGTTCGTGTGCTTATCTGACTCTAATCTCCTAAGGTGGTGATTTGACCAAAACAGCCAGCAGTTTCGTAGCAATATCCAAAACTGATACTGCAGGATCATGAATAGAAAGATGTAAGCCTTTCATATGGCCAAACATCCACACAGATCATCAATGGACTTCTCCCTGTCAAACTGTTACGAGGGGGTTTTCATTCTCTCTCAAAAATAATCAATGTCTCTCCTGGGATCACTTAACAACTTCAAGCATTGTCCTTTGAAAAGCCAGAAAAATTCTGTGTGAAGAAGAATTTAACATTTTGCCCACATTTTTTGACAAATGTCTTGCAAAAGGCAGTAATTCAATACTTTCGCTCTAATGTATTTGAGTTTCATGGCAGCCTATGAGACTTCTCTTAGAATTATTGGCTGTGTCTTAGCATTAATGTATGCCATGTGCTGAAATAGATAGCAGTGCTCTCTTTACTGAAGCAGCAAAACCATTTGTTGCCAACCACCTCAGAAGCTCCATCAGTTTAGACAGTACCAAACTGTGCTAAGAAAAATACTATAATAATAATGTTTCATAAGATAGCAACTCTTTTGATGGTGCCAATGTGCAAATGATGATTAAAATCAAATGCTAGCTGCCCTGAGAAGCATTCATATTTTTATCCTGTTGAATGTTAAAGGCAAATTACTGCTGATTCTTCTATGAATTCCAGCTGAATGAGAAGAAGTGTCAACCATTCTAGTTCACATGACGTCATCTGACAGAGGCACAGCTTCCATTTTCTTTCTCTCTATAAAACAAACCAGCTCAATAATTTCTAAGATTCTCAGTTTCACCAAGGTCTCTTCAATTGTATATGGCTTCTGTGCCTGGGTAGTACACAATAAACAAATGCATGAGATATTTCAAGATAAAGTTCTGTTTGCCCAAACCTGCTTCCAACACTTTCCTTTTAAGTTTTCTTCTAAAGAACAGTATTTTTCCAATGGCTAGTAAGGACTGATAGAACTTCATACCTATTGAGATGATAAATATAGAACAAGAGAAACCTAAGATCTAACACACTTTCTTTTCACATTTTCAAACTAAACTCTGTGAAATTGAATTGCCTATAATCATAATGGCAGGGCACTTCCTCTTTAATTCTTAACAGAAATTTAATCCAGGTATTTACCATAATGTGATGGCAATAATGATTATGTATTACCTGACCATGTACAGTGACAGCCCATGCCACTCCACTCTTACTTGGCATGAAATATACCTTAACATATTTTGACAAATACAAAAAATTATTTTGTTAAATTGGTTTTTCTATAAAGAAAAATATCACATATCTTGTTGAAAAATCTTTGATTTAGAGATATTAATTTAGGAGTGACACATAGTGACTCAAAAAATATTTGCTCAGTTAACTGAATTCTGAATTCAAATAACGATGACTTTTTACCTTTCAGAGGAGTATCAGAATGGATTTGAAAGAAAAAATAAAGCTCTTAAAGCTATATATTCTTTTAACTCCCTCACTCCATCCATTTTTCATTCATACATTGACTGTGAGCTAAATCAGTGGTTCTTAATCTTAACTACATTATTACAAACACCTCAGAAAGCTCTTAAACACTAATGAGTGGACCCCGTTCCAGGACAAATTATATCCAAATCCCTTGAGGTAGGCCTGAACATTATTTTTTTAATGCTCTAGTGATTCTAATATTTAGCCAGGGTTGAAAACTACTAAGCCAAATCAAGTAATCATAGATCTTTTTCTTCAAAAGCTTAATTCTAGGGGTACCTGGCTGGCTCAGCTGGTAGAGCATGCAACTCTTCATCTCAGAATCGTGAGTTCAAGCCTCACACTGGGCACAGAGCTCATTTTAAAAAATAAATAAAATGGATGGAACTGGAGGGTATTATGCTAAGTGAAACAAGTCAGTCAGAGAAAGACAGATATCTTATGTTTTCACTCATATGCGGAATTTGAGAAACTTAACAGAGGACCATGAGGGAAGGGAGGGAGAAAAATAGTTACAAACAGGGAGGCAAACAATAAAAGACTCTTAAATACAGAGAACTGAGGGTTGATAGGGGTGAGGGACAGGGGGGCAGGGAAAATGGGTGATGGGCATTGAGGAGGGTACTTGTTGGGATGAGCACTGGGTGTTGTACGTAAGTGATGAATCACAGGAATCTATTCCCAAAGAGCACACTGTATATACACTGTATGTTAGCTAACTTGACAATAAATTAGAAAGAAAGAAAGAAAGAAAGAAAGAAAGAAAGAAAGAAAGAAAGAAAGAAAGAAAGAAGAAAGAAAACAAACTGAAGAATACATACTCTACAAGGCATCAAAATGTGAAAGGCTAAAGTTGCAAAAAATAAACATATGTGCATTTTTATCTTTAAAAATAAATAAAACAAAAAAAATAAAAGCTTATATTCTAGTATACATGCATGTGTATATATTCTTAGGTGTTATGTATACAGAGATTAATAAAATGTACCTCTCAGTACAAACAGGACACTTTAAAGTATCTTTTAACTACATTATGACACACACATGCTTAAGGTGCAGTGAGAACACAGAAGAGATATAACCAATCCAAAAATGAAGGGGGAGGGAGTAGGTCTAGAGGCACTGAAGTAAAATTTCTGAAGTATTAAGTGGATAAGCAGCAATTAACCAGAGAAAAGGATGGGGAAAGAGGGGGATTCGGGCACTCGGCAGAGGGGATAACAAAAGCAAGAGAGAGGTAGGCTACAAGGTTAGCAGAGAATTACAGTTTGGTGTTCCTACCAAAGTAGTAGGCATGAAATGAAGGAAAAGTAACTAAGAAACTCTGGCAGAGAGAGAACATGGAAGTCCCTGCATACCACATTAAGGAGCTTGAACTTTACCTTGTAGGTGATAAGCCATCAGTGACATGTATAGCAGGCTGCATTCTGGGTAAAGCTCTGGCAGCCATAAGAAGCTATAAGATGATAGCTAACATGCTCTGAACACAACCATGTGCTAGGTAGTGTGCTGCTGAACACTTCCCCCTGATCATCTTCTGCAATCCTCCCACAGTGACTCCATGGTAGACACCACTACCTTTATTATAAGTGAGGAAACAATAGCTTGCCAAGTCACATAGTTATTAAGGGAAACAGAAGGGATCAACAATTTGGACCCCAGAAGCCTAGGCCTTTAACCTCTAAAATGGATCGACTGGGAAAACTAGAGTGAAAAAAAAGCAAAGACTATAGACTAAAAATTTAGTTAGGAGACTATTACATTATCTCCAATGAGAGGCAATTAGGACAACAGCAAGAGACGGAGAAGAGGGAAAAGATTCCAGAAATATTTAGTATTAAAGTTATAAATAAGTAAGTTATCAAAATGACATGATTCAGTCTTAAAAGGGAATGAAATTTTGACACATGCTATGACATGGATAAACCTTGAAAATCTTCTGCTAAGTAAAATAAGCCAATCACAAAAGGATAAATATTTTATGATTCCAGTTATGAGGTGTCAAATTCATAAAGACCGATAGTAGAATGGACGTTATCAGGGGGTAAATGGAGGGGTTAATGGGAAGCTACTGTATAATGGGTACAGAGATTTGGTGTCAGTCAATGAAAAAGTTCTAGAGATGGACAGTAGTGATGGTTGCTCAACAATGAATGTACTTAATGCCACTAAACTGTGTACCTAAAAATGGTTAAAATGGTAAACTGTATGTTGTATATATTTTGCAGCAATTTAAAAGAAAAATTTTTTTTTTGAAATTTTTTTTTTCAACGTTTTTTATTTATTTTTGGGACAGAGAGAGACAGAGCATGAACGGGGGAGGGGCAGAGAGAGAGGGAGACACAGAATCGGAAACAGGCTCCAGGCTCCGAGCCATCGGCCCAGAGCCTGACGCGGGGCTCGAACTCACGGACTGCGAGATCGTGACCTGGCTGAAGTCGGACGCTTAACCGACTGCGCCACCCAGGCGCCCCAAAAGAAAATTTTTAAAAAGCACATGATATAAAGAGAATAGGGGGAAACAAAGAGCGCAAAGGTCATTGTAATCCTTAGCGTGGGAGACCAGCTAGGCAGTGGTACCATGCAGTGTCTCTGATGAGGGACAATGAATAACATTCCAGTAGCACTGTCTAGAAGGCAAAGAGACATGAGAATGAAGCTCAAGGGAGTAACAGGGTTAGAATCATAGTCATCAACAAATAGGTGGTAGTTAAAACCATAATAATCCATGAGATTGCCCAAGAAAAACATGAAGTAGGTAAGAGGAGAAATGGTCTGAGGACAGAACCTTAGGAAACAGGAGGAAGACATAAAGAGGATCTCACCAGGAAGGTAAGAGGATGCAGTCAGACAGGTAAATAAGTAAAAGATAAGGCAGCAGAAGTAACGATATTTGGAAGTGGTACCATGAGCATGATGCTAAGGCAGGTAAGACATAAAAAAGAATTAAAGAAGATACATTACCCTACCATTTCTCTCCTTCTGCTCCTACTTTTTGAAGTTCCCAAAAAGACCTCATTTTCTAGTTCTCTATAGCATTCTGAGATTATAAAACAAAATTCCCACACTGAAGAATAACCTAACATAGTAATACACACTTGAAAATAGGAGCAATCGAAAATTGTGAGGAATATATTTTATACACCAGTAAGAATGTTAAACCTATAAACCTACATGGAAACTTTACATCTTTGGTAGTCTACACAGGACAAGTAAATATGTGTACTTAACTGTACACGTGTAACTTGCTTTAAGTAATAAGAATTTCTGAAAGGCTACTTAAAAAAAGAAAATCTATGTATAATTCTGAAAATTTTATCAGCATAAACTTTACCAGATTACTAATAACTATGTTTAAAGGTCCCTTACTAAGTATTAATAAAAAAAGCACCTTATAAAATAAATACTTTTGACTATCTGGATTTTTGTGTTTTAATATAGCTCTATTTTAAAACTAACCAAAGAGTTAATATGGAAAGTTACCCAATTTATCACATGCCCATAAAGCACAACAGCACTAATCTAAAGCTTACTGTGGTGGCAGGAGCTATTAAAAACTATACAAATCATCTCTGATAGTTCTAAAAATTATGAGGCTAGTTTCCTGCCTACTTTACGGACTGTAACAATTTCAGAGACTTACATTACATAGCTTGTTTGTAAATGGTGACTCTGGAATTTGAACCTATTGTGGCTTCCAACTTAAGCTCTCGACCACTATCCCCTAAACAATTCTTGATAATTTCCCTTAACTAATCTATTTCCCCATATCAGAAGTACAAGGTGACATCTAATACGTAACAGTAGAGTAAGTCCTTGAATCATCACACCAAATATCTGCAAAGTTCATACAGAGTTCAGGCAAAGAGTGCCTCCAAAAGTTTTAAGTGATAAAAACAAACACTTATTTTCAATGCAGTTATTTTTTTTCCTCAAAAACAAATGTTTCATAATTATGAGCTTAGCCTACACTTCTTAAATTTTATAAATAATGTGGAAATAGAATGAAAAAAATATTCAAAACAAATTTTAATCTTTATACTCTAAACCCAAACTCAACTTGCTAAAAGAGACTTGCTAACAGCTTTTGAACAGGCTTCATCAAACATCTGAAACATTCTCAAACAGGTCAGTTTCTGATAGTCCCTGTCTTCATCCACTGCCCTTCACTGCACCCTTTATCCTTCCCTTCTACCTAGGAAAATGTTTTATTTTTTATTTTTTTTTAACGTTTATTTATTTTTGAGACAGAGAGAGACAGAGCATGAACAGGGGAGGGTCAGAGAGAGGGAGACACAGAATCTGAAACAGGCTCCAGGCTCTGAGCTGTCAGCACAGAGCCCGACGCGGGGCTCGAACTCATGGACCACGAAATCATGACCTGAGCCGAAGTCGGCCGCTTAACCAACTGAGCCACCCAGGCGCCCCTAGGAAAATGTTAAAGTAGCACTTAACTATGCATTGCTACAGATCTCTGTACAGCAGTTCTAGAGGACCACTGAACTATTAGCTAGAGTCACAAACATTTAATTAGTTGTCATAGGTCACTAAACTGTATAAATAGAGTCAGCTTTATTACCTATTTTACATTTGTAAAAAGAAAGCAAGATTTTTAATTTTTAAGATTTATTTTTGAGAGAGAGAGACAGAGAGACAGAGCATGAGTGGAGGAAGAACAAAGAGAGAGGGAGATACAGAATACAAAGCAGGCTCCAGGCTCTGAGCTGTCAGCACAGAGCCCGACATGGGGCTCGAACCCATGATCTGTGACTTTATGACCTGAGCCAAAGTCAGACGGTCAACCAACTGAGCCACCCAGGTGCCCCGCAAGATTTTTTTTTTAATTTTGCCATCCAAAATTCTCCATGAATTGGTCTTCCTTCACTATGAATTCCTTGGAAATTAATAATTCAAACCTATTTTTCACATGCAAAGTTAATTAGAAGCTATTTTTTAGTAGTCTGAATTTCCAAAGATATTAACTGGTATTTCAGCAAGCAGAGAGAAATAAAATATTAGCAAGATAAGGGAAAATTTTCATATGGGAGTTGCAGAAAATTTTGTAGAGCAATTGAAAAAAATACTTTGGCTCTCTTTTATGTATTAAGTACTACAATGAATTACCTCAAAATATTCATTTAATTACTAGGATGGATTTCTGGGTCTTTTAAATTTATATGCAAACAAACATTCTCATAATGTAAGGAAGAGGTAAAATGGATTACTTTAAAACAAATACACTTCCCTTTAAAGAATATTCTAGGGGCGCCTGGGTGGCTCAGTCAGTTAAGCATCTGACTTAGGCTCAGGTCATGATCTCATAGTTTTTGAGTTTGAGCCCTGCATCGGGCACTGTGCTGAAAGCTCAGAGCCTGGAGCCTGCTTCGGATTCTGTGTCTCCCTCTCACTCTGCCCCTCCCCCGCTTGCACTCTGTCTCTGTCTCTCAAAAATAAGTAAACGTTAAAAAAAAATTTTTTTTAAATAAAGAATAGTCTAGTTCATTAACTGACATTCAAAGTGTGAAATGCTGGGCATGAATACTTTCAAGAACTGATAGCTATATTAAAAAGAATAATAAACAACCTTCTAGAGGAAAAAACAAGACACATGTACTTGCGAGTACCTTACAGCTTAAAAATACTCAGGATGTCAAATCACCAGCCACTGTCTATCCCCTAATACCATTACACTGAACATAGAACTACCTTTTCTGAGACAGGTAGGCTGCTGGGCTCCTCTGTATTTCTTGGCTGCTTTAAAGAATCACATCCAAACATCCTATTTTTAAGAACATGAAGCTGAGTATCAGTCATGTGCTGGTGCTGGGCGCCTGGTCGACCCATGGAGAGGGGCCCACCATTCAGATTTTGAGTCATGCTGGCTGAAACACTGAGCACTGGCTCCACAGGAGAACCTGTCTGAGAGACCTGTGGAGGAAACATAACACCTGGAACACTGATATACTGAGAGCTTTCCAGCTGACTCAACAGAGCTTCAGACATGATTTCACGCTCATTTCCAGAAGGTACAAGTATATCACTGGTGGCATTTTCAAAATGTTTCCTATGCACTAGCCCAGAATGAAGAATTGGAGGTTGCTGGGGCACAGTTTCTAGTCTCTGAGATTTTTCAGTAGTTGCTTGGAGAGAACATGGGTTCAATCGTGGAACACAGGTCTGTATCATGGAAGGCTGTCCCAGCTGCTGAAATACTTGCTGAACTGGATGAAGAATACTTGCTCTTCCAGAAGTCTGTGTCACCATAATTGGTACACTGACTTTATAAAGGTGACCTTAAAAGGGAGAAAACAAAACCATAAGTAGGATAGAAACCTAATTTCGTTGAAAGAAAGAAAGAAAAAAAAAAAAAAATAGGAACCCTGGCAGCCCTTTCTGCCCTTGAGTCCTGTCCCTGTGCTTTAACAGAACTGTCTTTTTTACAATGAAAAAAATAAATAAAAATAAAAATTTTAAATTTTTTTTTTTTTCAACATTTTTTATTTATTTTTGGGACAGAGAGAGACAGAGCATGAACGGGGGAGGGGCAGAGAGAGAGGGAGACACAGAATCGGAAACAGGCTCCAGGCTCCGAGCCATCAGCCCAGAGCCTGACGCGGGGCTCGAACTCACGGACCGCGAGATCGTGACCTGGCTGAAGTCGGACGCTTAACCGACTGCGCCACCCAGGCGCCCCAAAAATAAAAATTTTAAAAACTTAAAAGAAACCCTCAGGCGTAACAGACTGTCAGGCAATACATCAATATGTTAATAATGGTTATCTCTAGGAGTTTTTATTTTATTCTTCAGATTTCCTGTATTTTCTACAATAAATATCCATTACTCTACCGTTAAAAATTAAAGAGGTCTCTTGGGGCGCCTGGGTGGCGCAGTCGGTTAAGCGTCCGACTTCAGCCAGGTCACGATCTCGCGGTCCGTGAGTTCGAGCCCCGCGTCAGGCTCTGGGCTGATGGCTCGGAGCCTGGAGCCTGTTTCCGATTCTGTGTCTCCCTCTCTCTCTGCCCCTCCCCCGTTCATGCTCTGTCTCTCTCTGTCCCAAAAATAAATAAAAAACGTTGAAAAAAAAAAATTTAAAAAAAAATAAAAAAAAAAAATTAAAGAGGTCTCACTTTAACTCTAGTCTTTTCTCACTATTGCTCATATGGCACATTTTGCAATACATACAGGCCACCAGTATTTACTCCACAGAAGTACTGCATTGTTTGATAAATTACAATGTTACCAACCCAAATTGGGATTTAAACAAACATAATCATGGAGAATGTATTTCAGATATTTAAGATATACCATGTAATGACTCTAAGACAAGGCTATCCAAAAGGAGTTTAATAATTTCAAACTCCCCCCCGCCCCCCACATTTTGACCTTTTTTTCCTCTTTAAAATAACACTAAAAAAGGGGTGTCTGGGTTAAGCATCTGACTTCAGCTCAGGACACAATCTCGTGGTTTGTGAGTTCGAGACCTGCATCAGGCTCTGTACTGACAGCTCAGAACCTGGAGCCTGCTTCAGATTTTGTGTCCTCCTCTCTTTCTGCTCCTCCCCGCCTTGTGTTCTGCCTCTGTCTGTCTCTCTCTCTCAAAAAATGAACAAACATTAAAAGAAAATTAATAAAGTAAAATAACACTTAAAAGGAGAAGGAAGAAATTATTTTTTTAAGCACTCAGTCAGGTGCTTTAAACTTTGTGACAACCTCAATAATAGGTATGATTCTCTTTCAAATCAAGAAATGGTACTCTGGGGTACCTGGCTGGCTCGGTTAAGTGGCCAACTCTTGATTTCACTTCAGGTCGTAATCTCACAGCTCATGAGTTAGAGTCCCTTGTTGGGCTTGGGATTCTCTCTCTCTCTCCCTCTATCTCTGCCCCTCCCTCTCTCTCTGCCCTCCCCCGTATGTGTGAGCTCTCTCTCTCTCAAAATAAATAAACTTTAAAGAAAAAAAAAAACAGTATTCTGAAAAGCAAAGGATGGTTCATCTCTGAACTTCTTGTATATTCTTTCTATTATACTATACAATCTCCAGTAAGAAAGGAGGCAAAAGTTGATCAAGGTAATGTTTAGTTTTTCCTGATTAGAGCTGGCAGAGACACAGAATGTTATTTTGTATTTGTCAAAAATTTTTTTAATATTTATTTTTGAGAAAGAGAGAGCATGAGCAGAGAAGGGACAGAGAGATGGGGAGACACAGGATCCAAAGCAGACTCCAGGTTCTGAACTGTCAGCACAGAGCGCAATGCGAGGCTCAAACCCACGAAATGTGAGATCATGACTTGAGCCAAAGTCACTTAACTGACTGAGCCACCCAGGGGCCCCATGTCAAAATTTAGATAATTGATCTGAATTAGAGAAATACATATAAAGCATCTTATACAACATTAGGGAAGATAACTGGGAATAAGTAAGAGGACAGGCCTAGTACAGTGTCTTTTATGGGAGAATGCCTCCAGAACAGCAATAACCACCATTTAGTATTCCTCTTAAAATAAGTTGTATTAAAACTTCCTATAATTTCAATAACTTCCAGCATACAGTTTATTAAAAATCATGAAAATTAACATCCAGTAGTCAGTACCAGTGCTAAAATAAATTATTCGGGGCTATACTCTTACCAGATGCAGTCTGTAGTGTCACACCTGCTGGTACATGAATAGGATAACCAGGAAGAGTGAAGCCTGCACTAGAGTTTGAGGCACCCTAGATATGAGAAATTTAATTAGAAAGTTAGAAAAGGGCTTTACTTCTACCTTTTTTTCCTGATATCATGAGGGTAAAAAATAATCTGATTCAGGATAAAAGGACAATGGTTGGACCACACTTAACATTAGTGCTGAGTTCTTTGAATAAAACAGCTTTTCAATATTTGATTTAGATTATCTCAGCAAGGATAAAAGGAATTCTGTTCTACAGCTATTAGCAATGAAGTCAGTAAGTCTTAGTAAACAGCATCAACACGGACTCATACAACTTGCCCACTACACAGCTTTCCCTGAGTCAGTGATTATCAAAATGTCAGGTGCAAGAACCACAGCTGTTCATAGACTCCTCTGGTCAGTAAATTGATCACTAATGATATTTTAAATTAGATAACACAATAGTGTAGGATTTTTATTTTAGAATAATTAAACCTCGGTTTTCCATTTTTTTAATACTAAATCAAAAGACAAAAAAGTTTTTGCCTACCAGACATGCAAATATTTAAAAAGACTGATGTACAACATTCAATGTTGGTAAGTACGTGATAAAAAGCACTTTTCTCAGACCACTGCTTACATGAGTGTGTGTGTGCCATCCTTTTGGAGGGCAATTTTGCAATACATAACAAAATTAAAACACGCATAATCTTTGACCCAAAAATTCCACTTCTAGGAATATACCCTGATTACCTGATTGTCATGCAAATTCACAAAAACAGATCTACAAACATAATCAATGGAATGTTATACTAGAAAAAAACGAAATAATTTAAATGTCCATTAACAAAAGCTTAATGAAACTGTGATATATCCACTATGGTTAATCAATATTTAACTGGCAGTGAATAAAGATCCATCTATATTACTAAAAAAAAAAAAAAAAAAATTACAGGGGCACCTGGGTGGCTCAGTGGGTTGAGCCTCTGACTTAGGATCAGGTCATGATTTCACTGCTAGTGGGTTCAAGCCCTGCATCAGGCTCTGTGCTGACAGCTTGCAGCTTGGAGTCTGCTTCAGATTCTGTCCCTATTTCTCTGCCCCTCCCCTGCTCATGCTCTCTCGCTCTCTCTCTTCTTGAATATAAACATTTTTTTAAAAATTACAGAAACAGTACAGAGATTAAGCCTACTTTTACCCTGAAAATTAATTTAACTTTCATCAAAGAAGGTTAGATGTTCTATACCAGGTAGATCCTAAATGGATGATCTTGATGTTTTATTTTCTGATTTTTTTTTTTTACCCAAGTTGAGCCACCTAATAATTCTTTTTATTTGAGTAGAATATTTTGGCCATTTTGTACCTTTCTGTTGTAGAGGTTTAGAGTATAAGATTTGGGGCAGAAAATTAAATTACAACCTGTATGTAGAAAATTGAGTAGCTAGATGGATATACATTAAACAGTTAAAACAGTTGTCTTTGGGGTACAATACTGCAGGGCTCTTTTACTTTTTACTTTATAAATTTGTTTTTACTGTTTACAGTATATTGTTTCTTTAATCAGGAGAAAAAGTAGTTCCAAAAATTTCAAAGGCAGAGATATTTTTCATTGGTCTCTTATCAAAAGCAGCACCATTCTTCCCAAAAATCCTAGTAAGGGCTATGGCTTTGTTTTTAATGAAGAAATGGAAATTGATGGCCCACCAAACCTTTTGCCTCAGAAAGTGGGCTGAAAGAAAATGAAAAACAGTAGATTATATACCATCAGAACCATGGAAGAGAAAAAGTGCTATTTTTCTCCACCTGAAAACTACTCAATTTTCTAGACACAAGTTGTAATTTAATTTTCTGCCCCAAATCGTGGGGGAGGGGGGGATCCTATACTCTAAACCTCTACAACAGAAAGGTAAAAAATGACCAAAATATTCCACTCAAATAAAAAGAATCATTATGTGGCTCAACTTGGGTAAAAAAAAAAAAAAAAAAATCAGAAAATAAAACATCAAGATCATCCATTTAGGATCTACCTGGTATAGAACATTAATGGTGTGTTAAAACTCCATAGAATTTAACTTCAGAAATTTCCTAACCTTGGCAGATGCTAACAACTACTCTGGAAGACAGGAAGAGTTGATAAAGAAAACGTCAATTCTGGAACTACAGAGTTTTTGCAACATCCATGTTACAGAAGTCCTGTCTCCCCATCCCTTACTACACCCTTTCCCATTCACCTGAGGGAATATGAATTATATCCATGCCCAGCATTCTGCTACCATTTGCTAAAAATGAAGCATACATTTAAAAATATATCCTTAATAAGCTACATACCAGTTCTGCTGTAGTAAAACTGGCAAGAGGTCTACCAGCAGGAATAACTAATGATGCTGCATAGAAAAAAAAAAATAATTATACATCCATTACAATTTACCAATTTAATAAAATTGCTAAGTCTAGCTTATTTTTAAAAACGTTTTCCATCACTAACATGTTTGACCATGGTGAATCCAAACTTCCTAATTCCAAGGGAGGTAAAAGAATTATATTTAATTTAATTATATTTTTCTCCAGCAGCTTCAGATAAAGACTTTATAACTAACCTATTTTAAGTACCAAAAGAAAATATCTCATTGTAATCAAGTATACCGTAGTATAGAACCCCATAAGAAAATACTTAGGTTGTTTTTATTAAGTCAGTATAACTCTAAATCTCTATAACTTTTCATTGGGAAGGAAAAGTACTATTCATTCAAGTAGCACATTTCCAAAGACTACACTATTGAGCAAAATTGTGTACCCCAACATAAACCATTACAAATTTTACACATTCAAAAGAATTTCCAGAGGTGCCTAAGTGGCTCAGTCAGTTAAGCAACTGACTCTCGATTTCAGCTCAGGTCATGATCTCATGGTTCATGAGATGGAGCCCTGCGATGGGCTCTATGCTGACAGTGTGGGGCCTGCTGAGGATTCTTTCTCTCTCCCTCTCTCTCTGCCCCTCCCCCACTCATGTATGCACTCATGCTTACTCGCTCACTCTCTCAAAATAAATAAACAGGGGCGCCTGGGTGGCTCAGTCGGTTAAGCATCCGACTTCGGCTCAGGTCATGATCTCACGGTCTGTGAGTTCGAACCCCTCCTTGGGCTCTGTGCTGACAGCTCAGAGCCTGGAGCCTGCTTCAGATTCTGTGTCTCCCTCTCTCTCTGACCCTCCCCCGTTCATGCTCTGTCTCTCTGTGTCTCAAAATAAATAAACATTAAAAAATAATAATAATAAAAAAAATAAATAAACAAACATAAAAAAAAAAAAAAAAAGGATTTCCAATTCATTTATTTCATCAAAAGCGACTTACAATTCTTTGGCCAAATAAAGCCAGCACAGCTACACAGTTTTAAGAAAAATGATTAAGAACATGTTTCCAGAAGTCTTTGCATGAACTTTGCATGAAGTATGGCTACTAAGAAAATTACAAGAGGACAAATTCTTAGGAGAACACCAACCTAACCTGCATTAAAGTTGCCATCTCATATATCTTTTCTTTATTATCTACCAGTTTTCTTGGCTATCCCTTTATTTATAATCCAGCTAAAAGGCTGGCCTAATGATTGTGAATGTAAGCATTAAAAAAGTAAGTGTAAAGAACAAATAGTAACTCCAACAGAAAGACCTCGATTGACCAAAGTAACCTTAAACTTTGCCTCAAGGCTCATTTTAGCTGAACGTGACTCTTAGAATATCACTCTGCCTTTTCTTTAATAAAAATAACAACACCTTAGCATGTTTATGCAGCACATATGTATTAAATGTAATGTTTATTAGGTTCTTTTTTCACACACCACATTAAATTGTCCCAAAGATCTGCTTCTGACACTAGAACGGCTCCATAATAAACAAAGGAGTTCAGAAGAGCAAATATTTTTTAAACTAACCATCCTTCCCACATTGAGACAACAGAAGTGAAGCTACAGAGATTGATGATTAATGAAGTAGAAAATTATTTTTATCCTCCGTTCATCTATGGCTTTGCTTATTAACAGGCATTCTTTTAGAAAGGCTAAATTAGAAAGAAGTGGTGGGGCAGGAACACAATGGTATTAGTCTTAATTAGCTGAAGTAAGCGAAGCTTAAGCTGGTACAGCTGAAGCCACAGCCTGAGAGGAAACAAAAATCTGTTAATACACTGTCTGAAGCAATTAAATGAATTTCTTGAGGAAAAATAGCAACAATCCCCCTCTTTTAAATACCTTGCAATAAATCCTAAAGGATACTTTTCTATACTTACATAAATCAAACAGAGCCAAAAAGAGAGTTTTAAGAGTTTCTTTATAGCTTTCAGAATAAAAGCATTGAACAGTTTTATAGAGAAGTTTCATACAGCTCCTACTTAATTTTGATACTAAAGGCACCATTTACATACTTGCACAAATTATATATACTATTATATGTGCCTGAAACATGCTTTTTAAAATACTCAAGATGTTTTCAATAACCAATTAAGTTTTAAGTGAATATGTGTTCTTAATTAAAACTAAATGTCAGAATTTTGGTCTTCATGTATATATTCTAGAGATATTAGATTTCCCAAACAATAGGCTTTACAACATAGAAATAATTCAATCCCACAAATGTAATTTAAGAAATTCTGTAAAAAGATTACATAATAACATTACTAGTGTATTTTTTCCTATACAGTAAGAAGTTTTTGATACTTTAAGGCAGTTAGTAATTTCATAATTCTTGGTCCTGCTTTGAACCATTCCTAATCTTAATATCCAAGTCATATGACTCAGGAAGTGCAAAGACTGGTCTATCTTCTGCTTTGTCACTACTCATTACCATATGCATGTCTCCTGATAACCAAACTGAATATTCTAACTCAAATCACATCAAGAACCAACAGCACTGCTGAAATTTCCACCAGATTTAAGTTCAGGAACAACTGGAAATATAGTCTGTACCTGAAGTTTGGGAGTTTTGATGCTCAAAGATGAAAGCCATGACAAACTTCTCAAAATTCCCATTTTTCCTTTTCTTGCTCCCCCAAATGACTAATGAGTTTCAGCAAAAAGACGGTGTAACAGGAATACCAAATAGCACAAACTGATTTGAACTGCCCTAGAAATAGGGCATAGACCAAGTGACTCCATGTCCCAGTTTACCCAGGATAGTCCTAGTACATACCTATTATTCTGAGGTTATTATTAATGGAATCCCATTTCTCTCTCAAAAATGGATTACAGGCAAAGACTCAGAATAGCCAATATGATATTCAAAGAGGAAAACAAAGTTGGAGGACTGATAATACCCCACCTCATGACTTACTAGAGAGCTGCAACAATCAAGACAGTGTTGGCACTGGAAAAAGAACAAATAGATCAATGGAACAGAACAGAGAGCCAAGAAACTGATCCACCTAAATATGGTCAACTCGTCTTTAACAAAGGAGCCAAGGCAATACAGTGGCAAAAAGATAATCTCTTCAACAAATGATGCTGTAACAAGTGGCTATCCAATGCAAAAAACTGAAACTAGACACAGACTTTACACCCTTCACAAAAATTAACTGAAAATAGATCAGACATAAATGTAAAATGCAAAACTACAAAATTCCTACAAGATGGAAGAAAATTTAGATGACCACATGGCAAAGACTTTTTAGATGCAACAATGAAGGCACAATCCATGAAAGAAATAACTGATAAGCAGGGCTTCATTAAAATTTAAAACTCTGGGACGCCTGGGTGGCTCAGTCAGTCAAGCGGCCAACTCTTGATTGCTTTCAGCTCAGGTCATGATCTCACAGTTCGTGAGTTGGGAGCCCAGCGCTGGGCTCCATGCTGACAGTGTGGAGTCTGCTTGGGATTCATATTCTCTCTCTCTCTCAAAATAAATAAATACACTTAAAAAAAAAATTTAAACTCCTTTGCAAAAAACAACATCAGGATAATCTGAAAAGCCAAAGGTTGGAAAAAATGCAAAACACTTATCTGATAATGGGCTGTTATCCAAAATACACAAAGAACTCTTAAAACTCAACTACAACAACCAAATTAAAAAAATGGACCAAAGACCTAAACAGACACTTCACCAAAGAATATACAAATGGCAAATAAGAAGGTGCTCCATATCATATGTCATCAAGGAAATGCAAATTAAAACAATGAGATACCACTATATCCCTATTAGCATGGACAAAGTCAAGAACATTGATAACACCAGACATTGGCAAGAATCTAGATCAATAAGAACTCTCACTATTGCTGGTGGGAATGTAAAATGGTACAGTTACTTTGTAAGACAATTTGGTGGTTGCTTATAAAACTAAGCATACAACCTAGCAATCACTCTCTTGGGGAGTTGAAAACTTACATCCACACAGAAACCTCCACACAGATGCTTACAGCAGCTTTTTTCCTAACTGCCAAAACTTGGCAGCAAGCAACCAAGATGCGCTTCAGTAGGTGAACAATTAAACAGTGACATATCCAGACAATGGAATATTATCCAATGCTGAAAAGAAATGAGCTATCAAGCTTGAAAAGACGCGAGGGAATCCTAAAGTCATATTACTAAGTGAAATAAGCCAATCTGGAAAGGCTACATACTACATGATTCCAACAATAGGACATTCTGAAAAAGGCAAAACTATGGAAATAGTAAAAATATCAATGGTTGCCCTGAGCTGGTGTGGCAGGAAAGGATGAACAGGGGGAGCACAAATTTCCCGGAAAATGAAAATACTCTGTGTGATACTATAATGATGGATACAGGTCATTATAAATTTGCATAAACACATAAGACATGAAAAACCAAGAGTGATAATATAAACTATGGACTCTGGGTGTTTATGATGTGTCAGTGTGGGTTCATCAATTGTAACAAATGTGCCACTCTGGTGGGGGAATGTTGATAACTGAAGAGACTATGCATGAATGGGGCTAAAAGGTGTAGGAGAAATCTCTATCCCTTCTCCTAAATTTGTCGCCAATGTAAAGTTCTGAAAAAAATTATGTCTTTTTTAAAAAGTGGATTTTAAACTATATATAATCACCCTAAAAATAGAACAGCAGTTGACAAATTAGACTCTGCAAACCCTTGGGGGTCCATGAGACCCTTTTACGGTGTCCACAAAGTCAAAATTATTTGTATAATACCAAAACAATAAAAATTTCATTTTTATTCGTTTCTCACTAAATTTTGTTTTTTGTTGCCACTTGCACTTACAGAGCAAAGCACTGATGAGTAAAAGTGAAGGCACATTAGCATGAATTAAGGCAGCAGTACCAAACCCGACCTGGCCACTGTATTTATTCTCCACCGCCATTCTCTCACAGTAAAAAAGACAAAAATAATAACAATAAAACTGTTCAACTAAAGAAGTTCCTTAATGCAACCATAAGCAATTATTTTTATGAAATTTCAACACCCAAGTATACATCCCTTTAATATTCTGTGGGATGAAAGGAGAAGAACACATAAAGCATTTCTGCAGCATCCACCAGTACACGGAAGTACATGGAAAAGCACTGGTGCTTTTATTTAAGCTGGGAGCTGTAATCTAGCCTCTTTGTGTTAAACACTGTTTTGCTTGAAAGAATAACTGACACAGATTACAGTTATTCAGACATGGATATCTGGCAGACATTTTTTGAAAATGAACTAAGTGTGTCCATCACCTTGACGAAACAGACAGTATTTGTTTGGCAATGATAAAATTCAAAGTTTCATCCCCAAATCTCAATTCTGAAAACCTTACAGCCACCACAGTGAGCTTGATAGCTTCCCAATATTTAAACACTTTTCTGATGAAATGTGGAGATATTAATATGATTTTTTTATCTTGCATAAGGAACAATATTTCAAATGTGTAACTCAGTGAACCAATTTTTTCCAAATAACCAATGTATGTTACAAAATTACACACAGGTTCAAGAGCCATTCAAAGTGTAAGACACACCAGTGAACTTTAACATTACAAAAAAGTCTTTTGGTCAAGTTTCAGATTCCACCCTGCAGCTAAGCTCTCAGAAAATACCACTTGTGGAGTTTTAGTGTACTATCAAGTTATCTGAAAATGCTATTAAAATACTCCTCTTTTTCCAATTATACATCTGTGGGAAGCTAGGTTTTCTTCATATACTTTAGCCAAAACCACATATCACAACAGATTGAATTCAGATATAGATATGAGATATTAAAGACATTTGCAGAAAAGTAAAGTAACACCACTCCTGTCATTAAACATTTTTTATTCTGGAAAATGCTTACTGCTAACAAATATATGTTATGTTAACATATGATCAATTTTTTTATTATAAACCAACATTTTTTAAAAATTTCTCAGCTTTATTTTTTTAAGTAGGCTCCATACTGAACTTACGACCCTGAGATCAAGACCTGAGCTGAGATCAAGAGTCACACACAACCAAGTGAGCCACTCAGGTGCCCCTAAATTTCTCAGCTTTAATTTCTAATATGGTAAACATATGTTTACAACTTCCGTTAAAAAAAAAAAAAAAAAAGTTCTTTGAGGCCCTCAATTTTAAAAGTACAAAGGGGTCCTGAGACCCAAAAAAAGGTTGACAATTGAAGATACAGTAAATTATTAAGCAAATGGATAATACAGTCAAAGAAAATATGACAGGGCAAAAAGCTCTAAAGATGGAACAAAGGCAAATGACTTACTCCATTGTAGATTTAATTTGAACTTGTTATCAAGAGATAAAAAGGTTGCAGAAGTAAGTTAGTTTAGGTTATTTTAAACAGGCCTTTAAAAGCACACAATGAGAAGGTATAATTAAGAAGTACTTCAATTTTACAAGGCTATTTACTTCAAGAATTTTATTGTAGGAAACCTAGAAATTAAGGGAGATAAAAACAAGGCCTGTAATGCATTTTTAAAGGATACATGTACTTCCTCCTAAACCTTTTCATTACAAAATGATGTAGAAGAGAATAAAAACTGTCTTGTTTAAATGTAATTATTTCTATTATTCTAACTTTCAAGACAGAATAAGAATCAAGTGCTGAGTGAAAGCCAGATAGACATATTAGTTGCAAGACTATTTTGTGATTTAAATCACTGGTAATATTACCATCTTGCGGCAAAATCAAGTATTGCAATTTTGAATGACAAAGAACCTGTAAAGTGTTAACTGCTTTCGATAAAAGACAGTCAAGTCTTTTACTCCTCCACGCTGGCCACTCTCCAAGTCGTTCCTGGGTAAAAAAATGTTTAAAGTTCTTCAGTAAAGAATAAAGAATGTTATTTCAATAGAGAAATAAAAGGGATGACCTAATAAAATAGTTAAGTTAAAAACAGAAGCATAACCAAAACCTAGTAACTGATGTAAAATGTTTCAATGCTTCAACTTGGTAATTAAAACTGCCATGGTTAATTCTTATAAAGCAAAGTTATACTTTATAAGCATAGCATTAGATAAAATCTATGTTTGGTAATTCAATATTATTAACTTACTTATTAAGTTATAATTGCTGCCACACTTAAATTCTCTTGTTTTGTCATAAAGAAGGTACTAGCCTCCCTACTATTTTCTCTTCACCTTGGTCCCTTTGATTTTCTTTGGAATTTTCCCAAGGATGCAATGAACAACCTAGTTATTACTGACAATCTAATCCAAAATCTACCCTTGCTTCTTGCAGACACTGATCTATTTAATTTCAGCTAAACACAGTAAAACCCATGTCTGTGTGTGTCTGCATGCAGACATATACATATACACACATTAGGATAGCATAAAAATTGTAAGAATCAGAAAAGAATAAAGGATAGAAAGATATCACAGCATTGTTTATCTTTTCTTAGCTACTTTTTTCCAGTTTAAATGGATATATATAATATGGAAAATTATTTCCCTTAAAAGCAGAGGTTTAGATGAAGTCCAAGAATAAAGACAAAGTGCGCAAGGTGCATTTCTAGCCATTATGTAATATCCAAAACAGTGAGGTAGTCTGAATAACCTCTATATTCTTCTTAACTCTCCATTTTGCTTCCAAAACAATAGCAGATTTATAATTTATACAAGCAAGAGAGAAAGAATTCACAACCATGGAACAACCCATCTTTCCCTCTGCTTTTTCAGCAATGGTGGCTGGGTTGTTCCGTGACTCAACCCAATCAAATTCTCTGAAATAACCAATGGATACTCACAATAGCCCATCAACTATGTAACTTGTTCCTCCAAAGTAACACTTGGTCACCTCTGCAGACTTTAATATTAAAAAAAAAAAAAAAAAACCTAGTTTGAATAACCTAATTTTTGTTACCAATAATTACATGCAGTGACGATTTATTGTTTATTTAATAGTAATGATTTTGAGGTCCAAGCCCTCTCACCTTAAGAAAATTACCCTAATTCAAAACCACCACCAAATGAGAATTTGTTCTGAAAAATCCAAACAGTACTAATTTACTAGCTGTATCCAACCTGTTGATGACTGTAATGTTTGGTGCAAGCTGTTTGGCAACTGAAGGGTGAACACAGGTGAATGTGTACTATTTCTGAAGAAGTCTTCTGTTGCTTTAGACTGCAAAACCTTTGTTTCCCAGAGCTGCAGAGACAAAAATGTTTGCTTTTTAAAAATAAATAAAACATTAAGGTATTTTTTACTTTTTAATTTTTTAAAAAATTGTTAGTTCGGGGCGCCTGGGTGGCGCAGTCGGTTAAGCGTCCGACTTCAGCCAGGTCACGATCTCGCAGTCCGTGAGTTCGAGCCCCGCGTCAGGCTCTGGGCTGATGGCTCAGAGCCTGGAGCCTGTTTCCGATTCTGTGTCTCCCTCTCTCTCTGCCCCTCCCCCGTTCATGCTCTGTCTCCCTCTGTCCCAAAAATAAATAAAAAACGTTGAAAAAAAAAATAAAAAAAAAAATTGTTAGTTCAAAAAAAAAAAAATTGTTAGCTCAGGGGTGCCTGGGTGGCTCCGACTTCAGCTCAGGTCATGATCTCACAGTCTGTGAGTTCGAGCCCTACATCGGGCTGGCTGCTGTCAGTACAGAGCCCACTTCAGATCCTCTGTCCCCCTTCTCTTTGCCTCTCCCTTTCTTGTACTCTCTTAAAAATAAACATTTAAAAACACAAAGTGTCAGCTGATGGCAATTAAGGGGTTAAACAATTAAGGGGTTAAAACTATAATTTATCAGTTTCTTAAGATGAAAAAACAACAAAAAAGGAAACTTGTATTGTCTACAAACCTGCTTCAAGACTTTTAAAACTTGCTCCTCTATACCTTCTTCAGCAAATAGATCCCGCACTCCTTCAATTACATCTTCAATTACAGATCTATAGAGTTTAGGCTAAATAAAAGCAATTGTTAAAGTTTTAAACTCCCAAGTTTGAATGTATTCAGCCTTTAAAAGACATGCAGTGTACATTTCCTTATGGTTTAAAGAAAAACCACCATAAGGATATTTACTGGTGCAATCTACTCCCAATATAGCCTCAGCTGTCCATAAATTGTCAGCTTCTGACCCATAGCCTCATTCTATCTACGAGGCTGACTTACAGGACTACAATCAAATATGAGATAATAATCTTATCAAGATGTTAGGTTACAGTTGGGTTACTTGATTTTTCTGTCAGAATTTAACCCCCACTCCGCCTTTTAAAAAGGGAAGTTAATTTAAAGCAGATGGAAATCAACCTTCTGTCTTCAATTTACTTCTCAGAGGCCAAAGTAGCTTTTTTTAAAGTTCACTGGATTACTTCCACAAACGTAAACTGCAAGTCATAAGATCGAAATGAGCACTTGGGGCACCTGGGTGGCTCAGTCAGTTAAGCGTTCAACTTCGGCTCAGGTCATGATCTCACGGCTCGTGGGTTCGAGCCCCGCATCCGGCTCTGTGCCGACCACTCAGAGCCCGGAGCCTGCTTCGAAATCTGTGTCCCTCTCTCTCGCTCTCTGCCCTCCCCCACTCGCTCTCTGTCTCTCTCTCAAAAATAAACATTAAAAAAAACTAAAATAACAAAAATAAAAGATTGAAATGAGCACTTACAATAGAGTAACCAAAGCCTATCCCACTTCCAAAATATATGTAGTCCAAAAAAATATTCTGAACCACTGCCAAGGAAAAGTGCAACTGCACCAAAATGGAGTCATAACAGAAACTAAGGAGGACATGAATGAATTATAGCCTTCCACAAGACTGTGGCGATAAAAACTCTGACATTCTAGGACTGCTCTTTCATACTACCCAGTGAATACTCTAAATACTCCTACTCACACCAAGAGTAGCTAGGTCTTTAATCCTTTTAAACATCCAGGATAAGCTTATGAATAGGCCAATCAGTAACATTTAAATAATACGTTATTCACAGGCATATCCATTAAGATTAAGTGCCCTAGATTAGTTGCTTCTTTTTTTTTTTTTTTAATTTTTTTTTTTTCAACTTTTTTTTTTTTTTTTAATTTTTGGGACAGAGAGAGACACAGCATGAACGGGGGAGGGGCAGAGAGAGAGGGAGACACAGAATCGGAAACAGGCTCCGGGCTCTGAGCCATCAGCCCAGAGCCCGACGCGGGGCTCGAACTCACGGACCGCGAGATCGTGACCTGGCTGAAGTCGGACGCTTAACCGACTGCGCCACCCAGGCGCCCCAGTTGCTTCTTTTAAAACAGTTTACCCTGATAAAGGCATACTAAATTGATGCTTCAATGTTAGTTCCAGCTAGTGTGATCACATTTAAAGCAAGAAAAAAAACTCTTGGGGGCTAAAAATTTCTTTTAAGATCCACCCTCAGAGTATAAGAGGGCATCAAAAATAACCCATTAGAACACAATTTTTCAAAAGCAAAATAGGTATTAAACATACTTTCTCTTCTGGAACTACAGTTAGACTTTATACTCTTTCCCTGCTACCTTTATTAAAACTATGCATAGTCCAGGAAATTCATCTTAACCTCTTGTCAATTTAAAAGAAAACACTCACACCTTCCTTGGGGTTCATCATCAGATAAAATGGTATACATGGTAAGCTTATATTCAAGCCTGACATATCTTAAAATAATTAACATAAAAAAATAGACACACATTGAAATAATAACATGGCTCTAAAAATGGACCTTTTTATGCTGCATATGTATACATGAAACCCATAAAATAACAGCAACAGAGCTGGACAAGCACACTGCCTTTCACCAAATGTGAAGTTGTTCAGGTGAACTGAAAATAAAGGTGAATCCTTGTTTTTTCGCAATTCAGGTTTTTTAAAGTGACAGCGTTTCACAAGTGCCATTTAGCCTGTCAATTCTCATTGAGAGGTTTACGTACCTCTTAAGGGTAGGAGAACAATGTTGGTGTTTAATTCCAATTGTATACTTAAGTATTAAGATGAAGGATGGGGAAAAGGCGGGGGGGGGGGGGGTGTAGGCAAGAACTCGAAAAATATGCAGTAACATGTTAGATCACATTACTTGTTATTTCAGATAAATAATATAGCTTAGAGTCAATAATGGCCATACCAAAATTAAGAACTGCAGTTAGAGCACAACTGAACTTGGGAATTTTCTAAACACAGAGGAAACTAAGAGGGTTAATCTGAGTTCCAGGTCTAACCACTTCTTCCAGATAGCCTCAGTGTGGGTGAAGAGGGAGGAGAGGCCCCAGTTCCTCTTGCGGGGGCCAGTCCCAACTTCCGGCTGAGTTACTGATCCTCATCCACCTCCCCCAACACTGACCCTCACAGCCGGGGCCGCTAAGGGAAAGGGTTTCTAAAAATCTGTGAAGGGCCAGGAGGCAAAAAAGAGTGTGTAGAGCCGGGCCACCGTGATCCCTGGCCCGGCCCTCCCTCTACACAGAGCACAGGCCAAGGGGCCAGGCTGGTCCTCCTTACCACGGGGTTGACGCAGGCCATGATAGCGGCTCCGGTGCCTCCCCCCTCGCGCCTGCACAGCACGCGGTGTTCTGCCGAGGCCCACTCCCCGCACGCTTTGAACGGTGGCCGGCGGCTTGCACGTTGCTACGCAGGGACGCTGGGGGCGGGGCAGGGGAGGAGAGAATGTGGGCTGAGCAGGGTACACCGAATAGAGGGGAAGAGGTTGGCAGGCTTGAATGAGCCAAGAAGCCAGCTAAAATGGTCCGATTAAGTGTGATCTAACCAGCTTTCGGCCATTCAGCTGACCCCTGAAGAAACTTTATTTTCTCAGTCTGTAAAATAAAGGCTAAGAAAATAGGGGAGACACGATGCAGTGGTAGATTCCAGTTCACCTTCAGCTTGGAAGGGGGTTGGGCTAGGAAAGTGGGGAGACTAGTGGCATCTGCCCTCACCTTTTACCAATTTTCACCCTTCCTTCTATGCCCCACAGCTGAACTCCAGTAAAAGTATAAAAGAGCTAAATAATTCTAAAATTGATAGTCAAAGTGTAGAAGACCAACATTAGCATCATCTGGGAACCTGTTAAAAATGCAAATTATTGGGTCCCACCCTAGACCTAGTGAATCAGAAACTCTAAGGATGGGGCCCAGCATTCTGTAACTTTAACAGGCTCTCCAGACGATTCTGATGGGTGCTGAAATGAGATTCACTGTCCCAAGACAAAGATTCTCAGCTTTGGCTGCACATTGAAATCACCTGGAGAGTTTAATAACCATTTGGCACCTGAGTCTCACCCCAAAGACTCTGATTCCACTATGCAGCTTAGGTAGAGAAGGAGTGTTAAAGTCAGCACCCCACTACTACCCGGGCTCTTTTCCTTCTCAGGTAGAAATCACCATCTCTTGACCTGCAATAATTCCCTCCCTCCCCTGAAAGGCAGAGCATCTAGGAGCATACCTTGACTAGGGCTGAGGATACATCTAAGCATAGATAACGTGGAGTCTTAAGAAAGAGAGAAAGTCATCTATTGCCACTACTCTGCCTTTTAAATAGCCTTTTTACTCTGCAGATAGGTCCTGACTTAACCAGATGGCTAAGTTATTTAATTATTAAAAATCATATCAGGTTTTAAATTGGCTGTTTATTTATTTGTATAAGTTCAGTAGAGCTATTTATGCCCTACACTCTGTATTCACTTTGCCTGGGCCAGGTACCTTATGATTTGTGAGCTTCAAGCAGCTGATTTATATGGAGCCCTTTAGAAGGCTTTCTGAAATTAAAAACTATCTGAAATTTCTTTTACAAAAAGCCAAGAATTTTAAAGAGTAATTTTTAATGATTGTATCTCTAACTGGCAATTTACTACCAGAAGTATGCAAAATGATTTATCTGTCACCCAAAATACAAAAGCTAAAAGCAGTCATTGATTCCTACTGATATGATAAATCCAATTAAATTATTCAAGCTGAGAAATAAGAAGGCTGAAAGATCTCTTGTTTTCCAACCTTTCATAGCCAAGTTTTAAAACCTTCTTCTTAAATGCATATGATTGGTAATCACCTAACAGCATATTGTTTTATATTACTTCCTTGTATATTTTACCCTTCTCAAGGCTATATTGTAGATCATACATACTTCTGAAATTAAGTTTGAACCTTAATACCCAAAAGAAGTGTCACTAAGAGTTGAATTGTTATTGCTTAGTATACTTAATAGACTCAGGTCAGAGAGGCATTATGTATCTTTGGCAGAGAAATGTCAGCAACTTTCCATTTGCCTCTTGTGGTCTTTCTGGATGATCACTAGTAAGTTCAGATATAATTTGTTCCCAATAATAAATAATAGCTTTTAGAGGAGGTATACTTTAACCCATGTTCTAGGTGAATCCATGTTGTAAAATCTGCTCTGGATCTGTGGTAGCCACCATTCATGATGGCCCAATGATCCTCACCTCCTGGCATTCACAACTTTGTGTTGTCCCTCCAACACTGTACCATGGTTTGTCTGGGTAGCAAATAGGATAAAGGAGAAATAATGTTGTATCACTTCTGAGATTAAGTTAAAAATGACTGTGGCTTCCTTCCTTGAGATTCCTTCAGATCATTCACTTTGGGAGACAGTAGCTATCATGTTGTGGGGACACTCAACCTGTGGAGAGGTTTGTGTGGCAAAGAACTGAGAGTCCAGCCCATAGCTAACAAAGATCAGAAGCCTGTAGACAATCACATGAGTAAGCTTGGAAATTGATCCTTCCCCCTTTAGGTGGTCCAAGGTGACAGTTTGACTGCATTCCTTTGAGAGATCTTGAAACAGAACCCCCCTCTAGGCATCTTGTGATTCCTAGTCCTGAGAAATTGTGTGAGATAATAAACACACATCATTTTAAGCAGTTAAATGTGGGGATAATTTTTTTTTTTAATTCTAGAGAAAGAGAGAGCACACAGCAGGGGAGAGGGGCAGAGGGAGAGTGAGAATCTTAGGCAGGCTCCATGCCCATCGGGGGTGGGGTGGGAGAGAGGGGTTGATCCCACAACCCTGTGATCACGACCTGAGCAGAAATCAAGAATCAGATGTTCAACCAACTGAGCCACCCAGGCTCCCCTGGGGATAATTTGTTACACAGCATGAGATGCAGGGCCCATTGTCTGATTGGATTGTGACTAGTGAAGGCTTAGTTCTACCTCATTGTAATCTCAGCACTTAAAAGTTTTTTTAATACCCTCATCAATCACAAGAGCATTTGAAAAGTATGTAAAGGAATCTTTATAGACTGATATCTGGTGGTGTTGACCCCAGGTTATCATCAAGCAAGCAAACTCTTATAGTCATGTAATGATCATATTTCTTTTGTCAATTTTTCAAACCCACTGGGGAAGTGTGTTGCATACACAAAACACTTTTGATGCTAAAATTGAAATTTCAAGATCCCAAAACTTCAGTGAGGCAAGTTTCAGTGACTATTTTTTATGTTAGTAAATAACCTAAAATGAGAATAAAAAAGGAATGCTGAGCTTTGGTCCTTCTTTGAGTATTCGGTTCTTTGAAATTATACCTGTGGCAAAGCATGAAGCTCTTCCCTAGCTGCCCATCACAATTTGGAACACCATGTTTTCATTTTCTCCTGCTTTATTTAGAGACTATAATACATAATATTACATTTATGATCGATGCCTGTTTTGCAACATTTAAGCAAATCTAATAATTGGATTAATTTCTTTGTATTCCATATACTCTAGTTATTTTTGCCCAGAGGTTTCCGTGCTACTATTACAAAAGTAAAGAAATAATTTCACTTTGCTTATTGTGAGAAAAGGCCAGATCTATGAAGTCCTTTCTCTGAATGAGAATGTTTTTTAAAAAATGTATTTTAGAGACAGCCCATTATCTTTTACATATTAAATTTTATTTTTTTTTTTTAATTTTTTTTTTCAACGTTTTTTATTTATTTTTGGGACAGAGAGAGACAGAGCATGAACGGGGGAGGGGCAGAGAGAGAGGGAGACACAGAATCGGAAACAGGCTCCAGGCTCTGAGCCATCAGCCCAGAGCCTGACGCGGGGCTCGAACTCACGGACCGTGAGATCGTGACCTGGCTGAAGTCGGACGCTTAACCGACTGCGCCACCCAGGCGCCCCTTACATATTAAATTTTACAGTCAAATGCAGAGCATTTCAGTAACTGTACAGGCTCTAAATTATATATTTAATCAGTAATGAAAAATACAAGTTAGTCTCTGAGCACATGACTTAAGGCAGCAACTATTCATAATTAGTTTCTGAACATTTTGCAACCACTGCACTAAACCCAGCAGTATTTCGCTTCTCTATCTGTTTGATCCTTCACATCTTCCAGGAAATGAAAATCCAGATAATCTCTGCCCCACCTTGTAACTTTGAAATTGTTACAGGTAGTTCTGATTTATGTATATTCTGTACTTCTGTAACATTTTCCATTTTCTAATCCAAAATCAACTTACATTATTTGAACATCAGATATTGCTTCACCATGATGAATTCCCTCTCCCCACCTCAAAAGGATTTCAGTTAAAATGACTGTGTCACAATGCTATGGCCAGCTGGTGACGTTATCACACAGTGTAATGCTGTTAATGATCACAGTACTGCCTATCTCAAAATGTTTTCACATTAAAGAGATGTATGCGTGGTGCACGTATGAAAATTAGTGATTATAATTAACTCACCAAAAGTATGGAGGATGACTTCCAACACAATGTTCCCCATGGCTACGTTTTCAACATTCTCATCAGGGGCTGATCAGAATTCAGTGACTTTCTAGCTAACGAATGATTCCATTTTCATTCTTTAAATCACAATGTGTATAATCATATATGAACATGAATTATTACCAAGGATAATGTCCATTGTCTTCAGTTAATTTTCCAAACTACATTTCTACTTAGAGACGAGGGAGGTGAAGACCAATAAAACTAGCTTTGTTCCAACAGTACTGTACTTTTCTTCTTATCTAATTTGTCTCATTTTATGAAGCAGCATCTTGAGTATTCTATATTGTTATCTTAGGGGCTTCAAATATCAGGGGAGGCAGGGAAAATATGGAGTAGACACACTTCTTCCTATTCCTTCCACTAAATATAGCTAAAAACTTTAGGTAATGGATATAAAACAAACACAAGAACATCATGAAAGGTAGAGAGAAGAGCACAGACCAGTTAGGGAATTTGCAACCCAAAGAATGACACAGCAGTGAATTCTCTGGTTTTTCTTTTTGTCTCATGTATCCCGAACCAGGTGCTGATGAAGCTGGCAGCCCAGAAACACCAACAGTCACAGACAAAAAAGAACAAAAGGCTCTCTTTCTAGCCAAAGAACCAAGAAAGAGGCAGCAAGACAGAAAACTCTTTTTTTTTAAGTTTATTTATTTATTTTGAGAGAGATAGAGCATGCACACAAGTGGGGTAGGGCAGAGAGAGAGGGAGAGAGAGAGGATCCCAAGCTGGCTCCGAGCTGTCAGCTGGGAGGCCAACGCTGAAGTCAAGAGTCAGATGCTTAACCGACTGAGCCACCCAGATGTCCCAAAACAGAAAACTTTTAAACAACTGCTCTACTAGGAAAAAAAAAATGGCCACATCCTAAACCTGTCAGCGAAGGCAAAGTAGACTTCCACTCTTGTCCACATATAACAAGGTGCAGCCATTCCCATGATGTCACTGGGTACCACACGTGATGCCTGGATTTGCACTTCACCCAGCTGTAGAGAAACATCCCTACCACCCACTGGGGTTGTCAGAGAAGGCCAAGATTTTAATTCCTGCTGGTGATAGTGAGACCTGTCCCTTGCAGTGTAGCAGAGGTCATGTGAGAAGGAGCAACAAGGCACCATTTCCTGTCTCAGCCGGAGTGATGTCAGTGGAAGCCTGTTGTGAAGCATGAACTTCCCCCCTACCCAATACTAATGAAAGCTCCCCCCTCCCCTGGGGTGTCAACAGAGGCTAAAAGGAGAACCAGCCCTTCACCTCCACCTGGAAATACCAAGATGGCATTCTCACCTTCCCCCACTGACCCACTGTCACTGAAGACCTGCTAAAACAGTTTTAAATAAGATCTAGTCTCATAATAATCAAAATGTCCAGCATGCAACTGAAAATCACCTGTCGTCCAAGAACCAGGAAAATCTCAACTTGAAAGAGAAAAGACAATCAGTAGATAGCAACACAGAGCTGACTAAGATGTGGGAATTATCTGACAAGGATTTTAAAGCAGTCTTACTAAAACTTCTTTGATGAGCATTCAAGCAAGCAATTAAATGAGCACTTTAAACAAATGAAAAAAAAGTCTCTACAAGGAAATAGAAGATACAGAGAAGAACCAAATGGAAGTTTTATGACTGAAAAATAGAATAACCAAAGTAAAAATTCTATGGATGGGCTTGCTATGTGTTGGATTATATCTCCCAAAAAAGGTAGAGTGAAGTCCAAACCTGCAGTACCTCAGACTGTGACCTTATTTGGAAATACAGTCATTGCAGATACAATTAGCTAATATGAGGTCATACTGGAGTAGGGTGGGCCCCTAACCCAATATGACTGATGTCTTTTTCAGAGAAGGACAAAGACACACAGAAAGAAGACAGTCATGTGACAAAGAGGCAGAAATTGGAGGGATGCATCTACAAACTAGGAATGCCAAAGATACCAGCAAACACCAGAATCTAGAAAAAGCAAGGAAGACATCCTCCCTTACAGGTTTCAGAGGGAGTATGGCTGGGTCAATACCCCGATTTCAAACTTCTAGCCCAACTTCAAATCGAGATAATAAGTTTCTGTTATTTTAAGTTACTCAGTGCATAGTAGTCTCTTACAGCAGCCCTAGGAAACTATACAAGGCTCAGCAGCAGAATGGAGAGCACAAAGCAAAGAATCCGTGAACTTGAAAACAGAACAATAGAAATAGCCCAATTTGAACAATGAAGAGAAAAATAGACAATGGAAATATAAGTGTCTTTCTTGTCAGGAACCATAAAGGCCAGGAGGAGGTGGGCTGAAAAGAACTGTCAACTCATTATCCCAAATGCAGTGAAAATATCCTTCAAAGAAAAAAGGGAAAATCAAAATATTCTCAAATGAAAGAAAACTAAGATTATCTATCACCAGCAAAGCTACCCTAAAAGTATGGCTAAAGGTAGTTCTTGAAATAGAAAGGAAATGATAAAAGGAAGAAAGAAAGAAAGAAAGAAAGAAAGAAAGAAAGAAAGAAAGAAAGAAAGAAAGAAAGAAAGAAAGAAAGAAAGAAGAAAGAAGAAAGAAAGGGAGAAAGAGGGAGGTAGGGAGGGAGGAAGGAAGGGGAATGAAAAATACAAAATGTGTAAATGTAACAGACTTTCCTTCTCTTGGCTTTTTGAATGTAGCAAAAGCTACAAAGAGAAATACATTAAAAATACTCTAGATAAATCAAAATGGAATTCTAAAAAAAATGTACAAGTAACCAACAGGAAAGCAGGAAAAAGAAAAAAAATAAAGAACAGAGGGAACGAACAGAAAAATATAGGCACAAACCTGTGTTGGCAAGAATGTGAAGAAAGTGTAAACGGTGCAGCTAGTTTGGAAAACAGTTTGGCAGTTTCTTGAAAAATTAAAAATAAATTTCCCATATGACCCAGCAATTCCACTCATACCCAAGAGAAATGAAAACATGTCCACACAAAGATTGGTACATGAATATTCATAGCAGCACTGTTGATAATAGCAAAAAAGTGAGGAAAACCCAAATTTCCATCAAATGATAAATTGTCAAATAAAATGTGGTATAGCCATGCAATGGAATACTATTAGACAATAAAAAGGAATGAAGTACTGATACATGCATGAACCTGGATGAACACAGATACACAATATGAATGAGCTTCAAAAACATTACAGTGGAGCACCTAGGTGGCTCAGTTGGTTGAGCATCCAACTTCGGCTCAGGTCATGAACTCATACTTCATGGGTTCAAGCCCTACATGGGGCTCTATACTGACAGCTCAGAGCCTGAAGCTTCCTTTGGATTCTGTGTATCCCTCTCTCTCTGCCCCTCCCCTGCTTATGTTCTGTCTCTGTCCCTCAAAAATGAATAAACATTCAAAAAATAATTTTTTTAAGATTATAGTAATTTAAGGAAGCCAGAGACAAAAAAAAAACTTCTATTGTTTAATTCTATTTACATTAAATGTCCAGAAGAGGCAAATCTATAAAGACAGAAATTAGATTAGTGGTTGCCTGGGGCTGCGATGAAAAAAAGAAGCAACTGAAAATGGGCTCCAGGAATTTTGGGCGGAGATGGGAATGTTCTAAAATTGATTGTAGTGATGTGATGGTTGTACAATTCTGTGGATGTACTAAAAATCTTTGAATTGTACACTTAAAACAGGTGAACTTTATGAGATACAGTCATCAAGAAAGTTGTCAAAAGGTATCAAGGTTTCAGGGGAGTTAGGGTGGACCTAATTTTTTTTTAATTACGGTAAAATAAACATGACAAAATTTGCCATCTTAACCATTTTTAAGTGCACAGTTCAGTGGCATTAAGTACATCTGCATTGTTGTGCAACTATCACCACCACCCATCTCTATAAGTCTTTTCATTTTGCAAAACTGAAACTCCGTGCCCACTGAACAGTAGTAACTCTCTATTTCAACTTGGAGCTGCGTTTTATCCTTGTGTGGACAGGTCTAGGAAATTAAGCAACTGGTATTGTTTCAAATGCAGGAAAAAAACTTTCTGAAGCTACAGAATGGTTCCCAAATATGTTTAACAAAAGACAGATACTTTCATTTCACAACCAAAAACACCACTCCATTGGGTGTTGGGTATTCAATGAGAAACCGTGACTGCTGGCCCATAGGAGGTGCTAAAAGCCTATGAAGAAGGCTTCCTTCTTCATTTTCAGCAGCTTTTAAAAATAAGATGGAATCAAATTTTAAAGCAAACACTTTATTTTTTTTCATCTTCTTGAAGATATATGTGTTTAGTAAGAAAAAGTATATTTATATGTGTGATAGATTTTAAATTTCTTGAAGACTGGGGCTGTGTATTATTATCTTTATATGTCTCCATAGTATCTCCACTACAGAAATCTTTCATTGAATGTTACTGATTTGAATTTTTAGTTAAACTGCTCTAAAATGAGGGCGCTTGGGTGGCTCATTCGGTTAAGCCTCCAACTCTTGGTTTTGGCTCGGGTCATGATCTCACAGTTCATGGGTTTGAGCCCTGCATTGGGCTCCATGCTGGCAGTGAGGAGCCTGCTTGGGATTCTCTCTCTTTCCCTCTCTCTCTACCCTTCCTCTGCTCATTCTCTCTCTCTCAAAATAAATAAACTTAAAAAAAAAATGTTAACTGCCATAAAATGGAATTCCTAGCCTATTTGTGGGGAAAAAAATAGGGACCAAAATAAAATTACCAATAGGAGAAGTAGTGCATTGATCTTCATTCATTCATTCATTCATTCGATATTTTTTATTCAACATATAGATCATAAACACTTGCTAAGGGATCAGCACCATAGCATTGACATTGATACAACCATTGCCTACCACCACCCCTGTCTGTGGGCTTCTTCCTAGAAAATGGGAAATTACTGTAGGCAGAGTCACCCCAATCAAAATCCCAGATGGGAGAGAGGAAAGAAAACTACACAAGCAATTACAATGTAATGGGTTAGTAGTCAAAATTACTTATGAGGAGCACCTAACTTGAACAGGGAGAATCAAGGCGGCTTCCTGGAGTAGGACCCCTCAAGTTAGACTGTGGAATGAGCAAGGGATAAAGGAAGGGGGCAGGGAAGAGTGTCCCAGGGCACTGTACAAGCCAAAGCTTGGCCAGACAAGGGAGGACATGGTGGGTTTGAGAAAATGAGAGCATTTGGCCAGGGGTTAGAGAACAACATAAATTGGCAAAGTTAAGGCTGGCTGGTCAGTGTCAGATCGTGTGCTCCCCACTGACTGCAGCAGGGAGTGTGGATTGGAGGACAGGCACACTGGAAGCGGAGGAGCAATTACAAGTCTGTGGGGTAAGGAAGAATCAGCAGCTCTGTTTGAAAAGCCTGCAGCAGGCGCAGAGGAAGAACAAGAGATCGACGTTGCTGATGTGTTTCCTTTCCTGGTGCTCAGTCATATAAGGCAAAGAGGAAGAAAGGGGTAAGACCTCAAGAGACTTGAGCAAGTTTGGGTGGCCGGGGTGTGGGGTGGAGATCCACCAACAGGGAAAAGGCAATAAAAAAAAGGGTGACAAACGTCATCTAGTTCACAGTTTTACCTCAGGCCACTTCTGGTCCCAGTGTGAGTTTAATATAGAATTTGTCCTTTTCCACAATGAGTACTCAGCAAAGCCTTTGAAAAGTGTTTCAGAAGATCTCAAAATTATCCACTGGAGAGGCAGGCTCTTGGCATTTAACAATGCCACTGTTTAAAGATGCTCTTTCCTTGTCCTTTTCATGGCACTTGAGGACCTTGGGGTAGAATTCTCTCTGAACAGTGTGAAAATATCAAAACAAAGCCCTACAGAAAAGGACAAGCATTTCTACTGGCACCATCGCCCACCCCCACACAGCCACTCACAGATCTGCAGCATCTCTCTCAGAGATGAGAAGCAGAAAAAGAGTAAATTCTACACCAGCCACCACTGGGTTTCCCCAATCTGAACATGCATTCTTTGTTAGCGGGATTAATAATCTTCAATTCCAAAATCCCAAGAATTTCCCCATTTGGATCAGTATAGTTGATATTTAAGCATTGCTACCAGTGAAGAACAGAAGTTGAGAAATACATGACCGAACTATTCAAGAAAATAAAATTAAAGTCAGTCTTTTAAAAAAAAATTTTTTTTTGGTTAACGTTTATTTATTTTTGGGACAGAGAGAGACAGAGCATGAACAGGGGGAGGGTCAGAGAGAGAGGGAGACACAGAATCTGAAACAGGCTCTAGGCTCTGAGCTGTCAGCACAGAGCCCAACACAGGGCTCGAACTCACGGACCGCGAGATCGTGACCTGAGCCGAAGTCAGACACTTAACCGACTGAGCCACCCAGGCGTCCCTAAAGTCAATCTTAAAGGGGAGTCACAGATACCCCTTCTCTGTGGGAGGGTGAAAAGCTTCTGAATTCAATTCCATTTCTGGAAAAAAAAAAAAAACTAAAAAATGATACCTTGGATACATATGCCTGCTTGCATCTGTACCCATAAACTCTGCCTTCCCTCCTATTTGCAATGGGTGAATTGTTCATCCCCTTATCTAAATCAGCCCCCCACTAGCACCTCGGAGTCTATCCCCACTGTCTACTCAGAGATATGACCCTAGCAATTTTCTCTCTGTCTTTGGCATCATCCATTTTTCTTTTGCCACCAGATCACTGCCAACATGCAGACATCCACTATCTAGGGGTATACCAAAGGTTAAAGAGAGGGTGGTCAGTCCCGGGTGCAGGTAATAGCGTGTGCATTGTCTATAGAAAATTTAGATACAAGAATGAAAATGACTTTTAATCCGGTTGCTTTTTCTTTTGCCACGTGCTGGCAATTCTAAGCAATATCTGAGATACAACATTCCCCCACCCTGCTCCTGGCAACTTTTCGTTGGTACAGTGTTCTAAACAACAGCTGGAATCACTGTTGAGTTTTAATAACACACACATAAGCTTCAAATCAGCACATGTTAACTTCTTACCATTTCATGAACATTGTCGTCTGCATAGAAGTTAATCTGAAAAATCCCCAGTTATACAGTTAAACCCAGGACATATAGGGACTCAGATATCCATATTCATTTGGGGAATTCCTAATGGTCCAGAGTCATCCAAATTTGCTTCAGTTCCTGTCTCCATTCCCTTTGGAACTACATATTCCTAGGTGGAAACTATCAATTCACAATAAACAATGACCAGAAAGATGAAAAAGTAAAATTTGAGTTACTTCATTTTTGTCATTCTGTGTGACTCTCCTGTGTGCCATTTGTATCTTTAAATTTAAAAGAATGAAACGGTAGGATGCCTGATTGGTGCAGTAGGAAGAGAATGCAATGCTTAAACTCAGGGTTGTGAATTCAAGCCCCACATTAGGTACAGAGATTACTTAAAAATAAATAAATAAACTTAGAAAATAAATACAAATAAATAAATAAATAAAGAGAGAGATATAGTGTGAATGGCAAGATGTAATAATTTTTGCTTGAGAAGTTTTGTTTGGTTGCTCTATACATGAAATATTTATTGTATTTGAGTAATAATACCTTTAAAATTGAAGTCTATTCTTCTATTTTAATTATTAATTATTTTAAAACTGAAGAAGGAATTAAGAAAACAAAACATTTAATTAGCATTGCCTAGATTGTACCTATTGCAGCTATTTTTGTGTTATTAAAATTCATGTATTAGTTACTGGGCAACTATTTACATAGAATGTTATTATACCAGGCTGTAACACAGAACCAAAGTACAGACTATTGGGTAAATATAAAAACTACCAAATAAATAGTTGTATTGTTTTCATCCTGCAGGAACCTAGAGGAATTTGTGGGTGTTCACAAGACTGTGAAACTAGCAGCTAGTTCATAAACATTCTGAATTTCGTAACAAAACCTCAAGTGAGATCTCCATACCAACATGAAATAACACTGGCTGGTGGAGACTAACCAAAAAAAAATTTAAAGCAAAATAAGAGGTGATTGAAGTAATGGCTGGATTTATTTCAAAACTTGTGATGCTTCCAACACCACAAGTACAGTTAATGGAAACTCTGAAGAATGCAAGCGGGCACGTCCAAAGCACCTGATAGAAACAATGCAAGATTCAGACAACATGGACTGAAAGATGACAAGGAATCACTTCCTAGAAGTATTGACAATGAGGAAGAGAAGTGAAATTTTAGTAAGAGTCAACATCAATCAGATTTATGAAAACAGTGACAAAGAGGATGGACTTTGGTCTTAAGGCGAAAGGGTGTTAAACAGATCTCATCCTCACCAGCTACTATCCCAATGTTCTTATTTACAGCAAAGCTCCTCAAAAAAGCCATCTACTCACGGTCTCTACTCCTACTTGAGTTGTCTGTCAACATCACCGATGATTTCCACGTTGCTAAATTCAAAGACCAATTCTTAGTCCTCGGCTTATACGGTCAGCAGCATTTCAGGTAGCTGATTACACTTACTCCAGTGAGGTACTCTTCCTCCATCTCCTTTACTGGATCATCCTCGTTTTCCTGACCCCTAATATTACAGTCCAAAGACTCAGTACCTAGACCGCTTCTACTTTTTACACTCACTGTAGGCAATCTCATCCAGTCTTACAGCTTTTGGTGCTAGGGTCTCTAAACATCCCATCTCTGGCTCAACCCTCTTTCCTGCCTGGTGTATCTACCTGGATGTCTGATAGGCCTCTCAAGGTCAACACACTCAACCTGCATTTCTGATCTTTCTCCCCAAACTTTCTCCTATAACTCTTTCTCTTCTCCATAAAAGACAGCTCCCGTTTTTAGTTGCTCAGGCCAAAAGTCTGGGAGTCAGTTTTGTTTCCTTCTTTCCACCACACTGGGAGCCCAATCCAATCCATCAGCACACACTACTGGCTCTGTATTTCAGACATGTCCTGAGTCCGACCATATTTCACCCCCCATTACCACTCCCAGGTACCACTGCCTCTCACCTGGATTATTGCAATAGCCTCCTAACCATGCACTGCTTCTGCCATTACCCACTTTTATGTCCACACAATCATCATAACATGTAATTCAGTTCATGTCACTCATCTGCACAAACCTTCTAATGGCTCCCGTCTCACTCAGAATAAAATCCAAGTCCTTCCCAAAGACTACAGAGCCCTATGTGATCTGCTTCCCTCACCCACCCACAACCTCCCTGATCTCTCCCCCAGCCATCCTCCCATTCATCTGCTCCCACCACCCAGCAGCCATCTGCCCTCCTTGGTGTTTCTCCGATAGGCTAAGCACACTCAGACTTCAGTGCCTCTGCAAAAGCATTTCCTTCTGCTGGACACACCCTCCTCTGGGAGATCTTGGTCACTTGCTTCCTCACTTCTTTCAGGTCTCTGCTAGAATGTCATCTCATCAGCGAGGACCTCTGGGGCCAACCTATCTAAAATGGGTTTCAATTTTCTGCCATTCTGTTGCTTTTTTCCACCCCCTGCACAGCAATAATCACAACACGGTATCCGTGTATTGTCCAACTTCCCCACTATTAAATATCTTCCACAAGAAGAGGAATTTGCTGGGGCGCCTGGGTGGCGCAGTCGGTTAAGCGTCCGACTTCAGCCAGGTCACGATCTCGCAGTCCGTGAGTTCGAGCCCCGCGTCAGGCTCTGGGCTGATGGCCCGGAGCCTGGAGCCTGTTTCCGATTCTGTGTCTCCCTCTCTCTCTGCCCCTCCCCCGTTTATGCTCTGTCTCTCTCTGTCCCAAAAAATAAATAAAAAACGTTGAAAAAAAAAATTAAAAAAAAAAGAAGAGGAATTTGCTGTTTGGTGATTGCGTATCCCCAGTGCCTAGAAAAATGCAAGCACACAGTAAGCACACAATAAACATTAGAGTCAGCAAGACAACTAATTAGAACAATGGTCTCATAGCATTTTGAGGTGATTCAAAGTGAACACTTAAAGCAGCCGATGTCAAGCAAGCCTTCTGTACTTCAGAGTGTGGAAGACACCTTTGGGAATGCCTGATTTGTTTAGCCACATTCATACACTTACTCGTGGAAAAATATTGTTCTAACAGGCTTTATAAGAAAATGACAACATCCACCCAGAAAGATTTCTGGAAGACAGTGCCTGTCTTAAAGAGACAATGCTCGTTAGTAGTCTCTGAGGACTACACGGGGTGAAGGCTTATCCTTGAGTCAAGACAGTATGGTATAGCCTCCTGAAAGCATACATTTGCTTACCTAAGAACCTAAAAGTACAATCCTGCACTAGAGCTTTTTACAGACCACACCCAACTTGATACATGGCAACTGAAAGCTCAGAAGTCAAACAGGATGGACCCGCTGTAATATTTTTAAAATATTTTAAAGGAAGAAGATTTAGAGTTTATTAAGTTAAAAAAAATTGTTTGAAATCTGTTGATAAGCAAGGCACTATTTTTTTTTGTCTCTGTAGTACTCAAAAATATTTAAAGATAAGCATGGTATTTAAATCTCTGGGATGTGTAAAACTGTATTCAACAGCATTTTTAGACAGGGCATTAAGAATAAAGTGTTTGTCTACTGCATTAATTTTAATTATACTCCACTGGACTCACAATGGTTTGAAATGCTTTACAAAATGCCCCCAAGATCTTTTATTAATCATAATACAAGCACCACCAAACTCAAAAGCTCGAACTCTGGGTAGCAGCAGCTTGCCTGCGAGCGCCCTCTTCTGTTTCAAAAGTATATGGCAAATTTCATTACGTGGAATTCACAATTCTGGGCAGCACAAAATGGGCTTTTCAGGGAAATGTCGACAAACACAATCATATTATTTAAATATACTGTCCTCCCACCTGAGGTTTGTCAGGCTGTTCTGGAGCAGATAGAGGAGGGGAAGATGAGGGGAAAGTTGCAACCCCAGAAGTTAATGGTGATTTGCATTTCATCCCCGGGAAATCTCTGAGAAATGAACTTTAATCTAAAACATGAAGCAACTAGTCTAATCTGTTTTCCTTTTCCTTACAGACAGAATCCGATTTTAAAGGCAAAATATTACCTGCAGCTTTTATCTAAGGTATTCTCTGTAACTCAGCGATTTGCTTTCTGACTTGCAATCCTGTCTTGGTTTAAAAATTAATGTACAAATTCATATTTAGATGCTAGTTCTAAGCAGGAACGTACTAATGCAATTATAATCAGAAAAACCTTTTGTTCCATATAAACTGGGAAAATATGCAGGGAATGAGGCTGAATCTTATGAAATTGCCATTAAGAATGGGTAAATATTGCCCATTTCATATGGTTCAATCAAATACACCCAGTCCTGTGCTTTAGGACCCTGGATAAGAGCACTAAGGGGCTGAGAGAGACATAGCAAAATCTAGTGGAATCACGGTGTGTCTACACACAAAGGGGGCTGGGTAGTCTAGGTGGAGTTGATATAAAACAGGAAAGAACTGATTGATGTGAATTTGAGGGATTTTATTAGAAATATAATCAGCTTATGCTATTTGATTCTTTTGTTGTTCCTGCAGAACGAGCCAAACCCTGCTCATTCCAGTAGTGGCTAAAACAGCGCTTAATGATCTGGCCACTATGAGGTTTATTTCCTGAGCAGTTTTGAAATTTAACTTCTATAGCTAGATAAAAATTGAATTTCAACACATGGCAGCTTTCTTATAAAAAGGGCAAGCAGAGAGGTTGTTAGGTTGGTTTTTATTAGAACTGATGGATCTTCGTATCTTTTATGGCCTCCCACCCAACACACACCTTATCTGAAATATATTCTGTACAGTTGCATAAAAATCGTTTATGAATCGTTTAGATTCCTTTAAATGAGTATCATTTCTATAATAGTAGTTGCCAAAGTTTGAAAATTCCTTAAAATTCTCCTGTGGACAAAGTTCGTATTAGTGTCGGGAAAAATTAGGAGAGTTTTTTTTTTTTAAGACTTACTCATTTTTGAGAGACAGAGTGTGAGTGGGGGAGGGGCAGAGAGAGACTAAGACACAGAATCTGAACAGGCTTCAGGCTCCGAGCTGTCAGCACAGATAATGACGTGGGCTTGAATTCACTGACCCCAAGATCACAACCTGAGCTGAAGTCAGACACCCAATGGACTTAACCATTCAGGAGCCACTAGGAAAACCTTTCTTTCAACAGCAGGTGCCCTATTAGCTCATTTATCCAGGTTATCAACATCTTTCATTTTCTTTGAGTTATTGTCCAACTCTGTAAATTTTAGAAAACTGGTATTAATGTCCATGATCCTTGTCCATACAAATGCAAATTAGGGGCACCTGGGTGGCTCAGTCGGTTAAGTGTCCTACTTCAGCACAGGTCATGATCTCGTGGTCCTTGAGTTCCAGCCCCACGCTAGTCTCTGTACTGACAGCTCAGAGCCTGGAGCCTGCCTCGGATTCTGTTTCTCCCTCTCCCTCTGAACCTCCCCTCCCCTCTCAAAAATAAATAAATATTAAAGACAATTAAATTTTAAAAAAACAAATGCAAATTAATTGTAGGTAAACTGATTGTTGATTATTGCCCTATGAATAGGTCCATTTTGCATCTATTTATAAGCTGATTTCAGAATCCTTATTGCCTGTGTCTCTGCTCTTTGAATTGTCCTTGGAACCAGATGTAACATCTTACCAGTTCCCTCATTACTTAATGAGCTAACTTAAAACTTGGACATGTCCATATATATATATATATATATATATATATATATATGTATATTTTTTTATGAGAGTAATGACTATACCCTCTTTTATTTTTTTTTTTTTTTTTTTTTTCAACGTTTATTTATTTTTGGGACAGAGAGAGACAGAGCATGAACGGGGGAGGGACAGAGAGAGGGAGACACAGAATCGGAAACAGGCTCCAGGCTCTGAGCCATCAGCCCAGAGCCTGACGCGGGGCTCGAACTCACGGACCGTGAGATCGTGACCTGGCTGAAGCCGGACGCTTAACCGACTGCGCCACCCAGGCGCCCCGACTATACCCTCTTTTAAAAATCATCCTTTCACATCACAGATTGTAGTTTGATGGTGTTATTTTTCCAGAATGTGCCAAGATTCCGTGTTCAGTGACTCCTTAATAATGAAGCACTATACATTTGCCTGACAGAGTCAATTGTTTAAGATCCTTGAAATTGATTTCATACAAAAAAAAAAAAAAAACAGTCCCAGACCTTGCAAAAACAGATATAAGTCCATTGCACAGCAAGAACCATTTGAAATACATCTTTAATTTTAAAAAATCAATATGCAATCTACAAAATATTTTGTTACATGATTATTAAGGCTCAACCTGTTTTATATTTGTATTGCTATGACATAAAATCATATTTTGAGTAAGATATAGTAATACTTATTGTTAAGGAAGACCTTCTAACTGAATTTATAAGAAAAAGGGCTGTATCATAAATACAGTTCCAGAATGGAGGAAACTAAAACCCTAAAACTGTCCCAATATATAAATCAGGTCAAAATGCTAGCCTTTATTTATGTGCTGGAAGGTAATTATTTTCATACATTTTTAATGGATCAACTATTTTCATTCTCATAGAAAAAGGACATGTACTTAAATTCAGACCTGTACAAATGATCAGGTAACCATCAAGCCATGAATTCATTTACATGGTTAGTATGATCCTTTGACTGGTAAGGCAACCAGAGCAGAACATCTAGTCTCATACTGGTCAACTCCTTGGAACTCTGCCATTGTATCCATCAAACAACTGATCCCCAAATGGTCAAACTCATAAAGGGTTGATCTAAATGACCTAAATTAAAACACTAGAAAGGATTTCCTCCTTCACACACATCCTTCCTCCCTCCCCAACTTAAAAGCAGGGGGGTTGTTGTTGTTTTGAAGATTATCATTTAGTTTCTGACAAAGGAAATTTCACTTCTTAATTTGTAAGTCTAAATGAATTCCACCTGATTTTTCACTTAGAGCACCATGGTCACATTTGACCTTCTGCCATTTCTGAGGTCAGAAGAATTGTATTAAAAAGCCTCTCTTCCCTTCACAGAATGTTAATTTAACGCTAAGTAATGAATATTTAAAGATCCTAATAGATGTGCAAATTAACAATTATGCTGTAGCACCCTGCTGTTAATGCTATCAACCTTTGCATTGCTGCAGAAACCAATTTGAGCTTTAGTCAGCCTTTTTGTTACTGCGTTTTCAACACTGAATCTTGAGATGCTCCAAAGGCTGGGTGGCTGGTGGGTAAATGACCCCAGCAGTGAGGTACCCACAAATACTGGGCAACCTGTGAAGCATGAGAGGTGATTAATTGAATGCTTTGCTGAAATTATTTGGAAGTGTAAATATTCATTAAGTTCATCTGAATCAGACTCTGAGTTCTTTACGGGCAGGATGCCATAAAACAGATGTAAAAGGAATGGCAGTAACTAACCCAGCTGACTTCCCTGGGATCATGGAACAGCATCAGGTCCAGCCTGCCTCCATATTTGTTCTGAGCATGACTGCAGTCACTCCAGAATGTGCCACACCAGATGATGGGGAAAGATAGTGGAATTTTTTTTTCTAGTGACACACACACAAATTTCCCCTCCCATGCAATCAACAGTGAGTCTCCAACATATGACATTATGCGTACTGTATCAAGTGAAGTTTAAAAGAACAATACCAATTCATTTTAACAGTCAACTTTTGCATTCTCTGTTTTTAAAGTAAAATAATGATGAGCAATAAAATCCGCTGATTGATACAGGTTATCAGAAGTGTTTGTTTTTAATCTGTTTTGAACAGATTAAAATGAATGTAGTACAATATTAAATAAAACATATGACATCAAGTCTGTGGGCGAACAAATAAATGCTGTTTGAAAGAACATTATTATATCATCAGCTCTGACTCAAAAGATATCTGATAAATAGGGAAATATCCCTCCTAATCATATTTAAGATTCAATATAAATTGAAGGTGTATAATACCACATGGAGGGCATTGTTTTTTCGGACTAAAAAATCTGTAGAATATGGAATTCATAGATTTTAAGTCTGACCTTTCACTGTAAATATTGAAAGAAAATTATAAACAGAATTTGATCTGCTGATGCTATTGGTTTTTTATTAGAAACCAAGCATTTACCTGACTTGGAAGAATAGAGATGTCACCTCGTAAAAATTCAGGTAGAATAATCTAGTGTCTTTCATTTTCTTCATCTTTTAAAGAAAAATACTCTAAATTAAGCAGAATTAGCATAAATAGCATGATAGCAGTACAAGCATAAAATAATCATAATATCATTTAGACTTCTACTCAAGAGAGGCTTATGTTAATTACAAATAATACTTTATCAAAAATACATTCTTAGAGCCTGTACTTTTGGGAGACAATATTCATGAACTTTAAAAATTCATCTCTAATATACATAAATATTTTAACTAGTGTCCAATACCATTCCATTCTGAAAGGAATCTCTCCAAGCAAAAGGCAATATGTCTTAGTGACTTGTACTAAAATATGTATATCAACAGAAATAGCTTCTTTGCAACACACACCAGAACACAAATACATTTTGAAAATGATAACACTGTGGGGAAAGACAGGTACCAAATACAGTCGATGATTACTCACCAATGTAGGAAGAGGACAGGAAGATAAATTATTCAAAATCAGATGCTTCCACATCTCCATTTTAGCCTGTGGTTTCAGCCTCATTCTACACCTAGCCACATTCCACAGATGAGCAAGAGGGAAAATTGAGTATTTCGCTTTATGTCTCCTTTGAATGCCTCACCCTCCAGTAGAGGTGCTAAGAAGAGCAAGAAGAGACGGGACTGGAAGATAATAAATGTGGCCCCCAGGTGATCCAGAGTGCAAAACAGTGAGCCACTGAGTAATGAAAAACTCCAAAACCCTTTAGCCAAGCTGGTTGTCCGGTAACACATTGAGTAACAGTGACTCTGAGTTTTAATGGGAAACAAAGACATCATACAAACTATAGACACATTTTAGATGAAACTCCTGCAGCACAAACATATCAAAAGCATAAAATACAGATTGTTTGCTTTCAGGTCTCCACTTCTCTAAACAAGGCCATTGGACCTGTCCGAACCCCTCTATTCAGAAGTAATTTCCACGGCACAGAGCAGATCTTTGTATGGTTTCTGTCAATTGCATATTTGAAAAGTGGGTCATCATTTACTCTTTCCACTCTACTGAGTTACGCAGTCACCAGCTTTATCTGGGTCTTCTCCATCGATTTTAATCCTCTTCTTTTCTATTTCAACCTGTATGCGAAAGCGAAACATGGCAACATTAACAAACACAGAACTAACACTGTTCAGTCCTACTTCATGCATGTGGCAAGGACCGCAGCCACCTCATCCTTTGGACACACAGTGCCTCCACGGTGTCATGCTAGCCCCGAGTGAGGCAGCCTGCTCTCCTCTTGAGCTTCGCAAATCCTTCCCTCTAGGGTCAGATCTTGTAGAGGACTGAAACTCTCCTCCCTTCTAAGTCAGACATAGGGTTTAGAAAAGTACACAGAACTGGGGCGCCTGGGTGGTGCAGTCGGTTAGGCGTCCGACTTCAGCCAGGTCACGATCTCGCGGTCCGTGAGTTCGAGCCCCGCGTCAGGCTCTGGGCTGATGGCTCGGAGCCTGGAGCCTGTTTCTGATTCTGTGTCTCCCTCTCTCTCTGCCCCTCCCCCGTTCATGCTCTGTCTCTCTCTGTCCCAAAAATAAATAAAAAATGTTGAAAAAAAAAAAATTTTTTTTAAAAAATAAAAAAATAAAAAAAAAGAAAAGTACACAGAATACATACACTGATAAGACATTTAGAGTCCTGGATAGATGTGTGAAAAACTATACCCCCAAGTATCATATATGGAGCCTTTGGCCCCCTTGAAATTTATAACTCACCCAAAATCTTCTAATTAAAATGAACTACTTTACAAACTAGTAAACCAGATGGACAGAACCATCCACCTGCCCCTCATCTTTTTCATTTCATCTCAAGTGTTACTGCTTCACAGAGAGGCCCTCCTGGGCCACCTGAGATAAGGAAGCCCTCCATCATTCTCTATCTTAGTCCCCTATTTTATTCTCTTCTTAGAATCTGTCACTATGTGAAACTATTTATTTGTTTACAAACTATGTTTTGCTCCCCGACTAGAAGGTATGCTTCACGAGGTCAGGGACCTGTGTCTTGTTCAGTTTTGTGTCTCCAGCATCTAGAGTGGTACCTGGCACTTTGAAATCGCTCAAATACTTATTAAATAGAAGGTGACATTTTGAAACCGCCTGTCACCAAGTGTGGATCAATTAGTAAATACTATTAAAGCAGCAGGGACTCTGTTATATAATTTTGGGCTGTCCTCTAAAACAATAGGAAACTGGAAGGACCCATGCATAGGAAAGTAGGGATCAATGAATTCTCCATTGTATTTGACCCACATTTCAGTCACATCTAGTACTGATACATCTAGTGTGACAGGTCAGGTTCTCCAAGAAGCAGACTCTGAGATGGAGACCGGCATGTGGAAAGTGTACCTGGGGAATACTGTCGGGGTCAATGTCTGTTGGTGGAGGAAAGGGAGGGAAGGAAGCAGACAGAAAGAAGTCGGGCTGTAATGCAGTCACCATAAAGGCTCTAGCCAGGTGAGCTGAAGCTAGGAGGGCTGCAGAGTTAACCCAAGCTGAGGCAAGAGGGTATTAATACACCTGCATCCACCAGGAAGGGGGTGTGACCCAGGCCAAGGCAGCTTTCTTCAGCAGGGCAATTCCCAGCTGCTGAGGGACTAAGTCCTTCCATCCCAAAGGGGCTGCACACAATGGTACTCACCCATAATTAATTTTATCAATAGAAAAAAAAATCACTGGTCCCAAACATATAGGCTTATAAACAGATGGTCCAAAATAAAGAAAAAACCCTGAATTCTATTAGTATATCATAAACCCACCCATTGGTGTTGATGATGTCTTATATAATCACACCATTTCAAGACACTGGGGGAAATATGTGACAGAAGTTACCTCTATTATTTACTAACTTTGAAGATGAAAAGGAAAAGCAAGTTTAGAAATAGGTGCAAGTAAAAAAAGAAAGAAAGAAAAAGAAAGAAAGAAAGAAACAAACAAACAAACAAACAGATGCAAGTGTATGTCACTCTTTAACTCATCTGGCATAAAAATGCAGAAGAGCTGATGGTAAACACTTAACATTAGTAGAATAACTCAGTATTTCCCAAAGGGTGCTCCACAGAATACTATTCCAGAAGATACTGACAGGTGTTCCACATGTACATGCCCACAGAGACAAGATTCAATAAGCAATGAGTTGGGAGAAACTGAGTTAAGTCTAACAAGTTTCTTTATTGCAGGACTTCTCAGAGCCTTCACTTAGCATTAATTTAGTGTATAGCATTCCCCAACTTACTTTTCTCTTGGATCACTATGTGTGTTCCATAGAACACATCTTGAAAAATGTTATTCTAACATAATTTTTATTACAAAGATGCTTCTGGAATGTGAATTTGTTTTTAACGCCTTGTTTTTCATCGAGTGCTGAATTAAGTGGCACTGGTGCTCAAGCTCCTGACATTTTCTAGAACTGAGAGAAACTTGGCTTACTGGTGACCATCAGGTTTCCAGGATGGGGTTCTTTTCTAGGTCACATAAACACACATACATATACATATACACAGTCATTCAAAAGGGCAAAACAAATATCTAATGCCAAATTAGGCCACAGCTCCAGAAGCTTCAACTTCAACCAAAGAGCTTTGGGATATACCTGAATGTTGTAGCAAGCTCTCTGATGAACATGTTTCTGTGGCTGGAAATCACTCTCCACACCCAGAGACCTGACCTCTGTCCCTGAGGCACAGGTGTCAAGCATTCCAAACTGAACAGTAGCAAATGGATACCAATCAGAGGGAATTTCTTGGTCTGATCCAAGTTCTAGTTTGTATGACAAGCAATGGGGATGATCAGGACCTTGAAGAAAAAAGCAAATGATCAAAGGATTTCAATGGCCGTTGAACATTTCTCCTAAGCATAAGAAGTATCCATCCCTCTCCTTAATAAACAATTCTGTTAGCACTATAATGAAAGTGGCATAAATTCCATTTAAACAACATACCATCAAAATTCACGATTTTGCACCAACTAGGGGAAATCTATCTGCATTTTATAACTACTGGCTTTAAAAGAAGTACAAACTCATTACTATATATATGATATATTAACTCCTAAAGTGTTTTTAATTAAAAGCATATTAAGTTTCTTTAATTACATATGACTAATATTTATATTAAGCATCATTATTTGGCTATAATATACATGGAATGTGTTTAAAAAAAAACCTCTTTCCCTTAAGTAGACTGAATAAGCTCTTACAATAATTCTTAACTTATTCATTTTCTCACCACTGTTTCTTAATAGATAATGCAAAGGTAAACTTCAGCCCAAATTGGGTCACATCATTAAAATTTCTAACTTTTTAAAGTAAAGTTTACAAAAATTGCATTACATTTTGGAAACTACTCTAGGCCAAGAATTCTTTTTTCAGTAGAATGGATTATTCTTTACTAGGGTAATTCTCGCTCACCCTCCAAAAGCTTTGCCTGGAATGGATGTACAGTGTAGAGATAGGCATATTTGCTTTCAGTGCTTCAATCTAATATTTGTTTCCACTTAATTCCATTTGCCATGTATGGAGCATCTAGCCTCTGCTAGGCCAGGCTCTGCGCCAGACCCAGGGACATTGGATATACGCAACGATTTTAAGTGGGGCCGTGTAACATGTATGTATGTGTGTGTGTGCACGTGTTACCATAGAGTAAAAAATATATATGTTTTCAGTGCAATCACTGTAGTAACTCTACAAAGTTGTGTGATTCTGTTGTGTCGTCCACAGCACCTACATACCCAGCGCAGCTATCTTTACTTAAATAAATGTATGAGATGACAGTTATTTGAAAAGCCAGATTAAATTACTTTACCACTGACATACCTCAAGAAAGAACACTTCCATCAGAAGATAGCTCTAGGCACAAAAACAAGGGTTTAAAGGATTCCACTTAATTCTTAAAAGATAAATTGCCTTTCACTCCTTACAACCTGTTCCTTGTAGAGAAACTAATAGAATTCTAAGGCTGTAAAAGGCCTTGAGAAGTCATCAATCAATTAACCAACAGCTGCTCATTAGCCATCTCCACCACTTACATGTAGCGCAGGACAGCCACGGCCTCTGAGGTGCTCTAAGCTACACAGATCACTGCAGGCAAGTGAGAACTTTATTCACACACATACACACCCAGGGGAGATTCCATAATCCATTACCCTTTCTAGTCTGCAGTCTGCAGCAAGGAGGCAGTAAACTTATTTAAACTTAATTCAGGCACTCTTAGGTCCTTTATGGCACGGTGGCTAAGAACACAAACACTGGACCCAGATTGTGCACAGCCCAATCCCAACTCTGCTAATTAACAGCTGTAATCCTAGGCAAGTTACTTGGTCTGTCTGAGCCTGTTTCCTCATCTAAACACGGGAGTGATGAGGGGCGCCTGGGTGTCTCAGTCGGTTGAACGTCTGACTTTGGCTCAGGTCATGATCTTGCAGTTCGTGAGTTCAAGCCCCGCGTCGGGCTCTGTGCTGACAGCTCGGAGCCCGGAGTCTGCTTTGGATTCTGTGTCTCCCTCTCTCTATCCCTTCCCCACTCATGCTCTGTCTCTCTCTGTCTCTCAAAGATGAATAAACGTTAAAAAAAATTTTTTTTTAATGGGAGTTATGATGTTGGTGATGATAACATGAACCTTACAGGATTGTTCAGAGGATTAAACAAACCAGTGGGCACACGTGGAGCATGAGAGCCATGGTATACTATAGCTGTACAGAAGTGCTGGCTGCATATGATTACTTTGCAAAATGCTCTTCAATTATAAATCCACTATTTTTATTTAACTACTACAATTTTGATAATGAAGGGACCATGAATTCTATACTTTCAGACTGGAAATGATATTGGAGATGGTCTAATTTGATAGTCACATTTTATTTTTTTAATCTGTCATATTTTTTTAAGTTTCTTTTGAAAGAGAGAAAGAACGTGAGTGAGCAGGGGACGGGCAGGGAGAGAGGGAGAGAGGAAATCCCAAGCAGGATCTGCACTGTCAGCAAAGAGCCTGACGCAGGGCTCGATCTTACCAAACGTGAGATCATGACCTGAGCCAAAACCAAGAGTTGGACACTTAACCGACTGAGTGCCCAGGTGCCCCTGATATTCACATTTTAAAGGAAAAAAATTCTTTTGGAACTTTTGCACTCGAGATTACTCACATTGAAGACCTAGTAGTATTCCAAAAATGTTAGCAACAAACTTTTTCTACCTGCTTTCCTAAAAAATTGGTAAAAGATAAAGGAGAGCATTTTTCCCTTCAAGTTTTCTGGCATGTTTTTCCTGGCTTTTTAAAACTCTAAATACTCTACAGTGTTTAATCACACACTCCCCCTTTAGACTTTGATCTCTGTGCAAAGAGGTATCATATCTGTCCTTAGCACAATGTCTGGCACATTTAAGGCTCAAAGGATATTTGTCAAATTCGTGAACAAATGAATAGAAGATAGAGGGACATCAGGTTATCTATCTCAGTAGTTTCCAGCAGGGGGCACTCTAGGGCTTTGGTAATGGTTACTCTCCAAATTTCGGACTGGGAAGGTAAATCACAAACCACCTCGGTCTACTAAGTATATGGACGGTCCTTCTTGAACTAAAATATTTCACATCTGAAAGTGAATTGTTGAGAGTTGGAGGGAATGAATGGCAGGAGGATGACACAAGTGGGGAGAGGGCAACCAATGTGCAGATGACAGCATGAAAACAAGCAAGCTTTCTCTAAAAATTGGTAACATGGGAAGGTAAGAGACAGATATATTAATTGGCACCCCCCTTACCACTCCCACTCCCCTTTCTAATTCTATGCTCTCTGCACCTCCTGTGACTAACCAGTGTTCCCATCTGTCCTCCCCACCCCACCCCCACCCCCACAAAGGATGGGGCTACCAGGCCATCCTTTGCTGTGAAATCAAAGACCTGCCCACTTTGTTAAAAGAATATTAAGCACTGGCATGCTGGTAAAAGGCCAGTAGCCCTTCCCACCTCCCTTGAAATCACATGGAAGTGAAAAGGAAAGGTCAATCCTGATCTCAAAAACTCACAGGAGGAAAAGCATTATATATATATAAACTAGTAGACTAGTTCATATATTCTTTCAGTTTCCAGTTTTAAAATATTTTTTTCTAATAGTACTGGTTGTTCAGAAACTTGCTTAAAAAGGGTAATGTTTTAAAGACTTTTTAAAAAGATCCTATTCTTTAAACACCCAATTGATTTAAAAATTGTATAGAGAACTAGAGATGCATTCAAATAATCTGCTACTCTTTGCATGGCCCGTGAGCCAGCAGCATTTGTATCACCTGAGCAGTGTGGGATTCAGGGGACCTCAGTCTACATTTAAAAAAATTTTTTTAACGTTTATTTATTTTTGAGACAGAGAGAGACAGAGCATGAACGGGGGAGGGTCAGAGAGAGAGGGAGACACAGAATCCGAAACAGGCTCCAGGCTCTGAGCGGTCAGCACAGAGCCTGACACAGGGCTCGAATTCACCGACCGCGAGATCATGACCTGAGCTGAAGTCGGACGCTTAACCGACTGAGCCACCCAGGCGCCCCATCAGTCTACATTTTAAAAAGGTGATTCACAGGGCACCTGGGTGGCTCAGTCAGTTAAGTGTCCAACTCTTGATTTCAGCTCAGATCATGATCTCATGGTCATGAGGTTGGGCCCAGCATTGGGATCTGAGCTCAGAGCCTGCTTGGGATTCTCCCTCTCCCTCTGCCTCGCCCTGGCTCATTCTCTCTCTCTCTGTCAAAATAAATAAACATTTTTTTTAATAATTCAAATTAAAAGCGATTCACATGCACACAAAAGTTTAAGAAGCACTGTCTTAGGATAAAGATTTCCTCTCTGCCCCAACTTTACTCTTTCTACACTTCTTCACAGGCAAATTGCCAGGCACCCTCTCAGTCTTTGCATTACCCTCCCCACCCACATGGTGAAGCCACATGACAGACCACAGGATCACCAGTGTCCTGCTCCAGCCCAGGTTCTCCCTGCCCCTCTAGACTGCACCTGCCACAGCCCCCCTGCCTTTTGTCTAGGCCCCCTTTTGGCCCACAGATCTGATCTGAACAAAGCATCTTTGATCCCAAAGGATTTGTTCTGTGAATTATCACCATATAATTGACTGGAATGCCTGGTGCTATGACCGTCTTCTAGAATTCCTGAAGGCCAGCCTCTCTGGGAACATCCACTCTTGTAACTGTTCGTAGCGAGCTCAGCTGCTAGCAAATGTGGGTGGTAGGCAAGAAAGACTCAAGGAGACCCAGGGACACAGAGCAGGGGGGGAAGGACCTGTGCCTAGAGGACCAGAACAGGTGTCACAGCAGAGCTACCAGGTCAGGGGTTCTCAACCCTGGCTGCATGCCTTTTACAAGCACCAGTATGTGGGCCTCACTCCCACAGAGCCTGATTGGTCAGGATGGGGCCTAAATACGGGTCTGTTTTTAAAGCTCTAATGAGGGGCGCCTGGGTGGCGCAGTCGGTTAAGCGTCCGACTTCAGCCAGGTCACGATCTCGCGGTCTGTGAGTTCAAGCCCCGCGTCAGGCTCTGGGCTGATGGCTCGGAGCCTGGAGCCTGTTTCCGATTCTGTGTCTCCCTCTCTCTCTGCCCCTCCCCCATTCATGCTCTGTCTCTCTCTGTCCCAAAAATAAATTAAATCTCTAATGATTCTAAGGACTCTAATATGCTGCCAGGGCTGAGAAACAGATCTTAAAAGGAGTAAAGAGAGGATCCCAAGTGATTTCAGCCAATGGCACTATGGATCACCTATTCACCAAAGCCAGAGCCCTCAACCTCCTTGCACCCCTTCTGTCCCCCATACCCACAGGTAATCTGTCCTTTTCATGGGGGCACCTCCTCTGAATTTCTCACCCATCCCTCACTCCTTCTGGGCGCTCCCACTGCCACTGGCATTGTTCATCAGGCCTCCCTATGTCTATAATCTGCTCCTGAATTTCTCCTCTGCATTGTATGCCTGACTTCCTAAAACAGAAAGGATGGTTGAAACATGGATGATTCTGTCACAGTAGAGCCTGAAAACACTCCAGAAGCCGTGCTGACAAACTCCATACCCCAAGGCATGGCTCACAGTGTCCTTCCTGCCTCAGTCCCAAAAGATAACTAAGATCCCCCACCTACATGTCTGATTCTGCTTTTTCTATCCCTGATAGAATCCTACTGATTCTTCCACACCAGGTTTAACTCTAGTGTCCCCTGCAGTTTATCACTCCTTTCTCTGGAATCCCTACTATATACACTTGTACATGCCTAGCATACAGCACACTTCCACATAGTGTATTTTCATACTTGCTTCCAGGTCAGTCTCCCCTACTAGGCTGCTACATTTCTGGAAGTGGGAAGCATGTCTGCATCTGTCTCCCAAGCACCCAGCACAGAGCCAGTACCTACAGGAAGTTTGTGGAATGAATGGGTCTTCTTCTCAATAAATTCTTGGTGAATGAATCAATTAACTATACCATTAGCTCTGGGAAAATACAGGTTATAAAAATACAGGATCATTTTCACAAGAACATTTACATGTTGTTCTGCTTCCAAATAAATGATTCCTATGGGTTCTCACTTTGAAAAATAAGCATGGTTGCCCTGATTGGGTCTAGCAGGAGTGTCTGCTCTGAGGCAGAACAGCTGGAATGGGTTCTTTGTGAGCCTGTCCCCTGTCCCTCTTGACCCCACCTGGACAGGCCAGCAGGATGAGCCCCTAGTGCTCCTCTCTGAGGCATAATCAGGAGTCAGGTTATCACCCAGACATCAGGAGACATGTATGGGTTGAGGAGATTACAGTAGGTATTCCAGCCTGCCTTCCTCTCTTTCCCTTTGCCTTTAGCAAAATAAAAAGCAATAATATTATGATTTCTATAACCCCTTTCATCTAAAAGTAGCACAGATGACTTTGAGAATAGATCATTTGGAACTTTGTACTCAAAACTTCAAAACTTGTTTCCCTAGGATGAAGATAACCTGAGAATGGTTTTAACTTGCTTCTCCAGCAAAGTTATAAAAGGCAGGAAACACCACCTCTGTGGATTGTGTCACGGAAGATATTCCCATCACACAGGAGTTGACCAGGAGGCACCACTAGAAGCCATCCAATGTGACCATGCCACCCCATCACCACCTCACCCTGCCTTAAGCCTGAGCTGTCCTTGATGTTCCTTGGGACTAGAACCATAACTAATATGAGTCATGAGAACACTGCAGAGCAGAATTCGCCATAAACCGAGAAGTGGAGGCGGTGTCAGGGAGGACGACTGCGCAGGGGCTTCCCTTTTGCACAAGGGCCTGGGGCTCTTCAGCCACCCAGCTGTGTCTCTCGCCTACTGGGCCCTGTCCCTTGCCCGAGCTACAATCAGAAGACAGGTGTTAAGCCAGCAAACTGCAAGTCAGACAAGGTGGTCCTGCACTCCCCAAACACATGGTCCATGCTACCCCTCAAATCCATCATAGTCTGGAGCTTGCTCTTCCTTCCCCCAGAACACTGCAAGGCCTGCAGAGCAGGGTCTCTCAACCCTGGCACACATCAGGTTCACCTGGGGAGCCCTAGAAACATACAGGTGCTTAGGCCCCTCCCTCAGACATTCCAATTTAATTGGCATGGAGTAGAGCCTGGACATGAAAATTATTTGAAAGCTCTCAGGCTATCCTAACATACAGCCAAGTTTGAGAAACACTGCTATAGGTCTGCCCCAAATAAAAATGCTTCTTCTGAAATCCACAGCCTGAAGGGTCCTAAAATGAAATTAATTTTCCCTGAAGGACTAGACCAGCTGTGAACTATTTAGAAGCAGGGATCAGATCTTATTTATCTTTAGCCCTGGCACCCAATGTGGCACTTGGTTTACCTGATGTGCTCAGTAAAGGTTTGACTGAATGAGTGAATACATCAACTCAGATCCCCCAAATTAGCTCCATAACCCAATGTTCTGCTAGAAATAACTGGACTAAAACAGGGAGCAGCCTTAATTTCAAAGTTTGCTTTTTTGCTCTATTATATACACCCACAACTAAGTTACTATTCTGAAATAAATGCAGTGCTAGGACTCTACTTTTAAAGTTCTGAATTTCTAGATTCATTGTTTTCTTGGCAAGAAAATTTAAAAATTAACTGAATTTTTAATGCTTGGGCTGTTGTCTACTTAATTCTGAAACAACTAGCCAATATGGCCAAATTAATTCAGCCAATGAAATCAATTTGGGTAAAACTGAAAGGCAATCTTATTTTGAAATAGGAGGGAATAAAACCTAAGGAGAATGTGGTACTGGCTGAGAATACAAAAAAAGTTCAGGTATATTCACAGATGAGAGATCTTTAAAGGTTAATTGGGGAATCTTAGCTCTGTGAGCAATATTTTTAATATTTGAGGTTGGTGGTTGATGTCAAAAAGTCCAACTAGAAATTTTCCCTCAGTGCCACCATTCACAACAAAATCTTAGCTTAGGATTTTTTTTTATGGTATTAAAAAATTTGTTTTAAGGTAAACTTATCTGGTAGAAATAGGCACAGAGAACAAAAATAAATCAGCTGTTTGACTAAATGTTCCACCTCCTACCAGGCGATATAAGCAAGGCATCAATGGACTGAAGTTATCTATCTCAGCCTGGTTTCAACCCAAGGAGACAAGTGAAAACGTTTAAGCTATTTCATGTGAAAATCAACTTGGGGTATTAAATATTTACTTGAATTTTTATCAGGAAGCCGGTCTATCTTCCATACCACGGCCCGGTAGGCACTCTCATATTTTGCTGACCCCACAGTGACCTGTATAACAGGTTCTGATTCAGGTTCATGTAAACTCCCTAGACATGCCCGGCGGTTCATTTTGGCTTTCAGGGACTTCTGCCTCTGGAGGTTCATGGTCCAGAGGGCCTTGATCCACTGTGATGGGACAGGAAAGTGTATCATTATGTTGTCACAGGACCTCAAGGAACTGGCAGAGGAAGATCTCTGAGCCAATGGGGCCATGTTGACAAAGGCCTGAAGCTCCACATACGCCCCCTGGACAACCACTACAGACTTCAGGGAAAAGGGAAGATCCTCCCCGTTATACAAAGTCTTAAAACGCATCAGTTCAAACCGGCAGGCATCCAGTGGTACAAACTTAATGATTCTTGATTGCCCGAATTCTTGTGCTTTCACACACTTATGAAAATGATAGTCGAGAATATCAATCCCCTTCTTTTCTGGGTCTTTTTCAAAGTAGCGATCATTTCGCTTCTGCAGCTCAAGGTCATTCAAGGTTAAAAAGCATTCTGTGTTCCCATTTACAAAAGAGAGGCAATAGATCTGAGTTATGACAGCACTTTCAACCAATTTTCCTTCTTCTTTAGTGATTTTGCCCCAAAAGTTGTCCACAATTTCTAGGGAAATTTCTTGTTCCTCATAGTTCTTTTTTGGTTTTGAACTAGCTGGCAGCTTTGTCAGCTCCTCCTCCACAGTAGTCAGGAAGTCAAGGAAATCGTGGTACTCTGTGGACCCCAACTTCAGCATCTGTTCGATGTCTGGTTCATGAACTACTTCTGTCTTAGAATGGTATTTCCTTTTTTCTGTGTAAGACACGTGTTCAATCTTCACAGTATGGATTTTTCCTGCCACACTACAGTTCTCAACTTTTGGTTCAGAAAGCCTGCAATGTGGATCGAGCTGTAACTCCTTAAATGGTTTTTCTAACCCCTTCTCATAATACATTTGCAAAATTCCTCCAGGTAAGACTTTTAGAAAAATTGGTCCCCACTGACGGGAAGACATCATGTTCTTCTTCTCGGGAATTCTCAACATAAAAGACCATCCGGGTTTTGGCTGACTCCTGAAGAGCATGGGGGGGACAAAGGAAGAGGCAGTGTCTTCACCATACAGAGACTGCATAGACAAATTTCCATATGAGTCTTGGTTCTCAGCTGATTGAAGATGTTCAAGCTTCTCACAGATATAGTTGAGTGAACACTGATTTAAGCTTTTTTGATCGATAGGCATCTCTTTGTCTCTTGGTGGGTAAGCCTTTCTGCTTCCTGAAGGGTCAAAGATGAACTGGGAAGCACTGCCTTCATCTTTCCAAAATGGACTTGAAAAAGCACAGTCCTCCCGAAAATACTGAAACTGGGGAGTATCACTTTGAAACCCTAGGCTTTCAGCCTGGGGAGGGCTAACTTCTTCCAGAAGACCCACTTTGGGAGCTGGATGTGTACATGAGTGGTCACTGGGTAAGGAAGCATGGGATAAACAAGTTGGTTTGCTAGGCAATAAGGAAGAGCCTGCTCCTGATATTGTAAGTGGACTGTTTGAGGATGATTCTGGGATAGGATAAAGCATATGAGTCCCTGCTTTGGGGATGCCAGGAATACCTGGGAAGTCCTTCGTAGGTGTAGAAAGAGGAGAGTTACTTGGAGGTCCTGGACTAAAGTAAAAGTCTATGATGGGAGAGGAGAGGGGGGTATTGCTGGCAGAGGAAGATCCACTGGGAAACTCCTTAGCACCAGAGAGGTTCAGCTTAAGTCCATTTGGCCTACAAATGCCTTGATTCTCCAGAGGTAAATTCTTTGACTTTTGAGAAGATTGAAAAGCAGGGTCATCATCAAATGTGACCCAGTTGCCTGGGTTTGTGGAACACATCTTTGGAATCAGATTGTGGTCTTGTCAATGAATCAGATATGGTGTCTGTTAAAGGAGAAAGAGATAATAAGAATATTAAATGAGGAGGAGGAGAAAATTCCAGTTACTTTAGTTCTGAGAAATAGGTGATTTAAAAGCAACCAGGGGCACCTGGCTGGCTGAGTCAGTAGAGCATGCCACTCTTGATCTCGGGATCATGAGTTCAAGCCCCCATTCTGGGCACAGAGCTTACTTACAAAATAAATAAATAAATAGAATAAAATGTTGTCACAAATAAAAGTTAAAAAACAAAAGAATAAAAATAAAAGCAACAAGATTTACAGATTGACTGAGTTCAAATAAATGCTTAAGAACTGTAATACTTCTGATGGCTAAATGGATTTTTTAAAAAAATGCAAGATCTAACCATATGCTGTGTACTAGAGACTCATTTGAGATTTAAGGACACACTTTCAGTTGAAAGTAAAAGGATGTAAAAAGATACTCTACACAAACAGAAACAAAATGAGAGCAGGCAGGAGTGGCCATACTAACATTGGACAAAATAGACTTTACATCAAAAACTGTCACAAGAGACAATGAAGGACATATATAATGATAAAAGGGCCAGTTCACCAGGAAGATATAACAATTACAAGTATATATAAAGCCAACATCAGAGCACCCAAATATATGAAACAAACATTAAAAAACTGAAGACAGTAATAGCAACACAATAATATCAGAATTTCAATCCTCCATTTTCAATAATGGATAGAACATCCACAAAGAAACAGAGGACTTGAACAACACAACAGACCAAGTGGACATTTCCACACAACAGCAGCAGAATATATGTTCTTGGGTCACCTGGGTGGCTCAGTTGGTTGAGCTTCCAACTTCGACTCAGGTCATGATCTAACGGTTCATGAGTTCTAGCCCTGCACTACTGACAGCTCAGAGCCTGGAGCCTGTTTCGGATTCTGTATCTCCCTCTCTCTCTGCCCCTCCCCTGCTCATACTCTGTTTCTCTCTGTCTTCCAAAAGTAAATAAACGTTAAAAACAATTTTTTTTTAAAGAATACATGTTCTTCGTAAGCATACACAAAACATCCTCCAGGACAGATCACATGTTATGTCACAAAACAAGTCTTAACAAATTTAAGAAGACTGTAATCATATACAATATCCTGTCTGACCACATCAGAATGAAACTGGAAATCAACAGATGGAGGAAAACTGGAAAATTCACAAATGTAGAAATTGAACAACACACTCTTGAACAACTAATAGGCCAAAGAAGAATCAAAAGGGAAATCAGAAAATATTTTGAGGTAAGCAAAGTGAAAACACAACAAACCAAAACTTATGGATGTAGCAAAAGCAATAGAAAGAGTGGAGTTTATTATTAAAAAAGATCTCAGATAAACAACCTAATGTTACAGCTCAAGGAACTAGAAAAACAAACTAAGCCCAAAGTTAAAGGAAGAAAAGAAAGAATAAACATTATGGCAGAAGTAAATGGAGTAGAGAATATAAAATAGAAAAAAAAAGGAAAACTAAGAGTTGTGTTTTTTTTTTTTTAAAGATCAAGAAAATTGACAAACTTTTAGCTAGATGGAGAAAAAAAGAAAATCCTCAAAGCCAGAAATGAAAGATGTGACATTAAACTTATGTCACAGAGGGGCGCCTGGGTGGCTCAGGGGTAAGCATCCGACTTTGGCTCAAGTCATGATCTCACAGTTTGTGGGTTTGGACCCTGCATCAGACTCTGTGCCAACAGCTCAGAGCCTGGAGACTGCTTCGGATTCTTTGTCTCTCATTCTCTCTCTCTCTCTCTCTGCCCCTCCCCAGCTCACGCTTTTTCTCTCTCTCTCTCTCAAAAATAAATAAACATTACAAAGAATTAAAAAAAAACTTATGTCACAGAAATAAAATAAATGATTATTTTATTATTTTATTATTGACCATTATGAACAACTATATGCCAACAATGTGGATAACCAAGAAGAAATGGACAAATTCCTAGAAACATACACCGACAATGACTGAATCATAAAATAACAAGAAATCTGACCAGATCTGTAATTAGTGAAGAGACTGAAGTGGTAGTCAAAACCTCCCAAAAAATAAAAGCTCAGACCCAGATGGTTTCACTGGAGAATCTACCAAACATTTAGAGAAGAATTAACACCAATCCTTCTCAAACTCTTCCAAGAAACTGAAGAGGAGGGAACACTTTCACACTCATTTTATGAGGCCGGCATTGCTCTGACACCAAAGCCAAAGACACTACAAGAAAAGAAAACTACAGGCCAATATCCCTCATGAATGCAAAATCCTCAACAAAATATTAGCAAGTCAACTTCAACAGCAGATTAAAAGGATCATACACTATTACCAAGTGGGATTTATCCTTGTGATGCAAGGATATTTCCAACATATGAAAATCAACACAGCAATACATCACATCAACAGAACAAAGGATAAATATCACATGATCACCTCAATAAATACAAAAAAAGCACCTGACAAACTCTAATGCCTTTTCATGATAAGAAACCACTGAACAAACTGGGAATAGAAGGAAATTACTTTAACATAATAATAAAGGCCATCTATGAAAAGCCCATGGTAACTAACAGCATACTCAATGGTGAAAAACTGAAAGCTTTCCCTCTAAAATCAGGAACAAGGCAAGGATGCTCACTCTTGCCACTTCTATTTACACAGTACTGGAAGTCTTAACAAGAGCAATTAGGCAAGAAAAAGAAATAAAAGGCAACTAAATTAAAAAGGAAGAAGTTACATTTTGTCTGTTTATAGATGATCTGACCTTATATGTAGAAAGCCCTAATAATTCCACACACACACACGTTAGAACTGATAAACAAATTAAAGTTGCAGGATACAAAATCAACAAACAAAAATAAGTTGCATTTCTATACACATACAATTAACAATCCAAAAACAAAATTAAGAAAACAATCCCATGTACAATAGCATCAAAAAAATAATAAAACACTTAGAAATAAACAAAAAAGGGCAAAAGACTTTTTTTTAATGTTTATTTTTGAGAGACAGAGACAGAGCATGAGCAGGGAAGGGTCAGAGAGAGAAGGAGACACAGAATCTGAAGCAGGCTGCAGGCTCTGCACTGTCAGCACAGAGCCTGATGCTGGGCTCGAACTCATGAACCCTGAGATCATGACCTGAGCCAAAGTTGAACACTCAACCAACTGAGCCACCCAAGTGCCCCAAAAGACTTCTTTTTAAGTGTATTTGAGAGAGATAGCATGCATGTGCACACACAAGTGGGGAAGGGGAGAGGAAGGGGCGGTCGAGAGAAAATCCCAAGCAGGCTTCATGCGTGATGTGGGGGCTTGAACTCATGAACCACAAGACGATGACCTGAGCCAAAAGCAAGAGTCAGACTGAGCTATGCAGGCACCCCTGTTTTTTTTTTAAAGGGGAAAAAGACTTTTACATTGAAAACTACAAAGTAATGTTGCTGAATGAAATTAAACAAGACATAAAAAGATATCTCACATTCATAAATGGGAAGACTTAATATTGTTAAAATGTCCACACTACCCAAAGCAATCTACAGATTCAGTGCAATCCCTATCAAAATGACATTTTGCAGAAATAGAAAAAACAATCATAAAATACATATCGAATCCCAAAGGTCTTTGAATAGCCAAAACAATCTTGAGAAAGATAAAGGTGGAGGCTTTACACACTCTAACTTTGAAACATATTACAAAGCTATGGTACTCAAAACAGTATAGTACTGGCATAAAAGCAGATAAAGAGACCAATGGAGCAGAATATTAATTCCAGAAATAAACCCATACACAAGGTCAAATGATCCTCAACAAAGGTGCCAAGATTATACAATGAGGAAAGGATAGTCTCTTCAACAAACTGTGTTGGGAAAACAGATATCCACATGTAATAAAAAAAAAAAAAAAATGACATCGGACCCTTATTTTATATCATACACAAAAAACAATTATAAATGGATTATAAACATTAAGACTTAAACATAAGACCTGATATTATAAACCTCCTATAAAAAAAAAAGAGGAAAGCTTGATGACATTAGTTTTGGCAATGATTTCTTGGATAGGGTACCAAAAGTACAAGAAACAAAAGCATAAGACTTAAACATAAAACCTGAAATTATAAAACTCCTATTAAAAAAAAACAAGAGGAAAAGCTTGGTCTTGGCAATGATTTCTTGGACAGGATACCAAAAGTACAAGCAACAAATGCAAAAATAGACAAGTGGGACTACATCAAACTAAAAAGCTTCTGTACAGAAAAGGAACCAATTAACAGAGTGAAAATCCATGGAATGGGAGAAAATATTTACAAACCATATATCTGATGAGGGTTTAAATCCAAAAGGTATAAGGAACTACTGCTCAATAACAACAACAAACAATTTAAAAATGGGCAACAGACTTGAGTAGACATTTCTCCAAAGAAGACACACAAATGGATAACAGGTATATTAAAAGATGCTCAGCATCACTAATCACCAGGGAAATGCAAATCAAAACCACAATATCACCTTATACATGTTAGGATGGCCGTTACCAAAATGAACCCAAAATAAAACCAAACAAAACCAAACAAAAAACATAAAATAACAAGTGTTGACAAGGATGTGGAGAAATTAGAACCCTTGTGGATTGTTGGTGGGAACTGAGAAAACAGCATAGAGGCCCCTCAAAATTTTTTAAATAGAACTACCATGTATATGAGCCAGCAATCCCACTTATGTAAATTTATCCAAGAAAATTGAAAACAGGATCTCCAAGAGATATCTGCACTCTTCTGTTCATTTCAGCATTATTCCCAACAGCCAAGAGGTGGAAACAACCTAAATGTCCATCACCTGATGAATGGGTGAAGAAAATGTGGTATATATACATACAATGAATATTATTCAGCCTTAAAAAGTAAGGAAATTCTGGCACATGCCATAACATAAATGAACCTTAAGAACATTATGTTAAATGAAACAAGCCAGTCACAAAAAGGCAAATACTCTATGATTCCACTTACATGAGGTATCTAAAGTAGTCAAATGCAAAAGAGAGAGAGAGAGAAGGAGAGAGATCAACTGCATAGAAGCAGAAAGGAGAATGGTGGGGTGGGGTGAGGAGAGGGGAAAGGGGTGGCTGTTCAATGGGTACAGAGTTGTAGTTGTGCAAGATGAAAGAGTGCTAGGAATTTGTTGTAAAACAGTGTGCATATAGTTAATAATACTGAACTATACACTTAAAAATATGTTAAGAGGGTAAACAAATTGTTAAAAATTTGTTATTTTTTACCACCACTAAAAAAAACCTACAACACTTTTTCATCAATTCAGGAAGTATATGAATGAGGACTGTGTAGTCAGACCTTACTAGTGTTGCAGAAAATACAGAAGATAGAAACCCAATTTATAATGAACCTATAACCTATTGACAGCCCCCCAAATATGTGAGGTTTATAGGTTTGAAACATTTTGAGATTCATGACCTAATTTATCAAAACAACCCTGGGAGGTATATATCATTTCCATTTCATAGCTGAGATTACTTGGGTTTAGAGTCATTGCCTAAAGCTGTCTCACTGATAAGAGACAGAACTAAGATTTTTTTTAATAACAACTTTATTAAGATACAATTCACACACTAAAATTTATCCTTTTTTTTAAAAAAATGACAATTCAGTAGTGTTTAGTGTATTCAGAGTTGTATAGCCATCACCACTATTTCCAGAATGTTCTTATCACCCCCAAAATATACCTGTACCTATTAGCAGTCACTCCCCTTTCTCCCCACCCCTACCCCCAAGTCCTGACAACCACTAATCGACTTTTTTAATTTGCCTGGTCTGAACATTTTATATAGATAGGATTTACAACATACGGCCTTCTATGTCTGATTTCTCTCACTTGGCATAATGTTTTCAAAGTTCATCTGTGTTGTAGCATGTATCAGTACTTCTTCATTCCTTTTGGTGGCTGATTAACATTTCATTGTGAAGATAGTCCCCATTTTGTTTATCCATTCATCAGTTGATGGGCATTTGGTTTATTTCTATTTTTTTAGCTATTATGAATAGTAAGCTTTTGTATAAGTTATATATAAGTTTTGGTGTGATCATTTTTCTCGGGTATATACCTAAGTTTGGAAAGAACCAGGATTTGAGCACAGATCACTTCATCCTGAGCTAATACAATATAAACTATTGAGATCATTCTAATGGCATCAGAGGCAATGAGCTGTATAGGCCACAGCACAGACCTGGAGGGTTGGGTACCCTGAATGCCGGGTGCTGCTCTGTCACTCACCAGCTATGGGGCAAAGCCACTCTGGACATTCAGTGATTCGAGTAGAATCATCTCTAAGGTAAGTCCTTTCCCACTCTAAAATAATTCTATGGTGGTTGACATCCAACCGAAATTTTTTTCAAAAGCAGAAACTGTGCTACTGCTGGGAGTTTTTTTTTTTTCAACGTTTTTTTTTTTTTTTTTTTTTTTTATTTATTTTTGGGACTGAGAGAGACAGAGCATGAACGGGGGAGGGGCAGAGAGAGAGGGAGACACAGAATCGGAAACAGGCTCCAGGCTCCGAGCCATCAGCCCAGAGCCTGACGCGGGGCTCGAACTCACAGACCGCGAGATCGTGACCTGGCTGAAGTCGGACGCTTAACCGACTGCGCCACCCAGGCGCCCCACTGCTGGCAGTTTTGACCAAACTTCCAAACTGACAGAGAGAAAAACTCCATGAGATGTACTGATATGAAAACTCAAAACCTGCTGGAACACAGCCATGAGAAAGGCATATTTTTCTCCCTCCAGCCAGCCTTCCCGCTTCCCCTTGTGGATAATGAGGGCTCAACCAGTGCAATCATTCAAGCCTGGAAAAGAGCCAACACAGAGAGAGCAAGCCTGGGGCTCCACTGGGGACAGGGCACATTCACTGTTGTCATTTGCTAAATCCGCACATTCCTGAGGGCACAAAAACACACAGTAGAGCAGCAGTCCAGGCCAGCTGGCTCTCTCTGGAGGGCATTTCACTGTCACTGCCCTCGGGCTGGGAGTTCCACAAAGCACTTTCCCTTCCAAGCAGGCACAGCCTGTTTCAATGGGATACCACCAGGAGGCACAGAGGCAGGAAATCAGCAGCAATGTTTCTTGACCCATCCCATTCCATTCTCTTTAGGGTGAGAGATTGTGTAAATATTTATGTTAGTTGGGTTTATTAAAAAGAAAGAAAAAGAGAAGACGAAGAGAAGAAATAAGTACGCTTTGGATGGAATCTTATTCTGATCTACAGAAAACGTTTTGCCTCATCTGTTTTCCACTGCTATCTTCAAAATTTCGAGGAGTGATAGTGGTTTTATCAGAGCTTTTGCATATTATCAAAAAAAAGTGATTTCCATAAACCAGAGAAATCAATTCCATGACCTTTTAAGTGACCCTTGAACTTTAAAGAGAACACCTTGCAAGAAAACTCCTACCTTAAACACAAAAATCTATGCAAAGTATACTCTTCCCCTGTATGCAGGATTCTTCCATAGAAGGCACTCAGCAAATGTAATGTGAGTTTAATACAACCAAACGGAATTCTGCATTGTGCCCAATATGAGCCCAAACCTTTGTCCCTGTTTAAAAGGTGGGACTTGGATGCTCCTGGAATGAGGGGCTAAGACTCTGGCTCCCTGTGGTCAAGTGCAGGTGTGTTTCCCACTATTCTCTTCTTGCTCCTCTTCTGTATCCCTCTTGCTGCCCTTCCTTATCAATCCTCTTCACACTCATTCCATTTCTCTCTGACCTCTTTTGCCCCTTCCTTGTATATGACCTCATCTTTCTATTCTAGTCTCAAAGCCCCCACCATCATTTTTCCCAAAGTCAACAATGAGAATCGATTCCATCTAAGGCTTTCCTTCTTCCTTCCCTAACTCACCCCCACCTTCAGCAGGGAAACAGCCACATCCTTTCCAGAGCCTTGGTCTGTCCAAGGCCCCCTGGGTCTCAGGGAGGGATGCAGTAGCCCAGAGTGGAGAGGTCATGAATATGTCCTGCCTTAGTCATCTGCAACTTCACCATCTCCTTCAAGACACTGGAACCAAAAGTACTCAAGCAGGAACACCTATTTAACCTCAGGATTTTTTCTGCATTGCAAATGAGGCAGGATGTCAATATGTGTCTATGCCTCCCAGGGCACCCTAAATCCTACCATTTACAGAGCCCTGTCACAGGCAACAGCTCATTTAAATTTATGACAACCCAGGGGTGCTTGGGTGGCTCAGTCAGTTAAGTGTCCGACTTTGGCTCAGGCCATGATCTCGCAGTTTGTGAGTTCGAGCCCCACTTCGGGCTCTGTGCTGACAGCTCAGAGCCTGGAGCCTGCTTCGGATTCTGTGTCTCCCCCTCCCTCTGCCCCTCCCATGCTCATGCTCTGTCTCTCTCTGTCTCTTGATAAACAAATATTAAAACAAAAAAAATTTTTTTTTAATTTATGACAACCCAGAGTATAGACCACAGCATTGGGGGCACCTTCTCTAAAGTCCAGGTTCCATTTAGTGCAGAACTGGGAACTCAGGACCCCTGGCACTACATCCCCAGCTGCCTTCCTCCAAAATAAAGGTTCCTCTCATTGGCTTCTGTGGTTTTTTCCTCAGGTGTGGACTGCATCCTACCCCACATGCCCTAATCCTTCCAGAGGTCTGTTTTCAGTCAAGCTGGACTATCTTGCTAACTCCTGGAAGACAATGCCAGACAAAATACAGAGATAGGACAAGACACCAAGACTCTGAATGAGGTGCAGAGAGGAAAGAATAATGTCTTATGTTGGAAGCTTCTAGAAACCAATTTCTGAGGTTTGAAGGTTTCTAGGGGAGTGTTTGCTTCTCCTATAACTATTAGACATCCTTTGGGGTACCTAGATGGCTCAGTCGATTGGGCACCCGACTTTGGCTCAGGTCATGATCTAATGGTTCATGGGTTCGAATCCCATGTTGGGCATTGTGCTGACAGCTCAGAGCCTGGAGCCTGCTTCAGATTCTCTGTCTCCCTCTCTCTCTGCCCCTACCCTGCTCATGCTCTCTCTCTCTCTCTCTCTCTCTCTCGCTCTCGCTCTCTCTCTCTCTCTCTCTCAAAAATAAACACTTAAAAAAATTTTTTTAATAAAAAAAAAAACTATCAGACATTCTTTTGCACTGCCGAATACATTGAATTCAAGAACAAATTAAAAGTGCACATGCCTACTGACACTGGGAACAACAAGGATGTAGGTAGACAGTGGTTTTCAACCTTTTACCTCAACACATATGACAGATGGCATTCAGAAGCCTAGCACATTCTCTTGGGTGTACCCAGAGTTTAACAACCCCCAAAATATTGATGTTCTGAAATAATTAATTATCCCCACCTTTCTAAATGTTGGATCAGCAAAGGTAGGCCACAGGCAATAGGAAACACAAGAAAGTCCACACTTACATACAATCCGAGACTCCACCCCTTTCTGCCACTAAAGAAATCATCCTGGAATTCTTATGAGAGTATTGTGGAGATAATGAATTTATTCTAAATTGTTTTAAAAAGCAAATCTTTCAAAAATAGCAACACCTTATATATTATTAGCAATATTGCAAATTACTTGCAATAAGCTTATGAAAAAGCAGTGCTGGTATGGAATAATTACCTCACCAAAAAGAATTGAGGCTAATAATTATCAAGTTTGTGAGTCAGACTGAAGCTTTTGCAGGGAGGGATTATGTCTCATTCATTAGGACATCTTCCACATTGTCTACAAATATCTGACATCACTATGCAGTTCAATACGTTTTTGATCGAATAATTTTAAATCGTCTTTCCAGTTTCCCATAAAGTAAATCTCCACACTGCCCTCCTCAGTTCAAAGAATCACTGCATTTCAGAGTCAGACAGAAATTGGAGGTATTCTGCTCAACGAACATATATCAAGTACTTGCTATGTACTTAGGGTATGCTAAGGGCTGGGTGTGCATTTAATCCTCACAACCCCATTAAGTAATAAATATCACTTTGTAGAAGAGGAAAATAAGTCTCAGAGAGGTTAAGCTACTTGCCTAAAGTCACCCAACCAGAAAGAGGCAGATCCCAAAGTCCATGCTCCAGACCATCCACCACCCCAGAGGTCCCAAGAGATCCAATGACTTGCTGGCGTTGGTGTCCTTTGGGGACATTCCCAATGGGGACATTCCCATTTCCGAGCACTTGCCACCACTCCACCTTCACTAAGGAGAGTTCCTGCAGGGAGGCATTCTCTAAATTGGAAAGATTCTATTCTCACCTGGAAAGAGCCTATTTCTCCACAAAGCCCACCACGCGTATCTGCCGCTTGGACATCAGGCTGTGGGAAAGACAAGCTCAGAGAATGTTTTCCCCATGATCGCTCAAGAACAACAGCTCAGTAGCAATTTGGGTCAATTCTGAGACTGGATTTCATAACTCAGCCTGTCCCATTTCCTGTCCCTTTTCAACTGCAAAAAGCCACCCCGCCCTTAGCGATGAACAGTATTTCAGACTTGCTGCCCAACAAATACACTCGGGTGCCACCCTGTCTTCTAGGACCAGGCCATCTTGGTATACATTGAATTCCCCAAACTTCATGTAACTCCCTGCCTCGTCCTTCCATACCACCCCACCCCGCCCCCTACTCTGGAGGATCTACTCCTGCTGTTCTTCACAGATTTCCTTTGCTTTTCTTCAGAAACCATTCAAATAAAGTGTAAATATGAAGTTCTACCTTTTCCTGCAGATTATCACAATCAGATTGGACGCATTCGGCTCTTGAATTAGCATCCCTGTTCATCTGCAGCTGAAGACTGTCCTCCCTTGTGGAGAACAACACCCTCTCAGATGGTCCCTGGGATCTGGCTTTTCTGTAGCTGCCAGATCCTGGGGGAGGATGGACATTGAAGAAGTGTTCAGCTCAGGAAAGCATCACAAGCGCCTAGCAGTAACCTCTTGGAATTAGCTCCACCCGACTGTCGTTGTCAGGCTGACTCCTACTCAAGCCTCTACACATCTGGACCCTCAGCAATGCCCCTGCCTTTGTAAAAGGCTGGATTTAGTCCTTTTATGCCTATGCCTCTTTTGCTCCACAACAATGCTGCCTAATCTAGAGAAAGAATGTCTTCATGTCAGTATCTGTGTGGTTTCATTGGCTGTCCCCCCAAAGAAGGAATTGTCTGACTCTCCCAGTGCTGGATTCCTCAACTGCAACGCTGGAGCTAGGCTGGGGCAGCATTCGCAAAGCCTCCCTGTGATTGTTTGGTTGGAGGTCTGCAATCTAGTTACCCTCCTTACTATTCTGGGATGCGTATCCCAGAAACAAAGCGAAAGACAAGGACAGCCCAGTGTGCAAAATGCATCCATGAAGGTTTGCTAAGACAGTGTTTAAAATATCATTCCTGTAGAATTTTTCCCTTTAAAAGGAGAACCAAACTTTTCAAACAGAAATGAATCATAAGGCAACACAAAAACCCTGTGTGAAGTGAAAAGGCTTGCAGAGCACACCCTCACCTTAGGTCACAGAAGTGCCCACTGCATGTACTGCCTGTATTATTACCACAGATGTTCTGCAGCCCATCATATTTAATCACAAACATGTGTGGTATTTAGTTCAGCTATGTGACAGGAAATACCATTTGTAAAATACTAACCCACAGCAAAACCTACCCGTGCCTTTGAATATTATCTGTGCTGGTTCCAGCTCAGCTCCCCAGCACCACTCCCCACCCCCTGCTGTGGATTTAACCTCCACTTCTCCAGGATGAATCTGGGTCCTGGCCGTTTTTTTTTAACCTTTTTTAAATAATCTTCTCATTTCCTAAATCTGGAGAGTAGTATAAACAGGTAGTAACCCAAACTAACTAGTCCCAGGAGACGGTCTTTATGTGAACAAAGAAAAAATTTTGCGCTGGGTGGGCCATTCTGATTTCAGAATGTTATTCTCACCGTGACACTTTTTTATATTTATTTAGTTACTTTGAGATGGGGGGAGGGGCAGAGAGAGAGGGGGGGAGAGAGAGAGAATCCCAAGCAGGCTCTGCACTGTCAGCGCAGAGCCTGATGTGGGGCTCAAACTCATGAACCATGAGATCATGACCTGAGTGGAAATCAAGAATTGGGTGCTTTACTAACCGAACCACCCAGGCGCCCCTCACCATGACACTTTTATGGAATAGGTACACCACATCCATATCACTGCCATAAATGCTATGGAATTTACTAAGCAGAGACCTCTGAGCCTCACTTTCTTTATCTGTGAAATGGTGATATTTGCCTCATATGTAAATTGCCACGTTATGGGTACTTGGTACCCATAGCAGATCCAAAGTAGGCTCTGTGCTGTGTTGGTACATATAGTTTTCCTTTCTCTTTGTCTTTCTCCTTTCTGTTTTCCCTGTCTCCCATTCTAGCCTTCCTTTCTCAAGTCAGGAAGAAAGGAAAAAGCCCAGACTCTGCAGTTTGCTTTAGCATCAGGTCAACTTGTTACAAATCCTTTTCTAGAACTAGGTGTCCATTCTGTCTGGCACATGACTATGCCTCTATCCTGCTCTCCAGATGTGATCTGTTCCTTAGTCCCTTGTGCTTGAATCCCTGCTCAGGGTTTCTCCTTGAAGACGGAATCTCTCAAAACAGAAAGAAGTTAACAGGCTTGGGGAAAAGACCCATGGTCAAATGTGTTTGAGAAACCCTGGTTAAGCAAGGGTTTACATGTCTCTACATGGCATTCCTTCCCAGAGCCTTCAGAAGCTAACCTTCTTATGGGCTCCAGGATGGGATAACAGGAAGCCATCCTCAAAGACCCACATGGATGGTTTGCCTCAGAACATTCTGGAATGTGCTTTTTTTTTTTTTTTTTTTTTAAGGTTTATTTACTTTTGAGAGAGAGAGAGCAAGAGCAGGGGAGGGGGAGAGAGAGAGAGACAGAGGATCCAAAGCAGGCTCTGTGCTGACAGCAGAGAGCCCTACATGAGGCTCGAACCCACAAACTGTGAGATAATGACCTGAGCTGAAGTCAGACGCTTAACCGACTGAGCCAGCGAGGCTCATGGAACATGCTCTTCTAAGAATAAAGTGTCTGGGGCTAGGAAACACACAGTCCACCTTTAATTCCTGATGCCCTGGCCTTTTCATTCTGTTGCCACCACCGTCTCTGCTCTAACCATGAAGATTGGCTCCAGGCCCAGACAGCTTCTCTAGCTTAGCAGAGTCTCAGCATCACTCTCAGAACAAGCAAACCCCAGGTTCTTCCCCTGGGACACCAGCAGTTCTCATGGAAGGACATACCCCTTTTGCTTACCCAGACAGGAGACCAAAGAGCTTCCAGATAGGCCATGACTGGAGTGAACTCTTGCCTTTGACCTCGGCAAGCATATGAGAGTTTTGATCCCCAGGTCATCCTCTGGCATTGAGGGTGGCATCTGGCAGCTCTCTTCACTGGCAGCACTAAAGCCTCCCACCCCAGGTCCTGGCCTCTTCTGGCCAAGGCAGGGAACCCACCCAGGTCTCAGACCCTCTATGGGAATCAGGCTCTGGAATGCTGCATGATGCCCAGGGCACACTCCACCCCTGGAACCGTGGAGCCTCAGCCTGTCTCTCCCCAACCCCACGAAGCCCCAGCCCAAGGTCATCTTCCCTTCACGGGCCTCTGGGACCCTCCTCAGTCTCCTACTACAGAGGGTCCAGGAGGGAACAGTGTGGGGCTACGGGCTAGGGCCAACCTCTCATCTGCCCCTTTAATGGGTGGCACTGAACCCTTGGGCTATTCTCTTAGGGAAGAGTGAGCACCCAGCACATTCTACAGCCAAGTCTTGTCCAAAGTGTGAAGGAAGGAAACCACCTCAATCAGAGTCTTCTTGGTGGTAGACACAGTGCTGGGACTCATGGTCTCAACCAGCCATCTGCCTGCCCTAAAGGTCTGTTCTCTGTCCTTAGGACCTGTAGGTGACAAATGGGGACCTCTTGAGCCACAATTAAGAAGAGCTCCTTGTGCATGGGCTCCTGCCCTCTAGTCGCAGCAAGGGCTCAACCCACAAAGGCAGAAGAGCATGGAGGTCTAGGGGACAGACTCTCACACCCAAGTCACCTGGCCTCTCATCTCACTTCCTCTACTTAGTATCCCTGACACATGTTGCTTAACATTCTCAGGGTCCTCATCTATAAACTGAATATGAATCACACCTACTTCCCAAGTTCTAAATAAGTTAATGCCAAATTAATAAGTAAAATGCTATATCATAGGCACTCAAAAAATAGTAGCACAGTGCTTACAAGTGAGGAGTTCTTGAGTCAGCACTGACCATTGCTAGCAGCCCCAGGCCAAGCAGCAGGCTGGGCCAGGCCCGCAGGTGACACTGATGAGGGCCCAGGGCTTCCTGCCTAGTCCTAAACTGGTTCTCCCATTCTATGGCAAGAGAAAACCAAGGTGCAAGCCCAGCGTGTACTGAGCTGTGAAATAAAAAGCACAACTTAAGCAAGTCAGCACAGCACCTGGAGATGGCAAAAGTAATCATGAAAAAGACTGATCAAAAATGATGTAGGGCTTTTCTACGTGTGGCCGACAGTTGTAAGGTGAAACCCTGGGACCACACTCATCACCCATACCAGAGACTCAGCATGGCTGTGTCCCAGCGATCTTCCACTGGCATGACTCAACTCCCCAGGGGACACTTGGCAGTGTTTGGGGACATTTAGTTGTCACAACCAGTACAGGGGGTACTACTGACATCGAGTGGGTAGGGGGCAGGGATGCTGCTTAACATCCTACCATGCACAGCACAGCCTCCACAACGAAAAATTACCTGACCTAAAATGTCAATAGCACTGGGGCACCTGGGTGGCTCATTTGAGTAAGTGTCCAACTCTTGTCAGCTCAAGTCATGATCTCACAGTTTGTGAGTTCAAGCCCCACAGAGGCTCTGTGCTAATGGTGCAGAGCCTGCTTGGGATTCTGTCTCTCCTTCTCTCTGCTCTTCCCCCACTTGTGCTCGCTCTCTCTCTCTCAAAAAATTAAAAAAAAAAAAAAATGTCAATAGCACCAAGGTTGAGAACCCCTGTTCCTTGTTGAGAAGGCCAGTGAGCTGAGTATGCCAAGCAGGATATCTGCCCTTCTGCATCTGTCTACTTTGTAGATAATCCATTGGAAGCTTAAGTTGGGCAATGTGCCTGAGGTGGCACAACCAGAAAAAGGTGCTGTCAGAATCGAACCCTGTCTGGGCCCCAAATCTCACGCCCTTTCCACTACACCACACTGATTACCAGGGCAGTAGTCACAACAGGAGAGAGGACAGATAAAGTTTTTATATAGAAGACTTGCCAGGATTTGGACACCAAAGTGATCTCAAAAAACACAGGAAAAGGGGGAATCTGGCACTTAGAAAAGTAGAGCCAGAGGAGAGGCAGCAAGAGGGGCAGGTCTGAGGTACATCCAAGTGGAAATATCTAGCAAGGAGCTAGAAACACAAGACAGTACTTGGAGAGAAAAACCAGAGGCTACACAGGTAGAGCTGGGTCTCTTTCTAGGCTAGGTAAGAGCAGAATGCAGGAGAAAACAGGGGAGGCCGCATGGCATCCAAAGCTGAGGACTGGTCACTTTATAGGAGGAGGGGAAAAAAGGGAGAAAGGGAGACACACCCAAGAGGTCAAGGTAAAACCTGGAGGTGAAAGGATCCCTAAGGCAGGAAAGAATGTCCTCATGAGGCCTTGGAAGAGCAGCAGAGGGCAGGGAAAACAGAGGTGAGAGACATCTGGGTTTAGTGACAGGGTCTGTAGGGATGGGGTGGGAGCAATTTCACCAGTGGGTGGGGGTGAGGCCAGGCTGCCAGTCTGGAAGCAAAGGGAATACAGATGCTGGGGCCCACAGGCAGAGGCTGTGGTTGGCGGTCCATGTCTTGGCCACCTCAATCCCCCAGCCCCCAGTTCCTGGTTTGGGCAGCTCTGGGGCTGCGTTGTTTCCTGGGTGCACTGGTTTCTGGCAGCCCTAGCAAAAGCCCCCTTTTTCAAACTCTACCTACACTTCAGTCTTAGGAGCACAAAAAGGCCCCAGGGCTTCCCACTCTCCAAAAAATCCAGCCCACCCCAGGCCAGGAGAAGGAGGCAGACAAGTGAGCCTTCGAGCCTTCGTGCAGGCGAGGGCCAACAAACAAGGCCTGCTTTCAAGGCTGCCTTCTGGTATTTATGTTCCTGTGGGCTCTCCAGTGGGAAGAGCTAGGCACTCAAGAGGAGGAAATGAGAAAGGGCATTATCTCCTCAGGGGCCCCTAGGGCTGGGCGGGGGTGCAGGACGCTGTGGTTACTGGATGGTGGCTCCCGGGTTTCAACTCTGCATTCTCAAAGGAAACCTTGAAAAAGATGTGGGATAAAGTCAGCTGAAGGGGGCCTGGCTCAGATCACATGTCTCAAACATGCAAATCTCCTCCTTACCCTCTTCTCTGCAGGCCCAAGGGCCCTCCTGAAGATAAGCAGAAAGTCCTGGAAGTTTAAAGAACTCTCTGGATCCAGGATCTCTCTCTGGACTTAAATATTGGGGGTGGGGGACAAAATCAACCACTTTGCTATGAAACCTGGTCAAGTAATTTATCTTAATTACCATGTAATTATTTTTAGTGTTTTCAGAAGAAGCTGTAGCTAAATGGCCCAGAAAGGATATTTAATGCTTTAGAATGCGATTCCCTCCCACACACTAATCATGCTGCGTTCAGACTGGAATGGTCTGAGAAGTTAAGGACCATCACATGCTGGGAGAGACCCAGGACCTTCATCCTTGGATGCTGGGGCTCTTCTGCCACATGTTCTGGTACAAATTCTTGTACCCCCAACCCCTGCGCATTCACTCAGCAAATAGTGTCTTCCAAGTTCTGGGTCCTGGGTGAAACACCATGCAGACAACAGAAACCAGTATGACCTGATTCCTGTGGTGGGGAAAGAAGGGTTTAGAAGTTAGGTTGTGTGTGAATCCTGGCCCCACCACTGACCAGCTGTGTGACAGGGGCAAGTTACTTTAATTCCCCAGGTGTGAAAAAAAGCATAATCATAGTTAACTTTTACTGTTTGTTATGGGCTGAATTGTGCCCCGCAATTCAGCCCTAATGCCTAGTACTTCAGAATGTGACTGTGGTTAGATAAGGGCCTCTAAAGAGTTGTTTCAGTGAAAATGAGACTGTTAGGGTAGTCCCTGAGCCAATCTGACTGGTGTCCCTATAAGAAGTGAGGACAGACAGACAGACACCAGAGAGGAAGACACAGAGAAAACGCCACATAAGGACACAGCCAAGGAGAGAGGTCTCAGAAGAAACCAAACCTGTCAGCACCTTGATCTTAGGTTTCCAGCTTCCAGAACTGTGAGAAATGCATTTCTGTTGTTTAAACCACAGAGGCTGTGGTTTTTCTGACATGGTAGCTAGAGCAAACAGAGACAGGGTTCTTGAGACACTAAATAAAGTAACACCTGTAAGATGGCAGGTGCATAAATAGAGGCTGTTCTCACTAGATTCCTGCTCCCAAGCTGCTTATAACCTGGTAGGAAAGACCAGAGGTAACAACAAATGAAAGAATGTGCTCACTCTCCCGCACTAAAGCATACTGGGAGGTTGGGAGAGGACAGCCCTGGCGCAGAGGGAGGCAGGCTCTCTGGGGAGGGGACACATGCTTGGGCAGAGACATGGGGCAGCAGATGAGGCATCAGTGACCATACCCTCTTGCCCATGTTTCTGTGCATGTGGGTTACACGCCAGTTAATACCAGCATAGGGGACTGTCTCCTGCCTGGCTTCATCCATGAAACCCAGTTGTGCACAGGCTGACTGCTGCTACGGCAGGTCTCCCCTCCATAGCTGCCCAAACTGGACCACAAGCCCCAGAGACGAAAGACATCAGAAGTAATCCAGGCTGTGTGCAAGCCTCACATCGAATGCATTTTGGCTTATCTGTGGCCAGTTCTGAGCTGTTGCTGACCACCAAGCTCACCTGGAAATACCCGAATCACTGAATACACAGGCAGGAACCACTGACTTACAGAGAACCAAAGCACATTTGCTTCAATCCTCACCATTCCCGGCAATTCAATGAATGAACATGTATAAATATGTAACTTGAACAATTCTAAGATTTTAAAAATCACTCATGAAAGTCCTACTTACAAACTAAGTACACAAGATCAACCTTTCACTTGGGCTCTTGGTCACAAATGCAGATATCACACACAAAAATAGTATTTGTGCCTCTCAGGCTACAGGGAGTGCACACAAAATATTTGTGAACTTTATTGCATTTTGAAGGCCACTAAAGGTTTTAACAAAGAATTTTGCACTTACAGCAAAGTCTGATTAGAAACGTGTAAGTAGGGGGGCACCTGGGTGGCTCAGTCAGTTAAGCGACTGTGGTTCAGATCATGATCTCACAGTTTGTGGGTTTGAGCCCCGCATTGGGCTCTGTGCTGATAGCTCGGAGCCTGGAGCCTGCTTCGGATTCTGTGTCTCCCTCTTTCTTCGCCCCTCCCCTGCTCATGCTCTGTCTCTCTCTCTCAAAAATAAATAAACATTTAAAAACATAAATTTAAAAACAAAAAGAAACACGTAAGTAGGTATAAATGAACAGATTTGCCCACTGACATTCTCAGCGATGGGCATTAGCTTATATTTAAACTTACACATCACAGGGTGCCTGGCTGGCTCAGTCAGAATGACTCTTGATCTCAGGGTTGTGAGTTTGGCCCTATTTTGGGTGTAGAGATTATTTAAATAAATATATAAACTTAAAAAAAAAATCTTATGGGGCGTCTGGGTGGCTCAGTCAGTTGAGCCTCTGACTTCGACTCAGGCCATGATCTCACAGTTCATGAGTTTGAGCCCCATGTTGGGTTCTGCGCTGATAGCTCAGAGCCTGGAGCCTGCTTCAGATTCTGTGTTTCCCTCTCTCTGCACCCCCCCCCCCACCACTTGTGATGCCTCTCTCTCTCTCTCTCTCAAAAACAAATAAACATTAAAAAATAATAATAACTTACTAACTCTACATACCAACCAGGGTGCTTGAATGGCCTCCTTCTTCTGGACTCCGAATCTCCATGTAAATGAGTAACTCCCAGTGTCCTCTCAGAACACCCAGGTGCCTGTGCATATTTCTGCTCAGTGATGTCCATGAGCTCCAGACAGCACAGCAAGGGGCTCACCCAGCTCTAAGATGCAGGCCGACCTCCATGGACATGCCCAGGGCCTCTCTCGCCATACCCCTCTCTCCACCAGACCTTCTACTATTGCTCACAGCACAAAAATGTGCCTCTGGGTGAGATCCCCACAGCTGTTTGCCCAGCCTGGAAGCCAGGAGGTCAGTGTTTAGGAGGTTTTGTTCCAGCTCTGCTTCATTCTGTCTCTGTAAGTTAGAACAAGTCATTGCTAGCAACTGGCTTCAAAAAGTCCTAACAATTTATGAAGATTCAAACTCTACCAATCTGTGAAGATGAAGTCTCCTGAAAAAGAGGCCGTACAGAGAAGTGTGTGCCTCCCTGAAGACCCGTTCCTATCCAATCTCTTTAGGACTCCTGCAACCATGCTTCAGGATGAAAGTTTTCTAATGGTGGTCACAACAGTATCTCCCATCTAATGCTCTTCTAAAAAGCCATGGAGCAGAGAAGCTGTATTTCCCCTTCCCTTGAAGGTGGGTCTGTCACTGCTCCCACCAATACAGTGTGGCAGAAGTAACACTGTGGCAATTCTAGGCATAGGCCTGAACTGCCCCAGAAGCTGCCCCTCCTGCTCTGTGGGAGCGCTGAGCCACCACGTAAGAAGCCCAGGCTACATGGGGGAGCCACACTGAGGCGCCATCTTGGACATCCAGCCACCTTAGCTTTCAGTGATTCCAGCCTTGGCTGCCATCTGACTAGAACTATATGAGAGACCCTAAGCCAGAACCACCCAGCTGAGCCCAGTGTACCCACACGACCAGGAGAGATCATGTTAAATTGTGATCTTTAAGCCTCTACGTGTTTTTGTGTGGTAAAATACACATAAACATAACATTTACCTTTTTAGCCACTTTCAAGTGTAAAGTCCTGGTATTAAGTACATAGTTGTGCAACCATCACTACCATCCATCTTCAGAACTTTCCATCTACCCAAATTGAAACTCTGGACTCACTGAACCCTAACTCCGGATGCCCCGCCCCAGCCCCTGGCCACCACCACTCTACTTTCTGCCTCTGTGAAGTTGACTACTCTAAGTACCTCATCTAAGGAATTGTACAATATTTATCCTTTTGTGACTGGCTTATCTCACTTAGTATAATGTCTTCAAGGTTCATCCATGTTGAAATACATGCCGGAATTTTCTTCCTTTTTGAGGCCGAGCAATATTCCAGTGCATATGTACACTAGTCTGCCTGTCTGTTCATCCATCAATGAAAACCTCTACACTTTGGAGTGGTTGTTCTACAGCAATACACAGTCGGAGCACTGGGCAATACAGGCCTGGTATAGCAGAGCAAAGCCCCTAAGGCAGATGTCAAGAGCTGGGAAGTCTGACAGAAACACAGAGCACCAGGGCACTAACCCCCAGGGTAGATGACTAAGGAATCCAGGCTGGAATTCCCAATAGCGCTCATCACAGCAAGCTGGTTGCCTCCTGGGGTCTCCATTCTAGGCTGGGCACCACCCCCAGACAGGGACTGGCAGGACCCTGTTCATGCCTGGGTGCCTGCCCTGGCACAGGCTGATAGATCCAATAAACATTTGGTGAATGACTGAAAAATGTACGTGACATTGAAGCCAGGTTCTGGGTCATGTCAGAGTCTCTTACAGGCTCCCTATAGGGCAAGAACTGTGCCAAGGAAAATGCAGGAAAACAGCTGCTTCTGGCTGGAAATGGAAAGGGGAGGTGGCAGCAGCAGGACGATCTGACAGGGGAAAAACCCACAGCTTCCCTGGGAAGAGCAGGATCTCCACCAAAGTACTACCCTGACCCAGGCAGCGTAGCGAGACTTCTATCTGAAGAGGAGGCCCCTTGGGAAGGGTGTGCTGGGCATCAGCCTGAGCCAACAGGATGAGGTATCTTAGGCACCAGCCCTGCTTAGCATGTCAGCCTCAGTTCCCAGGGCTCAGGGCAGTAGAGCTCTGTGTGTCCATTTTAGGAGCAGGACGGGTTAGAGGAGCTCGGCCCTTTGGCCTGGCACAGGCTATGGTGGGCTGTAAGGGAGACTTGAACTCTGAGCTGAGTCACATATCTGAGCCCTGGGAGCTCTGAGACAATGACCTTCCTTCACTACAGGGGGAGCCAGGTTGGTTGTACCATGACCCCTGCCCTCTCACCGGTAACTACTTTGCTGAGGAAAGCCAACATTCTCTTCCTGCTGCACTGCTCCATTTGGTCACATAACTAGGGTGCCCGACACAGGTCAGGATGCATCAGAGCACAGAAGCTAATTCCAAATCTAAGAAGAGGACTCATTTCTGGTTGACTTTTTAAAGAGTGAGTAACAACCATACAATGCCCACTTGGGGTTTAACAAAAAGGGCTCATGTTATGTTTCAACTCTGCATTCAGGTTTTCCAGACTTTAAAGATAAAGCAAAACCCCAAGTAATAATTACAAAGGTGTTTTTCTCTATTTCTCTTCAAAGCATATACCTTGAAGGTTAGAAACTGCTTACATGTGGAAGGCAGTTTAGAAGTACCAATAAAAGAGTTCAAGAAACATGGATTTTTGAACTTGGCTCAGCTTCTAAGTAATCGTGGGGCTTTAAGCAAACTAATTACCCTCCTTGGGTCTCAGTTTCATAATGATAAATGAAGGAAAATAGTCTGTACTCCCATGATTTGGTTATGTGCATTAATGAGAATAACTATATGTGAGATGATATATAGATACACACTTACATATGGGAAGTCCTCATAAGAAAAACTAAACTATAAATATGTTAGAGATTTACTTATGTTCAGTAGGTGCTTGCTGAATAAATGGCAAAAAAACCCAAGACAATAACAAGACACATTTGGTGAGAACAGTCCCTCTTCACACTAGGAAATCCCCACTAGTGCATCTACCGGATCTTAGAAGACCACCTCTCTCCGCAGGAGGCTGAGCCCTTCTCATCCATATCTTAAGAACCAATTCTCAGGGCACCTGGGTGGCTCAGTCGGTTAGGCATCTGACTTCTGCTCAGGTCATGATCTCATGGTTCGTGAGTTTGAGCCCCACACTGGGCTGCTGTCAGCACAGAGCGGACTTTGGATCCTCTGTCCCCTCTCATTGCCCCTCTCCTGCTTGCACCCTCTCTCTCTCTCAAAAATAAGTAAACATTAAAAAAAAAAACCCAACTCTCCCAGCCTGCACGCTCCCCTCCCATCTGGTCTTATATTCACCAGCCTGAAATCCAGGGTCAAAGCCTGACCCAGCCCCCTGGCCCAACTCTCACTCCAGTTCACGAGACGAAGCTACATCTTAGGACAACTTCCAAACTCAGAAGTCTAGGCCTGCACCATGGGTCTCCAGTGCCTTTGATAGCAGAGGGAAACAACTTACACCCTCTTCCTGGTTTTCGTGAAGCACAGCCATGTGGAAAATTTGTGGACCAGGAGCTCAGGGCCTCCTCCCCCGACCTCAGACCTGGACTCCACTCATTACCTTCCCCTGCAAAACGAGGCTTGCACAAGTTCTTCTACCTCAAAGGGCTTTGGGGAGCATCATATAAGGTGAAGGACTCAGAAGTTTCTCTGAAAAATATGAAGCATTATAAATTCTTTTGCTTTTGTTACTCTTGCTTGTTTACTTCAATATGGTCTCAGATTAAGAGTCACTAAGGGCCTGGGATTGCTCCCCCGGGGGAAACTCTTTTGGTACAATGACCACACACAGAGAGAAAAGCTTGATGCCCTTTGCATTTCCAGCGCTAAGAGCAAATGCAGTATGAGCTCCAGGACAGTGGATGGGACAGAAGTCAGGAAACCAGGTTCCGGGCCTCTTTGGCCCTGCCAATAAATTAAGCGCATCACTTAACCTCTCTGGGCATTTTTCTTCATATGCACAATGGAACTGACAAGCCACCCGCATTCCTATTCACCAGGATGCCAAGAGGGCAAAGAATCTGAAAAGAAAAACACTGCACAAATAGAAATGTTGTAGTATTCAGTGGGCTTGGAGTTTAGAAAGAAGAGATGGAAAAGAAAACTAAAGGGGGGAAAGGAACAAATAATAAAGCAAGAAGACATCTGGGGTGAAATGTGAGGCACTTGAGAAGGCCCAGATGGAATGCTATGGAAGTTTCCAGTACAGTTAGTATCCCCCAAGCCCGAGAGTCTCTCTGGATTAGAAGCTCCACCACAGAGACATCTGAAGTTCAACTCCAGCAGAGAAAAGTGGATGGAAGGAAATGAAGTCCATCTACCACCTGTGGTGGCCTGAGACATACCAGAAGCCTAGGCTCGCTGCTATTTGCTTTTATAGCCCAGCTCAGAGTGAGAAGAGAGATGAGGAATTAATAGGTCCACTATCTACAAAAATTGTGTAATGTCCCCAGAGAGGAGCTGGCCAGGCCACATCCTGGTACATGACATCCAATCCAGAGTGCTCCACTTTAAGGGGGACAGTCAAAGACTACAGAGTTCCCAAAGGCTGGTCACCAGGATAGTGGGGTGTGCTGAAACCACATCACGAAGGATGGGCTATAAAATCTGAAAGTGTGTCCCTAAACAAGATTTGTGGAGGACATGAGAAGCAAAGGCTCTCTTAGAATCAGAAAAATACTTGAAACATCGTCTGATCCAACCTTCACAAGAGAGGAACCTCTAACACAACATCTCTGCAGAGGAATTAACCAGCTGCTGCATGAACTCTTCCATTAATGGAGACCATGTCACTTTATGAGGAGTTCATCTCATTATCACTATGGCACGATTAAACTCTTCTCCCTCCTATTAACCCCAAATTAACCTCCTCCTGGCTTTCATTTGTGCTCTGTGGGGACGCAAGCTAAATCTAAACATTTTTTCACCTGCCTATTCTTCACACCACTGAAGACAGCTGGCCTTGATGACGTGCATCGGGTCTTTGCACAGACTTGCCCAGAAGGAGCACATGGCCCTGAAACACATCTCCAGGCCCCTCCAATGCTTCATTCCTGGTCATCTCCAGCCAGCTTTGACCTCAGGCTGCCATGGAACGCTGACTGCTGCCCCTGCCTTGCTCAGAGCATGGCATCCTGGCCATGGCCCCTAGTTGTGTTTGCTTTCCAAAGAGGTTTTGGCCTCCTGCCCCTTTGGCCAAACTCTGGTCCATCTCTTTTCTTGGCTTTGCTGCTGTGCCCAGTGCTAAGGGCTTATCATGAACATCTCCACAACGAGACCAAAAAATGAGAGTCCCAAATTCATGCCACTTTGTAGAAAGCAGCTGGTTATTTGACTTTAGTCCTTCTAAAGTAGACTGAATCTAGAATGTTCAATAGACATTAAATATATTTTCTAACACCTCGTTTGACGGATGAGGAAATAGAGGTCCAAAGGGGTAAAAGGATTCACTCAGGTAACACAGCCAAGAAGATGAACTCTCATCTTTGATTTTTCAGTCCCACATTCCTTCTGCAGTTAAGAGGAAGTGGAGTTATCTTATGGCTCTCTTCTCAGTACATTTGGGGTAAATTGTCCATAGTTTGTGGGTATGTGCATTCATTCTTTGACTCAACAGACCTTCGCTAAGCACCTACTAAGTGCTTTGGAAATATTCTCAGTGAGATTTGAAGTAAGCTTCCCAAAGGGAACCACATCTTGTTGTGTGTGAACACATAGTGTGTGTGTATATGAACTAATTAATTCTTTCATGCATGCACACATTCACTCAACAATGATAGCTGAGCACACTTAACACTATACTACACACTGGTACAAGTAAAAATAGTCACAGTCCCTTACCCCAGGGTATTCTCTGTCTAGTACAGACAGTTCTCAAATGTTTTGTTAATGCAGGCTACTATGGGGACCCACAGCCAGGTGCTTAGTTAAGATCGGTGAGAATGATGGCTATGTGTCCGTAATGGATGGTATGCATATGTCCGTGTGGTGGGGGAGTGATGCTGCCAGGACTGAAAAGGCCTCTGAAAGAGCAGGCTTATGAACTGAATCCTGAAGGCTGATATGAATTGATCAGGCAGAGCAGACTGGAGAGCGGTGAGTGTTTGTGCAAAGGCGGTGGGGGGGTGGGGGGGGGGGTGGGGAGAAGGCACAGAAGAGAGCCTGATTCTGCAGGCAGAGGGGCCCAGCTGGAGTCAGGGCCTAACATGGTTCTGCCATAAAGAGGCAGGTAGGTGAGTAAGGTACAGAAGCCCTTCTGTGTCATGTAAGGAGTTGATTTTATCCTAAAGGCAACGGGATTCAGTGAAAGAATTTAGAGAAAGGAAACAGGATCAGATCAAAATTTCAGAAAGAAAGCTCTTACAGTGGAGGATGGACAGGAAGGCAGTAAGGCCAGGGGCAGGGAAACCCGATAGGAGGCGATAGTTGGAAAGCAGGAGAAAACCAGGGCTGAACCTGATAGCTCCTGCCTACACACATACTTGATTTAAGTCTGAAATAGGAGAAGAGAGGAGAGACTATTTTTCATGTACCTCTCTCATGGCACGGGGGCAAGTACCCCACAGCTCTGCAGACACACATCATCATCACCTTTCTCCACAGTGACTTGCTGGCAACAGAAAAGTGATCTCAGCTGTAGCTTCATGACCAGTCTCGATGTGCAGGAGCCTCAAACAGAGCAGCCACTCAGGAGGTAGCAGCTGCATGCATGAGCCACATACATCCAAAGGGGGTGGGGGTGGGGGAAGCAGTCCTAAACAAAGTAAGATCAGGGTCTCAGAAGCACGGATAAGTCAAGTCCAAGCAAGGCAACGAGTCAGAAACAAGACAAATAGGAAAAGTTCCAAGAGGAAAGGTGTTTTAAAAACAAACACAAAAGTTTCTTCACAAGAATAGCAGGCGAACAGCTTAGACAAACTAGGAAACCCAGAAAGGAGCCAGCACCTGTCCCAGGCGGTGAAAGTCTGTGGGTCTCCTGTCTCTGGAGGCAGCCCGCTGCTGGGGAAGCCCATACAGTGCTCTCATGAGAATCCAGGAAGGCGCCTCCTCTGGCCAGACGGGCAACAAGCAGGCCTCAAGTGGTGGAGTTTGCAGCGGGGTGCCCGAACACAGCCCACTAAGGCCTGTGTGCACCTGCGCATGGGCACATGTGGGCAGGAGAGGAGAATGTGTGGGCGGGAAGCAGGCAGATCCAGACAAGCAGGGGGCTGTTTAAAGCTGGGTAAACCCCATCACGTGTGGTACAGAGCCATTCCCACTGGGAGCTGATAGTCAAAGAAAAATGATAAAGGGGATGAGGTTGGAACCCTAAAATAACAAGTTTCTGCCTTTGGGGCGGGGCGGAGGGGGTAAATGTTCATCTAGGCAAGTCTGAGCTTTCTCTGGACTGGAAGATTCTGACATTATCACCCAGTTCCCAGGAAAGCCTGATCACTTGTTTTCCCTCAAGATAATTTTATGAAAATCAGAAGCACCTGGTAAGTAGCTGCCTTACTACTTACAATGACCCCAACGAGGCACCTTCCACTGAAGCTAGACTGGCAGCCACCAGGGGGATTTTCACAAAATTTATGAGGTTCTGCTTTGAACCACAAACAAGCAAAAGGCCTAGAGCTGCACTAGGGGAGGTTCTCAGTTGTAAAGATGTGAGATTAAAACATTTCTCTATGTGGGGCGCCTGGGTGGCTCAGTCGGTTAAGCGTCCGACTTCGGCTCAGGTCACGATCTCGCGGTCCGTGGGTTCGAGCCCCGCATCGGGCTCTGTGCTGACAGCTCGGAGCCTGGAGCCTGTTTCCGATTCTGTGTCTCCCTCTCTCTGACCCTCCCTCGTTCATGCTCTGTCTCTCTCTGTCTCAAAAATAAATAAACGTTAAAAAAAAAAATTAAAAAAAAAATTTCTCTATGTTGGTATTAACGCTAAACTGAGGCCAACAAAAGCAAGGTTTGTAGCATCAGTTACTGTCTTCTAGTGCCTCCAAACTTGCCCTGAATATGCATTACAGTGAGCTAGGGGAGAAAACTTTCAAAGGGATGAACAGAGGCCAGGATGACAGTCCCGTCTCTGAATTTCTGGGCCATAGCTGTTTTAAATTAGATTCTCAATGCTGCTTCTGTGAAACTCTTGGCTTAGCTCTGCAATGGAAAAGTTATTTTTATGCTCCGGGCCACAGATATTTATATGGAGGCACATCCCCATAATTCCAATTATGTTTTGTTTTCATGATGCTCTTTTCCTCTACTTAAGAGCCATCATAGATATCATTATTATTTCTGATAAGACACTTGCAGAAAAGCTCTGGGCCAAGTACAGATTCCACAGGGCCCAGACAAATGACGTTGTAAACAGGCAGATTTTAGGTCTTGTGAAACCCTCAAGGAATACCTTCAGTTCTTCTGCCCACTATGGCTGCCTCTCCTTTGTCGATTCCCCACCCCCAATGAAACCCTTTAATTACTCAGGAACTTCATAATCCCTCCTGGGAAAACCTAATCCCAGAAGTCATTTTGTTATTTACTCCTTATATACTCTCTCTGGGGTCTTTGCATTTAATTTTTTTAAGTATATTTATTTATTTTGAGAGAGGAGAGCAGAGGAGCGGCAGAGAGAGAGAGAGAGAGAGAGAGAGAGAGAGAGAATCCCAAGCAGTCTCCTCACTGTCAAGCAAGGAGCCTGACATGGGGCTCGATCCCAAGAACCACGAGATCTGACCTGAGCTGAAATCAAAAGTCCAACTCTCAATGACTGAGCCACCCAGGAGCCCCCTGGTCTTTGCATTTAAAATGCTATTTTCAATAATGAAATAAAGGGTTTTTTATCTTCAGAAGGACAGGAACACCAACTACTAAAGCAAAGAGATACTTGTGGTTAAGAAGGACACTCAAATAACAACACAGTCTATAGAAATGTCCATCAACATGTTGTGGGGACAACTAAAAGCTGTTGGTACAAAAGCAAAAGCAAAATGGTGATTCAAGGCTTTAAGGAAATTCATCCAAGAGAAATCTACATTGATTACCAAGAAAACCTAAGTTATTATGAAGTGTTCCCATGGCCTCTCCCTAAAAGTCTCTCTGGTTAGACCTTCTGAAGCACAATCTTGATTTGAAAGAGACAGAACAGTGGAGGGGAGATAACAGGAGACCACTATCTATGAGCTTTAACATATGCCAAGAACTTGGTCCATATTATTTCTTGTTATCTCACTTAATCTTCAGAACAACTTATTGAGGTAGGTCTTGCTAGTACTGTTTTATAGAAAAGGAAACTTAGCCTCAGAGATGTTAAGTAACTTGCCTAAGGCCACTGTTATGGTCTGAATGTTTGTGTCCGCCTGAAATTAATATGTTGAAATCCTAACCCCCAAGGTGATGGTATCAGGAGATGGGGCTTTTGGGAGGTAACTGAGTCACGAGGATGGAGTTCTCATGAATGAGATCAGTGCCCCTAAAAGAAGAGGATGTAGACTGAACTCTTGCCCCTTCAACGGTGTGAGTACATAGTGAGAAGATGGCTGGCTGTCTGCAGTTCAGAAGAGGGTCCTCACCGGAACCATGCCGGCACCCTTACTCTGGACTGCTAGTCTCCAGAACCATGAGAAATTAACTTTTGTTGTTAATATGTCACCCTGTCTGTTAAACTTTGTTACAGCAGCCCAAATACACTAAAATAGAGCCACACATCTAGTTAGTGGCAAAGTTTAAAATCAAACCCAGATCAGCCAGACTCCAAAGTCTGTTTCTTTTCCATTATCACCTAGGGCTGATGTGAGGACCAGGGGAGAAGGCCAAAAGTGTCTGCTGATTTGGTTCTTTAAAAGAATAGATTTGTTGGGAAGATACGGGAAAGATAATGCTTGCATAGATCTCCTTAAACATTTCCTATAAACAGGCTCAGCTGGTATCAAACAACATTCCCGGAGATGCTGCCAGCTGCATATAAAGAATTGATCATTCAGTATAAATCTGTCTGCACTGTTATAACAGACACAAGTAAATACACATGCCCAACAGAGATAGAACATCACCATCATGGCCCAAGGGAACACATCTGCTTCACAAAGTCTTCCTTTCAACATAAATGTGAGTTAGGATGCTGGTTGGTCAGCCATCAATGTTATTATTGAACATTGTACTGAAGGGTCTACCCAATGCAATAAGACAAGAAAAAGATCTAAGTCACAAGGAATGAAAAGACAAATTAGTATTGTTTTGTAATTGTCTACATAAAATATTCAATAATATCTACATACAGACTCTTAGAACTATTAAGAGAAGTCAGCTTGGATGCTAGATGCAGGATCAAAATCCCCAAATCAGAAATGTTTCTATGGGCCAGCAAATAACCAATTTGAAAATATAATAAAAGATATGTAAAATATCAACAAAACCTATAGGAAATTAATACAGCAAAAGTTGTGTAAGACACTGATAGGGGAACTCACCAAACACCATCCACCTGAATAAAAGGCGCAGATAGGAAGACCTAATATTGTAAAGGTATCGGTTCCCTGGAATATAATGTGAATGCAAGTTCAATAAAAATCCCAACGTTGTTTTGTCTTTGCGTGTGACTAGACAAACTAACATTTATATGAACTAGTAAAATCTAAGAAAGCCAAGAAATTATGAAAAAATAAATAAAAGTAATTCTAAAAGCTAGCAATTATTGAGTTTCCTTATATGGCAGGCAATATTTTGCATACATTATCTCTTCACAATTATCCTTGAAGTGGATATTATTATCTATTTTATAGACAAGGAGACTGAGAGAAATTAGGTAACTCATCCAAGGTTACTTGGTACTCTTAGGAGTAGCAACAGACGCAAGAAGACAATGGTGCAATATCTTCCCAAGTACTCAGGGGAAATCATCGTGAGTCAAAAATTCTACACTCAAACTCTCCTTTGTAAGTGCAAAATAAAGACATTTTCAGGAAAACGAATACTTTCAAGTTTACCAAAGCTCTTTTACAAAAGAACTTCTTCTAAACTTACATTCACATGAAGAAAAATGAACTCAGAAGGAAGAAGTGGGGTGTCTGAAGGAGCAGCCTCCAAACTGCATTGAATTGATGAAACAAAACAATGCACAGGCATACCTCATTTTATTGCACTTTGCAGATATGGCATTTTTTACAAATTGAGGGTTTGCAGCAACTCTGCATCGAACAAGTCTATTCGCACTTTTGCAACAGCATTTGCTCACATCACGTCCTTGTGTCACATTTGGGTAAGTCTCACGATGTTTCAAACATTTTCATTACTATTATATTTGTTATGGTGATCTGTGATCAGTGATTACTACGCACTGAAAGCTCAGATGATGGTTAGCATTTTTTAACAATAAAGTATTTTCTTTTTTTTTTTTTTAATTTTTTTTTCAACGTTTTTTATTTATTTTTGGGACAGAGAGAGACAGAGCATGAACGGGGGAGGGGCAGAGAGAGAGGGAGACACAGAATCGGAAACAGGCTCCAGGCTCCGAGCCTGATTCAGCCCAGAGCCCGATGCGGGACGCGGGGCTCGAACTCACGGACCGTGAGATCGTGACCTGGCTGAAGTCGGACGCTTAACCGACTGCACCACCCAGGCGCCCCTAAAGTATTTTCTTAATTAAGGTATGTACATTGTTTGCCTCGACATAATTATTGCATACTTTAATAAAGTACAGTATAGTGTAAACAAACTTTTTTTTTTATGTTTATTTTTGAGAGAGAGAGAGAGAGAGAGAGAGAATGTGAGCAGGGGAGGGGCAGAGAGACAGGGAGACACAGAATCTGAAGCAGTCTCCAGATTCTGAGCTGTCAGCACAGAGCCCGATAAGGGGCTTGAACCCACAAACCGTGAGATCATGACGTGAGCCGAAGTCAGATGCTTAACTGACTGAGCCACCCAGGTGCCCCTAAACATAACTTTTTTATGCACTGGGAAGCCAAAAAATTCATCTGACTCACTTTTTTGCAATATTCATTCCACTGCAGTGGTCCAGACCAAATCTGCAATATCTCGGAGATGTGCCTATAAAGTAGGTGAGGAAAGTGGGACCACAGGAAAAGTAAAGGTAGGAAATAGGAGGTGTCTAATAACATTATTAGTTATTGAAAATACAGGCCATAAAGTCCTACACACATGTGAGAAGTAGGCAACTAAGTTGGCTATGTGCTTCTTTTTAGCCAAATAAGAAGTGAGAAACATCAGTTAAAGGATTCACAGCATCCATAAGACAAAACAGCCAAGTTGCTCACAAGAACTGTTTCTCACACTAAGACCAGGAAGACCTTTCCCATATAGTTAATGGGATACAAGATCTGGGACATTGGTCTGAATGTGATAATTTGGGAAAGGGGTCCTTGACTCCTACAATTTTTTTTTTCAATAAGAAGTTGCTTTAGAAGCATCAGCCTTCCTGGGGTACCTGGGTGGCTCAGTCGGTTAAGTGACCAACTCTTGGTTTTGGCTCAGGTCGGATCTCATGGTTTAGTGAGTTCGAGCCCCACATCAGGCTCTGTGCTCACAGTGCAGAGCCTGCTTGGGATTCTCTGCCTCTCCCTCTCCCTCTCTGCCCTTCCCTCACTCGTGCTATCTCTGCCTCTCTCAAAATAAATAAATAAACTTTAAAAACAAAGAAAAAAAGAAGTATCAGCCTTCCAGAATCTCTTCCTTGAAGAATAGAAGAGATAAAGCCTCCTACTTAAAGGTGTGTTATTTGAATGACCATGTTTTTAGAAAAGCCCAAGTTTCTGTGGATCTTTAGGTATTTTCCAGGAAGAAGATGGATAAGGTGACCTTGGGGGGCCTGGCTCCTTTTGAGGGTACATTGTGGTACAGGATGTGGGTATTGTTTCCCAAACCACCCCCAGAATCACTCATGCTGAATATTTCCACCTCCACTAATCCAGTTCATTTTGCCAATGCATGGAACCACTCACACAGCCAGGCTTCCGAAAAATAGTTTATTGCTGTGCTTTTATAGTAATAAGCATCAAGACATAATAAGCTCTTCTTTCCTGTTCAATGGTAAATCCTTGACCTACCTATCCTGACACACCATATAACACATAGGCAAAAGCGAGCCTGGGAACTTTCCCCGGATCTTCCTATCCATCACACTCCCCTGACAATGCCAAGAACAACGAAAGCCCATGTGGACAGAGCTTTGAAAACATAACATGCCTGATCTACTTTAAAAATCCTGCCTTGGGGCGCCTGGGTGGCGCAGTCGGTTGGGCGTCCGACTTCAGCTCAGGTCACGATCTCGCGGTCCGTGAGTTCGAGCCCCACATTGGGCTCTGGGCTGATGGCTCGGAGCCTGGAGCCTGTTTCCGATTCTGTGTCTCCCTCTCTCTCTGCCCCTCCCCCCTTCATGCTCTGTCTCTCTCTGTCTCAAAAATAAATAAAAACGTTAAAAAAAAAATTTTTTTTTAAATCCTGCCTTCTACCAGGACTGCTCCAGAATCCCAGGGGGTTCCTGGAACTCCATGCTGCCTGGGAAGCTTCAGAGGAATTCTAGATACCTTTTGTGGGTACAGCTGACTCTTCTGGGAAGGTGAGCTACCTCTGGCTAAGTCTGAAGCAATTCCCAAGGACTTCCAAAGAGAAGTGACAATGAGACACAGAAAAGATGAGAGGCAGAGACATTTTACAATTAACCAAAACATTAGTTCTTACTAAAGTACCAAATACTTCACCTTTCCTTTTCTACATTTTCTTTCTTAATGTAGAATACTTGGCAGGAAGATGGTAGACAGTAGTGATTAAGATGCATAGACTTTGGTCACTGACCTGAATTCAAGATCTCATTCTAGTACACAGAGGCCATGCAGCCCTGGCAAGTTACCCCTCTGATTCTAGTTTCATGAGAATAACAGTTTCATGAGAATAATAACAGTATTTACCTCACAGAGTTTTAAAATGAAACACCATATGCAAGTGGTTTATACTCAATAAATGTTAGCTATTACTACTGCAAAAACTTGACAAATACTGGCAAGCACAAAAAAAAAAAACCCTCAAAAGCACCTGTAATCCTACCATCCACTTTGATGTTTGTAATTCCAGTATTTTTTTGATGTATTTTCAAATAGTGAGATTATAGTACTTTCTATTTCATAACTTGCTTTTAAAACTTAACACCGTACCCTAAGCCTGTTCTATGTAAGTCAGTGTTCTTGTACAATACGATTTTTAAAGGCCACATCATAGCCCCTTGGGCTATTTTACTTCTTAACAACCTTTGCCCTTCTTCCTATCTGCAGGCCCCACACTTCATGTATTTCCAATTCATCTGACCCTCCCAGATGATAACTGGCTGCTTTCTATCGGCTAATTGGGGATGCAGGCTTCATCTTACCATCCAGATGACCCGCTCCTTAGCCTTCACTTTACTGGCCTTCATTCATCCCCATCATGCAGAGGGGCCTGTTGGGCTACACAGCAAACATTGGTGGCTGATGCCAAACCACTCAAGATTCCATGAGGTGGCACAGAAGCTAAACAAGGCAGAAAGGCAATTTCTTTCCCAACAGTATAAGGCTGACCTCTAGGGCATTAAATACAGTATTAAAAATCCTCAGGAAGAGGAAGAGACAAAAGATTTTAATCTGCGTGCATTGTTTTCCTAAGCAACAGAGCCAAACAAGTTCAAAACTTACAGGCTTTCTATTTGAATGAAAGTAACAACACTTACTTATCAATGACATTTTAAGACCACAGTAAAACCTAACTAATTCATACTAATGGGGAACTATCAAACTGCATCAGTGGAGAAATATGAATTTACATCCTTTTTAAACTAAACTTTATTTCCAGTGAAAAAAAGTTTTTTTAATGTTTATTATTTTTGAGAGAGCAAGAGACAGAGCACGAGTGGTGGAGGGGCAGAGAGAGAGGGAGACACAGAATCCAAAGCAGGCTCCAGGCTCCTAGCTCCAAGCTGTCAGCATAGAGCCCAATGCGACGTGGGGCTCAAACCCATGAACCATGAGATCACGACCTGAGCCAAAATCGTACGCTTAACCGACTGAGCCACCCAGGCGCCCCTCCAATGAAAATTTTTTTTTAAGAAATCTTTATTTCCAGGGGCGCCTGGGTGGCTCAGTCGGTTAAGCATCTGACTCTTGATTTCGCCTCTGGTGATGATCTATCTCATAGTTCATGAGTTTGGTTTGTGAGTTGGAGCCCCGCATCTGGCTCCACACTGACAGAGAGGATTCTCTCTCTCTCTCTCTCTCTCTCTGCCCCTCCCCCGAGCACGCATCCTCTCAAAAATAAATAAGCTTAAAAAAAGAAATCTTTATTTCCAAATCGTTCAACACTTTGACCTGTTTTGACAAGTTGTTCAGAGCTTGATCCTAATACATTTGTTACAACCACATTTAGCGTTCTTATAGAAACGTTCTTATAGAAACAGAAACGGCTGAAGTTCTTAAGAAGAGCATTCTCCCTAAAGACAATAAGTGTTCAACACCCCCTGCGATCCTGCTCACACAGCTCACTCCTCAGGGAAGTGTTTTCTTCTTAGTCATGTGGACGCAAACCTCAGCTCAGGCTCCCTCCCACCTCCCTCCAGTTCTGAGTGAGTGGGCAGACGCTTGCCATCTCAACCCAGATCAAACCCTAAAACAAAACAAAACAAAACAAAACAAAACAAAACAAAACAAAATCCCTCCAAATTCCAGACTCGATCTGTCCAGACCCATCTGAGAATTAACGAGCTCCTTCTAAGCACCCAGAGAACTAAGCCTGTCATGGAAACACTGATTCAACCATAATGAGAACCGACATAAAACCGCACAAATGAACTAAACATTGTTCCACCCAATCGGAGCCAAGCTACAGCAACAGCCTCAGGAATAAAATAAGCAAGGCTGTTTTTCTTCTTTGTGGTCCTACTCATTTTAGCGCCTTCCACCCTTGTCTTCACAACTGTTTATGAGAAAGTGGGAGCGGGGGAGTTGGGAGAGAGATGGGGAGCCAGCCTGGGAAACGCCAACAAACACTGCGGTTTGTGTCAGGCAAATTACAACTTCTGGCCTGGGGGAGGCCTAACAGTCTGGGGTAGTCTGAAAACGAGCCACACTGAACTCCCATCTCCCACAACAGTTAAGTGTGGAATGAAGTCTTTATTTTCCAAAGATCAAGTTCTGCTCAGTATTTTTAGCAAGCATTCTTTTCATCTCTTTATTATTTTTAAATTTTTTTAATTTATTTTTTTTTCGGAATTAGAAAGGTTAATTATATGAAGTAACATTATTAATGGAAGAAAGTATATAGGAGGAAAGGCTACAAAAAAAAAAAAGTTCAACCAACACAAATAGTAAAAACCTAAATAGAGCCTAAGTAGGAATATATTTTAATTTCCCCTTGGACCCAGCAAGGGACAGTTTGTGAGTCCAGGGGACCCAACACCAAATCTCAGTGAACGTCACTCCTGCAGGAAATGCTGGGGCAAGTGTGGAGGCCCCTTGCGACTGCGGCCGCTGGTCCTGGGTCATCACCTACTAGAGCTGGGAGGGGACAGCGGCCGCTGGTCGTGGGTCACCACCTACTAGAGCTGGGAGGGGACAGCGGCCGCTGGTCGTGGGTCACCACCTACTAGAGCTGGAGGGGACAGCCGGCCGGAGACACCAGCTGTGGCCCGAGGCAGGGGGACCAGAGCCTCCCGCGGAAAGGGGCGGGGGAGGGGCCGCAGCACGAAGAACGAGAGCCAGGAAGAAGGCAGGTGAGAGTCCGGGGTGGAGGGGGAGGGGGGGAATCCACAGCCCCCGAGGGAGGGTGACTCAGGTCGGGGAGGCCCGGACCGCGCACGGGTTACTAGGCGCCCCCCGCCCCCGCCCTCGAAAGTGTGTCTGGATTTTCTTTGCTGTTTGAGTTTTCTCTTTACAGCCGGACCCAGGTCCCAGCAGCCCCAGGGCCGACGTGCGTAGGGGAAGCCCGGTCGGGGCCCTCCCGGGATGCCTCTGGGGGCGGCAGAGGCGGAGGGAGGGAGATGGGGCGCCCGCGCACGGCGCCCAGAGAGCCCAGGAGATGCCCGCGACCCGGGGGCGCGCGCGCTCCCCGCCCGCAAACTTTCCCAGCCAAGTAGGTGTGGCCCCACCCTGCAGAGAAGGATCCCCTTGCCTGCCCGACTGTCCCCTGGGGCTGGTCACTCACCCGCAACGCCGCTGGGGCTCCGACTCCGGCGGCCGCCATCCACTACGGAGGAGGAGGAGCGGGAGGAGGAGGAGGGGGAGGGGACCCGGGGGGAGGGGGAAGGGGGAGGGCCCGGAGCCAGCAGGAGCGGAGCCTGCAGGAGTGGCGGGGAGGGAAGGGGGCGGCCACCCCGCGGGGACTCCAGTCCCCGCCCCACCTCCTCTCCGTACCCTGCCGGCCCCCTTTCTCTCCCCACTCTCTTTCCAGCCCTGGATCCCCCAAAGTCTTTTCAGGTGTCCTATTCTCATTCTCTTCCCTCTGGCGCATCTTCCTTCCCCTGAGTCTCCAGCCCCCAAGAAGGGGAGAACACGCTCCCTCCAGCAGAAGTTAGTGGGGAGGGGAGTGTGTGAGCTACAGTATATATGAGTGTGTGAGCCCCCTTGAAGCAGATGGCTGGGACCCTTGGCAGGTCTGAGGCCAACCTGCACTTTCTGGGCCTTTGTCATCATTTCTAGGTGGTGATGATGGAGGAGGGGGTGTCTTTGTGGGCATGCTTTCCACGTTGCTTCACTGAGAGATTTTTTTTTTGGTTCATTTTGTTTGGTTTTCTCTTGTGATTAGGAGAACTAAAGAATTATTTTTGAAGTCTCTGTTGAGTGTTGAGTCCTCTTTTCCCTTCAGGTGGAACCAGCACTGGTCAGGGTAAGATGAAAGGTACAGTCAGTCCTTATGAGGAGGACCCTGGATGGCTTGTGAAGGGCCAAGCTGTGTGGATGGGGCAGGACGGAAATATTTAAAGATGCCTCCTACGTGCTGCCTGCAGAGGACAGAAGAGATAAGGGGAGTTTGTCTCCCCAGGAGAGGTTAGAGGGGGCTTCCGGTCCCTACTCCATCACCTGCTAGGATTTGACTCCAGGCAAGTCAGTCATTGGGCTGCTCAGCCTCTTTTGCAAGTGGGGTTGCCTCACTGGGAGCCAGTAAGAATTGAAAGGAGATCTGCCTGTGTGCCTTTTATCCTGGAGGGATACCCAACCCCAGGATGGGGTGTTTGAACAGATGCTGAGGGGAGAAAAGAGGACATTCCAGGCCCTGGGTCTAGTGCTTTGGATACTAGCAAGACTGGAAAGCTTAGAGGTGGAAAATGTTTGGATGGGAAGGTGGAACATAAAGCATGAAACAGGAAAAACATGAATGTTTTTAAGCAAAGGAATATTTTGCTCCAGGCAGTGTCCTATTCACTCTTGGATCCCCAAAGCCTAGCATGCAGTAGGTACTAGTAAACCCTTGTGGACTCAAAATGACAACTGAAGAATATTGACCTAACAGTCTGAAAGATGAACTATCCAGCAAGGGAGAGCTTGGGCCCAAGGAGAAAAGTTAGGGGACCCTAGTGAACATGTCAACTTGAAGTGCTATGCCTGGATGGTAGAAAGGAAATGAGGGAATTCCCCTGATACATCCTTGCCTTGGCATAGCAAAGTGATTCTCTTTTAAATGCTCTTTCAAGTGTAGGCTTGTTTTTGACCTTGGGGTTCTGGGTGAAATAAAAAAGACACTCAGTATTGTATTCAAAAACCATCCTGAAACTACATTCAGAGAGGACACAGGCATGCCTGAAGTCACACCACAGGATCTACTTAGGATACTTTTATTCTCAGATGAAATTTCTAGTGGTTTTTATGCTTAAAATACCCTCAACAAATAGAAAAAGGGACTGGGTCCTCCTCTTTTCCCTATTTCCTCTGGCTACCATCCCAGTGATGGTCAAGGGTTGAAGAAGGTCAAGAGAGAGCCTAGGGAACAGGAAGTCACCTGATAGGCAACTTTTCAGAGACTCTTCTGTGGAACCAGACAGGTAATGGCCCCAAGTCCACCTTCTGGTAAGGAGCTGAGAGAGGTGCAGAGCAAGAAGAACAAAGGAAGAGGGAAGCAGAAGAAGGGAAGAAAAGGATGCCTTGACCCATGGCATTCTGGCTAAAGCTCCAAATTGAACTTCCTAGGTCTGGTGAATAAGCCAATAGGCCTTGGGGGGGGGGGGGGGGGGAGCAGCCTATCTCAAAAAATGCCACAGGTAACAACTTAAGAAAAGGCTCATACTGGGAACAACAATACACTTGACAAATGGCAATCATTGTTGCATTTAAATAGAGTTTTGAGTGCACCTTTTAAACTCTACCATCTTTGGATAAGTAGTGTGGCTTTGAATAGTAGGTTGCCCACCTGGTGAAAGAAATCTCTTTGGAAACTTTGACACTATAGGCCCATAATTTTCTAAAGACCAAATATAGTTGGTTGAAAACCATTTATATTTTACAAGGGACTGTCCCTCCCCTTTCTGTGTGACTCAGCGTTGCCCCAAAGGTTGCCACTTTCATGAATGCAGATTTATTTCTTGAAACACCACCACATATTTCCAAAGAATCCTTTCTGGTAGTGCCCCTTTGTATCAAAATCTGATGGTAAACAGCTCAGTCTGGCCTCAATAGCTAAACTACCACAGCCTTCTATCACCAGCTGTTACCCCATTTTACTCCACTTCCTTTTCTTTTCCTTGCTCTATAATAAGTAGACCTTCAGACTAGCTCATTCTCCTTTTTATTTTTTCTTTTCCTAGCAGCTTTTCCATGGAAATCATTTAAAACTTCCAAGCTGTTTAACAAAGGCTCCCCAAAGTGTCCGTACATATGACCTAGTAGATTAACTTGGAATTCCTCGAAACTCAAATCAGATGAAGCAGTCAGGATCAATTAATATAAACTCAAACCAGTTTGCAGAAATGCCCGAAGGGGACGTGGTTGGGAAAAGGACTTCAGATTTAGGACAAGCTTAGCCCTCAATGCTTGATAAAAACATTCTTCTCTAAAAACTTTACAAGTCACTATTTACAACATTCATTGAAGATAGGAGGAGGGCTTTTGGAAAACAATATTCAAAAAAAATATTAGCCAGAAGATGGCTTCAATAAAAGTGAAGATTAAACAGGGGGAAATAGGGGCGCCTGGGTGGCGCAGTCGGTTAAGCGTCCGACTTCAGCCAGGTCACGATCTCGTGGTCCGTGAGTTCGAGCCCCGCGTCAGGCTCTGGGCCGATGGCTCGGAGCCTGGAGCCTGTTTCCGATTCTGTGTCTCCCTCTCTCTCTGCCCCTCCCCCGTTCATGCTCTGTCTCTCTCTGTCCCAAAAATAAATAAAAAATGTTGAAAAAAAAAAAATTTAAAAAAAATAAATAAATAAATAAACAGGGGGAAATAACCACTATTTTACCTACGTGATTGCATTCAAGCCTGATGTTTGAAGAACACACTATTTTTAAACAACTTTCTCCATGAGGAAAACTGAATACTTTTTGGATAGAAATTTCCAGAGATAAACACATCCTCACTGAGCATGTCAAAATCAATGATAGTTACGGGGATGAACACTTATTTCAGAATGGCCTGAGATTGGCTATCCTTTATCCTGGGGATGGGACACTCTTAGGTGTGGGGCTTGGGCTACAGTTGGCCAGTTCCTTGGCCGGCTTCCTAAAATGTACCCAATTAGTATTTTGACCACCTGCTACAAAACACTGGGCTAGGCATGAATGGTTCCTGCCTCCCAGCATCTGTAGCTGCTCAGGGTGACTGCACACGTGATGATGATTGCACGCGGTATGTAGATAGTTGAACACAACAGAAGAGGTGTCCTGAAGATATAAACGAAAGCTAAGGAGAGAGAGAATATTCCTTAGCATCTGAGCAAGATGTAAGTGACGTTTTGTTCTTTGTTAGTTAACTGGACTGTGGAGTTTCTATTCTTGGACCTATGGTATGTCACCACTCAGCTATTCCACTGGTATTTAGGGAGCAGTGGGGTTGAGTTCGGATTAAAGCTCCTGGTAAAACAAACACAAAGGTTCCAGGTGGGGGAGGTGCCTTTTGAGCCTCCTAAACCCACAAATGAGACAATAGCCCCCAGCCTGTTTCCACCCACAAATGAGACAATAGCCCCCAGCCTGTTTCCACCAGGAGTCAATTCTTCTAATCCTCTCCTTATGAAAAGTTACTCCGATGTTCTAGAGCCTCTTCTTTCAAAGACTGGGAAGAGCTATAATGGGTTTTCCTGCTCTAATGCTTTGATTGCCAGTTAATTTCCTAATTTGGAGCTAATTACTAAACTGCTTAAAAATTTAAGGCACAGGCAACCATCTACTGACAAGCTTTCCATTTATCACCATGGTGTCTGAGGACATGGCCCTTAGCAGAGAAAAGCAGCTTCCTTCTCTATCACAGAACAGATACTTCCTTGTCAGTGTGGCTCTGCCAGATTAAATTATTTAATAGCCATCAGCAACCAAGTTGCTCTCTTCATATGTTAAAGTGACAGAGGAGTTTGAAGACTTTTAAGAGCTAGAAGCGACTCCCAGGTTTAATGCTGCATAAAACAAAACTATAAACCGCATGTTTCTTCTGTTTAAGGATTTTTATTATAAAGATGGCTTTAATTCATAGACATTCGGAAAGAATTCTTTTGCTCCCTGTTTTGGTGGCTCTCCCAGCTAACTGGTTCCTCATTTTTATTTTTACTCACATTTTTGTTCAGAAATAGTGTGGCTGAGTTTTTGTTTTGTTATGTTTTGTTTAAACAGATAATGAGTTTGGAAAGTGGTCATGTTATTAAAAAGTATGTTAGTTTCACTGAGCGTTTCTTACCAAAAGCAGTAGAGAATCCAGTTTAATCTGCTTGAAAGATGAACAGAGTTGCTTACAACATAATGAGGGGTGCTATTTAAAATGATACAACAAGGCACATGCCCTTTGTCAGTTTCTCCAGCTGTGCCTGCGGGTCTTCTAGCCCGGGCTGCTCATGTGAACAGTGCCCCCTTGAGTTATGCAGCCGACTAACCAACCACCAGCCCCTTCTTATTAAAGAGCCTTTTTCTCTTCACTTGGAATTTCTTACAATCCCAATTTTGATTAAAAACATACATTTTCACATATGCATGAAAAAAGGGCAGGAAGAAACAAAAATGTTAATACCTGAATCTCTACCGAGAGATGTGCACTCTTGATACTCTTTCTTGCTTCCAAATTTTCAACAGTGAGCATGAGTACATAATCAGGAGAAAGTAGGATATATGTCATTTCATTTCTGAGAACTCCGTCTTCCCCAGGAAGCAGTGCATGATTAAAGACCTTCCCCCCCCCCTTTTTTCTTTATAGTTTCACTCCTACATGGACTTCAGGTAACCATCTAATTCCCAATTCTGTGCCTAAACTAGAATTACCTCTCACTTTGCACTTCCCATGGCACTCAGGCCTTCCCTGAGAGGTTTACACAGAAGAGACAAGGCCTTTGAGAGGTAGGCTGCAGTGGTGAGCAGAGGAAAAAGGCAGTCCCTAGAAGGACTTCTCTATCCCAAACCCTCCAAAGGAGGAATAGAAATAGACTAGAAATGCCATAAGGACTGTCACAGAGCACTGAAGGCCTGGCAGGAGCTGGAAAGCCTAAGTTTATGAGGGAGCTAATCAGAATGGTTATTTGATCTCTTTCCCACAGTGCTTGGGGGCCTAGGCGCAGTTGCAGTGAAAACAGCTGGCTTAGCTGTTAACCTGGAAATGAGGTCACAGAAAACAGAAAGGGGTAAGGGGCCCGTGCCTGGACAGGCAGGGCAGAATGGGACTGAGCTGATTCACTCAGAGGTCCCCAAGGCAGGATCCAAACACAGTCATTACTGTGAGCTCTGGGTCTCTCTCTCTACAGCAGGCAGCAGAGGCCGTGGGGCGGAGGTCAAGGAGGTGGCCTTTGTGCTGAGCACAGAGGGAAACTGGTGATGAACTCTCAGCTAAACCAGAATAAGGCATTTTGGAAGGTGGCTGGAGAGGAGGCCCAAAGGAGATGCAGCAGGCAGGGAGGCGGGGACAGCTGAACTAACCTGGGAGCTTGGACATGGGGTGCAGTGGGCTTGAGCAAGCAGCTCAGGTAAAAGGAGAATATATTTAGAGAGTGCTGGAGACATACCAGAGGTTTACACCGGAATGATACAATGTTGATGAAATAAACCAACGAGAGCCTGAAGTATGGTTACAGGTACTGTTAAGGTAAAACGCAAAGCATTAATAAAGGATAAACCAGACAATTGTTCAATTTGGAGAATTAGAAAGGTTATATCTAAGTCAGGATTCTGTACATTTTGTAAGACATACTTTCATAGGTTTTGGTTTCCTTCATCAAATTTTCATAGCCTGAAAGTTTGACATAAGTACGAATTTATTGACATCAATTTCCTTAAGCTATTATTCCAACACAGAGAAGGTACTGAAGAGCTGTGATAATAAGACAATGATAATAAACCCACAAGATCTGAAGTTTGCAAGACCCACTCCCTCTGAGAGAGAGAGAGAGAAAAAATACGAATAAGTCTTCAAAAAGAATCTGGAGACTGCTTTCAATTATAGCAAGAAGGAATGACAGTTTGACAATTTAAGCATTTTATCCAGAAACATAGATCTATTCCATAGATACCAAATCGATTACCATATAATTGAGTTTGAAAATATACAAAATATTTGTTGTTCTTACATACTGAAATTAAAACCTAATTTTAAAAAGTGCACAGTAAAAACAGCATAAGGAAACCTACGATATCCATGATACATGTATTGTCCATTGTACTGTCAACATCAAATTCTGTATTTGCATTACTGGTTACAAATATACTTTAAATGTTTCAAGGCCATTTACAACACTGACTAGTTTACTAGGTCCAAAAGCAGCCCAGCTCCCTGAAGGTGGCCAGCACTGGGCACTGGACACTGGACAAGCGGTCTGGGTCCTGCAGCTCCACGCAAGAGTAGCAGCTTTGGAAGGAAGTCGCCAACCATCTATGTGTAAACTATCGGCTCTTGTTCTTTTTAGAATTTCCCTGTGCAAAGAAAAATATCAACAATAAGAACACAGACTTCTAGAAAAGTAACCCAGAGTTTACAGGCCAAGCTCTCTGGAAAGCCGTAGTTCACTGTGGAAAACTTTAGCTTCCAAGACAGAGTACAGCTGGTAACCCTGCATTGCTAACTTTTATTCAGTAATCAAAAAGCAGTTGATCACTTTTAACTCCCCCACTAGCTATCTCCACGACCCCTATCTGCCTGAGGGCTAAGAATCGGCAATAAAGAAAGAAAACAGAGCTATCTTGGATTTACCAAACCTCAAAAATTCATTTTGATCCAAAGACAAGGAAGTTTATGATTTCAGCCTAAACACGTTCTTAGCCTAAACATGTTTCCTTGTTGCTTAATAAATACCTTTTAAAGGTCTTAATAGATGCTAATTTTGAGTATGTGCCAACTAACGCCCCAGTGGAAATGATCATCTGAAAAAGGAAGCTCAGATACTGACTGAAAACTCAGGGGCAGATGTCTTACCTTATTCCCCATCTCCTCACATACGGCGATTTGGACTTTCCAGTTTTATGAACTTCTTTCTGGAGAAGCTCACTTTTTAGGAATACATTCTAACTAAATTCCTCTACTTAACCATTACTTACAAATATATTTTTGTCATGTATGTGGGAAATGCCTGCAGAACACAAACATTTATAACAAGATGATAGCAAACAAAATGGTTCCAAGATGTTTACTTGGTATCCAATGGAGACCCTGTCAACTCAGCTGTAAGATGATTCTATAGCAACCGTAATTACTAATAAACGGCGGGTGGGGGTGGATCACAGAATGATCAAAAAAAGGTTAGCAAGGGGCGCCTGGGTGGCGCAGTCGGTTAAGCGTCCGACTTCAGCCAGGTCACGATCTCGCGGTCCGTGAGTTCGAGCCCCGCGTCAGGCTCTGGGCTGACGGCTCGGAGCCTGGAGCCTGTTTCCGATTCTGTGTCTCCCTCTCTCTCTCTGCCCCTCCCCCGTTCATGCTCTGTCTCTCTCTGTCCCAAAAATAAATAAAAAACGTTGAAAAAAAAAATTAAAAAAAAAAAAAGGTTAGCAAAATAAACTACAACGTGAGGAAGGATCTCAAGCTCAGCATTTCATTAAGGACGTATTTTAAGGACTAGATTAAAAAGTTCAGAGAGGACTTGAAAATTCCCTAACTGCTAAAGTAGCCGCAATACAGTTACCTTCGGGACAATGAACTTTGCTGTAGTCAACATTCATCCCTTTCAATTCAGAACAAATGTCTTCTGCACCCTGAAGTCTGCCACTTCTTTCCAAATGTTAGGAGCTAAAACAGGCTTTCTCATAATACTCATACTAAGGTATGTGCTTTCTACCATTACCAGGAATATAACCTGTGAGCTAGCTGTTGCCCTCCTGTAACACCAAGAAAGAGGCCAAAAGAGTTACGGGGAGGCATTACTTAAGGACCAACCCCCACCCATCACCTCCGAGCTCGTTTCCTGAAGCAAAAGTAACTGGAGAACCACAATCAAACTCACACTGTCTGGTTACCATCATCACAAGATGTCCCAGAAAAGTATCACAGACATTCTCTTGCTTTCTCCAAAGCGGCCAGGGGCCAATCAGTATCATGAGGCTACACCGAGAAATGGTATTATATAATGCAGATGCCAATGCACTAACAGGATATATTTCCCAAGGAGACACCAACTGAGCAGAATGCTGCCTTCACCACCACTAGCCGATGTTAAATAAAGCTACAGTTTGTTCATTTCTATTTCCTCCCCAGTGCTAGCAGCACATAGAAGGAATGGCTGCTAGGTCAATAAGAGGCAGCAGCAGATTTCAAAGAGCACAGGTTAGAGACAGTAAATCCCACCTGGCAGTGGTACAGTATTGTCTGAGTTACAAAACATGCTAACTATCTGAGAGGCTTCCTAAAGCCTGTCTTTTCATGGTAAAAGAATATATACATTATGTGACAACAATAGAGACATGATATGTAGATATACACTTTAATGCAAGGATAGTACTAATATCTGTTGATCTCAAGACTAGACAAGCAGTGGCTTTATGGAAACGAAAGCAAAAGAAAATTTTGCAAAAGGACAAGGCATACCTAGCTTTATGGATGTGTATGAAAATAAATCTGCTAAAGAAGGTCACTCTCCAACAGCACCATTTTAGTTTCATGGGTGGCTCAGTCGGTTAAACTTCTGACTTTGGCTCAGGTCATAATCTCACAATTCACAGGTTCAAGCCCATATTGGGCTCTCTGCTGTCAGCTCAGAGCCCACTTCAGATCCTCTGTCCTTCTCTCTCTGCCCTGCGCTCTCTCTCTTTCTCTCTCTCTGTCCCGCCCCCATGCACGTGCTCTCTCTCTCTCTCAAAATAATAAACACTAAAAAAAAAAAAAAAAAAAAGAACAATTCATATCATAACCTGCCTAAAAAGTCCCCCTAAATGATAAAACAGTAGAAGAATCCCAAAAATGCCCAAAATCAAAGGACACAGTATTATTAAAGGCCTTAGAGGCCTTAGAGGTCAGACCTCCTCTCAACTTATAATTCAGTCAAAGAAACTGAATTTTACTTTTGGATAACAGGACAAATTGTGTGAAGAATAATTATTTTAAAACACTTTAAATCTCTTAACCTTTGCTTCTGAAATGCATAGCAATGAAATACTTCATATTACATATGAAATACTGTATGTGAGAGACCTCCTCCTTCCCCTTCCCTACCTTACTGGACATCTTCAGTGTGTCAATCTCTTCTCTCTGTTTAGATAATGTCTCGTTCATGCTGCACAGGTGGTCACTCATCATACTTAACTGATCCTCATAACTCCTCTTGGTAGTTGTCAGCTCATCCTAAATGGCAAAGGAACAGAGGGAAAAAGGACAAATCAAAACCCCCCTAGTCACCCACCTCAAAGCTTTTTTAATTTATGAAAGAAATTTGAGAAAAGCAACCTATCAAGATGACCTATCTGATCAATTAACATAAAGGACAAGCCACAGGCCTTAACAAAATTAAAACAAATGGGCGGAAAAGTTTTTCTTCTTTTCAGCCTTCAAAATAGGTTTTGAATTTCTTTGCAAAAAGACTTTCCTTCTACCTCAGGTATAAAATTGTGACAAAGAACAAGAGGGCTACATTGTCTTTCCAACTCTCCTCAGGTTTTCCCCAAGCCTCAAGGCCCTCAGCCCTCAGGGCAGGACCCTCCTTGGAGGAAGCACCTTTGTCTTCCCATCTCTCTGCTTGCTCCAGCCCCTTAAAATCTAATCCTGTGCTCCTAGCTAATCTAATTAACTAATCTGAAATTAGGAGGGGGCGGGTGTTGCTGTGCTAATGTGTTTTTTCTCTACCTATATCACGTTTATATTTAACAGAGGCTTTCTGGAAACAAGGCTTTTAAAACAGACGAGTGAGGAAGGAGGAATATTCTGCAGCCCCACCTTTCAGTTCAGGTCAGTTTTATGAAATGGTAAAGAGAAGAATCAGAGTCATGTGAACAGAGCAAGTGTACAGCCCGTCACGATGGAGATTAGCACAGGGAATGGGGAGGGAGGACTGGGGGTACATAAGTATCATTTAAGGAAATGCTGACTATAAAGCTATTCAAAAGAAAATCAAGTCAGAGAAAGAAGCAATACACAACTTTCTGCCTGACATAAGTTACTTTAAAATGAATTAGAACTAAAGCGGTTAGAAAAATGCATGTCTAGAGGTCAAATGCCACTACTTTTGAAAGGAAACGCTGACTTTGCTGCCCAAGAACTTTCAGTGAAAACCGTATTAACATTGTGTAGGTAACACTTCTGAACTCACCTGAAGTCTGCTGATGTTCTGACCAGCTACTTTCATCTCTTCCGTCAGTGCCTCTTTAGACTTTTCGGCCAAGGCCAGTCTCTTAGAGAGTGCTCGGCACTGTTAAATTAGAAAACATCCCATTATCTCAGGGGGCATTTCCCCCAAACCAAATTCACTTTAGGCCTGTACCACACACTGAAGGACACAGAAAGATGTGGTCCCTCTCACCACTTTAATAAGCAAAAACATCTACTAACCCAAGCTCACCAAGGTTTTCCTAGCTCTAGCCTGACAACCAGTGGTTACAAAAACTTAAGAAGTTGGGGTTTTTTTGTTGTTTAAGAATTTATTTATTTTTAAATGTTTATTTATTTATTTAGGGGAAGAGAGAGAGGGTGCATGCATGCATATGAGCAGGGGAGGGGCACACAGAGAAGGAGAGAGAAAATCCCAAGCAGGCTCCATGCTGTCAGCACAGAGCCAGACAGGAGGGGAGTAGGGGTGCTTGATCTCATCACCCATGAGATCATGACCTGAGCTGAAATCAAGAGTCAGACACTTAACCAACTGAGTCACCCAGGTACCCCTAAAAATTTATTTTTAAGTAATCTCTATACCCAATATGGGGCTTGAACTCACAACCCCAAGATCAAGAGTCCCATGCTCTAGTAACTGAGCCAGCCAGGCGCCCCTTAAGAAGTTTTTTACATTTACCCAGGATTCATTTATACTCAAACTGGATGAGAACAAAAGTGGTTATTTCGAAAGTTATCAATGATTAGTCAGTCAGAGAAAGATAAAAATCATATGACTTCACTCATATGAGGACTTTAAGAGACAAAAGAGATCAACATAAGGGAAGGGAAACAAAAATAATATAAAAACAGGGAGGGGGACAAAACAGAAGAGACTCATAAATATGGAGAACAAACTGAGGGTTACTGAAGGGGTTGTGGGAGGGGGGATGGGCTAAATGGGTAAGGGGCACTAAGGAATCTACTCCTGAAATCATTGTTGCATTATATGCTAACTAATTTGGGTGTAAATTTTAAAAAATTAAAAATAAAATTAAAAGTAAATAAATAAATAAATATGTTTAAAAAAAAGTTATCAATGGCATCTGACTTTGCAATATGAATCCTAAGGCAATTTTCTCGTGTTTTAAGTCCTCTGTTATAGAGACCACATTACAGGAACAATAAAAGCTTTACAGTCCCAGGCTACAGATTAGGCTCAATCTACAGGGAATATGAAGTCAGTGTAGGAATCTTAAGATCCCAGCTGCTTTCTCTGGGGTTCTACCAAAGCTGGGCTATCCAGAGACAGAGCTCATCAAGAAGAAAAAAGAAAAATTCTGTTTCTCACTATTGTTTAAAGACAGTGTGCCATCAAAGGATCACTAAACTTTCTGATAAAGCTGCGAGACTGACAAGGAGGATCTGTTGAGACACATCTGAATCTGTGTCAACATCACTCAGACTAACCATTCCAGTAAAGTCATACGGCGGGCTCACCACTTCCTGTTTACAGACGAGGAAAAACTAGGACAATGTAAAAATTGTTGTTATCACATTGTGCTGAAAACATTTCCCAAGATAAGCAAATCTCTTGGAAATGAAACAGCCAACACTCCCCAGCTACTCATTTCATTCCTCACAAGAGAATTCCACCAAATCAACCACCATTTATTAACCAAACATCTACTATGTGCTCGGCACCAAACCTGAAAAAGAGGGAGAGATTTGCAAGGCATGGGTCCTCAGAAAGACGACAATCCAGTCTGGGACACTAACTCCAAAGGCAGTTAGGGATCCAAACAAGGACACGGTTGCATGGCCTCAGAAGCTCGGCACCACAGCAGCACCAGCGTAGGTCAGCCAGTTCGCTGTGCTCCCCATTTTCTACAGCCCAACAAGCAGTCACTCTTATTAACTGATCAAAGAGGTGTGGAATGGTGGTTTGTGAACAGCATGGACCTAGGCACATCATTTCTTTCAGCAAGAAAAAAAGAAGCAAAGTCCCTCTCCACATCTAGCAACTGGCTTCCTATCAACCCCTCAGTCTCCGTAGTACAGTAGAAAATCACAAAGTCAGGTCCCAGTACTGGGTGTTGTCTTTTCTTTCCCAATTTCTTTAACAATTTATTTATTTTTTTAAGTAGGCTTCACACCCAGAGTGGAGCCCAATGTGGGGCTTGAAGACCCTGAGATCCAGACCTGAGCTGAGAGCAATGGTCGGACGCTTACCTGACTGAACCACCCGGGCGCCCCTCAATTTCTTCAACAACTTAAAGCATTATAATTCTCTGTCTGACATCTAAAACTGACCTTTAATGTAAAGTTTTAAGTGAGAGACCTTACAGGTATTCTTATAGATTGAGCGACATCCATTCTATCGCTGCACTTTCTTGCTTCATTCTCTCCCTTCTAATTAATGAACTGGTGTAGGATGTTATCGAGTATCTTGCATAGGGTTTTTCTAATTCTCCTAAGAAAATGAGTTATTTGGTTAGGGAAGAAGAAAATGAAACAAAAAGATTATATATCAAAGGTTTAAAAAGGTCACATTTTATCATTTATAGGATTTTATCACATTCATTTTATCATTTATAGGAACTCGTTTCTACAACTTGTCACTTAGGAAAAAAAGAACCAGTCATATTTTTTTAAATTTCTTTGCATAAAATTCCTTGACTTGTGAACGTCTACCTGCCTATAATTCTCTAAAACAAGTAATCTCTAGCAATAATGCCCCAAACATATGTTATGTGACCATAGGAAAGGTGACTGATAAGTCTCTCAACTGTCTTTCGGTAATTTGGAAATGACAAATCAGTCCCTATTTACTGAAATGAGGATGTGGGGTTGGATGCAGCCTGACCAATATGAACTCCAACCAACTTCACACGGATGCATAGACACGAACTTCTCTCTTCGAATGAATAGCAGGAGACCAGGACAGTGACCTAATTGCTGACAGGGTGAGGAAAAAGCCCCCAAATCTAATTAAGTCTCCACTCACCTCGGCGTAAAAATGCACTGACTTGCTGTCGGCCAGCTGCAGTTGAGATGTCAGCTCCACTATCCTTGCCATGTAGTGATTTTTAATTAAGTCTTCACGCGACTCCACATCTGGAACCTGAACAGAGCACACATAACTAACTAAATAAATGCCAGTGAGATGAAGCAGTTCCAGAAAAGATTACCATCACTCCAAAAGAAAAAAGAAAAGGACAACATTTTGTACACTTTCATTTTAAATCGGATAGGGAATCATAGTTTTCCTACCCCTCAAAGAAACTTCAGACAAGCCAGGTAAATGTGTATTCTAAATACCTCTTATTCTGCATTCCTGCCTATCTCACAATAAGGTCATGGCTTCAAAAGAACAGAGCATAAGTGAAGTACTGGGAGGCCCACTACCTCTGGAGTCATGTCCCTCCATCCAGCCTTGAGAAGCCACAGACCTGTCTGACACCTACATCCTCTCCAACCGGAAGAAGGCAGGGGAAAGGGAGCATTGTTGGAACCCCTAAAATCTGAACATTCTTTTTTCCCCTCAAACTATCTTAAGACAGCTCTAATGTTCTTTTTTTTTTTTTTTTTTTTTAATTTTTTTTTTTTCAACGTTTTTTATTTATTTTTGGGACAGAGAGAGACAGAGCATGAACGGGGGAGGGGCACAGAGAGAGGGAGACACAGAATTGGAAACAGGCTCCAGGCTCCGAGCCATCAGCCCAGAGCCTGACGCGGGGCTCGAACTCACGGACCGCGAGATCGTGACCTGGCTGAAGTCGGACGCTTAACCGACTGCGCCACCCAGGCGCCCCAAGACAGCTCTAATGTTCTTAAACACACTAACCAAAGAAACCATTTCTATTCTGAACAGTTTATGGGCCTTGTCCCACACCAGTATTTCCTCTAGTTACTCTAGCAATGGTATGTTATTGAGTTTTAAGTTTAAAAACACAGAGAAAAGTTCAAGATTACCTAAAGTAAAAGGCCAATAGGGAAATCGAATTTACCAACCTACTTGAACTATATTTACCAGCTTGCCATACTGAGTAGAAAGCCAAATAACTTCGGTGTTCCTTGAATGGTTATTTATAAAGTTACACTTTACAATATTTCAAAACTCAAAAGCCAAATCTGGGTTCACTCCCTTGAGGGCTGGAAAGAACTGGCAAGCACACTACACTGTTGGTCAAGACCCTGAAAAGCCCTCTCCCCAGCCTGCCCAGTAGGAGGGCTAACACGTCCAGCCTCCTTCAGGATGCCAGCGAACTGATGGCCAAGCTCGCACCACACCTTGTCAAACTGCCAAGCCAAGTCGTTCAACGAGACAATTACAAAAACAGGCTGCAATTTGTTGGTGACAGTTAAAATAGAACCAGAAAGAAAAGCAACATGGATCCGTGGATGGAGGAGAAAAACACTGGCTCCACAATTTCTAGAATGGTCAGAAAACAATTAGAGAAAGCTGACTTTTGCTGGACTTTGTGAACAAACATACAGTCAAATATTTACCAACAAACATGACGCTAAGCACACATTACCTCATTGTCAGATGTCCTGGTTAAAATCCCAATCTAGAATATAAGGGGAAAAAATCTTTAGAACAGACGGTTTTCACTTCAAATACAATAGTTGAAACAGTTGTAATATTTTCGCTTCTCAGTTCACACTGTTTTTAAGTGCACTGGGAGTGCAGTCCTAGATCATCACCCTGTATGGTCTTTTACTACAAGGAAGCTGTACCTACAGAGAGCTAACTGTGTTCACTATTTCCATCATGAGGCAGTAATGGATAATGATCATCACTATTTCCTCTATCAAAATGCTGTAGTCATTTTCACTGAAACCCAACAAATTGCCTGGGAAGAGAGAGAGGGAGAAGAGCTTTGACTCATCATTTCTGGGCCTATTTCCAAAACAGTAGCCAAGGAGGGGTAAAGACAGTTTTATGGTGACCATAATAACTAAACATTCCAAACAGAAAATACAAATAACAAACATTCTGCTGAAAGTTCAAAAGGAGAAAGAAGAAATACACTTTTGATACAATGTTATGACATTAATAAATACTAATTTCAGGTTTAAATTAATGAAAAAGAAAATGTAATTTCAGACACATTAAAGTACTGCCAGGTTGCTTTTGTGGATTAAGATTTCAAAAGCAGATAGTCATGAATACTGATTTCAGGTTATTGTTCAAAGTGGAAATGCATGTGCTTGGGCACAATAACTTAAGGAAACTTGGAAACTCAGTTTCAGTGGATTCTGATACCCACAGATCACACCAATAAACAGTTTTTACAGATTCTAAATAATTTCCTCCAGAGTATTACTCTGAACAGTGAACAGCGTATCAACAGAGTGTATGCAAGTGAATGTCATGCCCACCTAGCTGTAAAAGAATCTTTTATACTACTTTTTTTTTTTTTTAATAGAACCATAATTTTCTACTCACTGAAGCAGGAGTAGCAATTAGTCTTTCTCTTTTAGTTAAAAGCTGTTTATGGTAACATGCCAATCATTTAATTTTATATATTCAAATATGACTACATTTGGCAAGAGAAACTACGAGCATGCATCTATACTCTGCCTCCCCACCCTTATCCAGTGACTCCCTGGTTACGGTTTGAGAATGTACACAGACCCACAGAGGAATGGTAGTAGATAAATGGAAGGAAAAAAATCAACATACATAATTTCAACATGTTCTCATATGATGCTAATGAGTGTAAACTGATATGGCCCTTTTAAAAAATAATTTGGCAATAAAGGTCAAGAAACTTGAAAACATTCATGTCTTTTGACCTAATAGTTCTAACCCTGAGACTGTATCCTGAAGACATCATCTGAGATGCAGAAAGAACCTTATGCACAAAAGGAGATGCTATTTAAAATAGCACAAATTATAACCAGTGTCCAATCATAGGTTAACTAAGGTATATTCTATATAGAATACTATGCAATCAACAACTAAGTTTATACAGGGTTCTAATAATAGGGTAAATATTTATGTGTTCACATTACCTTAAAAGATTTGAAATGTTATATAGCACAGTATCAACCAGGCACGAAATTTTGCAGGAAAAATGTTAACAGTAGTTGCTTGAGTATTCAAGAGAATGTCAACTTTTTTCTTCTTTAATTTTCTGTAGTTTTAAATTATCTACAATGTACATGTATTCTCCTTATACATAAAATATATATACTTAAAATTCTATGAATGCTCTTTAATTCCAGCAAGAAGCAGAAATTTGTATTATTCTGTGCCTTTTCTTTCCTGAGGTTACTGACATCTTTGATTACAATGAACTGATAGGTGGCTGAATGCTCAAATTACCCTATTAGGTATTTTAATGACAAATAATATGCATTCAACTACCAAACTGCCACAGAGTTAGAAATAGTTTCTTTCTGATGTAACTTTTTCAGCCCCAAGGTGCTTAAACCAAAGTAATCTTCTGAGGACTTGTAAGATGAGCTTCCTTAGTCAATCAATTAACTTTAAAATGGGCACAGACTTGCTCCTTACACCCAAAAGGAACATGACAGAAAGGACACGCAGAGCTGCATGCTTAGTCAGTGAAGTTCACTAGGGGTAGGTGGGGAAAGACAAGGGGATAAAAAGAAAGGCTGAAAAGGAGAAATGTCAAGGAAGGCAAAACACCATCACTCTCATATGGTCTGGTCAGCCTGGTCTCCAGGCTGGTTTTGGCAAGAATCGCCATGCACAGGAGGAAGGAGAGTTACGTGCTGAGACCCTGTCCCTGGCCTGAAATATTCTCCTCGTGCCTTGGACTCCTATTCACTTCTGAACCCCATCCATATTATCTCTTCTGCGGCATCCTCCCCGCGCCCTCCAGCAGCTTTCTCTGTGACCCCACAGTGCTCCACAAATGTCTATCCATGATTGTATTCCATTAGAGTGAAAGCCACAAAAACTGACTGTGAAAAATGAAAGGAGGCCAGTCACGTCTTGGTTCTCTAATCCTGACCATCAGAGACAACACCCACAACTAGGGTGCATGGAAAATGTGGCACCTCAAGTGTACCTAAAATCATGGACAGAATTGTGAATTCAAGAAAGTCAAGGAGAAGGAAAGAGGAGTTGAAAGGCAAAAGTATGTGAGTATTGAGATGATGGGGGTAATGGATACACAGATATCAAAAGGAATAGCTTGAACAAAGAGAGGGAAGCAAAAATGCCAAGAACATTATCAGGGAAGAGCTCAATTTGGCTTTGTACGAGGAAATGTAGAAGACAGGGCTAGACAGGTAATCTGGAAAAGGTATCCACACACCTTGAATGGTAAACAAATGAGTGGATTATATTCTATAGATAACAGAGCTACCAGAAGTCTAAAGCGAGAGAGTGCATAATCAGTAATATACTCTAGGAAAATTATTCTGATAACACCTTATAAGGTGGGTGGGAGGAAAGAGACCCTTGCGAGATGTGGACAGAAATCTGCGAACCAAAGAAATCAAGGCCATGTACAGAGATGCTAACTGGACAGACTACTTAAAATAACACTGACTTCTAATCTCAAGCACAAATAAAGTTGTCATCACTCATGCCCCAAGAGTGCTCAGTACTAAACGTTTCCCACATCCCTGGGAAGTCCTTCTCACTTACATATGGAAGAATCAAATAAAAAGACAGTCCTCAATTTTCAGCAACCGACATTAATGACTCAAATACACCAGTGTTGCCAACTCCCAGCACTTCAGAAAGGCAAGCAGTAAACAGATGAATTGATGTCAGCTGATCTGTTTTCTGACACCAATCAGATCACAAGGCCATGGTCCCAGATACCTTGGGTTCCATCCTAGTTCCATCACTTACCAAGTGTATGACTTCAGCTGAGTTATTTCACCTCTCTGCCCCCCAGTCTCATTTACAAAACAGAGACATGACAGTATGTACAATCTCATAGGATCTGTATGAGGACTGACTGAGGTAACATACTAAAAGTCCTCAGCACTGTGGCCGGCCCATGATCACTACAATCACTACTGTTGTATCAGCACTCTTCCTGGTCTAGTCTGGTCCAACAGTTACTCCCTCCACCACCAACTCTACTGCTTAGTGCAAGTGTGAGACGAGCAAAGGAACAGGTATAGGAGAGAAAGAGACAGGAGAGAAACAAGAAATCAGACCAAGAGGGAGAACCGTGTGACCGGATCAATGAGACAGACTCTGAAGGGAAATCCAAAGATGAGTCGGGGGGGAGGTGCTTTCCCAGGTGGTCCCTGAACAGATGTCAACATTCAGCTATGTGTGTTGAATGTACCCTCTAGGCAGTCAGCTTCTCCTAGTCAGAGGCAATGTGCAGAACTCATGTCTGGGATTCAGACCTGTGATCAGAGGGTCACTCTACAGGATCATCCTGTGAGCATGGTGTCCACGCAAGTCACAACTCTGAGAAGTGTGGTTTTATGTGTTTTTGCTTTTCTAAAAATTTTAATCCTTTTTTGCTCCCCATATTTTACTATGAAAATTTTCAAACACACAGGAAGTTGGGGATAAAAAGTTTAAGAAATGTCTGTATATCCACCATCTACATTTAATAATTAACATTTTGCTACATTTGTTTTATTTACCTGTGTGTGTGTGTGTGTGTGTATACAGATATATACATGTATATATATGTATACATATATACATATATGTATTTTTTTTCTGAACAATCTGAAAGTAAATTGCATATACTAGGATACCTTACCTAAGTACTTTGGTGTTTATCTCCAAAAATTAAGATATTCTCCTAAATAATCATAATACCAGTATCACATCTAGGAAAAATAATAATAAACTGAGTTTCTGACACTGTTAAAATGAAATGGAGCCTATATACATCTTGAAAATAAAAGCTGGTTTGTATGCTTTACTATCAGGGATACCCTGAATTAGATGTGAGGTAAATCTAAGAAGGACCATGCCTTGCTCATCCATTGCATCAGTGAGCTACAGGAAGGGTAAAATCAAGTGCTTAGGACAGGTCTCACGAAAGCACCATGGCTCACCTCAAGATCTTCAAGAAAGGCTTGTAAAAATGTACCTAATAAGCCATATTTCTAATTATAAGGGTTTTTTCCCCCTCTGATTTCTCCTTTCCTAGATTTTCTAACTTTTTCTTACAGTGGGCAGAATATTATAATTAGAAAATTTTTCTTTTCTTTTCTTGACATAACTTTGAAGTTACCTGAAGTAATTAATAGCTCCAATATAGACAGATGTTTCTTCACCTTCTGAATCACTGCAGTTAAATATAAGGCAAGAAATATAAGGTTGTAAGATAACTTGGCAGTATACTGCCTTATGGAATATAACTAACCTGATGAGTTTCTGTATTACATATATGTTGTAAAGCTTTATACTGTCTAAGAACCATAAACTGGTTTAAAATGGTATTTGTGGGGTGCCTGGGTGGCTCAGTCAGTTAAGCGTCTTGACTTCGCTCAGGTAACGATTTCACGGTTTGTGAGTTTGAGCCCCGCATAGGGCTCTGCACTGACAGCTCAGAGCCTGAAGCCTGTTTCTCATTCTGTGTTTCCCTCTCTCTCTCTCTCTCTCTCTCTAGTAAATAAATAAACATTTAAAAAAATTTTTTAATGGTATTTGGGGTCATTTCTATGGAAAGTTAGACATTCAAGCCCTTGGTCAGAAACATAACCTATAGAAAAACAGAATCACCTTAAATCTGACTTACTTGATCTTTTCCAGGAATACAGCCTTTACCATGGGGAAGTGTCATGGAAAATCAAAGGAAATTTAATGAAATAGCTTTTTCAAGGAGCCATCCTGACTACCCCTTGCTTTTTCTAGAACACATGGATAATACCTGTTTTACACTGACATGTAATTTAGATGGTTAACAGCAAACACTAGGTTAAGGCCTTACCAATTATCGTCAAAGAGGAAGAAGGAGGGGGAGGGGAGGGGGAGGGGGGAGGAGGAGTGGAAGAGGAGGAGGAGGAGGAGACACTTACCAGACTGGTGCTGTGAATAGGCTCCAGCACAGCCTTGGTTGAGGCTTCTTCCTGGCCCCCTGCATTCACCCCAGTGGGATTTTCCTGGGCTGGCCCAACCCCCTGCCCGATGCTTGTACTCTTCAGCTTATCTGCAATTCGCTGGTTTTCTTTCTCCAGCTTGATTTTGGCCAACTGTGCTTCCAACATCCAATGTTCTTTTTCCTGCTCCAGTTTAGAAATCTTTTCCAGACTCTGCTGAACCTTGAAAAGCAATAGAGTTCTGCACCTTAGAGGATGATGCAGACAAAACTTAGTGGCTAAAGACAGGCTTCACAGCACATCAACCCAAACTGCCTCCCAGAAATAAAATTTAAAAAGCCGGAATGTTACACAGAGAAAAGGAAATATTGTTAAACAAGATTCACAAAGCACAACCAGAAACTGAAAAATTGGATGACAGTAAAATTAAAAATCTTGGGGCGCCTGGGTGGCTCAGTCGGTTAAGCGGCCGACTTCGGCTCAGGTCATGATCTCGCGGTCCGTGAGTTCGAGCCCCGCATTGGGCTCTGTGCTGACAGCTCAGAGCCTAGAGCCTGTTTCGGATTCTGTGTCTCCCTCTCTCTGACCCTCCCCCGTTCATGCTCTGTCTCTCTCTGTCTCAAAAATAAATAAACATTAAAAAAAATTTTTTTAAAAATTAAAAATCTTTACTCATCAAAAGATATCATCAGGACACCTGGGTGGCAGAGTTGGTTGGGTGGCCGACTACAGATCAGGTCATGATCTTGTGGTCTGTGAGTTCGAGCCCCGCGTCGGGCTCTGTCCTGAGCGCTCAGAGCTTGGAGTCTGCTTCTAGTTCTGTCCCTCTCTCTCTCTGCCCCTCCCCTGCTTGCTCTCAGTCTCTCTCTCTCTCTCTCTCCCTCAAAAATAATAAACAATAAAAAAATTAAAAAAAAAAAAAGAAAGATATCATTAAGAGAGTGAAAAGGAAAGTCACAAAATGGAAGACATCCGCAAAGCATGTATCCAACAGAAGACTAACATGTAGAATATATAAAGAACTTCTACAAATTAGTAAGAAAAAGACAACCCAATAGAAAAATAGGGGAGGGGGGAAAGACTTGAATAGGCACTGAACAAGACTAAAAACATAAAAAAGAAGGTATTCAATGTCACTATGATCAAAGCAAAGCAATTTGAAACCACCCAAATGACTAAAATTAAAGGACAGAAAATACAGGGGCACCTGGGTGGCTCAATTGGTTAAGTGTCCGACTTCGGCTCAGGTCATGATCTCACAGCTCGTGGGTTCGAGCCCCGTGTTGGGCTCTGGGCTGACAGCTCAGAGCCTGGAGCCTGCTTTGGATTCTGTGTCTCCCTCTCTCTCTGCCCCTCCCCTGCTCATACTCTGTCTCTCTCTCTTTCAAAAATAAATAAAACATTTAAACAATTTTAAAAAAAAGAAGAAAACACAAAGGTGGGCATGTTTGTGGAGCAACTGGAACTACCAGATAGTGCTAGCAGGACTGGAATTTGGGACAAACACTTCGAAAAACTGTTTGGCTGGATCTTTAAAGCTGAAGACATCATATCCTATATGACCCAACAATTCTATTTCTATGTATGTAACACGATGCACATTTACCAGAAGACATATGTAACGATGTTCACAATAGCACTATGATAGCCAAACACCTGAAACTACCCAAATATTCATAGGCAATAAGAAAGAATAATGCATATTCACCCAGCAGAATACTAAACAATAATGAAAATGGACAGATTACAATTACACATAACACGGATGAATATTACAAATATAATGTTGAATGAGAGAAGGCAGACCTGAAAGAATATATATTATATAATCTCAATGAATGAAAAGTTTCGTTTACTGAACTTTTCACTAATCTATTGTGTTAGAACACAAGATGATGGTTTTCTTTGGGGGCAAGGAGGAAGGCGGGAAAGGGGCATGAGGAAGGCTGCTGAACTCCTAGTATTTTTTTTCTTAAAGGAATACTTTACATACAGAAGTGTTCTTTTTAAAAATTTTTACCGAGATGCTAGTTACATCAGTATGTTTGCTTGTGAAAATTCAGTGGGATACACAGTTGGCCCTTGCACAACATGGGTTTGAACTACATGGATCCACTTATATGTGGATTTTTTTCAATAAATACGTACAATATTGTAGAAGTATTTTCTCTTCCTTATGATTTGAATAACATCTTTTCTCTAGCTTACTTTATTGTAAGAATACACTATATGATACATAAAATACACAAAATATGTGTACATCGGAAATTTATGTTATCAGTAAGGCTTCCAGTCAACAATAGGTTATTAGCAATTAAGTTTTGGGGGAGTCAAAAGTTTACACGAATTTTCAACTGTGCGAGGGGATCAATGCCCCAGCCCCCTTGTTGTTCAAGGATTAACTATACATTAATAATTTGTATATTTTTTTTAAATTATGTTATACTCCATTCAACAAGAAGTCTAAATATATTAATTCTCAGGGCAAATGAAAGCTTGAGAATTACATGAAAATAAAAACAATCTTACAGTGAATTCCAAATGCTTTACCGGCTATCATGGTTGAGCAATTACCATGCAGCAGACACTGTTCATGGTACTTTCCTGCCAGGATCCCATTGAAGCCTCACAGTCCTTCAATTCTCATTTCCCAAAGAGGAGAACTAAAGCTCCCAGCAGCTGAACCACCTGCTAAGCTAGCAAATGGCAGAGCCAGGATTTGGATCCCATGTGTCTGGCTCACAAGTCTGATTCTTTTCACTATATCACACTGCCTCCCATTGGCTCAGTTAATCCTTACAAGGCCCTGGAAGGCAGATCTTAGACTCACTCTTTGCAGAGAGACAGGAAGTCACACCCAGAGTGCTTATCAGACTAGCCTACAGCTGGTCAATGGGAGGGGGGCAGTGCTGCAATAGCTCTGAAACCAGACAGTTCTCCCACTTACTAGCTACCTTGGGTAAAAGCTGCTTAATTTCTTTAAGCCTTACTTTCCTTACATAAAGTAAAAAGAAAATTGAAATTGAAAATCAACTTTTAAAGTATTCCACATTTTATTTTTGTCCCAAGAATTTTGTTTTTTAGGAATTACTCTGGATTAAATGTTTACTTCCAACATCCTAGCACATTTAATGTCAAAAAGATAAGTGATATGTGCCAGCAGACAAAAGGAAGTGTCAGGTGAATAATCTATTTGCACTCTCTTTAAAGTAAGTATTTCCAAAACTTAAAGCAAGCCTGTTGTTGAAGTACGTCTCTGACAAAAGCTAAACCAGTGTCAGTGTGTACCAACTTCCCTCCCACCTCCACCTAGCCCCCAAATTCAATTGACCAACTAACAGAATATTGGAAATTTTTTGTTCTTGATCATTTAAGAAATAAATAACTCATGGAGTCTCAAGCTCCTCCCCCTTTTTTGCCTTATTAGTTCAGACTTTTAAATCTAGTGCCTAGAGAAAGAAAGAATCACCATGGCCAAAGTATGTTGATATTACCTGAGTGGGAATTATAACACCAACTGAATCAAGATGACTTATTTAGAGTATCAACAGGGGCGCCTGGGTGGCTCAGTGCTGACAGCTCAGAGCCTGAAGTCTGCTTCGGATTCTGTGTCTCCCTCTCTCTCCGCCCCTCCCCTGCTCCTGCTCTGTCTCTCTCTGTCTCAAAAATAAATAAAAACATTAAAAAAAATAAAATAAAAATAGAGTATCAACAAATGTTCTTCAATGAATTATGCTTATGGTGCGTTTTAGCACATGTTAAACAATTAATTTTACATGTTCACTTATAAAGTCTTTTATATTGTTCTGTGTTAAAAGCCTTCTCCAGGGGATTTAACATTTATGCTCCTTTAACAAGTAGCATGAGGCACCATACCTGTTGTGCAAGGCCTTCTCGACTTTCAGTAGAGCTGAGAAGGACCCGGCGGTTTGCCAGAGCTTCTTCGTAAGGCACAGACTCCAAGAGGGGCTATGGAAAAGGCAGCAGAAGAATTAAAGGAAAAGATCATATCATTCCCGAATCCTATGTACACAGAAAGAATGTTAAACGGGGTTCAACAATAAATTCAGACATATGCCAACATTCACTATTTCCTTTTAATGATGTCACAGGGACCTTTTTTAAAGAAAAATAACAAAGAGGGACTTGTCATTCCAGTTATAATCTACACTAACTAAAAGCATATGGACCTGTACCAAATACCATACGATTTCACTTCTATGTGAAATCTACAAAACAAAACAAATTAAAGAAAAAAAAAAAGAAAAAAAAAACAGAAACAGACTCAGATACAGAGATCAATCAGGTGGTTGCCAGATTGGGGGGGGGGGGGGGGTGAGAGCATGGGCAAAATAGAGAAAGGGGATTAAAAGATACAAACTTCCAGTTATAAAATAAATAAGATACAGGACAGGATGCACAGCATAGGAATATAAATAGTAAGTAACAACTTTGTATGGTGACAGATGGTAGCTACACTTATCTTGGTGATCACTCTGTAATGTATATAAGTGTTGAATCACTATGTTGTACACCTGTAACTAATATAATATTGTATGTCAATGACATCTCAATTTTTTTTTTTTAAAGCAGATTGTCAGAGAGGCAGAAATAAAGATCACTAAGGGGCATTGTCTTGACTGTGCTTTTAAGGGTGTAAACATGTCAAAACCTATCAAATTGTATGCTTGAAATATATGCAGTTTTTTTATGTCAATTAAACCCCCCAATAAAACTTTCCAAAACAAACACATGAATAGACAGATAAAGGAAGAGGACAGAATATCTAGAAACAGACAAAAGCATACACAAAAACATATTATGTGATAAATGCTGGGTTTGTTTGTTTTTTTTTTAAGTCAATAGAGAAAGGACAGACTGGATAAAAGCCACAAGGATAACTAGGTAATAATCTAGAAAAATAACTATTTAGATCCCTTTTTCATACCTCTATCAGAATGACTCCAAGATGGATTAAAGAATTCAATCTAAAAATTTAGACCATGAAAGTAATGGAAGAAAATGTAGGTGATCATTTCTGTAATCTTGAAAAGTACCCCTGGCCAAGAATCACCACCATAAAGAAAAAGATTGGTTTAAAGATATAAAAATTAAAACTTCTATTTTGAAAAAATACTACAGCAAACTGGAGAAAAAATAGTTCTAACACAGGCACAGGATTAAAGTTCTTACTATATAGGGAGCTCTTTCAACCCTAATTAGGAACATTTATCTAAAAATAGATCAACGATGAACAGAGAATTGACAGAATAAATACAAACAATAACTTTATGAAAAGACATACCACTTCAATAAGCAAAGGAATGCAAATTAAAATAATAAGAAGCTTCTTGTCAAATTAATATTAAATTTATGGGTTAAATTTATACTTCTGGTAAACTATAAATAGACAATCTTCCTGAAGTGTAGTCTGGAAAAATGTGTCAAAATTTGAAAGATTCACAGACTTTGAACCAGCAATTCCATTTTGGGAAATTAATCTTAAAGACATAATTAAAATAATTACACAAAGAGAGATTGGTAGCCTTATACAATGCTAGAAACATAAAACAGTACAGCTACTCTTAAGGACAATTTGCAACACATATTAAAATGCAAAATGTGCAAGCCACATGATTCAGAACATTCCGCTACTCAATATTCCACACATGTGCCCAAGGAGGCATTTACAAAGCTATCACTTACAGTATTATTGTAACAGTAAAAACTGGAATGAACCTAAATGCCCACCAATAAGGAATATCTAAATGAGCCACAAAACATACATATTGTAAGATTCTATGCTGTATTTAAAAGGAATATAGTAGCCACCATATGTAATGATACAGACAGGTCTCTAAAACATTTTATTTGTTTTTAATTTTTCTTTGTTTCTTCATTTTTTTAAAGTATAGTTGATGCAGGCGCCTGGGTGGCTCAGTCGGTTAAGCATCCGACTTCGGCTCAGGTCATGATCTCACAGTTTTGAGTTCGAGCCCTGCATCGGGCTCTGTGCTGACAGCTCTGAGCCTGGAGCCTGCTTCTGATTCTGGGTCTCCCTCTACCTCTGCACCTCCCCCCACTTGCTTGTGCACGCTCTCTCTCTCTCAAAAATAAATAAAACATTAAAAAATATTTTTTTAAATACATAGTTGAAGAACAATGTTAGTTTCAGATGTACAATATGGTGATTCGACAATTCTATACACCTAACAAAACATTTTTTTAATTAATTTTTTTAAATAATCTGTATACACAATGTGGGGCTCAGACTCATGACCCTGAGATCAAGAGTCTCCCACGCTTCAAACTGAGCCAGTCAGGCACATCTAAGACACTTTAAATGAAAAAAATCAAGGCACCTGGGTGGCTCAGTTGGTTAAGTGTCCAACTCTTGCTTTCAACTCAGGTCATGGATCTCACGGTTCAGTCTGTGAGAGTGAGCCCCACAATGGGCTCTGCTCTAACAGCACATAGCCTGCTTGGGATTCTCTCTCTCCCTCTCTCTCTCTCTGTCCCTCCCCCACTCATACTCTTTCTCAAAATAAATAAAACATTTAAAATAAATAAATAAAACTTAAAAAGTTAAAAAAAAAAAAGAAAAAATCAAGTTGCACAATGAAACAAGCATTTCAGTTGAAAAAAGAAAGAAAATTCTATACATTGTATATTGTCTATAAGTTTATACAGATGCATAAATGCTCCAAGATTCTGGAAGGTTATACACCAAACTGATAGCTATAGTGACCTCTGGAGAGAGAGTGGAATTAGGGACTATACATGTAATGTTCTAATGTAATATAAGAACATGTTTAGGCATTATTTGTACCTAAAAGTAAAAAAAAAATGAGGAAAAAGGTAAAAAATGCACAAAGTTAGAGTTGCATGTGCAAGAATATCTACTGTTTCTCCGCATATAACAGTGAAAAATAGGAAACAACCTACATATCCATGAGCAATGGATTAGTTAATTAAATTATCGCACACAGAATGAAATACTATAGATTTAATACTATAGAGGTATTAAAATAACAATTTATATTTATAGAAAGTATTATTTGATGTATTAAAAATCACAATTTTTATATCCACAAAAATAATATTCTAAAACAGTGTATGTCAATGGACTATCAGCCATCAAAAAGAATGAAATCTTGCCATTCCAACAATGCAGATTGAGCAAGAATGTATTCTGCTAAGCAAAATAAGCCAGTGAGAGAAAAACAAATACCATATGATTTCACTCATATGTGAAATTTAAGAAACAAAATAGATGAACATAGGAGAAGGGGGAAAAAAGAGAGAGAGAGAGGGAGGCAAACTATAAGAGACTCTTCAACTACAGAGAACTGAGAAGTGATGAGGGGAGGTAGGCAGGGGATGGGCTAATTGGGTGATGGGTATTAAGGAGGGCACTTGTGATGAGCACTGGGTGTTAAATTTAAGTGATGAATCACTAAATTCTACACCTGAAACCAATTTTACCATATATGCTAACTAGAATTTAAATAAAAAATTGAAATAAAAAAGTAAAATGAAATAGAAGGGTATGTATCCAGATACACTTTGCTTTTTATAGCACATACATGTATGTGTTTCCTTGTGTGCATGTGTACACACATGCACTAAAGTTTTTTGGGTACAGATATACTCCAACAAAATTAAGGGTAGCTACCTCTGGGGGGTGGGAATTGGTGCGTAATTTTCTTCTTCATGCACTGTTACACCTTCTGATTTCTGCTTGCAATGACCTTGTATTCTTATATTCAGGAAAAAATTATAAATGTATTTCAATTTTTTTCTATTTCTACAAGTTTGAGATTTCTGAAGTTTGATATTTATTGGCTGCCTGGCTGCCTCATTCTAGACACTTGGGGACATGAGTTCAACATGGCCTATGCATAGATCACACATTAATTGAGGTTTGGGTCTCTGTCACCTTCTCCTCCCCAAAGACCTCCCCCAATACTCACCAACCACCTGTGCCCCCAACTGTGTAAAATCTAAACAAAATGAAATGTGGAAAAACTCTTGCCCTTCTCTGGAATGATTCCTGATTTTTCCTCTGAGGTTAATTTAACAGGAGTTCACAAACCTTTCTCAGAGCCTTCATATAGGTGGCAGCTTTTTTCTTGTATTGCAGCATGCACTCAGCTGAAAGAGGACTAATGAAGCCACTCGCTGCCTTAGGCCCGTAGCTCAGAGAAGCAATGAAGTAGTCCACATTGTTGCTGAAGAAAGATGCAATCTAAATCAAGTGTGACAAGAAAATAGATTTTGTTTTCCAATCATGTATCTAAAATATAGACCTAATAGTTTTCGAAGCAAAGTTAAAGGTGCCGGCATGGAAATGAAATTTCAACACCTGCCAAAAGCCCACATTTATTTACTTGGGAAGAATTCCTAGGCCAATGATTTGTAATAGAAAGACAATACCAGTATAAAGATTGAGACCAGACTTCTGACATGTCTTAACCTCGACAATTTCTATTCTTTCTGAAAACCAAGACTGAATTTGGGTTTATTCTGGGGATGATGTTCATGGGCCATTTACCTCATTAATTTCTGCCACTAGTCTCAAAATATGCATGTTTGGATTTATATATTCCATTTGTATTTTAACTTTGAATGTTTCCAATTCCAACATGAGACAGGACACAGCATCTTGAATATGATAACTCTACTTAAATTTAATTCTGTAAATCTCAATTTATGATCTACAAATATAATAAAGACTAAATCTGTGTAAGCAGGCACAAAGACCCATGACTGAGCCATGACTTTGAATTTATAGTGTTGTATGAAATGGTGATATAAATAAAAATGTCTGAGAAGGTTATTAGCCAAAAAAATTAAAGTGCTGCATACATTAAAGAATATCCTATTTTGATAAATAAGAAGTGACTTATGGAACAAAGTATCCTACACCTTGGCAAAAATTGGCCAGAAAGTAAGCAAGCAATCACTAATGGTCTGAAAGTTTTTATTTTTCATTAGTATTTTACTATGTCAAATGAAATTCTACACTAGGTAGTATTCAAGAAAATAAAGGATTCTAAAAGTCTTGAGCTTTATATTCCTTGTAAATGACATGGATAATCATATACCCAGGATTTGCATTTTAGGTCATAGCAATACATGGTGAGGTTTACATTCTTTCCTCTTTCTAGTATTTGTACATTTTCTAAATGTTCTTCGATATGCATATGTTACATTTTCCTACTGGGCTTTTAAAAATTATATACCATAAAATTTAGTTTAATCAAATCACATTAGCTAGATATTAAGCTGCCACCAACTAACATTAGTTCAGATACTTACTTCAGTTAAAAACCATTTTTAGGGGTGCCTGGGTGGCTCAGTTGGTTAAGCGTCTGACTCTTGATTTTGGCTCAGGTCATGATCTCGTGGTTTTTTAGTTCATGCCCTGCGTCGGGCTCTACACTGACAGTGCGGGGCCTGCTTGGGATCCTCTATCGCTCTCTCTCCCTCCCCCTCTGTCTCTCTCTTTCCCTCTCTCTCTCTCAGAATAAATAAACTTTAAAAAAAAAACTTATAAAAATTGCACAATTTTTCACTATCAGATACCTTCCCTTGAGACATTTTAAGGTTTCAGGTAAAGCAAATCTAAAATTAGCTTATATAAAGGTATTTAATATTTCAGAATTTTCATAAAAGTTAGAAACTGCAGAAACGCCTCTAAAGTGCTAACATTCTCTTCTTCCAGAAGTTTTCTTAATTAAATCAAGGTCAGAATTATCTTCAGAAAGCTTCAGCATGCCTGTAGATGCAAGCAATCAAGAGGGTACAGCTGGGATGGTCTTCTGGCTGAGGAACCCTGGAGGCACAGATCTGTGCGCTGACAGAACCCAAAGATAACACCCTCTAATTATGGCCCCAAGCACTGCAAAGTGTCACAAAGACCAGTCTGAGTCGGGGAAAGATGAGAAAGAGGACACTGAATATGTAATATGATCGGTGATCACTTCTGGTTAACTTAATTACCTGAAAAAAATGTGTTCCTGTTATGGGCAACCTGTCAGAAAAATAATGGTATATAAACACAGGTAGAAATTAACATTTCCTTGAGAAATTAGGTTGCATCCACAGAAATAAATGGGCTAAGATAGTTCTGAATACAGTCCTTTTGGTTACACATATATGGGTAGTTCCCAGAGAAATATGAATCACTAAAGGTGCTGATGACAGCCACATGAACACATACTGACAATGTGACAGCTGCTGAAGCCAGAATATCCAAGACAGAATTTTTAGAGAAAATGCATTTTGGCCAGTTTATCATAATAATTAAGTGCTTAATGACCCAAATAATTATTATCTAATATTAATGGTTCAATGAAAAGACATATGTTCAAAGTCACCTTAAAAGTTCTTGTTAAGAAACAAAACCACAGAGGTAGCATTAGGACAAGTGTTATCAAAAAACAAAAAACCAGGAAGGAAAAAACCAAAACATTAATGAAGGTTTTATTGGTTCTTTTTTCTTTTTATGTAATTTCCCAATTTCTATACAGCAGACATTTGATATATACAAAGATGTATACTGATCATCAAATATCTCACTAAAAAATAAACTGTGAGTGATCTACTTACTCATCACGAATGCTAAACAGTCACTCTCCTATTGCTTTAAATATTGGGCAGTGAGAAGGAAAAGGGAGACAACTTTAATTTACAAAAAAGTCTGATATTCCAAACTTCTTTTACAGATTAATTTTCCTATGTCATTTAAGGAAGGAAAAAAAAAGGAGCTTACTTAAGAATTAAATTTAATGTCAATATAAACCAGAGAAAACTTACCTTTCCTGCTCCATTTGTTAATGCTACTACTGAGGACAGGATACAGTCATTAGTTGTAATGAGCTTCTGTGTTGCTGTTGGAAGTTCATGCTCTATTGTAGCTTTCTGATTGTAATGTTTAGAAATATCTATAAAAGCAATCAAATGAAAACTATTACCATCCATACACAAGTTGCATACAGATAACCAGCCCGTTCACTACTCTCATATCTGCTTTTAGAGATTTACACAGTAAATTTGACCAAAAAATGGTCCCAAATATATCGGGATTGTCCTGAGTATCAATTAGGTCACAAATCCATGTGGAAAGAATAGAGCCAAGTGAGGGTCTCTTAACACCATCCTGATGTCTCTATTATAGTCACCAGCTTAAGGGTCTGATTCTCCCTCTTTCGAGTGTTTGCTCTTATTCTAGTGTTGAGTAAATGACCCTGACCAGTATTTACCAGTTAAAAACGCTGTTTTAATAGTCTGGCAGGCACAAATGAGAATTCATCTTGTACTTATATAAGCTAACCATGAGGCTGGAAGAGAATGACCAACACGATCTCCTGCAATCCTTACTGGCCTTAGTCAGTCTGCCAGTACACACCCTAACAAACACTGACAAGGATCGTCACAGCCAAACTGGCACTGAATCCTCCAGTGTATGGCTTCACGTGCTACTGCTTCCAGTCCCAGAATATTACAACAAAGGCCTTTGGTTAGAAAAGCACAGGAGAGACTTAAATATAAAAAACATGAGGAGAAATTGCAGTAGGTGAAACCGGCCAAATGACTTAAGGTTGGGGTTTTCTGGGTCTCTGAGAAAGAATGATTTTGTCCTGGAAATAAGGGATAATGGGAGAATCTTAAGACAACACTGATTTATAAGGAAGGGTAATTATATTTTTAAATAATAAAGTGTTTACAATTCATTCTCCTCTGAATTTTTTAGAATACTTCAGGTACAACAGCACTAATTATCCCTACCAACAAAGCTAAAAATAATCACAAAATATGAAAATTAATTTTTATAATGGGTGTGTATGCAGAGAACTGCATTTATTCAGAATCAAGAAGTCTAGTTAATTCTAGATTATGGATAATTAAAAAGAAATAAGACTAGAAAGAAATGGTTTTTGAGATTTAACCTGATATGATCATGATATTTTAACACAAAATCACTGTTTTATGAATAGAATTATTTTTACTAAAATTTTTAAACTGGGGAATTGTTTTAGTTATATATTTAATATACATATACGCACATATATGTAAACTTTTAGTTTTAGAGTCACAGAAAAGTTACAGAGACTTTTCTGTATACCTTTTAGCCAGTTTTCCCTGTTGTTAACACCTTACATTACAGTTGCCACAGCAAAAGAATCAACTAATTAGTATATTACTATTATATTTACGTTTTCAAAAATAAATGATTATCCTCTATATATTCATAAGATACCCAAGTGAATAAAAATTCGACTGGGGGCACCTAGGTGGCTTAGTCAGTTGGGCATTAACTTCAGCTCAGGTCATGATCTCACAGTTCATAAGTTCGAGCCCTGCACTGGACTCTGTACTGAGAGCTTGGAACCTGGAGCCTGCTTCAGATTCTGTGTCTCCCTCTCTCTCTGCCCCTCCCCCCACTTGCTCACATGCACGTACTCTCTCTCTCTCTCTCTCTCTCTCTAAAATAAACATTAAAAAATTTTTTTTGATTTGAACACTGAACACTCTTATATACTAAACTTGCTAGCCCCTAACACAGACATTTTCTCTCTACACACCACAGAAAGGTTTGGTCGCAATTTTGCTAGAAGTACACAAAACTATGATACAACTTGGCTGGCAGTAATCTTAGGTGATCAGCAGGTGACTGAGATACTTAATGAAAGTCATATAATACTATGAATACTTACATGGCTTCTACTGGACCTGTGCCACTGCAGTTTGACAACAGTAATTCTCCTAATCAAATTGTGTACTCTTTATCAAGTCGAAATATTTCAATTATTTAGGGTGTTCCTTGACATTAAATTTTAAATCCAAAAAGAACAAAGAAATCATGCAACCTAAGCCCAGAGATTTATTTTTCTCTTATGTTTCCTATGAGTCTACCTGCTTTAGACCTGAGATTAAAAATCAACAATTCTCAGGGAGCCTAGGTAGCTCAATCAGTTAAGCATCCAACTCTTGATTTCAGCTAAGGTCATGATCTCACAATTCATGAGTTCAAGACCCACATCAGGCTCTGAGCTAATAGTGCAAAGCCTGCTTGAGATTCTCTCTACCCCCCCCCCCTCCCCTTTTGTGCTCACGCTCTCTCTCTCAAAAAAAAAAAATAAACTTTAAAAAAATAACAATTCTCCCTCAGAATTCACTTGTTAAAAGATTAATTCACTCCTATTTTAAATCCATGTAAGACAGACATTTTAATATATCTCTAGCTCTCTTTTTACAATGACACCTGCCTGCCTTCTAACTTAGATCAAGCAATTATTCAGGGCAAAGCAGGAAGGGAAGAGGCTTGAAATGAGAGTTCTCTGAAACATAAAGCTTTTTCTGTTAATGCCAGTTGATATTCACTCTGAGTTTCCATGAGAGATACCCACCAGTCTTACAAGTTAAGTAAAAAGACAGATTTAAACTGTAAACCTAGTAACAGGACCCCATAATCTTGCCAACCACCCTTCATGTTTCCCAATATTCTCTCTTTACGTTATGTTTTCAAGGACAGAAACAAGTGGAGGAACTAAGGGGGTTCGGCGGGGGGGGGGGGGGGGGGGGTGCCTCTGATCCTCCCATAAGTTCCATTAGCTCGGGTCCCAAATAACAAACAGTAACATTCTTAGATTTGGACCACTTGGTGTCTTAATCTTATGTAATGTTTGAATAAAAGCATCTGAATAGGGGTGTCTGGCTGGCTCAGTTGATGGAGCATGTGAATCTTGATCTCGGGGTTGTAGGTTGGAGCCCCATGCTGGGTCCAGAGATTACTTAAAAAAAAAATCTTAAAAAAAGAAAGCATCTGTATAAAACTCTGCATATTATAGATTAATTAAAATAGAAATATAAATAAAATCGAGATTTTTTTTTTTTTTAATGTAAAGGAAGCTTTAAGACCCCTCTTATTGGATAGCTACCCTCCACTGCTCTCACCCATTCTTTATAGGAATGCTGGAGAAACTGCTAGCAAGAACAAATAATAATATCAGCATAGCAAAATTTAGAAACTAAAACCAAAAACTGTAGCAACAGCTACCTATGGTTTCAATGGCCTAGCTCTGGGTTAATTAAAGTCCTGGAAGAGAGGACCATAGCTAGGTTTTAACTTCCCAAACCAAAAGCTGCACAGGAAAAAGGCACCATGCCCTTAGGTCCTCTACACAGCAGACTAGTTCTGCTGGGTTTGGGCTGACTCTTGTCATCTGCCACCAAGACTGTCTATTCAAGCTGTGATTCCTACAGCCACGGCTAGCCCTAGAAGTACAGTGATTTTTTTAAATTCCTTATAATTGGAGACGAGCCACAGAAAGGTATATTCTCCATACTGAAAGGTAAGACAGTGCTAGCTAATACTGCTGACACTAAGACTGAATGATTCCCAGTGCTGGAGGTTACATGCCAACCTACAAGAGGGCCTGAATACACCCATCTTGTACATGCTTTCCAACAGTCTTAAGGTTTTAAAATTATTTTCTGTGAAACTAGTAATTGGTCCCTAATTGTTACCTAAGTACCACAATGAATAATCTAGGCTATTATTAATCTGGGCTATTTCCAATAATTGCTTCTGCTCTTTCCTCCTTCTCCTACCCCAACTCTCTTCAAAAGGAAAAGAAGAAAAAAACCTAGAAGCCATGCAGACCCACAGACTGAAAAGTCGACTCAGGATCACAGTTAGCTAAGAAGCATATGAAATGTCCTTCAGCCGACTATATTCTTTGTACATAGCAATTAAAAACTAATCAAAGCTTAAAACCAGACCTCACTCCTTAAGTCTCCCCTGAACAAAACAGGCCTTAAAATGGGTACTTTATTTCATTTTATTTTTTTGAGAGAGAGAGAGAGTGGGTGCAAGTGAGTGACGGGCAGAGACAGAGAGGGAGAGAGAGAGGAGGGAATTAAAATGGGCACTTTAAACTTAAAAATGCACAGGATGGTGGAAAGTGGGTATATTCTTTCTTGGGACTTTAAACCCTGGATTCCTCAACTCCTTCATGCTTGGGCTCTAACAAGTGCAAAGTATTTTGCTAAATGCCTCTGAATAGCATGTCTGGCTTGATAAAATTCACACACCTGCCTTAAATCAGTGCAATGTATTTTTGGCCAAAGTACTGTGCACAAGGGTTTCTCTTCAGCACTGTGTTTACCTTCTGAAATGAAGCAGATGGAAAAAACAGAAGGCAGTGAGCTGCGCACTTCAACATAAGCCAAATGCTACTAAGCCTTTTTCTGGGGTCTATTAGCCTTGGTGATATTGGTTTAATCTCATTTGGGCAGATCTGAGAAAATGAGATGAAGGTTTTCAGATGATTTATGTTCTTTCCAAACCTCACCTTTCATGACATCATGAAATCCATGCAGAGCAGCACCAACATTTGTTAAGACAGAACTATAGTTCGTCCGAAGGAGTCCATCTGGCTCTGTACCTAGGAAACCAAAATCACAAGCCTAAGCATTTTCCCAGAAGACTTTGCCTAAAAACCTGAGAGCTCACCTGCTTCCTCTACTCTTGGGAAGAGAGAAAATAAAGATGGCTTGTGATATGTTGGAAATAATGGCTCCTGAAGTCTTTGCAAACACATTCAGATAGAAGAATGATAAATATACATCCAACTCATCTGCATTACCCACATCCACAAATATTTTTAATGGTTAAGAACCAAAATTACATTGTTAAGTAGGATTACATATTTTATGATTCTTCTTAAAATAAAAGTTGAATTTTCACCTTGTAACTTCAGGACACATTTCTCAATTTCTCCTTTCCCTATACATGATTATTAGTTGAACATCACTAAAAACATCATTATTCAAATATCAGAGCTCCACTTCTGGCATGACAGCATTAGCAGTTCCACAGGCCCTCTGAGCTCACAGCATGGAGCCTGCTTGGGATTCTCCCTACCTCTCTCTCTGCCCCTTCCGTGCGCACAGGTGCAGATGCTCTCATGCGTGTGTGCGCGCGCTCTCTCTCTCTCTCTCTCTCTCTCTCACACACACACACACACACAAAATAAACTTAAAAGAAAAAAAAAGCCCAAATTTAACTGGATCATCTGTGAAGCAATTTATGCCCCAAAGGCATTGTTGAAAACAAGACAGCAGCCAGTCAGCAATCAGTGGAGTTTAATCTCCACGTGATTAAGAAACAAAACAGGAGGGGCGCCTGGGTAGCTCAGTGGGCTAACCATCAGACTCCTGATATGGGCTCAGTTCATGATCTCACGGTCCCTGTGCTGGAACCCCACATCGCACTCCATGCCAATAGTGCACAGTCTGCTTAGGATTCTCTCTCTCACCTTCTCTCTGCTCCTCCCCCACTAGTGCTCGCGCTCTCTCGCTCTCTCTCTCTCTCAAAATAAACTTTTAAAAAAAGAAGGAACAGGGGTGCCTGGGTGGCTCAGTCGGTTGGGCATCCGGCTTTGGCTCAGGTCATGATCTCACAGTTTGTGAGCTCGAGCCCCACATTGGGCTCTGTGTGGACAGCTCAGAGCTTGGAGCCTGATTAGGATTCTGCACCTTCCTCTCTCTCTGCTCCTCCTCCTCTCTCTCTCTCTCTCCAAATTAAACATTAAAGAAACATTAAAAAAAAAAAAAAGAAAGAACAAAACTGGGAAAGGGCCCTGACAAAACCACTGTTACCCAGGGCGACTGTGGGCCTGCCCATGGCTAAACCCCCTGAGAAACAACATCAGGGTGATTACTCTGAAAAACTACAAAATAAAGAAGGTCTGTCTAGATGCAAAAATACAGCATGTTCACGAACCAGAAAACTTAACATTATTAAGATGGCAATACTCCCTGTGTGAGTTTCCTAGGGCTGCCGTGACAAAGTGCTACAAAGGGAGTCGTTTAAAACCACAGAAAACAGCTCTCTTACAGTTCTGGAAGCCAGAAGTCTGAAATCAAAGCTGTGCTAACAGGGCCACACTTCCTCTGAAGGCTCCAGAGAATAGTTCCTTGCCTCTCCCAGCTTCTGTTGGCCCACATGTTCCTTGACTTATGGCAGGATTAACTCCAATCCCTGCCTTGGTCTTCATATGGCCTCCCTGAGTCTCTCCTGTGTCTCTATATGTCTCCAAATCTCTCCTTATAAGGATGGTAGTCATTGGACTGACAGGGCTCTCCCTAAACTAGTAAGACCTCATCTTACCTTGATTACATCTGCAGAGATCCTATTTCCAAATAAAGTTGTATACACAGATACCAGAGTAGAATTTCACGTATTTTGGGGAGACAAACTCCCCAGACTGATCTACAGATTCAGTGCAATCCCTGTCAGAATCCCAGCTGACTTCTTGGTAGAAACTGACAAGCTGATTCTAAAATTTACATGAAATTACAAAGGAACAAGAATAGTCAAACAGATGTCCCTGTGTGGCTCAGTCGTTCCTCCAGCTCTTTGGTTTCAGCTCAGGTCATGATCCCATGGTTTGTGGGTTCAAAACCTGTGTTGGGCTCCATGTTGACAGTGCAGAGCCTGCTTGGGATTCTCTCCCTCTCTCTCCCTCTGCTCCTCCTTCACTCTCACTCACATTCTCTCTTTCTCTCTCCCTCCCTCTCTCTCAAAATAAATCAATAAACATAAAAAAAAGAAAGAATACTCAAATAATCTTGACAAAGAACAAACTAGGAGGACTCTCACTTCCTGATCTCAAAACTTACCCCAAAGCAACAGTCATCAAGACAGTATAGTATTGGCATAGGACTGACACATATATAGATTAATGGAATAAACCTGAGAGTCTAGAATTAAATCCATAAACCTATGATCAACTGATTCTTAACAAGTGTGCCAAGGTCATTCAATAAGGAAAAAAGTCTTTTCAATAAATGGCACTGAGACAACTAGATATACACCTCACACCAGATAAAAAAGTTAACTCAAAATAGATCAAGGACCTAAACATGAAAGCTAAAACTATAAAATTCTTAGAAGAAAACATAGGGGTAAGTCTTTATGACCTCATATTTGACCATGGATTCTTAGACACCAAAAGCACAAACAATAAAATAAAAATAAGTTGATTTCATGTAAATTAAAAAACTTTTGTGCTTCAATGGACACCATCAAAAAGTGAAAAGATAACCCACAAAATGGAAGAAAATATTGCCAATCATATATCCAAAAAGGGATTTGTATCTAGAGTATATAAAGAACACTCACAGGGGTACCTGGGTGGCTCCGTCAATTACGCATCTGACTTTGGCTCAGGTCATGATCTCTTGGCTTATGGGTTTGAGCCCCACGTCGGACTCTAAGCTGACAGCTCAGCCTGGAGCTTGCTTCAGATTCTATGTCTCCCTCTCTCTCTGCCCCTCTCATATTCATGTTCTGTCTCTCTTTCAAAAATTAATGAACATTGAAAAAAAATTTTAAAAACAGGACTCCTGGGTGGCTCAGTCAGTTAAGCATCCAACTTCAGCTCAGGTCATGATCTCACAGTTCATGAGTTCAAGCCCCGTGCTGACAGTTTAGAGCCTGGAGCCTGCTTCAGATTCTGTGTCTTCTTCTCTGCCTCTCCCCAGCTCATGCTTGCTCTCTCTCTACCTCTCTCTCTCTCAAAAAAAAATAATTAAAAAAAATTTTTTTATAAAAAAAATAAAAATAAAATAACACTTACAACTCAATAATAAAAAGACAACCTAATTGAAAAATGGAGAAAAGGGGCGCCTGGGTGGCGCAGTCGGTTAAGCGTCCGACTTCAGCCAGGTCACGATCTCGCGGTCTGTGAGTTCGAGCCCCGCGTCAGGCTCTGGGCTGATGGCTCGGAGCCTGGAGCCTGTTTCCGATTCTGTGTCTCCCTCTCTCTCTGCCCCTCCCCTGTTCATGCTCTGTCTCTCTCTGTCCCAAAAATAAAAAATAAAAAACGTTGAAAAAAAAAATTTAAAAAAAAAAAAAAAAAAAAAGAAAAATGGAGAAAAGATCTGAATAAATCTATTTCCAAAGAAGACACACAAATGGCCAATAAGGACATGAAAAGATGCTTGACCTCATTAGACATCAGGGAAATACAAATCAAAAGAGCAATGAGACACCACCTCAGAAAGTTGAATAATAAAACTAGGATGGCTAAAATCAAAAAGCCAGATAATAACAAGTATTGGTGAGGATGTGGAGAAATCAGAACCCTGCTGGTGGGAAGCCACCTTGCAAAACAGTGTGGCAGTTCTTCCAACAGTTAAGTATAGTTGTTACCATATGACCCAGCAATTCCACTCCTAGGTATATACCCAACAGAAATGAAAGCTAGTCCACTCAAACACTGTTCACAAATATCTATAGCATCACTATTCATAACAGCCAAAAGGTGGAAAACAATAGAAAGCATCAACTGATAGGTAAATAAAATGTGGTATATCTCGGGGCGCCTGGGTGGCGCAGTCGGTTAAGCGTCCGACTTCAGCCAGGTCACGATCCCGCGGTCCGTGAGTTCGAGCCCCGCGTCAGGCTCTGGGCTGATGGCTCGGAGCCTGGAGCCTGTTTCCGACTCTGTGTCTCCCTCTCTCTCTGCCCCTCCCCCGTTCATGCTCTGTCTCTCTCTCTGTCCCAAAAATAAATAAAAAACGTTGAAAAAAAAAATTTTTTTAAAAAAAAAAATGTGGTATATCTCTACAATGGGAGGGTACTCTGTAATAAAAAGGAATGGATTATTGATACATGCTTCCTGTTGGGTGAATCTTGAGAACATTATGCTGAGTGAAAAAAAAAGCAGTCACAAAAAACCATGTTACATGATTCTGTTTATACAAAGTGTTCAGAATAGGCAAACTTATGAGCAGAAAGTACGTTAGTAGTTGCTTAAAGCCAAGGAGGGGTGGAACAGGGGAAAAAGAAGGTGATAGCTAAAGTATACAGGGTTTCTGCTTCAAGTGATGAAAATATTTTAAAATTAACTTTGATATATGATGGTGCATATATTTGTGAATATACTAAAAACCACTGAATGTTATACTTTAAATGGGTAAACTGTATAGTATGTAAATTATATCACATTAAAGCTGTTACAAAAAAAACAAATCACAGTTCCAGAAAAATCATGTCATTCTTAAAACATCGCTTAAACTGAGATCCATTCAATTACCTGAAAATATTCTCCTCAAATTAGACGAAAGGGAAACAAATGATATTTTTACTTCTAAACCTCCCCCCACTCCTATTCTACTTGTTGGGAAGTTGCTACAAATTCTTATGCTTTGCCCCTCTGCATTTAAAAAAGAGGATTGTGAGGGGTGCCTGGGTGGCTCAGGCAGTTGGGTGTCCGACTTCGGCTCAGGTCATGATCTCATGGTTCATGGGTTTGAGCCCCGCATCAGGCTCTGTACTGACAGCTCAGAGTCTGGAGCCTATTTTGGATTCTGTGTCTCCCTCTCTCTCTGCCCCTCCCCTGCCCGTGCTCTCTCTCAGTCTCTCAAAAATAAATAAACATTAAAAAAAAAATTTTTTTTTTAAAAAGAAGATGGTGAGAAAGGAAATTAATATTTAATGCATGTCTTCAATGCCTGATTCTGTACATTCTTAATTTAACTTAAAAATCATTTTACCTCCATTTTTAAATGGGAAGACAGGTACAGAGAGATAAAGCAAGTTGCCCAAGACCATAAACGTGTAAGGGGCTGGGGGACTTGAGTTCAAGTTTTTCTGACTCTAGATCCTGCATTCTTCCTGCTCAAACAAACTAAACATCTCCTTCTCCAGCTTCTTGTACTCTCAGTTCTTCAGGTTGAACCATGAGCAACAAACAAACATACTTGGCAAAGCGAGAAGACCGACGTAAGTCTGCAGCTTCTCAAACACAGCTGTCATTTTTCTCATGTCCTGAGACAGCTCTAGATTCCTGGCTCTCAACGCAGATGTGCAAAGAGAAGATTCACATTCTTCTTCTAAACTAGGAATGAGCAGATTTTTCAAAAGTGAGCATCCTAACGATTTTCAAATACCTACAATAAATCCTCTCAATTCTCAAACAACTAGATCCAAAGAGAAAACTTTACAAAAAAGAAAAAAAAAATTATCTCATTTATAAGTTTCCATTTTTTAAACCATAATACACATACCTGTTGGCTGCAAATGTCAAAGGAGTAACAGAGGACTAAATGGGAAATAAAAAAAAAAAGAAAGGCAGGTGTCCATTGTCTTTCCATTCTGAGAACAGCACAAAATTATTTCTCTTAAAAATATTTTGAGGAAAAAAATATTTTGAGGAGGGGTGCCTGGCTGGCTCAGGTGATAGAGCATGCGATTCTTGATCTTGGGGTCATGAGTTCAAGCCCCACACCGGGCACAGAGCTGAAAGGAAAAGGAAAAGGAAACGGAAAAGGAAAAGGAAAAGGAAGGGAAAGGAAGGAAAAAGAAAAGAGAAGAAAAGAAAGAAAAGAAAAGAGAAGAAAAAGAATACAAAAATATTTTGAGGAGAAAAATATCTCATAGACTGACTTCCTAAAGAGAACTGAACAGGAACCAGCAGACAGAGTCAATCATTAAGAAACCTTTATAGTATATGTATTTGTAAGGTTAAAAAAACAGGTGGATTCTTAACAGTATTTATTAAAAATGTGCAGGTAATCCCTCCCCTGTTCGTGCTCTGTCTCTGTCTCTCAAAAATAAATAAACATTAAAAAAATTTTAAAAATAAAATGTGCAGGTAATCAAGCAAAATGCTTTTTATATAAAGCTAGAAGAATTATTATCACAGGAAAAATAATCATATCTCCCTCCTAGACCTTGCCATGTCTCTTTTTCTACTTTATAGCAGACAGCTTCATTTAATACTAAGCCCGTTTACAACTAAAAAACATGCCATTTTGTCAATTAAAGTGGTTTTGAAACCAATGATGAAAAGTTGCCTAAAAACATAAATATATGATGGGGTAGGGAACAACATTCCAAAAATAGGAATCTAAGGTCAAGAAAGGTCTTATCCAATGTTTCTAAAAACTCAATAGTGAAAAAATTAATTAAGGTAAAATAAAAATGCCTAAGTGTTTCAAGTAGTAAATACCACTTTTGCAGTGGTTCTCAGATTCCTCTTAAACATAAGCCAGATCGGGGCGCCTGGGTGGCGCAGTCGGTTAAGCGTCCGACTTCAGCCAGGTCACGATCTCGCGGTCCGTGAGTTCGAGCCCCGCGTCAGGCTCTGGGCTGATGGCTCAGAGCCTGGAGCCTGTTTCCCATTCTGTGTCTCCCTCTCTCTCTGCCCCTCCCCCGTTCATGCTCTGTCTCTCTCTGTCCCAAAACTAAATAAAAAACGTTGAAAAAAAAAATTAAAAAAAAAAAAAAAAAAAAACATAAGCCAGATCAATAAGGTATATTCAATTTAGTGTTAAACTTCTAGAATCAATTTTCAAAAAACTTTAACTATACTGAACCATAAGATGTAAGAATCTGAATGAAACTGTAATTCATAATTATTCAAGTCCTAACTCCTTGATTCCTAAAATTCTATCATACCAACAAATCATAAAATTTGGTTACTGAAATAACTTTTAATTAAGAATTAAATAACATTTAATTAGGAAATAAAATGGCTTTTAACACATATTAAATGTTCCAAATAATGAAAGTATACATTTTTAAAAAGGTAAAACCTACTACTTTAGTTTTATAAGGATTTATGAACCATAATTATTTGTATATTTTCAAAATCTCTAAGTGAGTTACTTACATATGAGTTATCTACATATTTTCTAAAGTTTATTCTACAATATATTATAACACATCTATGTTCTTGTTTCTTTTGTGTTCCAGTTGTATTCTTTTTTTTTAAGGCTAAATCTTAGGATGAAAAGATTTCGATGGAGGTCTTGGTAGTTTTAGACCAAAAATATCAAAATGTACAAGCAATATCAAATTTCCAGTTACGGAGATTATTTTCGCTTTCCCTTCCAGAAATACTTAACAAAGAATACTTAAGGTTACAAAATGGCATCTTCTACGAGGGGTGGAGCACATACACAAAGGTTTTAGTTTGTAACTTATAAACATCACCAATAATAAAAACAAGAAAATACCACTTTGAAGAAACCTAATGATTACAGATCCAATCGTAGAAGCTAAGTATTATAACTCCCATCTAAATGGGGGTTTTGTTTACAGCAAAAAGATAAAACTGAAATTATTTCAATAAATGTGTGATTCACAATCACTGAAAACATGGATTCATACTGTTATGTGGTTATAGCAGTAACCACAGTACAGAACTACTCAAAAAACCCTAACAGATGCACAACAATCAAATTTTCTTAAATATAAGTTTATGCTGGTCAAGCCATATTTTCCTTTTTCGTAAATGTCCAAATTGGCTATGGTGCAGAAAGATCAGGCAGATCACAAGAGATACCTGTCTCTATTTTATTAATTCCAGCACAGGTCAGATGACACCCCACAATTCCCCAAATTCCTTGCCCTCAAGGATTAAGTACCTTTTTAACTGATAAGGAAGAATCTTCCTAAGAAAACATATGTAAGAGGTTAAGTGCTCTGAAAAAGTTTTCAATTTCACAGTAGTCTCCTGGAAGAGAAAAATAATTCCATGGTTAATAGTGTTATTTGACAAAGAGAGCCTCCACTTCCAGAAGTGAAACACAGAAGAAAATTACCAGGACAGTCACAGTATCCTCAGTAATACTTTCAAATAAATGAAGCATTCCTTCCTCAAGAGGGCGGACGTAGGACGCATTTTCATGAAGGTACTGTGAGAACTAAATACAGAAGGGAAAGAATTGGGAGTTACATCACTGGAAAATAACAAATACCAACAGATTTGTAAATGGACTCAACTAAGTTGCAATAAACTTTTTTGGGAAATTTTTCTGGGAAATTTGGCTTTTACAAAACAGATATACTCCCCTCTAATAGTTCCAAATACAATCCCCAAGTCCCCATCTCATTCCAAAAGGAGGAACTTGAAAGGGGGCCTGGGGGACATAATTAACAACCAGGCATGGGTGGAAATGGGGAGGGGACACTGCATCACAACCAGCACCAACAGGCCTTCCCCAAACACCTGCTTCTCTACAGGGGTCTCCGTTAAAAAAAAGAAAAGAAAATCAAAACTGTATGAAAGGTTTTTAGGTTATGTATCTGATTCTTTAAAAAAAATTTTTAATGTTTATTTATTTTGAGAGAGAGAGAGAGAGCACGTACAAGGGAGGGGCAGAGAGAGAGAGGGAGACACGGAATTCGAAGCAGGCTCCAGGCTCTGAGCTGTCAGCACAGAGCCCAATGTGGAGCTCTAACTCACAAGCAGTGAGATCATGAGCTGAGCCAAAGTCAGATGCTTAACCAACTGAGCCACCTAGGTGCCCCTGTACCTTTTTTAAAAAACAAGTCTAGGGGCGCCTGGGTGGCGCAGTCGGTTAAGCGGCCGACTTCAGCCAGGTCACGATCTCGCGGTCCGTGAGTTCGAGCCCCGCGTCGGGCTCTGGGCTGATGGCTCGGAGCCTGGAGCCTGTTTCCGATTCTGTGTCTCCCTCTCTCTCTGCCCCTCCCCCGTTCATGCTCTGTCTCTCTCTGTCCCAAAAAAATAAATAAAAAACGTTTAAAAAAAAAAAAAAAAAAAAAAAAAACAAGTCTATTAAGGACAGATTTTTATTTGTACTGTGGACAATGTTCAGAGTTAACAAAGTCCAGAAATACAATTCTCACCAACATGAGGATATAAAAACTTTCATTACCATCACTGATGTTTAGTATTTAAGAACAATTCAGTATGAAGAATCAATTCAGAAAAACATCCTACAGGCATTTAGACAATTTAAAAGCAAAAAGGTTAATTTTCACCTACAAAATATCTCAATTACTGTATAATGAATATTGTATAATGGTTCAAATGTTGATTTCTAAGTATAGAAATGTAAGATCTCACTATGCAGAAATGTGATTCAACTGGCCACACCTCAAACTATAGATACATGGCTCTGGGCATCTCAGTCTTTCTGGACTTCAATCTTTAGACCTGTGAAGTTGAACATTAGGCTTACACATCTAAATGTCTACTTTATGATTCTATGAACAAGTCTAAACACTCTGGTCATCTTTTAACAAGTGGTTTCTGAATCCCCTTCAATAATACAGACTTATTAGGGAAACCACATAGAACCTTTCACAGGCCAAAACACCAAAAGTAAGATATTGAGAAATACATGAATTCTTCAAAGTTAATGAAGTGCTTCAGGAAGTTAAGACTAACAAATGTGACTCTCCCTGTGTGGGCTTAATACGGCAACAAGCTAAGATGAAATTCCAATAACTCACAAAGAACCGGTAATGAGTAAAATATATTTTTTGATATTATAGAAGTGTAAAAGAAAATATAACCACATTAAAATGCTGCAGTACTATTTCCCTACCCAAGTCATCTGAAAGCTTTTTCCCACAGTGAAACTGAAGAGCATATTTCAAAGACCCAAAGTTTAATTCTTTATGAACTTCAGTAGATATATGGCGTCAGATCAAAACTGATGAAAATCAAGCATCTCCTGAGGGCTTCCTATGTGTAAGACATAATGATAACAAGAACTAACCATTAGTGAGTGCATACTACGTCCCAGGCACTATTCTTAGTACTCTGCACGTATTATCCACTTAATCCTCAAACATATATACCTATGAGGTATGTACTCTATCCTCAGTTTTAAAGATCAGGAAAATGAAGCACAGAGAGGTTAAATAAATTGCCCAAGAGAAAACAGAAAGTGGCAGAACTGGCCTGGGACCCCAGTAGTCTGGCTTCAGAATCCAGGCTTTTGCTACACTAATAGGTACTTACAGGATCCATGGACATAAACACTATTCAATCCCTGGAAACACTGCATGGTACAGAAAAACAAGCTAGGAAGAAGAATCAGCCAAGTAGGAAGAGGGGCAGATTCATTTCAGAATACCACATTATGGGGCACTTAAGAGCACACATCTACAGCAAAATCCCTCAATTTCCTCCCTGTGGGAGCCAGCCTTCAAGCTAGCCCCACTGATCCGGGCCTTGGCCATTCCTGGCTTTGAGTAGTGCCCTACCTAGCACATTGTTTCAGGGTTGGTCTGTGTGACCACAATGATATGGTAGAAGTGATGATACTCAGTACCCACACTAAGTCACAATAGGCATTGTGGCTTCCACTTTGCTCTCTCTTGGATCCCTCATTCTAGGGGAAGTTAACTGCTATGTCCTAAGGACACTCAAGCAGCCCTGTGGAGAGGTGTTCTCATTGAGAAACCAAGGCTTCCCGCCAACAACCAGCACTAACTCACCAGCCAGGTGAGTGAGCCACCTGGGAAGCAAATCCCCCACCCCAGGCAAGTTTCTAGATGAATACAGCCTCAGCTGACTCTTGACTGACCTCATGAAAGATCATAAGCCAAAGCCCACCAGGCTAATTTTCTCCTGATTCCTTACCCACAGAAAGTGTGTGAGATAATAAACGTTTGTAGTTTTAAATGACTAAGTTTTAGTGTAATTTATTACACAGCAATACCTAACTAATACACTCACTGTTTATTTTTCCTTTTCAGTAAAAGGTGGTCCTGCAAACTATCGTAAATCCTTTCATTAGAACTAGATGGGCAGGGAATCGGGGAGGGGTGGGAGGGCTTGGGTAGCTCAGTTCGTTAAGTGGTTATGCATCTAATTCTTAAATTTGCTCAGGCCATGATCTGATGGTTTGTGAGTTTGAGCCCTGCGGCAGGCTCTGTGCTGACAGCATGGAGACTACTTGGGATTTTCTCTCTCTTTCTCAAAATAAATAAGCATTAAAAAAAAAAAAAAAAAAAAAGAACCAGCTGGGGAGAAAAAATGAAAGGAAGGAACAAAATTTGCCAGGCCCCAAAAAAAGGACTGAAGGGAACAACACTTAGCCCTCTTCTTATTCCTTGTTTAAACTTCACACACTCTGAACATACCCCAAAAATCAAGCAGAGAAGCGGTCTCACCCCCACTCCATACCCCAGCAAGAAGGGTCAACTATACCACACATATTTTTTTGCTTTTAAACATATCCAGGGGCACCTGGGCGGCTCAGTCGGTTAAGCGTCCGACTTCGGCTCGGGTCATGATCTTGCTGTTGGTGGGTTTGAGCCCCGCATCAGGCTCTGTGCTGACAACTCAGAGTCTGGAGCCTTCTTCGGATTCTGTGTCTCCCTCTGTGTCTCTCTCTCTCTCTCTCTCTCTGCCCCTGCCCCACTCACGCTCTGTCTCAGTCTCTCTCAAAAATAAATAAACATTAAAAAAAATTTTTTTTCTTTAAACATATCCAATGAAGAAAGTTACACAGGGAGTATAAACAAGGAAAGAGAAAAATGCCAGCAAATTAACTTTTCCAACAATAAAATGCACTTTTCTTTATGCCACATCCCGGTCAAAAAACTACTGAAGTCCTCCATCCTACATACGACACAAAAAGTCTGGGCCTTGGCCTGCCCAGGGGCCTTCTAGAGTCTGGAGCCATGTTTTTTTTCTGTGCAACCTGACCTCCCATTCCTCCACTTAAAAGACTTGACACTCTTGCCAAAACAGATTGTTCACTGCTCCCTTCCCCCCGCCCCACCCCCCCCCCCCCACACACTTCATTATGACTTCTAACTCCATGACTTTGCTCATGTCTTATATCCTCTTCTGGAGGAAAAAACACCCATCCTATTTCTCTCCTCCTATTCAATTCCCGCTCATTTTTCAAAGCCCATTCAAACCGCCAAAGAAGCTTTCCCAGACACTACCACCAACAGCAATCTTCCCTCCTTGATGATCTCACTTCACTTACTGATCTTACAACCCACACTTCCCCCTACTATTTAATTTCTTAAGAATCTCCATGTTTGCCATATTTTATCTTGAGGGTAAACACTGTGACTTACAGTTTTCTTCCATGTCCTCCATGGTAGTTGGCTGATGCACAGTAGTGGTCTGAAAAGATAACGTGTCCTCCTACTTGTTCAGGGCAAAGAAAGGTATCCTGAATTAACTTTACCTTCTGATTCAACGGAGATATAGTGTCAATGGCAGAATCAATAGGAAAAATCTGAATCCTCTGTTCTGTATAGGTGTGAAAGTTCAGTAGAGCCGTCACAAGATCTTGAACGAAAGCCAGGGCCTGCCCAGCAATGTCCCGCATCTTCAGCTTTTAAATGGAAAGTATATAAAGTCAACTCTCCAATTACTATTCTCAAACAACTTCAGTAAGTCCCCTTTTAGAGAAAACACTTAAATTCTAGTATAATTATTCCTTAATTTAAATTTATTTGCTCCCACTTGGATTTTAATATTCCCTCCTAAGTAAATTAGAGTGCCACCAGTTTTAGAAAATAGACCTCTTCCACTTAACCTAGACCATATAAGCACAAGTCCACCAACCTAGAAGAAAAGTAGGACTCACAAAATTATTGCATCCCATAATTCCATTCTAAAGTTATCAGATGAAAGAGAACAAAAATCTGTATTATTTATGAATTCAATGAACAGCAGATTATGCAATTTTTTAGAAATGTATGACAAAGTGAAGCAAAAGTTAAACACATGGTTTTTAGTGCACTAAACAGAGGCCCAAACCGATAAATTCTTGTTTCTGAAAAGTCTGACATACACATCGCTGAAAATAAAAACATCATCATTACCTGATGTCTCCTATTGTGGAGTGGAACGTTCAGAGCGTTATACTGACTATATTCTACAAAACAAAAATGGATGCATGTTAATTCATTTTACATTTACAGAGAAGCTGCATAACTGAAAAATAAATGCTCTGCAGCAGAATCAGCTTTACATAAGAATTGTAAATGATCATAGTGTAAGAGAATAATGGAGTTTATATGGAATCAGTTGTTTCTTAGATAAAGTAAAACTTTTGATCTTTTTTAAGGATGCCTAATGTGGGGTGTGAACTCATGACCCTGAGATCAAAAGACATATGCTCTATCCAGCCAAGCACCCCCAAATTTTTTTAACTGTAAGATAAACCCTGAGTTTCTGTTTCTAAGAAATATTTCCAAAACTTGAGGCCTATCAAGATTACTTAGGCCCATGATGTTCTTGCTATCCTCAGTCATGCTCCTTTCTAAAATAACCCTGCACACAGCTGCCACACCAATCATCCAAAAATATCACTGTTTTCATGACAGTACAATATTTGACAGTCTACCACGGTCTGCTACTGCTGATCCCAACAACTCAATGCTAACTTCTCTGGGTTGGTCTCCTCATCTTTCTCACAGTCGTTGTCTCTATCCCAGACTCTGTTATCAACCTGTTAGCTTCACCTGGCTTCACACTTCAATCCCCGCCTCCATCCCTATGAATCTCTACAGCCACTCAAACCCTCCCTCCTCTGCCGGGTCCTTAATCAGAAAGATCTGGTGTCCAAATCCAATTCAGAAAGTCCCTATGCTGCTCTCATCCAGTTCTTACAGCCCCATTTCCACCAAGGGCTTGGTCTCCCATCCACAACTGGACTATTTTCCTATCAGTTCTCTTGGGGGCCTTGCCTGTTTTCCCTCCCAGCCTGGCCCATCATTTCCAACACTGCTCTTGCTAACATGAAAGGAGATCAGGGCGCATGACAACCTAATTTACCAAACTTAAGGGGGCCTCAGTGATACTCTGCAATCCATGACTTCATTGCTGTGTCCCTTCCCAAGGCACCTGTTCCAAGCCTTTTCCATTTTAAGCCTCAAACACCATTCCCTGTCTCATCCTCTGCCCCACGGATGGGGTGGCCTCCCCCTACAACACCAGGAAGACCAGGGCCGAAGACCAAAGGGTTCCTATGTTCCCTACCCTCCACCTCAGAGTCCATGGCATCACATATCCTGTCCTCAGCCAACCCTCCCCCTGGGTCCCCAGCAATAGCTCCTTCTGACTCCTCACAGCCTAGTCCATCAACCACCCCCTCTCCTCCCTACTTCTTCAAAATTACCTTCAAAAAAAGCATTTGTTGCAGCTTTTTAAACTCTATCCCCATAGTAACTTGTTCCCCTTTACCTCTATCATACTGAGTCCTCTGCCCTTACCCATCCCCTGCATACAACGCCTTCTCTTTTACTCGCAACCTCTTCCATCTCCTTCATTCCCCCTGCTCAAAGAACAGCATGTCTTCCTCATGTCTGCCTATTTCCTCAGCACCCATGCACCTCTAACCCTCTGCCGGCCATCTGGTATCCACCTCTATCCTGTGTAAAAACATTCTTCTCCAAGTCACCAAAGCAGCTGCCTTTACTGTCCATCACCCTCTCTGAGCTCCCTGCCTTTACTGTCCATCACCCTCTCTGAGCTCCCTACCTTTACTGTCCATCACCCTCTCTGAGCTCCCTGCAGCAATGCTACAACTTAGAACTGCTGCCCAGCACCACCAGGCTGAACACTCCCTTCCCCACCTCCCATGGCACCCCATTTCCCCAGTTTGCCATCATCTCCACTCCAGCCTCTCTCCTTCCTGATCACAGCTCTTCAAGGGTACTACACGGGCCTCTCTGCACTTTATACCCCTCATTCCCAACATTCTCAAAGCCCATTCATCCCCCCAGGGTCAACTTCAGTCTCTCTTCGAGGTCTGGGCTTTTATTAGAAATGCACACACCAATAGACAGCTAGACGTACGCTGATCCGCCAGAATATTAAACAACAAAGTTAAGCTCGCTACCCCTCTCCTCCATAAACCTGCCTCTCACCTGCCTCTTTGATTTCTGTCAACAGTGCCACATCTTTCCCCCACACTGCTTCTTCACACTCCTCTGCCTGCCTGCATCTATCGCCCTGACAACTCAGGCCCCAGCCTCCATAACAGGACACCAAGACGAGCATCACGGTAGTCTTGGCCCCTTGCCCATTCCAGGGCAGTCTACACCCTTGGCAGACCAACTCTGTGAGACCACAGATCTCATCATGACATTCAAAAGCTTAAACACCTCCACTGTCTCGTGAATTACGTCCCAACTCCTTGGGTCCGGCCCCTCTCAGCCTTTCAGAACTCACCCGTCACTGCCCCCACCTCCCAGTCACACTTAACTAATTACTGCTCATCAGACTGTGATGGCACCTTTTGTCCCACATACTACACTCCACTCAATCCCCTGGCTGGTTCTCCTGCATCTCAGCCCAAAAAAACCTACTCAGGCCCAGTTCAAAGCACACTTCCTCCAAAAGACTTCCCCAAACAACCCTCTAGCAGTAATCTGTCCTTCCTCTGAAACCCCAAGAGTCTTTTCTATACATTTCTAGACATTATTCTCTCCCCTTCTGAACTACAAGTTCCTTCAGGGTACCCTGAGATTTCTTAGAGATTTTTGTATCCCTTGTGCTCCCTACCCACCTAGGCACTCAGCAAATGATCTCTAAATATTTCAGAACTCAAAGAAGTAACCCACAGTGACATGGTAAGGATCTAAAGTAGGTAGGGTGACAACTAGTATTGGAAAGGGAAAAATTTTTAAAAAGAGATCCAGAAGGAAATTATTAGAACCTGATGACAAATTGATACAAGGATTAAAGGGAAAATGAAATACCAAGATTTCAAGTCTAGGGGATCAAAGTATGCTAGCACTATTCACATTAATGTAGAAACTAGAAATAGGTGTTGTTTTCAGAGGACCTTAGGTTTCTGATATAATAATGACATATGCTGATTTTAGTGTTAGATCAAACTGCTGGGGTTTTTTGGTGTCTTTTGTTTCCTCTTTTCTTAGTTCTTCCAGAAGAAAAATTTAGGGGAAGTAAAAAATTTCAATCATGTAATTGTAAGAAGGGAAATCTGTACTTAATTGAATATAGGCTTCAAAATTCCAAGCAATTAAATAAAATATATTCTTCGTTTTCAAGGTTCTGATTTAATTATCTAAATGTTACAAAATTGGTACCTATTATACATGTAAGTTGATTTTCTTTTTTTAAAAAAGTTATTTTTCTTGATATGGCTATGTAAATTACCAGACCATTCTCAGGATGAAGAGGAAGCAGGACTTACTCAACTCAGCTCTGTATCACTGAGCAGGAGATACGAGGCTGAGAAGATCCATTGCCCACTGCCCTTCCCCCACTACCCCCCACCATGAGCAACTTTTCTTATACAAATTTTCAGGTATTTTATGTGCAGGATGGTTTTTACCTTGGGATATGCTAAATATGTGCAATTAAAAAATGTGGATTTGAGGTTTTTCCAAGAAGACCAACTTTGGAGTCAGTCTCCCTATGAAACATGAGGGCCAAAGCTGATCAAAAAAAACAAAAAGAAAGCAATCTTGTGTTGAGCCAATGAAGTTTTTTGCCACATAGATTAAAAATGATTTTAATTAGTTCATTACCATAGACAGGTTCAAAGTTGCACATAAAGAAAAACTGTACATTAATACCTACTTGTATCATTAAAAGGTACTTTTTCACTGATGATTGATAAGGACTCCTCTAATCTACCTGACAAATCTTCATGAAGGTTCTTTAACTGTAATTGACTGAAAGAAAAAAAAAATACAAAACCACATTATTGCCAGTCAGACAGTGGATCCTCACTTCCTTGTTACCACAACAGCTGGTATCAGGCTTTCAGAGAATTGTGCCTGACACTGGGAAATGCTTGGTGGTAGACAGTTATTAAAAGATGAAGATAAGAAAAACACTAAGCCTCAATTCTGAAGACCTTGAGACTTCTGTTGAATGACGTTGAAGACTGTCAGAATTTATCACAGTCCCAGTATCTAATACAATCTTATCAGTTTATTTCCCCAAGTGCAAAGTAATCTTAGAGCCATTTCAAAATCACAAATTTTCTCTTTATGGCACACAAATGTTTGTTCAAGTATTACAGTAAAGTTCTTTTTTAAGTATTCTATCAGATTCGTCTTCCCCTTGGGCTCAAAATCTGATAATTTCTCTGGTTTTGATTCAATTATGAGTATAGGTATACATCTAAACCATGCATATAATTCCACCAATGCAACTAAATTGAAGAAATACACGTTGACTGATTCTGTAAAAACCTAAAATATTATGTCATTCATCAAATAAATACTGGAGTATGCTTTTACCACCCATCACTTCATCAAATTTTAAGATTTAGGTATCTCCAAATTAGATCATATAACCTCTCTTTTATTCAAAATGTACCATTAAAAGGTTGGCATAGTGATAAGGAGTCAGTTTTCCTCCCTGGGGTTATCAGAAGGCTCTCTCTTCAGCGCAGTCTGAAACAGAAAGCACCCAGTCCTCAGTACAGGAGCCCCAGAACGCGATCGGCCACGGCAGCAAACATCTGCACAGGCTGAGGACTAACGCACAAGCCACTCCACCGAGAGTGCATAAGGCCCCGGAGAGAACAGAACTGAGGAGGACCCCGGAGATGGCCTATTCCCAGCGCACTTCAAATGTGAGAAAATTGAGAGAGAAGAGTTGCTAAACCAAAACTCAGGTCTTCTGATTCTTACTTCAGGGCCCCTTGGAATTCACGTTTCCACATACCATTCTTCTGTTCGAAGCCGACATTCCTTGGCCTCCTTCTCTAGAGTCTGAGATTTTACCTGAATTTTAGAAGAAAAAGAAAAACAGATGGCTCAGGCTATAGATGAGAGCGCATTTAGGGGACACTGCAGGCAAGCGCCTCCCCTTGAATGACTAACTCTGAGTTCCGTCAAGTGCACAGATTTACAAGAGTCTTGACTATCTCTTAATGTGCTCTCACCAACAGCGGGGCTTACTTCTAGTTTGGCCTTGTCATTCTGCAGTTTCTCGATCGTTTCCATGTACTTCCGCGTCAGGCCATCAACCACGGCTTGGTGCTGGGCCGCCTCCATCTCCAGGGTGGCCAGTCGACTCCTCAGCTCTGCTTCCACATGCTTGTGCTGCTCATCAGCTTCAAAAAACTGAACAGAAAAGATCATTTTTATCTTTTCACGATATCCTAATATGTACAAATGAAGAGGAAAATAACAGCAGTGACTATTCATTGAGCAATTTCCACCAGTTGCATATGCTCACTATGCAAAACCCGCACAGGCATGATCTCACAAGATCCTCACAGTAGGTCAGAGGTAGTGCTGTTATCTCTCCTTTACACTTGCGGAAACCAAAGCTTCAAGGGTCTACATAACTTGTCAAATGTAGAAACGAGATGTGAACACAGGAGATCCATGCCAAAGCCTATACCTCCTCCCTCTCAATCTCACGGATTTCTTTCAAACAACTTCTGGCACACAGAGAGAATTCAACTGACCAGGGTATAACTTTTCTGCTACGCTAACTTCCACAATTAAAAAATCCAAATTCAAATAGTTGCTATTCCTAAAACAGGTAAAACTCCTTTCCTTAATAAGATCAAAAGCTCATTTTGTTAACATTCGCAAAAAGAGTGCAATATACACGTATTTATTTTCCACCATTTCACTATGCTCACCATTTCACAAAAAATTCAGGAGGCACAGCTGGATATATTACAGTATGACTCTTAAAATATGCTGAATGTTGGGAGGCAAACACTGATTATTCAACATTCCATAAATATATGAGTGCCTGCCATGACAGAAAGAGACCCTGTCCTGGGGAAAGGCATAAAAAATGACATGGTGTGTACCCTAACAGACCTTACAGACCAACAGGTGAACAGATGCAAACCAACTAAATGGTAGTAACTGAAAACACAAACATTCTTTTTGATAAGCCCTCATCTAAATGATCCATCTCATCATTTTCTAGCTAAAATGAACAGTACTTAGTACTGTACTGTTAAGTTATAAAGTTATTCTGCTGTCCTTTAAATAAATGTGTACTTCAAAGCACACATCAGATTAAGATATGAAAGAGATTTAAGAAGCGAATGAATGACAGTGACATATATACATAACAACCACAGGAGACATTAAAATACATACACAAAACACTCTGTGCTGTCCTGCAATGGTTTTTCCACATTCCAGATCATATGAGCCATCTTTTTAATTATGTTTATTTTGAGAGAGAGAGAGAGAGACAGGGTGCGAGTAAGGGAGGGGCAGAGAGAGAGGGAGATGCAGAATCCGAGGCAGGCCCCAGGCTCCGAGCTGTCAGCGCAGAACCAGACGCGGGGCTCAAACCCACAGGCCGTGATATCATGACCTGAGCCAAAGTCAGACGCTCAACCGACTGAGCCAACCAGGCGTCCCATCATACGACCCATCTTTAAGTCATTGGAAAAACAGAAAGATTTTCTCACTTGTATATGTAACCGTTCATTCTCTTCTATCTTCTTTTGTAGATCTTCATCAAAGACGCTCTTCTGCTCTTGACTCAACTGAGAAGAAGATTCTCCACTTTTCTGATGGAAAGAATAAATTATGTCCACATAACTTTCATCCTTTAGAGAAACATCCTAAGGTACACAGATTCTCTATCACCTTAGTAGCCTGTCTCTTCTATGTGTGCACCATTCTCAAACAATCCTGCAAAAGGTATACAATCCATCACTTAACTTTTCCTATTTGACACAAGTAGGAACTGCAAATATTGAAACAAGCAGAAGAGCTTAAAAAGGAGATAAAGGGAATAAAGAACAGATAAGGTTCATTATTCTTTGCAGATCAGTCCGGGAGTGGTTCTATTGGGAGACATAGCAGGCCCAGAAAGCTAGCAATAAAAACATGCTACAAAACATCATTTCGAGTTGATCTTTTGGTTTGGGAAATGACAGTTTTAATAATTCCATGAGTCTGAGTTGTTAAACTCCTTTAAGAAATTGTAATAAATCAGCATTCACAAGGACAAATTCACACAAAATTTCACATAAATATCTAATTTTTAAAAAAATATACAACCATATAAAATAAAGCTATTATAAATAAACGGAGGGAAAAAACTCAAAAACACCTTCCTTTCCCTTTTTTACTAATATTAACTTTTTCTACATAGAAGAATAGCACTATTTAAGAAAGCCAATAATGAACATTTGTTTTCATGGAATACAAGAGCTGAGACTATTCCAGGGATAGCCTAACAATGAAACTGTGTTCAGACATCAGTCACCACCCTTCTCTGCCTTTCTTGTGCCCTCACTCCTCACTTAAAATGAAGTTACTTACTGATCCAATGTGAGCCAATGACTGGAAAGCCCTTTGAAAATGGAGTAGCTTTATTAAAAATAAAACATTAAATATCCATTATGTTGGGACACAAGAGCTGCACAAAGCAAGACTGCTGAATGACATATTCTGGGTCACAATGCTTCCCAAGTTGGAAAGCTTTAATTAACATTAATTCAGAATTGTTACACCCAAACCTCTGCGAAAACATCCATGGGAGGGGATCTCGCCAACCTGGGGAGGCTGTTTGAACAACCAACATATGGTTGTTCCTTCCCCAAGGAATCTCCAGAGCATGCGTATTTTGACAAAATTTCCCAAGTGATTCTAATAGATACCTGCTTTCACTCTCTCTGTTCTCCATTTATTTGAAAATTACCACTCTAGAGAATTCTTTCATGTAGAGGAAATGTGTATGGAAAGGTACTAACGTATAATTCTGTTGATTGCCTATCATATGGCAAAAACAGTTCCAGCCACCTTTACAGAATCCCATTTACTACTCAACAAACCTGAGAGTATCATCCCCATTTTGCTGATAAGAAAACTGAGGTCGCAAGACTAAAATGACAGATGAAGAATTCAAGCATGGGCTTAACTCCAAAGCCTGTGCCCTTCCCTCCACACCACACTGCTTCAGAGTTGCTATGTGCCTTCTTCCCTCCCATCCTTCTACTCTTACTGCCTCAAGCCATACGTTTGCCAGGTGCCACTCTACATACACACAAGACTTAAAGATTCAATCACTAGCCCCAACCCTTCAAAAAAAATGCAACTTCTTAGTCGCAGAGTGCTCCAAAGTACCAGACCACCCATCTCATGGCAATGAGGATCTTGTCTCACTATACAAACCATAATGGAAAAAGTTTACTTTTACATGGCCACACAAGAATCCTAAATTGGCCTCCTAAGAATAAATACTAAGAAATATCTGCAGCAAACTTTCAAGCATAAGGAATGAGTATTTCGACTGCTACTTTCACATGAGCTGTTACACTTTAACACAGTCTCACATTTGATTTGTCCTACCTTGAGTTAATAGCGACTTAGTGTAACTGAAAGCAGTAAATTTGACCAGTATATACATAAATATATATACAAATAGCAAATGTCTGCTTCCTTGACCCGACATCCAGCCATAATAATGGAAAATTAGGGAATGTGGAGATGAGGTATTCTGTTAAAACCCAGATGGCCTGTAGATGTCTGTACCTCGCAGACAAGGTCTCACTAACTTGCTTGTATTTGACCTACCTTGTTTTTCTTGCCTCGGGGTTCACTTACAGCCAATTCATCTTGAAGTAGTTCTACCCTCTTGGCAAGCTGCAAATTTCGAAATGTCAAACTGTCCATTTCTTGCTGCAGTTTTCTCAATGACTGATCCTTCATTTTCAGTTGTTCCTACATCCAAGTGAAAACAGACCATTCCTTACAATTTCACCTTAAGGTTTAGAGATAATGAAATTATTTCTGTTTCACTAAAATATTAAAACCTCTTGCTGTAGGGAATTCACATTGTATGTTTATCATGCCAGTTCCATGTTTTCAGCTATTTGGTGACAAAATCACTTTTTTTGGCCAAACCGAGTAAATTTAAAAATAAAAATAAAAATAAAGCATATATATTGAAGTAACAGACAGTCATCAACTTAAAGTAAAATACCTACAACTGTATGTTGTTCCATAATGTTGTTGCGTATGTGTCTGGCAGTGAGGAGGCACAAAGCCTGAGGCTACAATTTTATAAACTTGAAATGTGAGAGAGAACTTCATACTCACTGATGACGCCCTTCAGTAAGAATGGGAAGCAAATTTATTTGCATTCATTTTTTTCCCCATAAATCCGCCCTGAATTTAAGTCAGCCAAAATGAAGTCTTTCCAAGACACTGTGATTTCTCAGGTCAAAAATCAGTATTATCCTAACATGAGAATATTTTTAGATGCCGTTTGCCCTACATCAATTACTTTAAAGTTTTAAGTGAAAATAGAAACAAAATCTATATTTTAAACAACATATATTTCGCTGCCCATTCTGAACTGTTTATACTATAATGGGATAAGAAAATGGAAAGCTAGGGAAATACTTAGCTTCACTCTATTTTTAAAAAAATATTATTCTCAGTAACTTTACTTATGACATTCTGACAACTTTGTGTTCACTGGTTATCGAACACAGATGACCAAATACTACTGCATATTTCAAGATGTGTAGGTTTATTACTTTCACTGAAAAACCACTGCAATGCTAAGATGAGGTCAAGCTCAATGATAAACTAATATAAGTATACTGCAACAGCAACCTAGAAACCAAAGTCTGGTATCTGCAACCTACTGACATTATTTGCATGTTGAGAGCAGCCAGAGCGATAGAATAATGTTTCCATTAAGTAGAGAAACAATTTTTCTTTTCTATTGATTGTTAGTAAGCCCTTAATTATTTTTTTAGGTAAACTATGCTCCACGTGGGGCTCAAACTCATGACCCTATGATCACGATATGGAACTCCTGACTGTATGTATGCTCTACTAACTGATCCAGCCAAGCGCCCCTTACTCAGTAAGCCCTTAATTTTTGCTTGCAGTTTAATGGTAAACATAGACCTGCCCATATCCAAATTATCATATATTTCAAATTAAAGAAATCCAAATCAAGGAATGCTGACAGTATCTAACAACTCACTGAAGAGGCAAACCCAATATTATCAAAAGCCTGCTGTAACAGAAGACATCCTAATATTCCCATTGAGCAAACCAGCAAATTGCCATTCTTACTATAACTATAATGACCACTATAATGAATAGTAAAACAGTTATTTATTTACATCCTTACAATTAATCACCTCTGACTAATGCTTCAACTCCATTAACCAATCATCAATTTCAAAAGACAGCTATTTCAACCTCTCTGTACACCCTAGTTTCTGCAATGGGAGATGATGATAATGTTATCTGCCTTCACAGAGTTGTGTGAAGACTAACTGACAGAGCAGATGTAATGTGCTTGGCACGATGCCTGTTACACAGTGAGAGTTCAATAGTCACCATCACCAATGTCGCCACCACTGCCACCATCGTAGAATTAACCAAACAACCAGCAACGGGATGCTGTCATATGCCAGAGTGGGTACTAAGACACTCCAGGAAATATCTTCCCCAGTTTTAAACATCATTAAGAGAGAGGCAGCCTGGGTGGCTCAGTCATTTAAGTGTCTTACTTCAGCTCAGGTCATGATCTCGTGGTTCATGAGTCTGAGCCCCACATCAGGCTTCTTACGGATGCGCACACCCTGCTTGGAATTCTCTCTCCTCCCTCTCTCTCTCAAAATAAATTTAAAAACCTAAATAAATAAATAAATACCTTTAAGAGAGGTAATGATCACTTCTTCAATGATTTAGGCAAAATAATAACTTGACTAACAAATCCTAACTATAAAGCTCATGCTTACTAATCTTGGCTTGGGTGCAGACAGCTTCGGAAGTATGGGTACGGTGTTCTGAGCTGCCTCAGCGCTAAGTCTGTGCAACAGCACCTGAGGACGGGGCACTCTCAAGGCAGAATTCTCTAGGGTAGGGTCCAACACTATAAGTAAAAGTACATATTTCTGGGTTACCCACGTGGAACCACCCAGGATAGGTCACTGGTTGGAGGCTACTCCAGGAAGAAATAAGAGTAAAGGGAATCCTAATCCCTTTTGTCTAAAAATCAGGCAAGAGAGAGAGTGAAGAACAACATAGACAGTATATTTAACTGAAACAGGCCATGAAGAAATCTATATTCTAGAATTAATTTATTCAATTAAAAATATCACTAATCAGGGGCCCCGGGGTGGCTCAATTGGTTGAGCATCCAACTTTGGCTCAGGTCATGATCCTGCAGTTCAAGCCCATATCGGGCTCTGTGCTGACAGCTCAGAGCCTGGAGCCTGCTTCAGATTCTGTGTCTCCCTCTCTCTCTGCCCCTCCCCTGCTCGCACTCTGTCTCCCTATCTCTCTCAAAAATAAATAAACATTAAAAAATTAAAAAATATATATGACTAAGCAATATTTATGACATGCCTACTAGAATGAGGCAGAAACAAATTCCTTCATCTCCTATTATATTTCTTCCCTCAGTGAACAAAGATGCTGATGATAAAATGTATCACTCAGAGTAACCTGATTTACAGAGGTTATTACTATGAAATACCTCAACCCAAAAGCAAGATCAATGGACTAAATGGTTCACACTTTCAAATCCATTTATTAGGGGTCAACCATCTGCTGAATGCTGGGCATATAAATGTGAATAGGACACAGACCCCCTCAGAGTGCTATCTAGTGATGAAGACATATAAGAAGCCCCATTAATTCAGATAAATTTAGCTAAAGAGAGGCCATGAGGTATAAGGGAAAGCACGAGATAAAGTCAAATGATACTTTTTTATACTTTTTAGCAAGGAAATCAAAGTGCATCACGTTCATTACCTAAGCAAGTAGGAAAGTTAAATACAAAAAACTATATTACCTTCTCCTATCCCTAGTGAATCAGTGTCATTGTTGAGACCTTACCAGAAAACCAGCTGAATTCCTTGCATTGAGTATCGCCCAACAATGACTTACCCTCACAGTACAAATATGAAACAGGTTTCTTACCTTTAAAGCAGCAGAATTCGCTTGTTCATCCACAACACCTTTTTTCAGGACCTGATTCTGAGCCCGAAGCTGAAAACAGAGGAAGCAATAATTAATTTTTAATATAAAGCAATAGCAAGGAAATCATTTACCCTTACTTCACAGGATCATTACACTGAGTAACTATCTTCCCACATATATACGAAAATAGAAATATTTGCCCGGAAGAGGATAGTAGATATCATCATTCTGTCATTTCCTCAGATAAAGCACAGAGGCTGAGCTGCCCAATGATGTAATACTAATCAGTGGCAAAATCAAGACTAAAATCCAGTTCTCTTGACTTCCACCCAGTACATGGTTCTTTCTATAAAACCAAGTCACTTCTTTAAAAAAAAAAACAAAAAACAAACACAATAAACTAAGTACTAATACAATAAACTAATATTAAAACTAATAGAAAGTAATACAATAAATAATAAGGTACTGTGTATGCCATTTTCTTTGAACCTCTGGCACACATTCATTTGTAAAATACATATATTCGGACTACTTATAAAACCCTACAGAAAATCAAAGTGTAGGGCATTAAACATGCCCAGCAGGATACTGTGCCTAATATTAGTCATGCAAATATCATCACCCACAATAGCCTCAGGAATGGTACACTTGCAATAAGGCATCAGCTAAGGTAGTATATGAAAGCAACTAAGAAGCAGACTCAATTCAGAAGTCAGTAATAGCAGCTAACATCTGAAAGCTCATTATATACCAGGCGCTGTCCTAAATGCTTTACATGTATCACTTCATTAATCCTTACAACCCTATGAAGTAGGTACTATAATTATGCCCATTTTACAGATGAGCAAACTGAAGTACAGAGAAGTTAAGTAGCAATGCTGAGATTCAGACCCCAGCAGTTTTTACTCCAGAATCATAATGCCATTAGACAATATTGGTTACCATTTTCTAAAGCTACATATAAATGAGAAAAGAAGTAGGCAGGAGAAGTTGGGGGAGTCTCTGAAGAGGTAGGAGTTGGGCTTTATTTTTTTAATTGAAGTATAACTGTTTTATTTTTTTTTAATTTTTTTAATGTTTGTTTATTTTTGAGAGAGAGAGAGAGAGACAGAGTGCAAGCAGGGGAGGGGCAGAGAGAGAGGGAGACACAGAATCTGAGGCAGGCTCCAGGCTCTGAGCTGTAAGCACAACTCAAATGTGGAGCTTGAACGCACAGATCATGAGATCATAACCTGAGCTGAAGTCAGGCACTTAACCGACTGAGCCACCTGGGTGCCCCCAACTGTATTTTAAATAAAGCAAACCAATCAAGAATTATGCAGCTAAATGAATTTTCCTTATGTATACCTCTATATAACCACCACTTACAGGGTTTTAAAAGACTAAATCTCCTTCTATAGTAAACAGAAAGTTCTCAGCAAGGATAATGCTGAGCATGTAGGTATATACACAAGTCCAATGTAGCCAAAGCAAAAGGTTTACAGACTAATAACCTAACGGTGCAGTAGGGAGACAATGGAAGACTTTCTCTGAGAAAAAGAACGCATGGGATGATTTTATCTGTGCGCTTAAAAAAAATCTACTACTTCTACATAACTCAGATCTGTCTCCTGAGAACAGAAATGACCCTCCTCTGTGCCAAAAAAAAAAAAAAAAAAAGGAATATCTGAATACTAAATCTTAAGCTGAGTATGTGAAACTCTAGAAAATTTAGCTAAGAATTCAAGAAGAAAAGCAGGAATACTACAGGATATTCAACAGCTTGAGCAAAATGCAGATTTAAAAAAATAAGCTTTTCTATTTTTAGAAAGTTAAAGATACAGTTCACTACCACAACAGAAAGAAGACCCAAATCTTGCTCTGCCAATCAGTAGACAATACAAACTTGAACAATTCACTTAACCATTCTGAATCTCAGTTAAATGGTCTATAACATGGGTGAATACAGCTAACCTATCTTCTTTCTTCTGACGTTGTTGTGAGAACCAGAAAAATAAACTTACATGAAAACACTTTCTAAATCTTAAAAGTCCCCACGAATGGAAACAGAACTTTTTTTTTTTTTAATGTTTACTTATTTTTGAGAGACAGAGTGCAAGCAGGGCAGGAGCAGAGAGAGAGGGAGACGCAGAATCTGAAGCAGGCTCCAGGCTCTGAGTTGTCAGCACAGAGCCCGACATGGGGCTCGAACCCACGAACCATGAGATCACAACCTGAGCCAAAGTCAGATATTTAACTGACAGAGCCACCCAAGAGACCCAAAACAGAACTCTTATTACTAGAATGAATCAGAAGGATAACAGATAACATTTATGAAAGCTTGCCTGGTATAAGGCATTGTGCTAAATGATATGGTGGAAAGAAGTGGTCTGCAAAGAGCTTACAACTTAAAAGGCACAATGAAAGATAACTAGCAGGACTTACTAGAACTTCACTTCCCTACAAGAAGGATTGGCAAACTAAGGCCTGTGGGCCATACTGGCCTGCTACCTAATTTAAAGTTTTACTGGAACAGAAACACAATCATTTGTGTATTGTCCATGGGTTACTTTTGAGCTACAATGACAGGGACGAGTAGTTGCAACAGAAAATGTATGGCCCTAAGCCTTATATAGTTACCATTAGTCTCTGTACAGAAAAAGTTGGGGCACCCCTGCTCTAGAAGTTCAGAAAAAAGAGGTATGACTTTAATATTGACTTCCATCATGTAGTATTTTCCTTGTGCAACAGTATCAACACACTCTTGAATATGTGCTACCTAGGTAACAGAATTCAATAAATACTCTCAAACCCACATAGCCAAAAGATGGCAATGACATCTCTTACTAAACTGCTCAGTTTTAATTTTACTTTTTAAAGTAGTAAATTTTATATTTACTAATTTATGTTTAACTTCTGTACTCATCTCCCAATTGTCACCAAACTATCATTCATGGTAGACTACAGCATACTTCCCTGTATTTCCTGCCTACAATGAAAGATCAATACCATGGATAGAGGAGGCAATCCATCAATTTTTAGTTAATTAATCAAATTAAATACTGTATACAAAAGGTGTTTGAATGTAATACATTATACATCTATAAAGCTGTCATTATTTTAACAGTACCTCTCTGACAATTCTCCAAATGACTTGAACCCTCAAAAGCCCTGAGCCTAACTCCCTAAACACCACTATGCAGACTACTCTATGTAACTCTGGTTCTGGAACAGCCCAGCTTCAGTCAGGCTTATCACAAAGCTATTTCTCTAGAGAGAGAGAGAGAAAGTGGTAGTAAGTCAACTATGATCTCTCTCCTGCCACTTTGACAATCTGGGATAGGACACCTGGCCCAAGGTTAGGGGTTTACTATGTCCAAGAACAAACTGTTGCAAGAGTTTGTGGGGAAAGAGAGATGAATCACACATACACATTTTCTCATCTAATCCTCAACAATCTCCTGTGTTAGAATCACTTAATTATTTCATACCAGGAACATTTTGACATTTTACATGTTTTACAACCCTATAAAACAAACCAATAAACATATAGCTTTCCTTCATTACAAAGTAATGTTGCAACATACAACCCTAAGCCCATCCCTACGCCTCACCAAAACCTGGATTCAAAACTTCAAAATACTGAAGTCACCTGCAGACCCCAGCTTCAGAATCTTTGGTCTGGATGATCCCTAAAATTCCTTCCAGTCCCAACATTTTAAGTATTCCAAAGTGCTGGCAATCTCACTTGGTCTACCTACTTACTTGTTCTTCCCCCTTGGAAGGGGATAAAATACATGTATGCTATACAATACCAGGTAGTGGTGGCTGGAGTTATTGTCACTGAGGCAGGAAAAAAACCTTCTTCTCTCAGACTTGCCCTCAAATGGAACCCTTCTGCTCCTGCTCCTATGCAAGGAAACTCATTAGAACAAATCCCACCCCTAAATCCTGCGATCTAGCTGCCTCACCAGTGACTAGAAAAGTAAATCAGTTGGACTAAAGAGGAAGAGTAAGACACCCCTGGCTTTTCTAAGGCCTTACTATTCAAAATGTGGTCTGCAGACAGTTACAATAGCATCACTTGGGAGCAGATTCTTAGGCCCCGCCCCAGACCTACTGAACCAGAATCTGAAGTTCAACAAGGTCTTCAGGTGAGTCAGAGACATTCTGTGTTTGTGATGCACTCATCTAGGGGTTAAACTAGCACTTTCTCACAGGGTGGCCAAAAGCCACATGTGCCTAATTGAATTTAAATAAAATCTAACAGGAGCACCTCAGTGGCTTAGCTGGTTAAGCATCCAACTCTTGAATTCAGCTTAGGTCACGATCCCAGAGTCTCAGGATTGAGTACCACGTTGGGCTCTGCACTGAGTGTGGAGTCTGCTTATGATTCTCTCTTTCAGGGCACCTGGGTGGCTCAGGTATCCCACTCTTAATATTAGCTCAGGTCTCATGATGGTTTGTGAGATCAAGCTTCACGTCAGGCTCTGAGCTGACAGCACAGAGCCTGCTTGGGATTCTACCTCTCTCCTTCAAAATAAATACTTAAAAAAGTAATAATAAATAAATAAAACCTAACATTCTGTTCCTTAGTTGTACTAGCCACATTGAAAATGCTTAATAGCCCCATATGGCTAGCGGTTACCCTACTGGACAGCATAAATACAGAACATTTCATTCTTATAGAAAGTTCCATTAGACAGCACTGAACAATGCTATTTTCCAGTCAAACTTCACTAGTGAACCCTACACATGAGGGCAAAAAACAAAAACAAAAAAATAAAACTCATACTAGATTTTAATCCAAATATACTCATTTTTAATCCAGCTCCTGAGTTGATTTCTCTTATAGCAAGGGGCAATTAATCAGGTTCCACCAAGCTCCAACCAAACATGCCAAATCAAAACTGACCCTTCACCAATATGAATAGCTCTTTCCTAAGAGTGTAAATCTAAAAAGCTCCCAAAGGCAATCTCTTTCATAACTAAAAGTAGCACCAACTGCAAAGTAGACTGTTAAGAGAAATCATGGATGTCTGACTTTCCCAATGGTTTTTACTGCCTCAAAAAGAGCTTCAAAAAGATTAACTGAGGAAGTGCTAATACTGATACCATTCCTTGAGCAATTGTTCTCAAACTTTGGTGTGCATCAACATCATTGCACAGGTTTTTACACACAGATTGCTGGGTTTAACCACCAGTTTTAGATTCAGTAAGTCCCAGGTGGACCTGAGAATTTATAATTCTAACTCATTCCCAGACGCTGATGATGCTGGGGCCACACTTTGAAAGACACTGACCCAGAGTGAAACATACATTGAGAAAACAGAACTTGAAACATGCTTATACACATAACATGATGCCAGGCAGGGATACAGGAGCTCCTACAAAGAAAGCAGGCTGAAACCAACAGAGCCAGGACTCAGTGCTCTAAGCCTCTCTTCTCTATGAGGTATACCTGAGCATCAGAAGCAGACCAGGCCAGGGCACCTGGGTGGCTCACTCAGTTAATTGTCCAACTCCTGATTTTAGCTCAGGTCATGATCTCACAGCTCATGAGTTCAAGTCTCGAGTTGGGCTCTGCACTGACAGTGTGGAGCCTGCTTGGGATTCTCTCTCTCCCATGCTCTCTCTCTGCCCATCCCCTGCTTACACTCTAAATCTCTCTCTCAAAATAAATAAATAAACATTAAAAAAAAAAAAAAGAAGAAGAAGAATGGGGCACCTGGGTGACTCAGTCAGTTAAGCATCCGACTTCAGCTCAGGTCATGATCTCATGATTCGTGAGTTTGAGCCCCACATAGGGCTCTGTGTTGACGGTTCGGAGCCTGGAGCCTGCTTCGGATTCTGTGTCTCCCTCTCTCTCTGCCCCTCCCCTGCTAGCACTCTGTCTCTCTCTCAAAAATAAATAATAAAACATTAAAAAAAAAAAAAAAAAAAGCAGCAGCAGACCAAGCTGTGGAAGAGAAACCATGTAAGAAATGATCTTTGATTCTTAATCTACAATGTAGTAACTGAGGCCTTGATTAGCTTTCCCTCACATCTTAAAGAAGTAGCTTGTATCTCTTACCAATTAACTCCATAAACCTCTAAAATTCAGTTACCTACACCTTTTCCCTCCCCTGAACTTTATTAAACCTGAAATTTCAAAAGCCTCCAATGACCTCCTAATTGCCCAAACTACTAGGGTCTTAATCTCTACATTCACTGCCCTTTCCATTAACACTCAATATTTTAGCAATCAGCCTCAGAAATTCTCATCTACTTTGGCCTCCCATGGTCCATCTTTTATCTAACTAAACTTTCAGTTTCCTTAATGGGAGCTCCTCAGACCATTTTTTTCCTTCTTGGGAGGGAAAAATATATGACCACAGTTCCCAGAAAGAAACGGGCCCCTTCCTGGAAAACAGGCTGAGATCTGCATTAAATCAAAACAAAGAGATTCTGCAAATGTCCTTGGTTTAGGGATCATGCTTGTTGCTCTCTTGCTTTGTAGCCTCCTTCTACTGTTTATGAGGAAATCTTTTGTCTTCGTATCCTAAATAAGGAAAAAGACATAACTGGATTTCAACATTAGCCCACAATGTCTGCACCAGAGAAGGTAATAAAAGGCAGAAAGCCCCTTCCACAGGCTCAGAGCTGAAGGTGGCATAGATCTTACCTAGGAATTGCTTGGCACTAGAATTGACAGAGAATAAAAACACATGCAATCTTTTGACCAACCTCTGTTCTCTTACGTTCTGAAATTTCCATCACATTGCAATTAAAAAGATGAAAAATGGTCTAGCCTAATTGGGGAGATAAATAACCTCAAGTCTGGCAGACCTCCTTAGAGTCTCCTTAGCATCCCCTCCTTCTTTCACATGCTTCCCACCCATGTTCCCCAAAGAGTCTACCTAAAGTGTTCCACCCTGATTAACTCTTGCAGTTCAACTATTGTCTTCATAGGAACTATTCCAGAAGCTCTGGCCATTGTCCTGACTTTTAGCCAGTCCATCTCCACTAGAAATTTTCAGCAGTTACTCCAACAACACCTCAAGTTCCTATGTGAACAAGAGAACTTTAACGTGCCTGCCGACCTTAAAATTCTATAATTGCATCTAACTTTTAATACACCCCTTTACTCCAAACTGCCTCAACTTCCTGCCAGTGGCATCTGTCAGTAGCAGTCATATCCCCTCACCTCAGACCAGCAGGGTCAACTCTCAGTCTCCCCTCACTCACCACATCCCAGAATCAATGAGACACCACGATGAGTGCCTCCTACACTCTACATTCTTCATAAATTTAGTGCTATGTACCAACAAAGCACTAAAAAAAAGCTAAGTGAAAAGGTACTTTAATCATAATTCCTAAATCTAGGTCCTCCTCTCCACCTCAACAGTCACTAATTTGATTCAAGCCTGTATTACACTCCTCAAAACTATTCCAACAGCCTACAGTCTGGTCTTTTCACCAATCTTTCCCTTTCAATTCATCCTCCACATAGTTACCAGTTCCCCTCCTAAAAGTAACACCATTATCCTGATTAAAAACCTTTGACATTACTCAAAAGATAAAGTTCAAACATATTTAACATCCACAACCCTTTATGATCAGGTCCAAATTAACTCTCCAACTATATTTCACCAATCTTGCCATGTATCTTAATGTGCTTTCGTGTCTGCAAACATAGCCCTTTCCCTTTGCCTGGGATGCTACCAACCCTCCCTCTTCCCTACTTCCCAGTTAACTTCTTCAACCCTTACCCTCCATCTCTTCTGTGTTCCCACTGAACCAACACTTGTCATACTGTATCATAAGGATGTACAATGCTTGAACATCCTATTAAAGGGTGCTTCTTAAACTGGAACTCTGCCTCACTCAACAGACCATGGCGGGCCGTTCACAGAAAGCAAATAATAAATGTCTGTTAAATGAAAGAGCATCTATATCCAAACAAATAAAATCTTCCAAGTTCGTAATACTTTGGGGAGGCTATGTAATTATTTCGGCAATGCAGTCACTGCTTAAGACATTTTTAGAACTCTCTTTGGCCATCTGGAATTGTCTTCTGAGATTGTTTACTCCCTGGAGAAGAAAATCAGTCCCCTTACTTTATATTCATAAAACATTTTCACCCACAAATAGTAGAGCCAAGTTTGAGTACCCTTCTTCACCGACCTTCTTCATCATATGGATGTTTCAAACAACTTCTGACCCTTTCAAACAAGAAAATATTCCCTCAAAGGTTGAAAACTTGCCATCACTGACATTGTGCTACAGGCTCTTAAGACCAATTCAAATGGAAATGCAACAAGTTTTGCCCGAGGTAGCATCAATGAATAAGTATCTTATCTCAAAAGACTCCCATTTGATGGTGAAAAGAGGTAAGTGTGTATGTTTAGGCACAGCTTTTATTTTTCAAACAATATTTCATTTCACCTTGCTGAGGATTTGTTAAATGAAATCCTAAGGAAATAATGCATCCGTTTCTCCAAATTGTAAACAGGGGGCTAAGTCTTCCCATTGCCCCCATGATAAAAGGTCACAGAAAACTAAGCTTAATGAATGCTAAATCAATTTCTGAAGATGTGAGATTCTTTTATAACTTCATTAGAATATTCTTAGGGCAGCAACACCTTAGAAGCAGCACCACCCTTTTCCAAGGAAAGGGCTCCATCATTTAAAGACGGGTGCCATAAATACGACAAAGGGGCAGGTCCCCAGTTTGCTTAATTCAGCATGTATTGAGCACCCGGGTGCTCTGCCCCACTCCAGGTGACCGAGGGAAAAGAAAGAAAAAAGGACACAGCCCTAGCACTCAAGCTTTCAAAATCATCTCCAGACAACATCTTGCCAATGCATTGAATACATTCGTAACCACCCATCCCCAGTGAGACAGTTTACACGAATGGCTCTTTTCACCCTCCCGAATTGAGTGGGGACACATAAATCTCTTTTATCTTCATCTCATCTCTGTGAGAAGGAAGAAAGCTTGATCTTTCCCATCACTGGGCTGGGAAGATTGAGGAAGCAGCAGTGGAGGGGTTGGTCCTTACCCTTCCCTTCCCCTCCCGACTAGCACCAAAGGCAGAAGCCAGGAATCTGACACCCCAGTCCCAAGCAAGGGTGTTTGGTGAGAAGCAAGAATCAAACTCCTGCTCCTTCCCGCAGAAACGCACACGGACCGAGACGCGGCCCGGCCCCATCTCCTGGGAGCTGCAGGTGGAGGCATGGTAATGGTGGACAGAGAAGCCAGAGGAGAGGAGGGGCAAGCGAGCGTGTCCCCTTCGCCGTTCCCCTCCGTCCCGACGAGTAGCTGCCAAGGCAACCCGAGGCCGCAGGGCCGGGGACCCCCTACTCCCCGCCCACGATGGATACCTTCGAGTACTCCTGAGCCAGCTTCTGGTACTTCCCCTGCAACTCTGCGGAGGCCATGGCCTCCCCCGCCCCGTCCGGGCCTGGCTGCCCAGGCCGCTCAGCCCCGCCCCCGCCCCCAACCCAGACACGCTCCCCAGTTGGGCTCCGCCAGCGCCTGCCCGTTCGGCCACCGCCGCCGCGCCTCCTCCTCCACTTCCGGGTTCGCCTGGTGGGAGGAAGGCGGATGGGGACCAGGGGCGGGGCGACTACTGGGGGCGGGGCAGCGTCTGGGCGTCCCCGCCCCACCCTCCAGCGCCTGAGCACGTGCGTGCGCGGCACGCTGGCGCGCCAGGGCTCTGCCTCTAGGACCAGGGGGCGCCATCTTGTCGCATGGCCCAAGATGGCGACCTAGAATGGAGAAGGAAAGAATCAAAAAAGGAAGAGAATGACGGGAGCCCACAGAATGGGCGGGGGACTGAGGAGAGAGGCGGTGGTTGCCAAGAGCAAAGGACCGGAAGAAGAAACATTCTAAGTGCATCAAGAATTCTGGCGGATCTTCTCTCCCCCCTCCCCCTGCTGGTTCTCATGGCAACCGTGTGGCGTTTGATGGTTATAGCTTTCAGAACGTACTTGGAGAGAAAGATCTTTATGTTCCTTTATCTCCTTATCCGGACATGGTAGCACCAGACATGCTTTGCATTGTAAACTGTCAGACCTCCCCCAGACTTATAACGCTTGCTGCGGCCACCCTCTCCTCTTCCAGCCCAGACAAACCATTGGCTTATATTTTGACATTGAAGTTTTCTTTGTGAACACTCTCTACCCACTGTATCCGCTCACCCCGTCCCCATGATGACACCACATCAGAGTCTTTTTCAGTGAATTGGGTAAAAAGGCATTAGGAAATTTTAGGGAATGACTCCAGCCATTCCTGCAGATAGGGTGGATGATAACGACAAATAACTGGAGAACTGAAGCAAAAAATAGTCTGCGTGAGGTATTTTTTGCCGCTTTTCTTTAATTAAAAGCTTGCCTCTATTGATCTAATGGAGGATCTAGTGTATATTCGATATTGTTCTAGGCATTGCATTTATTGCAATATTAAAATGTTAATTGATAGAGGAATAAATAAGTGTGTCATGAATTACTACACAGCAGTTAAAACTAATGACCTAGATCTGTTTATGTCTGTATAAATCTGTATGTCAACATGACCAAATACTGTGTTAGCAAATTGCATTATACTGTAGCATGAAAAGATACGTTTAAAAATAGAAAACATTTGTATTGTGCATGAACACGTGAAATGTAGGAAAAATAGGAAAACAAGAACTGGGCTGATACACATCAAATTCTGGATAGTGGTCGGTCACCTCTAGTGAGAAAAAGAGAAAAGGAAATGAAACAGGAGAACAAAGGAGCATAAACTTTATTTTTTTTAAAGTAAATATGACAGGATGCTAACATTATCTATGTAGTAGATACAGAGATCTTAGTTATTTTGGCATTTTAGGATACTTGAAATTTTCCATGATTAAAAAAACTATTTGTGCCATACTGGTTTCTTGTTCGGCTATCAGTAAACCTGGGATTTTATAGTGAAAGACTGAGCCTATATGAATTTTTTAGCCATTGCAATATATAAGAGGATTACAAACTTAAAAAAAAAATTGTTTGTGTTTTTTAATTTGCTAATAGCCAAGTCCTACGTCCAGCAAACTTTCAGAACAATCCTTTTAAATCATTATTAGTTTTCCATGACACCACCAAGCGGCAGAATGAAATATTGTAAGTATATTTTTCTGGCTTGTAATGTAATAGAATTTTCAATCGTTTAAACATAAACTGCCATCTCAGAAACAACATTCCAATGAAAGAATGTGCAACTTTGTCTAGAGACCATGTGTGAGTTCATTTTATTGAAATGAGAAATTTACTTTCCACTGCTTGGTCTAGTTATTCTGTCAGATGCAGATGTAGTGTTTTCAAATCCCAATTGCTAAGTCTGAATTAATTCTCTCCCTCAAAAAACACCTTTAAGTGAGTGAAAAGGCAAGCCACAGAGTGGAAGAAGATGCTGGCAACATATATATCCAACAGAGGGCTCTTGGTCTCTTATTCAAATATATAAAGAACTCTTAAAAATCAATAAAGAGAAAGGCAATCAAAAACAAAAACAGGCAAGAGACTTCAACCAGCATTTCACAAAAGAAGATATACAAAAGTCCATTAAACATGCAAAATGGCATTCAGTTTTCATTAGCTATCAGGAGGAAGTGAAATTAAAACCACAGTGAGATACCATTTGCACCCACACAAATTGCTAAAGTTAAAAAGACTGTGTTAGGATACAGAACAGGATAAACTCTCATAAAATGCTGGTAGGAATATAAACTGGAAAAATCATTTAGGAAAAGATTTTGGTATTATTTACTCACCTGAAAAGGTACATATTCATGATCTAGCAATTTAACTCTTAGGTATACAGTCAAAAAAAATGCATTTATTCACCAAGAATATTCATGCCAATATTATTAATAAAAGCCAAAAAATTATCTATTAACAGAATAGACAAATGACTGTACATTCATATGATGGAATACTAAACAGCAATTTTTGAAAAACAACTATAGGGGCACCTGGGTGGCTCAGTCAGTTGAGTGTCCCACTTTGACTCAGGTCATGATCTCATGGTTCATCCTCTGTCTCCTTCTCTCTCTGCCCCTCCCTTGCTCATGCTCTCTCTCTCTCAAAAATAAAGTTAAAAAAATTAAAAAATAATAATAAAGTAAAAAAGCTGAACTATAGCTACAGCTAACTACTGGATGAATCTCAAAATACAATCCAGAACAAAAGAATACAGATCCCCCCAAAATGTTATATTGCATTACTTCATTTATATAATGTTCAAAAAAAATGGCAGAATTCAATTTTAAGGTTCAAGGATGTGTGCTTGGGTAATAAAACTAGGGGAAAAAAATAAGGAAGTGAAAACCATAACGTGAGAAACCTGATTGGAAGGGAGCATGAGATTGGACTTTGGGGGTGTTAGTGTTGTTTCTGTGTGAAAATTACACAGCTGTTAACTTTGTGATAACTCTTCATCAGGTACATTTCTGATTTGTGTACTTTTTTGTATGAGTGTTACATTTCATAATAGCAATTTTTTTTAAGTCTCAATTATCTCATATGCTTGCCGATAATAGTGCCCAGCCTGTAAACATTGTATAATTATGGAGAATAGTGTAAATGAAGGTTGCTTGGAATTACTGTAAATATGCAAGTGCTATGATGATCACTAAATCATTTAAAAATCATAATTGTTTGAGGATTTTTGTTTTCAGCTACAGGTATGAGAAACTGAACTCAAACTAGCTTGGACCCAAAGGGGGAATTTACTAGAAAGATGTGTGAATAGCTCACAGAAAAAACAGGAAAAAAAAAAAAAAAAAAGGAGCACAGGATCTCAAGTACACCTTAGATCAAGGATCTGACTCTCACACTCTCAATTATGTGCTCCTTTCCTCAGGTCTTCCTTTACTTCCTCGAAGTAGCAAAACAAAGTGGCCCACTGGCCCTGAGCCTCCTGAAAGAGACTAAGCTGGTTAGTTCCAGTTTGAAAAATCCTAGGGAAGATCTCTGACTGGTCCAGCTTGGGTGAGATGCCCATCCTTGGCGCCATCAGCTCTGGCATGAATTCTCAGTCACAGAAGGACAGGTAGGTCAGCTGGGAAACCCCTAGGTCCTGACCAAGCTGAGAGAGACTAGATAACTCTTTCCCCAAATGACTTCTATGGCAGATGTCACCAGGGTAAGCAAGGGACACACCACCACAGGGGCCAGTAGGGGCCAGAAAGCAATACCAGGACCCCTTGATGCAGACCCAAGGTTGCCTGCCCCACCTTCAAGCGTACAGTGTACTCTTCACAAACCTGGAAGCCACCTTGGGAGGTAAGAGAGAGGGGTCAAAACTCAGAATAAATGAGCTTTTCCTGAAAGGAGGGACTATTGTAAACTAAACTAACTAACTAAATAAACAAACAAACAAACCAACAAACAGTTTTGACTGAAGAGACTAGGTAATTATTAATAATTTATAATAATAATTATCATATAATTATTATGAATTAGGCTTTCCTCTTCCAACGAAGAAGAGATTGTAAGAGACCAGATCTGCCATAGAGAAAGGAAAGTCTCCATTTCTCTGCACATCTAAGCATACTATGAGCCAATTATAGTCACACAGCATGAGTAAGAAAAAGTTTTGGTTTGTGCTATTCAAAGTCCATCCTGAACAATAAAAGATCTGGCATAAAACAAGACGTGAGGACTTCTTCATGCATCACAAAAGGATAATGATGGAGAACAGAGCTGTTGGCCATTAGTTTAATGTTGAGGAATAGACAATATATATTAAATAAGATGTCTTAAAAACACACACACACACTTAAAATAAAGTTATTCATTGATGAAAATGTTGTGACCAGAGGTTTGCAGAAACCTAACCCTGTATTTTTTAACCTTGTTAATTCTAATTCAGTGTTTATGGCAATTTTAGAATGTAACTATTTCGAAGTAATGGGAATCAAATGTAATGTACATACATTGAGAACAGTGTGGAACTTCCTGTGGTCACACAGTAACCAATTATGCCGTGGGGTTACTTAGAAGATATTGTCAATCTCTGGGTACACATTATTTCTTGGTGCAAAAAGCCATATGTTTTCCATCTTAGCATACATTTGAAAATCAAGAACTTCTTTCAAGCTTCAAAGCTCTATCTTTTGAAATCCTACATTCTATTCATAATAACCTGCTGTATGTAGCAGCTCCCACAACATTGAAAAACCAGCTAACCCCACCCACATTTCCCCACACAGACGTTAAGATAACTAAGTAACGATTTTCTCTGGTCTAGTTTCACAATTCCCCTGGCTCCTCACCCACCACACCTACTACTAAGATAATGAACAACAAAGAGACTTTGCATGGGTGAATGTAAGGAAAGGACTAAAGAAGGCGACCTTTGGGCCTTTTGTTACAGCATGTTGTCCTTGTGTTTTCTATGTTTTTAATCCAGTGGGAAAATGCATATCACTGTACAGTGAAATTAAAGAAGTGGGGGAGAAAGAAAAGAACTTTCTTCCACTTAATTTTCTCTTGAGCAGCTAGCTCCAAAGTTCAGGTTTTGTAATGAGCACACAGTGAGGCAAAATCTGAACAGAATCTGATGATTTGCAACTTTGAGGAGCTCTATTAAAAATAGGAATTCTGGACTTGAAGTTTTGCAAGTCTTTCCTTTGGTGGTGCCCTAAGGCTTTGCCTCCCTCAGTCACAGTAAGACAGAAGAAAGACAGAATAAACACAGAACCCTGTGACGTAGCTTGTCCAAAGTTACATGGCAGGCACTGGTAGAATCATGACTAGAATCCAGGTCCTTTGCCTCTATTACAGGCTGTATTTTCTGTAAGGTTAAGTGAGACATCTTTTACTATTTATCTTAAACAATCAGAAGGTGAATGAGTCCTAAATTAGGCGTGAGGATGCCAAAGGGTGCATTATACTCCTTCCTTGGTATTTATTTGGACTTGTGCCTTCATGAAATAGATACCATTGGAGCTCTTTAAAGGGAAGGGGCAGAGGTTGGTCTAAGAATGCAGGGGTTTGCACAATAAGAACCACCTCACATCTGTCAGAATGGCTAAAATTAACATCTCAGGTAACAACAGATGTTGGCAGGGATGTATAGAAAGAGGAACCCTTTTGCACTGCGGGTGGGAATGCAAACTTGTGCAGCCACTCTGGAAAACAGGGTGGAAGATCCTCAAAAAATTAAAAATAGAACTATCCTATCATCCAGAAATTATACTACTAGGTATTTATCCAAAGGATACAAAAATGATAATACAAAGGGGCACATGCACCCCAATGTTTATAGCACTGCTATCAACAATAGCCAAAGTATACAAAGAGACCAAATGTCCATTAATCGATGACTGGATAAAGAAGATATGTGGTATATATACAATGTAATATTACTCAGTGATGAAAAAGAATGAAATCTTGCCATTTGCAACAACGTGAATGGAACTAGAGTGTATTATGCTAAGTGAAATAAGCCAGTCAGAGAAAGACAAAAATATTATTTCACTCATCTGTGGAATTTAAGAAACAAAACAGGTGAACATAGTTGAAGGGAAGCAAAAACAAGATAAAAACAGAGAGGAAGACAAACCATAAGAGACTCTTAAATACAGAGAACTGAGGGTTGCTGGAGGGGTGTTGGGAAGGGGGATGGGCTAAATGGGGGATGGGCATTAAGGAGGGCACTTGTTGGGATGAGCATTGGGTGTTTCATGTCAGTGATGAATCACTAAATTCTACTCCTGAAACCATTACTACACTATACGTTAACTAACTTAGATTTAAATTTAAAAAATTAATTTAAAAAATAATAAAGAAGAAGAAAGAAACAACCTCTGCTCTTAGAAGTAAATTCTTAATTATGTAAAAAAAAATAATAATGCAGGGGTTTGTTTCATAATCCAAGGACAAAGTCTGGGGGCAGGGAGGGTAGCAGAAACATTTTACTTCTCATTCTTTATATCACCCCTGCTCCCCTGTATCTTGGCTTCATTATTGTTTTTTCCCTTCTCTTTTTTTTTTTAATTTTTTTTTACGTTTATTCATTCTTGAAAGACAGAGACATGGTGCGAGCAAGGGAGGGGCAGAGAGAGAGGGAGACACAGAATCTGAAGCAGGCTCCAGGCTCTGAGCTGTCAGCACAGAGCCCAACACGGGGCTCAAACCCACAAACCGTGAGATCATGACCTGAGCCAAAGCCGGATGCTTAACCGACTGAGCCACCTAGGCACCCCTTTCCCTTTTGTTAAGACTGGTTTTCTCTGTGTCCGAGTCTGATGGGAGGAAATGGTCACAAACACCCAGATTTCTATAAATTAACCTACTACATCTTTTTTAAGTTCGTGACTTTTTATTATGGACAGTTTTACAAACACATACGAAAGAAGAGAGGATAATATAATGAGCTCCCATGTATCTATAACATAGCTTTAACAATGATGGACTCTGGCCTACAACCCCATCCATGTTCTCCCACCCCACTTGATTAACTTGAAACAAATCCCATTCATCGTATTATTTTATGCCTAATGTTTCATTATGTACCTCTAAAAGACTCCTTAGTTTACATTATTATTAACGAAAGTGCGTACTTTATTAGTATTCTTAGTCTTTACTAATGTTCTGTTTTTGTTTGTTTGTTTGGGGTTCATATTGTAACTTTTTATTTACTCTTCCAGATGGAGAGTTTTCACATTCAAACACAAATCTTTTTTTTTTTCATTGAAGTATAGGTGACACAATGTTACATTACTTTCAGGTGTAGGACATACTGACTCAGCAAGTCTATGCATCCTGCTGTGCTCCCACCAAGAGTAGCTTCCATCTCCTGACGTCCATTTTCTGGTCCTCTTGGCTGTAACAGTTTCTTGGGCTTTCCTTGTTTTTGATGACCTGGACAGTTTTGAGTAGTACTCCTCAGGTATTTTGTAGAGTGTGCCTCAGTTGGGATTTATCTAATGTTTTCTCATAATTAGACTGGAGTTGGCTAGGTTTTTGGAAAGAAGACCAAAGAGGTAAAGTGCCATTCTTAGTGCCATATCATAGATCACATCAAGGGCAATACAAGCAACATGGTAATCTTGATCATCATGATAACCTACTAGGTGTTAATCTCAATCATCTATTAGACTTTGGTATTAGGGAGTTCCATTTACTTAAGCAAGGAGCCTCTTCTTTCTCCATTCTTCTGCCTTTAAATTCTGATTTTGCTCTTTCTCTGGAGTGCTGGCCCATACACTGGCTGTAAAACAAAGGATATATGTTGAGGGACAATAGGTGATAAAACCAGATATGGGAAAACCAGATGTACTGACCTTTTTCATTTTGTTTTTTGAGTAACTTCTATGCCCAACTTGGGGCTCGAACTCATGACCCTGAGATCAAGAGTTGCATGCTCTACCATCTGAGCCAGCCAAGTGCCTCACATATTAGCTTTAAAAAGTTTGTCCTTTTGGCAAGGGATGGAGGGGAGGTAGAAGAGATAGAGAGTAAAGATTTAGCTTTTACATTTTTCAAAGTCCACTCCTGAATCCAGTAGTATGGGCATGCTCAGTGTGTGTGTGCGTGTGTGTGTGTGTGGTGATCGTGGTGGTGGTGGTGGTAGTAGAGTAGAACACACATCACATAAAATTTATAATTTTAACCATTTTTAGGTGCACATTCAGTGGCATTAAATATACTCATATTTTTGTGCAACACCATCCAGCTCCAGAACTTTTTCATCTTTCCAAACTGAAATTCCATATTGTTAAACCCTAACCCCACACTTCCTTTTCCTCCCAGGCACTGGCAACCACCAGGCTATTTTCTTTTCCTCTGAATTTGACTACTATAACATCTCGTGTAAGTGGAATTCTACAACCCTTGTCCTTTTGTGCCTGGCTTATTTTACTTAGCATATGATCATGTTTCATCTATGTTGGAGCATGTGTCCAAATTTCATTCCATTTTAAGACTGAATAATACACTACATCTTATTTATCCATTCATGCATAAATAAACATTTTTTAATTAATAGCCATCCTAATGGGCATCAAGCAGTATCTCACTGAGGTTTTGATTTGCATTTTCCTAATGATTGTGATGCTGAATATCCTTTCATGTGCTTATTGGCATCCTTAATTTTTAAAGATGCTTTACCCTTGTCTATTGTTTATTTGCATACTGCACTGCAAATTTCACCATCTTGCTCCTTGCCAGTGTCACACAGAGGGGCAGAGTAAGGACACAAGCCTCTCTGACTCTGTAAGTGGCCCTTTGGGGACAGATTTGAACTGCCTTTCTCTACAGCTCTACAAATAGTACCAATCAGCAGGCCTCAGCTGAAGCAACTGGGGCTACCTAAAAATGGCCTCCAAACTGTCCTCTCTGACTCTAGGCCACCCTCCTTGTTGCCATAGATTGCTAGCTTCACAGATTAGGAACGGTTTCCTATTCCCATAGGAAAACACCTAATCCTTAGGCCCTGCCCACCTTTCCCACACTGCTTCACTGCTCATGATTTTCTTTTCTTTTCTTTCTTTCTTTCTTTCTTTCTTTCTTTCTTTCTTTCTTTCTTTCTTTCTTTCTTTCTTCTTTTTTTTTTTTTTTTGTGTGTGTGTGTTTATTTTAGTTTTGAGAGTGAGAGACAGAGTGTGAGCAGGGGAGGAGCAGAGAGAGAGGGAGACACAGAATCTGAGGCAGGCTCCAGGCTCTGAGCTGTCAGCACAGAGCCCGACTTGGGGCTCAAACCATGAATCATGACCTGAGCTGAAGTGGGATGCTTAACTGACTGAGCCACCAAATTCCCTTCAATGCTTGTGATTTTCAATCTGCCTCCTCAACACTCTTCTGTCTGTGTGTGCACCCCTTCTCTTGCTCTAAATGGCTTCCCTGCTCCCCGCCATCTGGACAAATACTTCACCATAGTAACTCCTTCTCCTCCGTCTCAGTTATCCTTTCTCTGAAGTCCTTTAGCACTTTAAAAATCTGGACTATTATTGGCATTTCTTTTCTTTACATTATTATTATACCACGTTTTAAGACACGTGCCCTCAACTAAACTGCAAAGCTTTAGGACAAGAACTGTATCTTACTCAGAATTTTACATTCAGTGATGTCTGGAAATAAACACATGTCCAGGTTTGCCCCCAGATGTGCCTGCAGCACCTGGAGGGGTGTGGGGGGCAGTCCATCATCAGAGGGAAAGCAGTCTTATCACGCTCCCACAAACACAAAATGCTTCCTTACTCTCCCCATTGCATTTCTCCCAGTTAGACTTGTCTTGGATGGGCTCCCAGTTTTGTCCTCCTGCTCTGAGCCATCTTCTTCTCCTCTCCTTCCTCCACCACTCCTCCTCCACATTTCCACACTTTCTCCTCTGCACAGCTCTTGGTTCCATGACAGAGGTCCATCCTCCATTCCATGAGCTCAGTGGAGTCTTTTGGCCTGTCAGAGTCTTCAGAGCAGAGTACATACAAGGCAATCTATTTTTTCTTTATTTAAGAAAAAATTGCTTATGTTGACTGCATCCCAAAACATAACTTGAGTGCTTGTTGGGCTACCAAGTCTCTGTCTCTTTTCTTTTCCTTGCCAAGAATTCCCCCTCTCCACCAATGGCACAGGAAAAAAAAACAAAAAACAAAAAAACAAAACCCTGACTTGCCACATACAGAGTACGTATATTTATATAGCCTTGCATTTCAAGAAAAAAGATTGTTATACGCTATGTCCTTTCCAAGCGAATCCGTTAGCAGGACCCAAATCTCTCCACTATCTCCCATCTCCATTGCTGTCATCTCTTGTCTAGAGGCCTGAAAACGCTTCCCAGCTGGTCTCCCTGCTTCCATCCTTGCCCAACTACAATCTTTTCTCCACCCAGCTTCCAGAGTGATCTTTTATTTATTTTTTTAATTGTTTTTAACGTTTATTTGTTATTGAGAGACAGAGAGAGACAGAGCATGAGCATGGGAGGGGCAGAGAGAGGGGGAGACACAGAATGTGAAGCAAGCTCCAGGCTCTGAGCTGTCAGCACAGAGCCCGATGTGGGGCTCGCACTCACAAACCATGAGACTGTGACCTGAGCCGAAGTTGGACGCTTAACTGGCTGAGCCACCCAGGAGCCCCTTGAGTGATCTTTTAAAACATACCACTCTTCTTAAAACCCTCATGATTTCCCAGAGCACTTAGAACAAAATTCAAATTCCTTACCACGCTAATAAGCCTTTATGTGATCTTGTTCCTGTGACCTCCCCATTTCATGTAACAGCTATCCATTGCTGCATAACACAACACCTCAAAACTTGGTGACTTAAAACAGTAATGCTTTATCATTTCTCATGATTCTGTAGGTTTTTCTGCTGGTCTCTCCTAAGACCACAGTTGCAGTCACATTGATGGTGCAACCGTGGCCAGTGGGTCCAAATGCCTCATTTACCTGTCAGGAAAGTGATGTTTAGTATTGACTGGGCTCCTCAGTTCTCCCCTTGTGGCCTCTTAGTAAGCTAGTAAGCTTAGTGAGCTTCTTCACAGCACAGAAAGTTTCCAAGAGCATGATGGCAAAGCCTCAAGGCTCCTTAAGGTCCAGGCTCTAGAATTTGTACATCACTTTTGCCATAAGCTATTGATCAAAGTAAGTTACACAACCAGAGCATACTCATGGGGTGGAGAAAGACACACTACCTCTCAATGGAAGGAGCAGGAACATTCATTGCAAAGGAACGTGGACAAAGGGAAGCCTGATCCACTGGGGGCCAATATTAGAGCAATCTACTGCCCCTCCTACACTGCTCTCTTTCTGTTTCTCAAAACATGCCAATCTTCAGAAACTTTTACTTTTTTTTCCTCCAGTGGCATGCCATGTCTCTGTAGGAAGAATGTATGAGGATAGATGTGGTTGAAAGAGGGAACTGGATAGGAGACTTATTTCAAGTTGAGTCTGAACAGTGAACACATTGTATTTATTTGGGATGGTTTGAGTATGCTAACCCCCGATCCCCCACTAGTCCTTCCTTGGTTCTGCTGTTCATTGTACATGGCCAGCCTTTCCCAGATCTGGGCACGGTGGCCTCCTTCTCATCATTCAGGTCTTAGCCCCACACTTTACCTTTTCAGAGAGACATTCTATGACCACCTACTAAAATACCTGCCTTCATCTCTCTCTGCTTTATTGTTATATTTCCTTTATAACACTTACTGCCACCTGAAATTACTGGAAGCAAATTAGTAGCTTTCATGAAATCCACCTTGTATCTCACCTTCTAGGGCTCTAAGCACCTTCTCCGGCAGGCCTCTAGGGCTGCAATCTGTTCAGAGCTAGCTGCCAATATCTCTCAACATCCTTGTGCTAGACAGAATAATGGCCTCCCAGATGTCCACATTCTAGTTTCTGGCACTTATGTATACGTTGGGTTACATAGCAAAGGAAAATTGAGGCAGCTAATCAGCTAGCCAAAGACAGAACCAGAGAGATGGCAGTGTGACAAGGCACTGGCCCAACACTGCTGGCTTTGCAGATGGAGGAAGGTGGTCACAAACCTTGGTGACTTAAAACAGTAATGCTTTATCATTTCTCATGATTCTGTAGGTTTTTCTGCTGGTCTCTCCTAAGACCAGCAGAAACCAGGGAATGCAGGTGGCCTCTAGAAGCTGGAGAAAGGAGAAAAAAGATTCTCCTTGGGGCCTCCAAAAGGAACACAGCTCAGGGTGCCTGGGTGGCTCAGTCAGTTGAGTGTCCGACTTCAGCTTAGGTCATGATCTCAAGGCTCATGGGTTTGAGCCCTGCGTCTGTCTCTGTGCTGACAGCTTGGAGCCTGGAGCCTTCAGATTCTGGATCTCCCTCTCTCTGCCCCTCCCCTGCTCGCACTCTGTCTCTCTCTTTCTAAAAAATAAATAAACATTAAAAGATTAAAAATAAAAAGGAACACAGCTCTGCTAAACCATTGAATTTAGTTCAGTGAGACCCCTTTCTGACTTCTGACCTCCAGAACAGTGAGATAATAAATTTGTGTTATTTTAAACCACTTAGCTTGGAGTAATTTGTTATACCAGTAACAGGAAATGAAATAACCCCCACTGCTGAGATAAAGAAAGAACTCATAATGCTACACCTAGTTCCTTTCTTCTCCTGTGCCCTGAGTCCATTGACCATCCCAGGCTCAGAGCATCATCAAAGCCATATTATTCCAAGTCCCCAGGCACATATTGTATATCACAATGTCTACACTGCAGTATTACAAAGGGTGAAACAGTGGTGTGCTAGAGCAGGCTCACACTAACTTGTCAGAGCTGGCTGTTAAATGTTCAGAAATTGTGCAAGCCAGTTATTAAACACAGCCATTATTAAAAATTAAATTATATAAACATATAATTAAATAAGTTATATTACAAAGATAAATACTTAAAACTCATCACTTCTTTATTTCACTGTATTTAACCAGTGTCTGTGCTTTTGAAATTATTTACTCTTATTGTATCTGTATGATGAAGATACCATATAATGGTATACAAGACATAGGTTTGTAAATTCTGCATTCAGCGACCTCATGCAGGTAGCTTGAAACTGGCCACTATGGGAGTATTTACCGTTTAGGATGGGAAACAGGCAAATACTACTAATCCGGGCTTCCCCCTGACACCAGAGCCAGTTATACATTTGCCACCTGTGCATAGGGGCAGGTGGTGTCTGACTTTAGGGTGTCGCCTCCAACTTCAGCGTTTTCCTTGTATGTCTCATCACAAAGTCTGTTAACGTCTGTGCAAGACAAGTCCAGGGAACCACTGAGGCAAAATTCATCTGCTAGGCCCTTTGAGACCTCATGGCATCAGGGTCTAATTTATTTTTGTTTTCCTAAAGAAATGGGGGCTTAGTAAATGCCAACTGAATACAGAAATCAATCCATGGTTTCGTCAGGGTTAAAGAGTGAAACCTAGAGGGGCCTGGGTGGCTCAGTCAGTTGAGAGCCCTACTCTGGATTTCAGCTCAGGTCACGATCCCAGATCCCAGGGGTGTGGGATGGAGCCCCGTATTGGGCTGGGCGCTAGGCATGGAGCCTGCTTAGGATTCTGTCTCTCTTTCCCTCTGCCCCTCTCCCTTCCTCCCTCTCTTTCTCTCTCTCTCTCTCTCTCTCTCTCTCTCTCTCTCTCTCTCTCTCTCTCAAAAAAGTGAAACGTAACTAGAATAAGGCCCCTTGGGTTGCACAATGACTGGCATTATTATTTTCGGTGTAACTATTTACTTATTATGAAAATGAGTTAAATTTCATTATTAGTTCATGAACTTAAATCAATAGGAAATGTTCCTTAAATGTTAGTAACTGTTATCACTACCATTATTACCCTTTAGCCCACAATCTCTCCAAGTCCAAGTGTTCCTGTATATCAGGTTTCTGTTTCTCTAAGCAAGGTGAGGGGATTCTTATTTGTATGCTTGGAGTAGTACTTGACTGGGAGAACTTTTCTTGTCTCGGGCTTTTTAAAAGTTTCTAACAATCAATAAGACAAACTAAAAATTTTCACTAGAAAATTAGAGACAAATAGTTAAGTATTTTTCCTGCCTGTCCTATACAACAGTGAGAGAACGTTGTTAAAGGAAGTCTCTTTTTACAAAAGAATTCCATGCAATAAATGTGGAGGGTTGATAGAATTTTTTAAAAAAGCAACATTCTGCAATTCCTAACAAAAATTCAAGGCAAAGATCATTTGAAACCATTAGATGAAGGGCTAATGGGGAGGATCAGGCCACCACCCTCCTGGATCTACTGATCAGTCTTTTTTTTTTTTTTTTAATGTTTATTTATATTTGAGAGAGAGAGAGAGAGAGCGAGCATGAGTGGGGGAGGGGCAGAGAGAGGGAGACACAGAATCTGAAGCCGGTTCCAGGCTCTGAGCTGCAAGTTGTCAGCACAGAACCCAACACGGGGCTGGAACCCACAAACAGGGAGATCATGACCTGAGCCAAAGTCAGATGCTCAACCGACCTAGCCACCCAGGCACCCCTCTACTGATCAGCCTTAATGTCTTAATTAAGAGTGAGGAAACCGTGTCACTTCTGTGCCTTCCAATGAGATGTAAGATGGAGCACACAGTGCCAAATCTGAAGCATTCAGTATTTAAACTGAATCTCATCCAGGTTTTAGCCCAAACGTCTAGTTTATAGGCAACCCAGGGGTGAGAAGGACAAGTTAAGTGACACCTCAGGGAAGCTGCTGGGCATATGCAGAATGCAGAACTACTACTACTGGAAAGTGGTGAAAAAGGGAGTGCTCAGGGGAAGAGACTGGGTTTTCTTACAAAGTTAAACATACACATTCATTGTGACAAGTTATTCTACTCCAGGGAAGTTACCCAAGAGAAATGAAAACTTATGTCCACAGAAAGATTGATGCAAACATATTCATAGCAGCTTTTTTTCACAGTAGCTCAGGTTGGAAACAATTCCAATGTCCAGCAACAGGAGTGTGCATAAGCAAATTGTGGTGCGTGTGTACAAGGGATGATGAAGTTTTAAGATATGATAATGGTATGTGGTTATGAAACAAAATGCCCAGTTTTTAGAAGGGCATACTGAAATATTTAGAGTAACACGATATCTGGGGCAAAAAGCAACTAGAAAAAATTAATGGAATCTATAAAGTGAGTATGACAAAACCTTGATAGCTCCAGAACCTGGGTAATGAGCATATGGGGATTTATTGCTCTTTTCTCTCTATTTTTGTGGATATTTGAAATTTTTTATAATACAAAATTGAGTTGTTCTAAGTAAATAGAGAGTAGAATGCCCACAATGTAAAAGCAGAGAGTTAAAAAAAAAAAAAGCAGAAAATATATGGAAGCCCTCAAAGTTATGTTCTCTTTTGTTAGCAGGCCAGAGATCATTATTTCCCTCTTTTTTGCCTTGGCAGATTTTTTTGCTTTGATTAAAATTCACACCTTCGAAGATCACAATTACGAATAGATTATACTAATCACATTTATTTCATATTTCAATCAATAAATAGCTATTGAGAAATAACATTAATATGCCCTGCTGAGAACATTCCAAAGGCAGCACCTACGCCCAGCTGTTCTCCTACCCAAGGAAGGGGAAGGAGTCACTTGCTACCCAGAATGATTCTTCTGCCTGGCATAATCGCATGTTACCACCAGGAGGCGCGCCCTCACCGAATTTCCTTCAGGAGAGAGAAAATCAGATCAACAGTCTGAGTAGCCGGTTAGCAGTCTTTTGGCACACCCATGACCAGTGTTTGTAATTGTTTAGGCATGTCTCTGATGACCTCATCCCACTACACCTGAGCCTTTTTGAGGAAACAATTAGCCTGTTTGAACAGAACAGGTAAGGCAAATTAGTAACTGGAAAATTACTAAGTTGTTCTACAGGACGTGTTGGGACTTCCTGTACTCCCTTGAGGCTTAGAGTTAGGGTGTGGACCCTTCTTCCCCACTTGATGGCTGGGAAAGGAAGAAAATCACTCCTCTCCGCACAGCATAGCCCCTTCATTGTCCTGGAGAGGCTGGGCCAGCAGAGCAGAAATTGAGCCGGACTTTATGGCCAGGGGCTTCACAGAGACAGAGAAGCCTTCCTCCCCACCCCTCCTAGGCTCCCAGCTCTTGATGCCCAGACATGCAAGTTTCAGAAGCCTCTGCCTGGGGAAGACCCCAGGCTGGAAATTGCTCTAAACTGCCATGTGCTCTACAGATCCTGGGAGCTGAGTCTACTGGGCCCTTGGTTCTGTCTAGCCATTTGTGGAGAAACCAGTGGGTTCTAGGCCACTTCACTTATATTCGGAATCCAAAAATCAAAACCCTAAACTCATGAAAAAGAGATCAGAGTTGTGGTTAACAGGAGGTGGGGTAATAGGGTGGTTGGAGAAGGTGGTCAAAATGTACAAACTTGTAGTTACAAGATAAATTAATACTGGGGTTATAAGTTATGACATGATGATTATGGCTAACACTGTTATATATGTTTGAAAGTTGTTCAGAGAATAAATCCTGAGAGTTCTCATCACAAGAAAAAAACATTTTTTCTTTTATCTTTTTTGGTATCTATATGAGATTATGGATTTTAACTAATTGTGGTGATCATTTCATAATATATGTAAGTCAATTCATTAGGCTGTACATCTTAAACCTATTCAGTGCTGTATATCAAGTATATCTCAATAAAATGGGAAGAAAAAGAAAAAAAAAAGACCCAAGGAAAGTGGCACCAGAGTGAAGCAAGTATTTGGGAACAAGCCACTGCAGTGGCCCATCATCGCTTTGGACAGTTTTGAGCAGAGGTATGACAGGATCTGACTTTTGTTTTAAGAAGGTCATTCTAGGGGGGCATCTGGGTGGTTCAGTCAGTTAAGCATCCAGACTCTTGATTTTGGTTCAGGTCATGATCTCATGGTCATGGGATCAAGCCTGGGATCGGACTCTGTGCTGACATCTTGGAGCCTGCTTGGGATCCCCTCTCTCCCTTTCGCTGCCCTTCTCCCATGCTCTCTCTCTCTCTCTTGCTCTCAAAAGTAAACATTAAAAAAAAAGAAGAAGAAGAAGGTGACTCTTGCTGTGTTGAGAGCAGGCTGTGGGTGGGTGGGAGGGCAAGGACAGAAGCCAGGGGGAAATTTAGGAAGTTAGTATCATGATCAAGGTGAGAGACAGTCTCAGAGATTAGCAGTAGTGGAGACAGTAAGTCCTAGACAGATTCTGGGAGTATTCTGAAATAGATATATTGAAATCTTGGCAGAGTGGATGCGGGGTGTGAGAGAAAGAAAGCAGTACGGAATGGCTCTGAGGTTTAGTGGAAGATTTGCAAGGGAATATGAGGAAAGGCATTCCAGGCATAGAGAACAGCATGTGAAAACCATGTATGTAAGCACACACTGTATTTAGGACAAAGAAAAAAGGTCATGTGGCCAGTGAGCCAGTTATGTGGGTGGAGGCAGCAAACAGGGCTGGAAAAGAGGCTCCTGGCCAGGTGTACCATGGAGAGGGGCCAGGACCCAGGCTGTGGCCATTGGAGAGCCATTAATGGGGTTTTAGCAGAGAAGTATGTGATTAGGTTCATAATGTGGAGAAGCTGGAGGCAATGAGACCAGCCAGGAAGCTGTATCACTGGTCTAGGAGACACATCAAGAGTCTCATTGGGACAGTGGTGGTGAGGCTAGAGAGAAGAGGAAGAGGTGAGTCTAAGGGTCATGGTGGGTCATGGCACCGGTTCCAAGGCCAGCCTTGCACCTGGATCATGGAACACAGCAGACACACTGTCCATATTTTTTTCAATAACTAATCATCCAATTGATGGCAGTCTTGTCCTTACAGACCTCTTCCCATCCCCCTACTTATCTCCCAATGTGAAATGTCTTTCCCAGAGGACAAATACATTTATTATATAAAAATTTGGTTCAAATCCTCATGCCAATGTGAAGGTCCTAGAAGTGTTCTTACTTCTCAGTCTAGGGGGGTGTTTGCATGGGTGTACCCATGGAAAGGTTCTTCAAGTTGCACAGCACGCACTAGTGTACCTCACTGGATGTATGTACATACCTACCGACTGGCCATATTGATTCACTTTACCATGTAAATGACAGAGCACAGAGCCCTTCCTTAGTCCAAGCCCTCATTTCTAGGTAGAGGAAGAGGCCTGAAGAAAAAGGAAAGGAGAATAGACAGAAAACAACAACCTGTAAACTTTACCCACCAGTTTGCTGTTGAAAATCCACGTGGCTGGGGGTTATCTGTAACATCCAACCTTTTAACTTAAGTAACACCTTAAAGTGTATGTGATGGGAGTAGGAGGAACCCCATGTTGGTAGCTGGCCAACACAAGACTCACAAATTTGTCTCTTACCAAAGCAATGCAGACCATCCCAAGACACCATGTTTTATAACACCATATACCTCTGTCATCAGCCACCTGGTCCTTCTCTCCCAGAGGAAGCTGACTTTTTTTTGTCCTTTAAATTGCTCCTGATCTCATGAGTGGCTTCTCTTCTCCCCCAAGGCCAGAGCACATGTGTACCCCTTCACAAATCCTTTCTTCACTTTAGCACAGACCCATAGACTGTTCCAAATGGATCATGAAGTCCAAACTCCAACTACCCTGCAAAATCCAGTTGTCATTCAAATGCAATCTTGGATTGTTGTTCACACTTATGAAGTTTGTGTCCCAAGTTAGCCTGGAAGTGTGAGTTCAGGAGCTGACCTAGCCAGGGCTGGACTCTCAGGGGCACTCGGGGATATTTACTCATCTCACATAATGGCCACACCTCAAAGGCAAAAAATAGAAGACTACCTGTTGTGCTCACATTCTGAAGATAGTATCCATCCATCTCTACCAGTCGGACTGTCTATAAAAGAATCAGAAGAGTGTCTGTGTGAGTGTGTGTGCACGTGCATGCACGTGCATGCATGTGTGCCTGTTTATAGCTGTATTCTGTTTTTGAGGGTATAAACATATTAATAAGTATCATTTATTATGCCTATTGGTGCCTATTGGGCACCAATAACTTGATACTCTTATTGAGCCATCACAACAGCCCGGTGAGGAAAATGTTATTATGGATTCTCTGATGAACAAATCTGTTACAGGTTAGTCATGGGAATAACATGAAACTTTCTGATTCATTTTCTCTTTGTAGCTATTTGATGATTTTTGCAGTGAGGCCATATTATTTTTTACACTTTACCACTTTTATGAGATTACAGTGTGTATAATTCAGACTAAATTATGTGTGATGACCAAGCTTAATAAAAATACTAATGCATTTCTGAATTTAAACATTTTTAATGAATGGTAATAATATTCATGAATAGCTCTAGGTCAAATGATTTCACTGAAAGAAAATGCTTACTTATACTTTAAATATGAGAAAGAAATTTTGAGCAAAAAGCAAAATAATAAAAATAATAATGTCTGTTACAAATGGGTATCCGAGGTGCTTTGGTAAGTTGTCTGCAAATTTCCCTTAAGAATACATATTATTAAATGCCTCATTTGCTACAATGAGACTCAGGGAAGTGAAGAGACTCACCCAAGGTAACTCAAGCTCAGTGTCTTGACTGTCTACCACTTATGGGAAAGAAAAAGTCAGGCAAGAAATGCAGCTGTCTCTGTCTTCAATGTGGGAGTGAACTGGGGCCTGGCTCCTTGCTATTCAGGTTGGAAATCCCCAGGAAACAGTCATCCTAAACCAGCACTAAGCCAGGAGCAAAATGAGGACAAATCTTGTGAAAGGAAATGCTGTTCTAGAGTTCACACTGGCCAGTGTTGCTGACCGACCCTCCCTCCCTTTCTGGACCTACGCACGTTTCACAACAAAGGGTTTTCTAAGAATGAAGATTCCAAAAAGTAGCTAGAAAAGAGGACTGAGAGTCACGGGATGGTCATCAGGTGAATACCTCATTTACCACATCCTCAGAACTGATGACACCTTCACCAGTGTTTGCTTTCTGTTGTCCTGGCAGCAGCCCTCTCTAACCAGTCCCTATCCTGGGCACTTCCGAAAAAAGACTGGTCAAGGGCTGGGTCAGGAGGTTTGACCAAGATATCTCCCAGACTGAAGTAAAATTAGGTTGAGATATCTGGGGAGAAGGTAAAGATAAGAACCGCACCTCCCCGCCCCCCGCCAAGGATTGTTCATATTTGTGTCACACCCCTCCTACTCCTGCGGGTGGGTGAGTGGAGGGTGTGGAGGAAGCAGGCACAGCCCCAGGAACAATTCTACCCACGAGAGGAGGCATTCAAGCTGCATCTGTGGATTGGATGGGACTGAGTGACAGGATTTTAAGGGGGACTTTTATTTCCTCAGTTGTTTCACAGATGAGGAAACAGACACAGAGAGGTTAAATTCCTTGCCCAGAGTCAAAAAGCAGCCTAATCACTGAGCCCAGTCCTACAGCTCCTGACTGTCATCTGCTCCAGCGATCTTCCCAGGAAGATCCCATTCACCCTCTGGTTTGCACAGGGCTCTCTGTCCCCCAGCTTTGCCTGGGCCAAGCTCCACAGGAGACACTGCCGCTTTGTGTCGCCCTCCTTGGCACAAGATGAAATCAGGTGGTCCCTATTCTTCCTGTTCCACTCTGCCAAATCCAACCGCACACACTTCCTGTGCACAAAGCCAGCTCGCCAATTATCTGCTCCAATTAAGGAGTGTGAGATGTAGTTAATTCAGTCACTCCAGAGCAGTGACCACGGCCAACGGTGGGCTGCCCATGCTGGCTGCAGGTCCCCTCAGTGGTCCTGGCCGTGCTGTTTCCCCTGGCACTCTTCCCCTACCCCCAGATGGCCACTGTGCTTTCTTTACCTCTCCTCTCTCTCCCCTCTGAGTCCTTGGAGTTCTAGAACTGTATCTTGCTCTCCCTCCCTTTCTGTCAACAGAGAGTTCTGTCCTAATTCTGTGTCCTCTGATAAACTAATGTGTACAGAGTTGTTGGTGGTGGATCATGGATTAACACTCAACTCTCTCAGAGATAATTGGCTCTCAAATGGCAATGTTGCATGATACATCTTCTGCACTTATGCCTAAAGCCAGGCTTGTCACAGACAAATGTAAAACACATGCCTGTTTCACTTGACGTGCAGACCCCAAACATTCAGCTCTCTACTGCCGGTCCTTTCTGCTTCTTCACGCTAAAGCAAAGAAGGCAGATGGAGGCTGAGTGTGTAGGAGTCTCATCAGTGAGGACAACAAGCACTGTCAAGACCAGTTCCCTCCTCCCCACTTATTGGAACGCACTTTATGATCCTGATGTGAAATGTATAGATACTATGACCTTCTCAAAAGTAAAATTGGCATAATGCCTTGACTGGAAAGGTTCAAAGGGAAATAAAAAGGAGGTTATTTGTAATAAATTAATATGTATTTCAGCGTGGAAATGCTTGGGCCCAACTACTTTAGAAGATAAAACAAAGGAGTCAGTGCTGTAATTATTCATATATTCACCATGAATGGGACAACTATAAACTTAGATCAATATCATGTGTTACATTGCGTGCAATGAGTGTTGCTATTGGTGATGTAATTTTGCAAATAGTGAACAAATCTTTGTAAAGTTCAAAAAACCAGTACAAAACTCTTATTTTACATGGCAGTTGCATTCCTGGAAAATTGGGCATGTCAGAAACCATGCAAAAAATACATTTTATTTATTTGTAAAATATAATTATGTTTAAGGTGCAGGTAATTATAAACATTTTATTGTTGTTGTTTTAAATCTACATGAATACCTGGGACAAGACATGTCAGGCTCTTGTCTACTAAATACAAGTAGTGCCATTTATTGTGACAATAAAAAATATATCCCCAAATTTCCAAAATGCTCCTATGGGGTACTACTGTGCCCTTCACCCCATAGAAAGTCATTCCACTGACAATTACCTTTGGCCTCTAGTGAAGAGTCCTCAAGTGACAGTATTGGGGTTCGCTTCTCTCTAAAGTAAAATAAATTTGGAAGCAGGCAGTCTTGGGCTGGTCTGTTCAAGTCTCCTACCCTTTCTGCTTTAACATCCTCAAGCAAAATGGCTGCTGGAGCTCCAGTTATTGTGTCTGTGATCTGGGTATGAAGAAGAAAGAAGGGAGGAAGTCAGGAAGATGGATAAGTCTCCTTTAGGAATGTTGCTAGAAGTCCCACCCAGCAACTCCCTTTATATCTCACTGGCTACCCTTGTCCTCAAAGCAGGCCTGGAAATGTAGTTTTTTAGCTAGGTGCTTTGCTGTCTCAAATAATATTGGGTTCTACAGTAGAAAGCAGGAGTGAATAAACATTGGGTAGGCAGCCAGCCATTTCTACCATATTGCTTTACCCATTGACAGTATCCAGGGAACCTACCAAATGCACATTCAACACACAGGTCCTAGGAGAGGTATTCAACCTTTTGATTTGTTTGGCTCAAGGTCTCAAGCTTTTAATGGCTTCAATTTTTGTTTGCTATTTCACACAAGGGAGCAGAGTGAAGCTTCATTACGATGATCAGTTCTGACTAGACCCTAGTACTGAACAAATCTGGGGACAGCAGATCAATCTGAGAAAGGGCTCAGAACCTAAAATCTGCCTGAGCTTCTAGTATGAGAGCTCAAGATGACAGTGGTTTAGTGTCTCACATTTGATATTAGTTATTCAAGTGTATGTGTGTAAGTTTGTTTTCCAAAGTTTGTGCCAATCCCTCTAGAATTTTCCTAGAAGAGTTTTGTTCAGTCTCACAAATATGTACTGCATCTACTGCCTTTCTCCTGCTGTGTGCCAGGGATGCAAGATGAAGTCAACAAACATTCTTCCCAGGAGAGCTTATAGTCCAGGCACGGGGGACGGTGGGAGGGGACGGGAGGGTGGCAGAGCCAGGCCACTGCACTCCAAAGTGGTCAGTGCAGTGCCATACTTAGTAGGTGCTCAATAAATAGTTGTATTTTGACTTGTAATTCTTCACTGTGATGCTTGGAGACGAATCTGTTCTCTTCCAAGTTGAGGCTTCCTGGGCTGAGGAGTTACTCACCACGCTTCTATTGGCAAATGTTCTGTTTTTCTTTCCATTTCACTCAGTCAACTATGCCCTAGAATAAGTTCCTGAAATATGTTTTTATTTTCAACCTTGAAGAAACTCTTCTTGTGTTGAAGCCATGCCAAAACTCTTGGAACTGGGAAATATCCAGAGATATGCAAAGATTAAAAAAAAAAAAATCTCTGTACTTGGAAATTCCTAGTTCTTTCTTAGCCTCAAAATCCCTCCAGAGGGCAATTTGGCAACAATTTTCAAAGTTTTAATGAAACATTTATACCCTTTGACCCTGTAATTCCTCTTCTAAGAATTTATACCAAGAAAATAAGTAAGGATCTACACAAAGATACAAAACTAAGGATATTTGTGAGAGGCTAGTTTATAACCATGAAAGACTGGAAAATACCTAGATAGGGTCGTTTCCAATGTTTTCTAACCAATAATAAAAGATCAGTAACTATAGTACATTCCATGCAACAACACTGCAGACACTTGAAATAATTCATTTAGCAATTATGTATTGATTATTTGCTACGTGCCAGGCACTGTTGTAAATAGAAGGATACATTAGTGAATAAACAGACAATGCAGATCTCACAGTCTGGTAATTGTATTTATTGATGTGAAAATATATTTAGGATACCATTAAATGAAAAAAGGAAGGTTAAAAAATCACTATTATTAATAATAATAGATAACACATTAATGCATTTATTATGTACTAGGAGCTCTACATGTATTAGTCATTTTATTTATATAAGAACCCAATATGATCCAATGATTATTTAAAAATGATTTTTAGGGGTACCTGGGTGGCTCAGTCAATTAAGCATCCAACTCTTGATTTTAGCTCAGGTCATGATCTCATGGGTTTGTGGGTTTGAGCCCCATGCTGACAGAGCCTGCTTAGAATTCTCTCCCTCTGCCCCTCACCCACTTGCACTTGTGCACTCTATCTCTCACAATAAATAAATAAATAAATAAATAAATATACTTAAAAAATAATTTTCATGTTCATTACTATTTTGTCGAACAACATGGGCACAAGTACAATAATAAAGCAACTGTGTTCTTTCTCCCACATTTACTTCAAACCCGCTTTCTGGATTTGTCCTTTTGTGGCCCATGGATGAAATTTCATGGAGGTCTCAAAGTTTTTCTGGGTCCTTTCAGTCAGTTGGGCAGTCTTACTTCAGTAATTAAAGCATCCAGTGCAATCTGAACTTCTCTCTAGTTGAAGGGAAACTTCTCCAGGCAGAGCTGCTGTGAGCTTGGAATTCTGGAAGGGTTAGTCGTTGTGTCTTCCTTCTCATAGCCGCTCCTCTTCCCTTTGCCTTCCACCCCTCCAAGGCTGAGCCCCTGGGATGGGACTGCAGAAAGGGCAGTCCTCAATGGCAGGCACAGTCCTGGACCAACACTGGCTCCTGTGGGTGTGCCACATGCACCTTTGCAGCCTCTTTCTCTGGCAGGTGCTTTTGCAGGCTGTTCCCAAGATTCTTTGTGGAGCATGCCACCTCTCTCGCAGCTGGAAGCTTCCAGTTCTTCCCTCAGCCCATGTGGTCTCCAGCAGCTAACTGGCCATGCTAACTTTCTCCTTTGGACCCTTTTCCCTCCCACTCAGGAGTCCCGTGGTGTTGTTCCCTTTTAAAACAACCCAGACCAGCTCCCTCCTCACATTCCATGGCCCCTGGTGATGCTCACATATCTTTGCCTGCTACTGAGGAAGGGCAGGCGGACTTCCTTTCTCCAACAGAAAGGAGAAAGGACTGCTCCTTTCTGTTGGGCAGACTTAGGCTTAACTACAAACTGTAATCTCTTACCTATGGGCATCTCTTGGTAAAAGGCAGATACCAGTCCCTAAACTCTAAGAGGCACACATCTAGCTCTCTGAGTTCTCTGAGTGGGTCTCCAGAAGGGTCTTTCACTTGGCTTGGGATGAAGGAGTGCACTCCTCTTCCCCTGGGAGGGGTGGCATGGGACCCAGGCCACCAACAAGGCTCTCCATGGAATTTTCTCTCACTGCAGTTCAGCCCTCATTGCTACAAGCTAGTAGGGTGATTGCTCAATCTGGCAGAACCTGCTTCATAATCTCTCTGCCTACCCTGTATCAGTTGAATAGGAGTCACAGCATCTCAGTTAGGATATTTGGGATATGTGGTCCTTGGGTGTCTATTGTTACCAGCTTTTAGGGCTTCAGCCAAAAGTAAGTACAAAGAGCCCCATTTTAACATCTTGTTACATTCATACATGTGCGCACATGTCTGAAGGTTTCACTTCAAAATGGTATCAGTTATCTTCAGATATTTCCTCTTTTGCTTATCCATACTTCTTCTGTACCTTCATTGAACATGTAAAACTATCTTAAAAGGAAAATATTTTCCACATGCAAAACATACACACCAAAAAACCCTAGAAATAGATAACATGCTCTTCACAAAAATTAATTCAAAATGGGCCACAGGCCCAAATGTAAAACACAAAGCTGTAAAACTCCTAGAAGAAAACACAGGAGAAAACCTGGATGGCCTTGGGTACAGTGATGACTTTTAGATACAACTCCATGAGTGCTCGCTTCGGCAGCACATATACTAAAATTAGATACAACCCCATGAAAGAAATCATTAACAAGCTGGACTTCATTAAAATTAACACCTTCTGTTCTGCAAAAGACAGTGTCAAAAAGAATGAGAAGACAAGCTACAGACAGGGAGAAAATAGGCAAATGATACATCTGATAAAGGATTGTTATCCAAAATATACAGAAAACTCCAGCCAAGATGGTGGAACAGCATGGAAGGTTTTTTTTTGTTTTTTTTTTGCCTCTCTGGTCTCTGAAATGCAGCCAGATCCACACTAAACCATCTTGCACACCGAGAAAACTGATTTGAGGATTAACACCACAATCTGCACAACCTGAACCACAGAACTCATCAGGTACATGGAACAGAGAGGGGAAGTGGGGGAGAGAGAAGCCATGGAGGTCAGGGAGCTGTTTTTGTATGTGGAGAGAAGATGGAGACAAGGGGTTAGTATGGGAAAAACACCCCCCGCCAAAAAAAAAAAAAAAGCAGCTGGAGAGAAAGTGGAAAAGTGGAAACAGACGCAGGAACTGAACAAAAAAGGGAGAAAGGAGAAAGGAGAGGGTTTAAATTCCATTAAGACTCTATAAACAGGGGGAGCACAGAGTCTGAAACTCTGCAGCTCGATACCTGGTGGTTCTCTGGTGGGAAGGGTGAATCCCCAAGAGCAGAGATTGAGGGCTGAGGGATCCAAGGGCCACACAGGGAAAGGCATTTCCCTGCTGGGAGTACATTTGGTGGAGGCTGTGCAGCCATCCCATAGGCAAAGGTCCCAGCAGACCCTGGAGAACAACCACATTCACTGGTGCTGGGACAAGGACGTGAAGAGGGAAGCCTGGTGCCGGATGCGTGTTGTGATTTTCCATAAACCCTGAAATGCTGCTGGTACAAGATTGCGTGAACTTTTTCTGGGGCGGGCTGGCACCGAGCTGCTGTCTCTGGGCATCAACAGCAGCACAGTCTGGTGGACTGTTCTTGGCGCTGGGCCAGCACCTGGCAATTGCTCAGCAAGACCCTCCCCAAGAGGGTCCGAATAGGTCAAAGACATAGTCCCTCAGAAGTGAGGGGTTGGGAAACACAGCCACATCTGAGATAAAACTCAGGAGGAAGGTGCCACCTAATGGCTTGGTCACAGACAGTGTAGAAGTGGGGAGTGGATGGAAGCTGGAGACAAAGGAGGGGTGCTTGATTGCCAGTCGTGGAGAGCACAGAGTTCTGATACTAGAGACTGGGTAGCTGGGTGATGCCATTTTCACTCGTCCGACACACGTGCATACATGCCTACATGTGCCACAGCAATCCACCCCAGTAAGCTAAGCAGTACCATCTAGTGGAGAACAGAGTGTTACACTAGACTCTGCCCAACTGTGCCAATAACACTCTTGACAAACACAAGTCTCTCTACCTGCTTAGTTTACAGACTAAAATGCTTCATAGTTTGACTTCTATGGGAAACCAGATGTAATTTCAATCATACTTCATTCTGTTTTCTGGCCTTTTTATCCAATTTTTCTTCTTTTTTTTCTTTTCTTATTCTTGAATGCAGAAACAAAAAAATCTATTTTTATTTTCCATTTTTATTAAAAAGATTTTTCTTTAATTTTTTCTACTCTATTTTTTCTTTTTTGTAAATTTCTAAAATCCTATTTTACTTTCATCATTTCATTTTAGTCTATTTTATTGTATTCATTTTTTTAAATTTTCAAATGTTTTCCCTTTTTTTCTTTTTCTTTTCTTATCTTTCCCTTTTTTCTCTAATCTGTCAAGCTTCTTTCAACAACCACACCAAAACACACCTAGGATCTAGTATATTTTATTTTATTTCCTTGTGTTGTTTTTAATTTTTTAATTAAAAAATTTTTTTTACTTTATTAATTCCTTTTCTTCCTCTAAAAGGATGAAACAAAGGAATTTTCCCCAAAAGAGAGAACAGGAGGAAATGACAGCCAGGGACTTAATCAACACAGATATAAGCAAGATCTCTGAACCAGAATTTAGAATTACGATAATAAGAATCACAGCTGGGGTTGAAAATAGATTAGAATCCCTTTTTGTGGAGATAAAAGAAGTAAAACCTAGTCTGGATGAAATAAAAAATGCTATAACTGAGCTGCAATCTTGAATGGATGCCATAGCAGCAAGGATGCATAAGGCAGAGCAGCGAATCAGTGATATAGAGGACAAACTTAGGTGGAATAATGAAGCAGAAAAAAAGAGGGAGACTAAGACAAAAGAGCATGAAATAAATATCAGAGAACTCAGTGACTCATTAAAAAGGAATAACATCAGAATCATAGGGGTCCCAGAAGATGAAGAGAGAGAAAAAGGGGTAGAAAATTTATATGAAGAAATTATAGCAGAAAACTTTCATAACCTGGAGAAAGACACAGACATCAAACTCTAGGAAGCACAGAGGACTCCCATTAGATTCAACAAAAACCAACAATCAGCAAGGCATATCATAGTCAAATTCACAAAATACTCAGGCAAGGAAAGAATCATGAAAGCAGCAAGGGAAAAAAAAGTCCTTAACCTATAAGGGAAGACAGATCAGGTTTGCAGCAGACCTATCTACAGAAACTTGTCAGGTCAGAAAAAAGCAAAGGATATATTCAATGTGCTGAATCAGAAAACTATGCAGCCAAGAATTCTTTATCCAGCAAGGCTGTCATTCAAAATAGAAGGAGCAGGGGCGCCTGGGTGGCGCAGTTGGTTAAGCGTCCGACTTCAGCCAGGTCACGATCTCGCGGTCTGTGAGTTCGAGCCCCACGTCAGGCTCTGGGCTGATGGCTCGGAGCCTGGAGCCTGTTTCCGATTCTGTGTCTCCCTCTCTCTCTGCCCCTCCCCCCGTTCATGCTCTGTCTCTCTCTGTCCCAAAAATAAATAAAAAACGGTGAAAAAAAAATTAAAAAAAAAAATAGAAGGAGCGATAAAAAGTTTCCCAGACAAACAAAAATTAAAGGACTTCATGAGCACTAGACAAGCCCTGCAAGAAATTATAAGGGGGACTCTCTGAGGGGAGAAAAGATGGAAAAAAAAACCCCAAAACCTAAAAAGACTAAGCGCAACAAAGACTGGAAAGGACCAGAGAACACCAGTAGAAACTCCAACTCTACAGGCAACATAATGGCAATAAGTTCATATCTTTCAGTACTCACTCTAAACGTCAATCGTCTAAACACTCTAATCAAAAGACATAAGGTAACAGAATGGATAAGAAAATGCTGTTTACAAGAGACCCATTTTAGACCTAAAGACACCTTCAGATTGAAAATAAGGGGATAGAGAACCATCTATCAAGCTAATGGTTGCCAAAAGAAAGCCGGAGTAGCCACACTTATAACAAACAATTAGATTTTAAAATAAAGACTGTAACAAGAGATGAAGAAGGGCATTATATCATAATTAAAGGGCCTATCCACGAAGAAGACCTAACAATTAAAGACACTTATGATCCAACGTGGTACACCCAAATATATAAATCAATTAATCACAAACATAAAGAAAGTCATTGATAACAATACCATAATAGTAGGGGACTACAACACACCACTTACAACAATGGACAGATCATCTAATCAAAAAATCAACAAGGAAACAATGGCTTTGAATGACACACTGGACCGAATGGACTTAACAGATATATTCAGAACATTTCATCCTAAAGCAGCAGTATACACGTTCTTCTCGAGTGCACATGGAACATTCTCCAGAATAGATCACATACTGGGACACAAATCAGCCATCAACAACTACAAAAAGATCGAGATCATACTGTGCATATTTTCAGACCACAACACTATGAAACTCCAAGTCAACCACAAGAAAAAATTTGGAAAGATAACAAATACTTGGAGACTAAAGAACATCCCACTAAAGAATGAATGGGCTAACCAAAAAGTCAAAGAGGAAATTAAAAAGTACATGGAAGCCAATAAAAATGATAACACCACAGCCCAAAACCTTTGGGATGCACCAAAGATGGTCATAAGAGGGAAGTATATAGAAATCCAGGCCTTCCTAAAGAAGGAAGAAAGGTCTCAGATACACAACTTAATCTTACACCTCAAAGAACTAGAAAAAAGAACAGCAAATAAAACCCAAAACTAGCAGAAGACAGGAAATAATAAAGTTTAGAGCAAAAATCAATGCTATCAAAACTAAACAAACAGTAGAACAGATCAATGAAACTAGAAGCTTGTTCTTTGAAAGAATTAGCAAAACTGATAAACCTGTAGCCAGTTTGATCAAAAGAAAAAGGAAAGGACCCAAATAAATAAAATCAATAATGAAAGAGGAGAGATCACAACCAACTCAGCAAAAATAATAAAAGAACATTATGAACAATTATACACCAATAAAATGGGCAATCTGGAAGAAATGGACAAATTCCTAGAAACCTATGAACCATCAAAACTGAAACAATAAGAAATAGAAAATTTGAACAGACCCATAGCCAGTAAAGAAATTGAATTAGTATCAAAAAATCTCCCCAAAACAAGAGCCCAGGACCAGATGGCATTACAGGGGAATTCTACCAAACATTTAAAACAGAGTTAACACCTATTCTCTTGAAGCTGTTCCAAAAAATAGAAATGGAAGGAAAACTTCCAAACTCTTTCTATGAAGCCAGCATTACCTTGCTTCCAAAACCAAAGACCCCACTAAAAAGAACTATAGACCAATTTCCCTGATGAACATACATGCAAAAATCCTCAACAAGATACTAGCCAACTGGATTCAACAGTACATTAAAAAAATTATTCACCACTGCCTAGTGGGATTTATATCTGGGATGCAGGGCTGGTTCAATATACACAAAACAATTAATGAGATTCATCACATCAATAAAAGAAAGGACAAGAACCACATGATCCTCTCAATAGATGCAGAGAAAACATTTGACAAAATACAGCATCCTTTCTTGATAAAAACCCTCAAGAAAGTTAGTATAGAAGGATCGTACCTCAAGATCATAAAACCCATATATGAAAGACCCACTGCTAATATCATCCTCAATGGGGAAAAACTGAGAACTTTCTCCCTAAGGTCAGGAACATGACAGGGATGTACACTCTAGCCACTGTTATTCAACATAGTATTGGAAGTCTTAGCCTCAGCAATCAGATAACACAAAGGAATAAAAGGCATCCAAATCAGCCAGGAGGAAGTCATACTTTCACTCTTCGCAAATGACATGATACTCTACATGGAAAATCCAAAAGGTTCCACCAAAAAACTGCTAGAACTGATCTATGAATTCAGCAAAGTCACAGAATATAAAATCAATACACAGAAATTGGTTGCATTCCTATACACTAATAATGAAGCAACAGAAAGAGAAATCAAGGAATCGATCCCATTTACAATTGCACCATAAACCATAAAATACCTAGGAGTAAACATAACCAAAGAGGTGAAAAATCTATACACTGAGAACTATAGAAAGCTTATGAAAGAAATTGAAGAAGACACAAAAAAAATGGAGAAATATTCCATGCTCCTGAATAGGAAGAACAAATATTAAAATGTCAATACTACCCAAAGCAATCTACATATTCAATGCAATCCCTATCAAAATAATGCCAGCATTCTTCACAGAGCTAGAACAAACAATCTTAAAATTTGTATGGAGCCAGGGGCGCCTGGGTGGCGCAGTCGGTTAAGCGTCCGACTTCAGCCAGGTCACGATCTCGCGGTCCGTGAGTTCGAGCCCCGCGTCAGGCTCTGGGCTGATGGCTCGGAGCCTGGAGCCTGTTTCCGATTCTGTGTCTCCCTCTCTCTCTGACCCTCCCCCGTTCATGCTCTGTCTCTCTCTGTCCCAAAAATAAATAAAAAACGTTGAAAAAAAAAAAAATTTGTATGGAGCCAGAAAAGACCCCGAATAACCAAAGCAATCCTGAAAAACAAAACTGAAGCTGGAGGCAGCACAAACCCATACTTCAAGATATATTACGAAGCTGTAATCATCAAGACAGTATGGTACAAGCGCAAGAACAGACACTCAAATCAATGGAACAGAATGAAGAACCCAGAAATGGACCCACAGACGTATGGCCAGCTAATCTTTGACAAAACAGGAAAGAACATCCAATGGAAAAAAGACAGTCTCTTCAGTAAATGGTGCTGGGAAAACTGGACAGTGACATGCAGAAAAAAGAACCTAGACCACTTTCTTACACCATACACAAAAATAAACTCAAAATGGATGAAAGATCTAAAAGTAACACAGGAAGCCATCAAAATCCTAGAGGAGAAAGCAGGAAAAAACCTCTTTGAACTTGGCCGCTGCAACTTCTTACTCAACACATCTCCAGAGGCAAGGGAAACAAAAGAAAAAATGAACTATTGGGACCTCATCAAAATAAAAAAACTTCTGCACAGCAAAGGAAACAGTCAGCAAAACTAAAAGGCAACCGACAGAATGAGAGAAGATATTTGCAAACGACGTATCAGATAAAGGGTTAGTATCCAAAATCTACAAAGAACTTAATAAACTCAACACCCAAAAAACAAATAATCCAGTGAAGGAATGGACAAAAGACATGAATAGACACTTCTCCAAAGAAGACATCCAGATGGCCAACTGACACATGAAAAAATGCTCCACATCACTCATCATCAGGGAAATACAAATCAAAACCACATTGAGGTACCTCCTCACACTTGTCAGAATGGTAACATTAACAGCTCAGGCAACAACAGAACAGATGTTGGTGAGGATGTGGAGAAAGAGGATCTCTTTCACACTGCTGGTGGGAGTGCAAACTGGTGCAGTCACTCTTGAAAACAGTATGGAGGTTCCTCAAAAAATTAAAAATAGAACTACCCTATGACCCAGAAATTGCACTACTAGGTATTTATCCAAGGGGTACAGGTGTGCTGTTTCAAAGGGGCACATGAATCCCAATGTTTATAGTAGCACTATCAACAATAGTCAAAGTATGGAAAGAGCCCAAATGTCTATCCACAGATGAATGGATAAAGAAGATGTGGTACATATATATACAATGAAGTATTACTTGGCAATCAAAAAGAATGAAATCTTGCCATTTGCAACTATGTGGATGGAACTAGAGGGTATTAGGCTAAGTGAAATTAGTCAGAGAAAGACAAATATCATATGACTTCACTCGTGAGGAATTTAAGATACAAAACAGGTGAACACAAGGGAAGGGAAGCAACAATAATATAAAAACTGGGAGGGGGACAAAACATAAAAGACTTTTAAATATAGAGAACAAACAAAGGGTTGCTGGAGGTGTTGTGGGAGGGGGGGATGGGCTAAATGGGCAAGGGGAATTAAGGAATCTACTCCTGAAATCATTGTTGCACCATATGCCAACTAACTTGGATGTAAATTAAACAATAAATAAATTAAAAATAAATAAATAAATAAAAATAAAAATATGTCAATAGTAGGCCAATAGATATTATCTCATATTGTCTTAAACAAGTGGATAAAATATTAACTTTTAATCAAAATATAAATAATGTGCAAAAAAATACAGAGAAAACTCTTAAAATTTAGTAAGAATGCAAACAACTGATTAAAAAAATGGGCCAAAGACCTTAACAGCCACCTCCTCCAAGAAGATTGCAAATAAGTATATGAAGAGAGGCTCAACATCATGTGACATCAGGAAATGCAAATTAAAACAGTGAGATACTGGCAGCCCTGAGCTGATTCCAGTGTGGCACTAGGGTGCTGCCCTCCGTGCCCAGTGGAGGTGGTTGCAGTGGTGGCCATGGCCATGTGGTGGCTGCTGGCTTGTGCCCAGGTGCCATTCATGTGAGCACCACTGTCAGATTCTTGAGCAGCTCCGCCTGCCTGTGCTGGCCTAAAGACTCTGCTCCTGGTGCCAACTTTTAAGGATGTTTCCATTCCTGAAAAGCCCATGCTTAGATTTATTGAAAGGGCACCCCTGTGCCAAAAATGAGAAGAGAACCCAAATACTCGAGTGACATATGGGGACCTTCTATTGAAGCTACTGAATTCACAGAAGGCATTTTTGCAATCTTGGCACTGGGTGGTGGTTACCTCCACTGGGGGCATTTTGAAATGATGCACCTGACAATCAACCACTCTATGGACCCCAAGAACACAGTTTGCCTTATAGAGAGTACCAGCCCCTTTCAAGCCCACCACCCACAAGGGTATGGGACAGCGCATGGGGGGATCACTACATGACTCTGTGAAGGCTGGCCGTCTCACAGTAGAAATGGGTGGGTGTTGTGGATTCAAAGAGGCACAAGCTTTCCTCAACCAGGTTGGCCACAAGCTGTCCTTCCCAGCACAGGCCATGAGCCATGAGACTCTAGAGAGGATCCAAAAAGATCAAGAGGAACCAGAACAGAACAACTAAAACCCCGGGACCTTTGAGCACATAGCCACTGCCAGCATGCAGGGGAGACAGAAAGGCCTGAGCCCAGATGACTTGATCCAGAAGAGGTAGTACTGGGGCAAGACTTATAGGCCTGAATGTGTAGGAAGAATGTGAGAAATAAATGTAAAAAGGCTACCGAGAGAGAAAGAATCTACCTTTTTTCCCCTTCAGTCTACCCTTAAAGTTTTGGGTAGTTCTGGGGCGCCTGGGTGGCGCAGTCGGTTAAGCGTCCGACTTCAGCCAGGTCACGATCTCGCGGTCTGTGAGTTCGAGCCCCGCGTCAGGCTCTGGGCTGATGGCTCGGAGCCTGGAGCCTGTTTCCAATTCTGTGTGTCTCCCTCTCTCTCTGCCCCTTCCCCGTTCATGCTCTGTCTCTCTCTGTCCCAAAAATAAATAAAAACCGTTGAAAAAAAAAAAAAAAATTAAAAAAAAAAAAAAAAAAGTTTTGGGTAGTTCTGAAATCTAACCGAGGAGCAGCATATGAGTAAATGATTTCTGAAAAATTATACAGTATCTTGATTTTTTAAAGTACATTATATTTACATTAAAGTTTGAGTATTACCTGTAAAATAAAACAAAACAAAACCAAAAACAATGAGATACCACTACCCCCCTATTAGAATGACCAAATCTGGAACACTGACAACAGCAAATGCTGGTGAGCATGTGGAACAACAGGAACTCTCATACATTGCTGGTGGGAATACAAAATGGGACAGCAACTTCAGAAGACAGGGGGTTTCTTACCAAACTAAACATACTTGTCCCATATGATCTTACACTTGAGCTCCTTGGTATTTACCCATAGGAGATAGAAACTTATATCCACACAAAAAACCTGCATATGAATGTTTATAGCAGCTTTACTTATGATTGCCAAAACTTGGAAGCAAACAAGATGTCCTTCAGCAGGTGAATGGGTGAGTAAACAATGGAATATTATTCAGCACCAAAAAGAATGATCTGTCAACCCTTGAAAAGACATGGAAGAAGCTTAAATGTGTATTAGCAAGGGAAAGAAGCACAGAAAAAGCTATATACTGTATGATTCCAACAACAGTACATTCTGGAAAAGGCAAAACTATGGACACAGTAAAAAGATCAAAGGTTTCCAGGGATTAAGTGGGAGAGAGGGATTAATAAACTGGGCACAGAGGATTTGGGGAGGCAGTGAAGATACTCTGCATGATACTATAATGATGGCAACATGTCGTCATGAACTTATCCAAACCTATAGAAGGTAACCAAGAGGGAGCCCTAATGTAAACTATGGACTTTGGGTGTTTGTGATGTATTAATGTAGGTCAACAGTTGTCACAAATGTCTGCTGCTGGGGGTTTGGTGATAATGGGGGAGGCTGTGCATGTGTGGGGGCGGAGAGCATATGGGAAATCTCTGGCACTTCCTCTCAATTCTGCTGTGACCCTAAAACTGCTCTAACAAAATACTCTTCCAGAAAAAATGTTTATGTACACACATATATTTTCTATTTTCTACTTGAGTCAGTTTCAGTAATTTTTGTCTTTCTAGGGAAGTTTCCATGTCATCTAAGTTACCTAATTTATTGGCATACATTGTTCAAATATTTCCTTATAATTCTTTTAATTTCTGTGAGGTTGGTAGCAATGTTCCTATTTCATTCCTGATTTCAGTCATGTCTGTCTTCTCTCTTTTTTTTCCTGGTCAAGGTAAAAGTTTGTCTATTTTCTTGATGTTTTCATAGAAACAATTTTTCACTTTGTTACATTTTTCTATTGGTTTTCTATATTATTTTCACTCTTATCTTTATTATTCCATTTCTCCCACTTCCTTTGGGTTTAGTTCACTTTTCCTTTTCTAGTTTCTTAAGGTGGAAGTTAAGTAATTGATTTGATCTTTCTTCTTTTCTAATATAGGCATTTAGCTATAAATTTCCCCTTTGGCAGTCCTACCCTGCTGTGATATTTTGACTGTCCAGGCTCCCCTTGGGATCGGTTTAAACACTGGGTGCGGTTTGACACCACACAAATTAGACAATTGGTCAGTTACTTTCCATATAATATCCAAGGGTGAAAAGTTTCATTTAGACATTTTCATAAGTAATCTCAACATTACACAGCTATACAAAGGATATCACATTCAGACTCATTGGTACACTAATTTACAATAGTTAAATGCAAACAATGGAGCCTATGCAGCAGAAAACAGGCCACTATGTCACAGTGTGATAGTGCCATGTAAGGGTGTTAAGGGAGCACACAAGAGGGACACCTAGTAGAGTTCTGGGGTCAGAGAGGAAATGACATCTATTAAGATCTGAATGTTGCTTACAAGTCAGCTCCTGGAAGAGGCCAGGGGTATGCAGAATCCTCCCACATACCACAAGAAGTGTCACCCAGAGACAGAGCTCAGTTCAGCAACTAGACTTATCTAGGAAATACAGATGCTATCTGAGAAGCTCACACAATTGAACACATTTAAGACCCTGACCTTACAGTACTGCTACCCTTACCTCATAATCTCTGGAACTCCTGCCTACAGGTTCATCTGCACTATATACTCTGGAGCCACCATCCAAGGCCAAGACAAGGTGAGCAGGAGCCCTGGGTCTGATTGATTCAATGTGAAGTAGGCCTGGAAGGTTTCTTTTCTTTAATTCTGTACTCCATGTTTCCTTGTGACCTAGTTCTTGTCTGATAAATGCTGTATCGTACAGCTCTTCAGCCCCAGCTCTGCAATAATCCCTTGTAAAATCCAGTTCCTGATTCATGCTAGCAGGTTCTTCCTGATGTTTTAAGCACTCAGATCTTGGCTAATTGCTTGCCTATTGATCCTCTAACAACCACTGATCCTGATTCTGCTACGGCAGACTGTCCTTATCTGGACCTGCACCTTTTTGTGGAGATGAGCATAGGAAGAGCCATGGCCTTCAACAAAGGATAGTCCTTAGAGGACAGTTTGGATGATTCTTGTATCTTGTTAATTCTATCTGTAAGTCAACTGATTACTAATTTCATTTGGGTGAATTGACAGACACATTGCCATATGTCTGTCCATGTCTCAACTAACTATCCCTGAATGTCTGTCTAGATTCCCAGTCTTCACCTTCCCCATTCTGACCCACCCTCCCAACCCTCTACCCTGGTTCTGACGGGTCCTGCATCATCTAACAGGAGCCAGTTTTACCACAGGATCCAAGAGCCTGCTTGGGATTCTCTCTCCCTCTCTCTCTCTCTCTACCATTCCTCCACTTGCACACTCTCTCTCCCTTTCTCAAAATAAAAATAAATATTTAAAAAATGAAAGAAAGAGAGGCACCTGGATAGCTCAGTAGGTTAAGTGTCCAACTCTGGCTCAGGTCATGATCTCACAGTGCATACGTTCGAGCTCCACATCAGACTCTGTGCTGACAGCTCAGAGACTGAAGCCTGCTTCGGATTCTGTGTCCCTCTCTCTCTGCCCCTCCCCTGCCCGCGCTCTGTCTCTCTCTCTCTCAAAAACAAATCAATGTTAAAAATTTTTTTAAAAAAAAGAAAGAAAGAGACCAGTGTTTCTGAAGTTTCCATTTGTGTACATCTGGATGCAAAGGAAAGTGAAAGTACTCATGTCCCAGGAGAATTTGGGGGACATAGTGTGAAGTAGTCCCCATACAATAATGATCTTTGAGTTTCTTTTTTTTTTTTTTTAATGTTTTTTTAACATTTATTTATTTTTGAGACAGAGAGAGACAGAGCATGAACGGGGGAGGGTCAGAGAGAGAGGGAGACACAGAATCTGAAACAGGCTCCAGGCTCTGAGCAGTCAGCACAGAGCCCGACGCGGGGCTCGAACTCACATACCGCGAGATGGTGACCTGAGCCGAAGTCGGACGCTTAACCAACTGAGCCACCCAGGCGCCCCTGAGTTTCTTATTTTACTTCGAAAATGGAGACAGATCTTATATTCTGCTAAATTGACATTTATTTTAAATGCAAAAAGTTTTGAATTACTTGGGTAGAGGCAGAAAACAAGTCTTACTTTTGCCTTCATATTATTTTGTTGTTCTTTCTACCTTCTTTATTTCGACATTTCGTGTTTATTAATAAAAACATTTAATTTTATGAATTTCCTGTGAATACATCTTTTACTATGTATTTTAATGCATTAATGTCTAAATTAAAATATCAGTTTTGATTTCCTCTTTCATTTAAATTTGCATGAATATTTCAGGGCACCTGGGTGGCTCAGTCGACTGAGCGTCCGACTTTGACTCAGGTCGTGATCTCGCAGTCCATGAGTTCAAGCCCAGTGTTGGGCTCTGTGCTGACAGCTCCGAGCCTGGAGCCTGCTTCAGATTTTGTGTCTCCCTCGCTCTCAGCCCCTCCCCCACTCTCACTCTGTCCCTTTCTCTTTCTTTTTGTCTCAAAAATAAACACTAAAGGGGCGCCTGGGTGGCGCAGTCGGTTGAGCGTCCGACTTCAGCCAGGTCACGATCTCACGGTCCGTGAGTTCGAGCCCCGCGTCAGGCTCTGGGCTGATGGCTCGGAGCCTGGAGCCTGTTTCCGATTCTGTATCTCCCTCTCTCTCTGCCCCTCCCCCGTTCATGCTCTGTCTCTCTCTGTCGCAAAAATAAATTAAAAACGTTGAAAAAAAAATTAAAAAAAAAAATAAACACTAAAAAAAATTTAATTTGTATGAATATTTGTAAGTAATTTAATTTGATGGGAGTAAAGTTTTTTCTTCTTAATTTCTTGTTTTATTTCACTGTGGTCAGAAACTGACAGTGTAATTTTTACCTTTCAAATCTCTATTTGACAAGAATAGAGGTTTTTGTTGCATACAAAGTCCTACGTGTATCTATTAATTCAAGCTTTCTAACTATATGTAATCCAAACTTCATTTCATTTCGTTCTTTGTATTGTATAAATACAGAAGAATATTAAAATGTCCATTATAAGTGCAGTTTTGTCAAATTCTTTATGTATTTCTAACAATTTTTGCTTTATATATTTTGTCCACAAATATTTATAACCTATTATAACATCTTGGTGGACTATACATTTGTAAAAATAAAATATCCCTCTTTATCCTACCTTTTTGCCTCAAATTCTGTCTTCTCTGATACTGATCTTATCACCTTACTTCTTTTTTGTTTTTTGTTTGTTTGTTTGTTTGATATGTTTGCCCAGCTCTTTATTTTTAGTGTTTTTATTTTTATTTAAGGATGTCTTGTTAGGGTGTCTGGCTGGCTCAGTCAGTAGAGTATATGATTCTCAATTTTAGGGCCATGAGTTCAAGCTCCACATTAGGCATGAAACCTACTTAATAAATAAATAAATAAATAAATAGATAGATAGATAGATAGATAAATAAATAAATAAATAATGGATGTCTTGTTAACAACCTATGTAAAAAAAAAACTATCAATGTAATTTTGCTCTTTTCAAAAAATCATTTGAAAGTCTTCAATAAGGAATTGAATATGTTCACAGTTACTGTGGTCATTGTGTATACTACATTATAGGGATCTCCCTGCACACAGGGGTCTTCTAACTGAAGAGATGAATAAATAATGCAGATGATTTTAGCTCATAGAATGTTCACCTTCAGAATTTATCTAATCCAATGTGCTCTAGGACAGGTGAGGAAACACAGCCGGGCAAGTTACACTGTTTAGTAACAAAGATCAGATCAGTGGCTAAATTTGAACACAAGACTGAAATATCTAATATAATTCATGGTGGGGGGGGGTGGTTATTAGAATCAGATGAACTCAGCTGCAGTCAGCAGTGACTTTTCTCCGTTTGGACAATCCATAGCATTGTTTAGAGCTTTCCTATATTTAATATCTTTGCCGATCTAAAAACATGTAATGTTAAAAAAAAAAAACATGTAATATTTTCCAAAGAGTGGTACAACTATCACTGAAGTCTTGATATAATTTTAGGTGGCACACAGATAAATATTTTTTCTATTTAAATAGTTACATATTTATTTTAATGTAAATTAGGAAAAATACATATCTAATATACCCTTTAATCTCATGGATAGATTCGAATAATACTAAGATTAAAAAGTGGAGTCAGGGGGCGCCTGGGTGGCTCAGTCGGTTGAGCGGCCGACTTCGGCTCAGGTCACGATCTCGCGGTCCATGAGTTCGAGCCCCGCGTCGGGCTCTGTGCTGACAGCTCAGAGCCTGGAGCCTGTTTCGGATTCTGTGTCTCCCTCTCTCTCTGACCCTCCCCCATTCATCCTCTGTCTCTCTCTGTCTCAAAAATAAATAAACGTTAAAAAAAAATTAAAAAAAAAAAAAAAAAAAAAAAAAAGTGGAGTCAGGCACTGGGCTGGCTCAGTTGGAAGAGTATGCAGATCCAGACCTTGGGGCATGAGTTCAAGCCCCACGTTGGGTGTAGAGATTACTAAAAAATATAAATAAATGAACTTAAAAAAAAACCCTGAGGACAATTTGAAGAAAAATGTCAAAGAAATCGTAGTACAGGTGACACTCAGATATGAAAAGTATGAACGACTAATGTTCAGGAAATAATGATTTTAGGATAAGAAAAGTTTTGATAGTCAGATAACAATGGGTTCATATCCTGGATCTGCCTCTTGTGAAGATTAAACAAGATAAGATTTATAAAACACTTGGCTTAGTAAATCTTTGGTTGTGTTATTTCTCTAATTTATCATGTTTTAGGCCTGTCTCCTTAATTAGATTGTAAAAGCCTTCAGTGACAAAAAACAAACAAACAAACAAACAAAAAAAAAACCCAAACACCTGGCAAAGTGAAAAAGCTGATACTAGATAAAGCATATAGTAAGGTCAATGAAAATGATATTTTTTTCTCTACATATTTATAATCTAAATTAGTCTCCAGTGAACCATAAGAGACTCTTAAATATACAGAGCAAACTGAGGGTTGACAGAGGGGAGGTGGGTGGGGGGATGAGCTAAATGGATGATGGGCATTAAGGAGGGCACTTGTTAGGATGAGCACTGAGTGTTATATATAAGTGATGAATCACTAAATTCTACTCCTGAAATCATTACTATTAGTTAATATATGTTAATTAGTCTTCACATTGACCTAATTATAGAGAAACCTGGCTATGCTTTTAGCTAGATACGTTAATTGATTAGTTATTTGGATCTCAATTTCCTCAACTGCAAAATACATGTTGTACTAGATAATGTGTAAGGTGTCTGACACCTTAATTTTAACATATATAACTCTCCTGTTGGATTTCCCCCAAGTGAATATCATTAACTAATTAATCAATTAAGCAATTCATTCATTCATGCAAAGGTATATGTGCATTTACTATGTGCCAGACACTGTTAGAGAAAACATGGTACCTGCTGTCCTCTAGAAGCTCGCTTAAAAAGTGTCTGCTGAACCTTTTGTTCCTGTGACTTCTCCATTCCATAATGGGACGCCTGTGTATCCCAGTCCCTTCACCCATCTGGGCCATGTCCCCACCACCTCCCCTCTGGCACAGGAATAAAAGGCACAGCATAGGAATATAGTGAATGGTATCATAATAGCCTTGTATGGTGACAGATGGTAGCTACACTTGTGGTGAGTATAGCATAGTGTATAGAATTGTTGAATCACTATGTTGTATACCTGAAACAGATGTAACATTGTGTGTCAACTATACGAAAAAAAAAAAAAACCTCAAAAAAAAAAAAACTATACTCAAAAACAAAACACAAAAAGTGCAATAATAAACTATAGCCAAAAACCAACCAAGCAAACAAACCAAACACTTTCTAATTGACTTATTATCTGGCTAAAAGAAAAAGAAAAAAAAGGATCTCTCTTCTCGAGGAAATCATTATACTACATAACTGTTGGGGTACAGAAAATATATGAAACTATTAGATCTTTCAAATCAATACAAAATTATCTTTATGATAAATTAAAATTTTTCTCAAACAAACCAAAACAATCATCTGAGGGAGATGATAATGGAAATCCAGTTTGGAAACAATACCACCAGGCTACACGTGGGTCTGTCCAGCCCTGTGCTAAATTGTCTAGCAGGGTTAAGTGAAAGAGGGACAATCCTACAGAACTTTCTGACTGGTTGGAACAATACTATGGTACTTGTAGGCAACCCCCAAGAGCTCATACAGCAACTTGGTGCAATTTGGCAAAAGCAACCCATCTAGGCAGACAAATTACAACACGGTACCCCCATCAAGGCAACAAATCTGAAAAAAAAACAAAAAAAACAAAAAAAAACCTTTCCGGATCCGGCCCGGCCCGAAGAAGAGTGCATCTTGGCGAACGGAGCACAGGCTGATTTGAGCTCCACTCCGCGCTCCCCCTGTCCCTCTCACCCCACCCTCCCCCGTAGTATGACTGTGCAGGGCACAGACTACACATGTGTGTGACAGCCCAGCTTATGGGGAGCAATCCAATAACAGGTCTAAACACACTGAGGGGACCATCATGTGGCTTCAACTGTAACCATTGTGAAAAAGATTAAAAATTTCTAAGTTTAGCAGTCTTTCAAACTGAATAATGTCCATAGTCTAAACAGGAAGTGTCCCTGCATTGCCTCTAGAAACACAGCTTTAGAAAAAAAAAAAGCTGTATTATTCATATTAGGCCTTTTGTCCAGAGATTACCGCCACATCAGCAACAAAAAGCCCTGACAGCGTGAGGGTTAAATGTTTTAAAATTCTCTTCCACTGAAGACTGGATCCTGTTGCCTAGTGACTGCTGCGTTGCTCGCTGCTGTCACTCACCTTGTCTCCAGAGAGTTATCCCCCACTCTCATAAGGAAGGTTATGATTGGACAAAGGTGACATCATAACACATAGAGGAACGGCATCTCTTTGTCAAGACAGCACCAATAAGATGACTCAAGAGTTGGTAGCAAAGTGTTGTGGTTCCTTTGTTTTGTTTCTTTAATACAGAGCTAACGCATTTGATGAAACATCATCTTCATTCTTCATTTCTTGCAGAGCCAATTTTGCAAGGGTTAGTAGGGGATTTTTGCCCATAAAAATACTCCTTGATAATATGAATTAACTGCAAGTCCATTTAATCAACGCCAGCCCAGCCAAAGCCTTTTCCCTCCTAGCACTTGGTCAGCACTTGAGAAGCTGAATGGATTACAGGCAGAAAATGACTATCCTGCAGCTCATTCTCACACCATTGGGTGCAGAGTGGAATTTCACACAAGGCAGATTCTTCTTGGTGTTTATCTGAGAAGTACCTAAAGGGGTTCCAAAGCACCAGTTTCCAGGAGGGTCCTATAATAAGACTTTGGGACACATACATAAGGCATCAAAAGAGTTAAAAAAGATTGATTGAAGTTGAAAGCATATCTACTTTTAAAATCAAGCAGTTGGGAGAAATCTCACACTTTGTACATAACACACAAACATGAGTTCTTTGATTACTTTTCAAATTCACATCACACATTTGCCGTGTTGAAAATCAAGCCTGATAGTCTTTATTTTTCACACCGACTTGAGCTACTTGTGTACACTCTTGACTATTTCAGCCACGGAAGACATTAGCTATGTGATTGAAGTGTCAGTTACAGATTCATTATGCCAGGCTGCTGTATTAAATCATCTGTTAAATGCATTTTTTCTTGGTAAATATTCAGTATACAGCATAGTCACAGCTGGTATAATTGGATAGTTGCTTTTAGTTAATGCTCTATTTTGAAAGCTACAACTCCTATAAAGCTTACAGTGGAGTTGTAACAAAGGCAATCCCCCTTGGGAAACAGGAGAGAGCAAATTCCTTCCTGCAATTCTACTGGAAAGCAATTAGAGAGAGAGAGTACTCATAAATTATATATGGCCTTGCTTTTTACCTCCACTGATAAAGAACCTGTAGTATGTCAGCTGAAATATGTAAGTACAACAGTGCTTCTTCTAAGAGCTGGCTGTATGGTATTTGCATATTGTAATTTCTCATTTGAATAATCAATATTGTTCTTAAAGTGAACTAAAGTGACCATACATTTCCTGGGGAAAATTCATCTCAAAGAAGGGAAAGATAGTGTTTACACAGAATTAAGTTACAAGGAAACACTTATTCTCATAATAATCATCAAACGCATTCAGGAAATACCAATTTCATAAATAATTTCCTTTACAAACTGAGATCCGTGTGCAAGTGAAAGCAGACAGTGGGTGTGAGTTCCTTTAAATGAAATCTTGATACATGGGAGGGGAAGGTTCTGTTGCTGACGTGGTTCTTGTTCATTTGACAAGAAAATACCAAACATCTGGGTTCTTAAAGGGTTTGCTTGCTAGCAGTAAATTATGGTGAGGTACAATTGATAGTACTATAATCTGATCAAGATTCAGTTTTATATTTTCTTTTACTCTATCTATTAAAAGATTTAATGCTATAAACAAGATCTTAAGGGAATGCTCCAATTACTTAATGCAACCTGTCAGCGGTTAATTATAAAATTATTCTTGTCTATTCCCTTCATGCCCTAAAAAACTTGGATGGCTTAGGTCCAATTACATGTAAAAGTAATAAATATGTATTTTAATAGACTTTTCAATAATGCAGGCTGACCTTTACACTTAAGAAGAAAAGGTAAGATTTTTACCCTATGAAACAACTTGTACCAGTTTAGAGAAACAACCCCTCCTTTCCTAACTTCCTGGATTATTACATTTCTTGGGTTTGGAGGATTTGGAATTGGCCACAGTGTGCAGGATGTAGTATTTTGTCAGAAGGTATTTGATTATGAACACGTATTTAGGATTTGCATGAGCAATCCCCAAGTGTCAAGGTGGAATGGTGATCCTTTGAAAATGTACATTTGATTCCATTACCCCCCAGTCTTACTCAGTTCTTACCATGGCACTCGCAGAGCCTGCCTGACATGGGCCCCGGCATCTTGACACTTCTCAGATTATCTCCTCCAGCCCTCCCTTTGCACACGATGTTACAGGCACAGTAGTGATTCCTCTTGCTGAGGCTGTAAAAACATCGCAGGGTTACAGCGTCTACCTTCTCTGCAGCCTTCCCCGTTCCCTGCCTGAAAGGCCTTTCCTCTGGGTATTTGTAGGTCTCACTCCTGCAGTCAGTCTAATCCCTGCTCAAGACTACCTGGATGAATGTTCCTCCCTGTCCACTCTTTCTAAAGTAGTGACTGTCACCCCTCTCCTTTCCCTTCCTCACTTTAGTTTTCTTCATAGCACTTACACTTCTGACATTTAATTTCCAATTTTTATTTTGTCAGCCTTCTCCCACGAGAACGTAAGGTCCTCGAGGGCAGAGACTTTGTCTGTTTCGTCCACTGCCAAACCACCAGGGCCTAGCCCAGTGATGGGCCTTTCACAAGTGCTCAGTGAAGATTTGTGGAATAAATGAATAAAAGGTTAAACTTTCTTCTTGTGCCTGCATATTCCTGTAACCTAAAGGTACTAGAGCCTGGGAATGCAGGCACACATTTAGGACTCAGACTTGTTTTTTGACCATTTACTAGCTCGTGTAAATACAGGCAATCTAAGCTCATCTAGTGTGGATTTCTTCATCTATAAATGTAACATTTACCTCATTAACCTCAAAGAGTTGATGTGAAGATTAAGTAAGATAACAAATAACATCTAAATGCTTGGCTTAGTGCTCACCATGCTGTCAGGTAGAAAATCATCAATAAGTAGTAGGTAGAATATTCCAGATGAGACCCATCACAGATTACTAAATCAGCGTCAGGTTGTTTGTCATGTAATTTTTTAAAAAAGCCATTGAACTTCTAGTAACTGGTCCCTCACACCCACCCAACCCTCCCCAGAAACTGTTTTAATATTTCTTTCTCCCCAGTCCATCTCAGAGTCTATGTGGGAGCCATCTGTCTGACTTCAAGGTTTTTCATTCAACTCTCACAAGCTGTTGAATGTATTTCAACTTCTCATCTGTTGCTTACTAACACATTTTTATTATCTCACTCTTTCTGCAGTTCAAACACGACAAATTATTTTTGTTATGAAAAAAAGAAATTAGAATACCAAGGAGCTTTTCTCTCCTCTGTATTTGTATGGTTCTTAGCCCTCACCCACCTCCACACACACACACACACACACACACACACACACACACACACACACACACCTCCCACACCTGGGCAGTCAACTGATCTGCCTTCTGTTCCTATAGATTCGGTCGGTATGTCTTTTCCAAAATTTCATGTAAGTGGAATCACATGGTGTGTATTCTTTAAAGACTGGTTTCATTTCAGGGCTCCTGGGTGGCTCAGTCAGCTAAGCGTCCGACTTCTGCTCAGGTCATGATCTTGTGGTTTGTGAGTTTGAACGCCCCATCGGGCTCTGTGCTGGCAGCTCAGAGCCTGGAGCCTGCTTTCAGATTCTGTGTCTCCCTCTCTCTCTGCCCCTCCCATACTCTCTCCTGTTCTCTCCCTCAAAAATAAATAAACATTAAAAACATTTTTTTAGAGACTGGTTTCTTATACGTTGTTACTAGTATCAGCAGTATGTTTCATTTTACTTCCTGAGTAGTGCTCAATTCTATGAATTTACCGCAATGCATTTATTCATCTGTTGATAGGCATTTAAATTGTTTCAATTTTGGAGCCGTCTTGAATATTACTGCTATGAACATTCGGAAACAGATCTTTCATTTCTCCTGGTAAATACCTAAGAGGGAAATTGCTGAGTGTTATGGGCTGATCTGTAAGCCCCCTCTCCCAAATTTGTATCTTGAAGTCCTAAACCCCACTATCTCAGAATGTGACTGTATTTGGAGATAGAACTTTTAAGAGGAAATTAAGTTAAAATGAGGCCATTTGGAGCGGGTCCTAATCCAATGTGACCTGTGTCCTTGTTAGAAGCACCAACTTGGACAAAAAAGAGGCACAAGAGAGATGTCAGGGATGCACATACACAAAGGAAGGCCACGTGAGGGCACAGCAAGACAGCCTTCTGCAAGCCAAAGAGAGAAGTCTCAGGAGAAACCGAAACCTGCCAACACCTTGATCTTGAGCTTCTAGCCTCCAGAACTGTGAGAAAAGTCACTATGTGTAGCCTCCACTTAGGACAAGGAAAGTCAAGCTCCCCCTCCTTTAGGGTGGAGTATCTGAACAATTTATTTGGAATTCTTCTGTATGGGACATTGGTCTCTTCTCCCTCATTTATTTATTCAATCATTATGTATAACAATGTGTACTCGTGGCGATTTATTTTATACTTTGGGTTGTAAGCCAATACTATTTTATTTTGTTGCTTACATTGTTCCAGCTTTGGCCACCAGGAGTTCTTGCAGCTGGCAGTTTTCTTGTTTTGTTTTGTTTTTTGTTTTGCTTTGTTTTTAATTAATAGACTTTACTTTTTAGAGCAGTTTTAGGTTAGAGAGAAGTTAAGCAGAAAGTACAGAGAGTCCTGATACACTTGCTTTCAGCCCTATTTTCCCCTACCCCAAGTTTCTTCTATTACGGACATCTTACATTAGGGTGTACATTTATTACGACTGCCGACATTAATATGTTATTATTAACTAAAATCCATAATTCACATTAAGGGGTCACTCTTTATCTTGTACATTCTGTGGGTTTTGGTACATGTATAATGACATGCATCCACCATTACAGTAACATACAGAGTAGTTTCACTGCCCTAAAAATCCTCTGTGCTCCACCTATTCGTCTCTGCCTCCCTCTGAAACCCTGGCAACCACTGGTCTTAACACTGTCTCCATAATTTTACTTTTTCCAGGAATCATAGTATGTTGCTTTTTCAGATTGGCTTCTTTTTATTTAGCAATATGCATTTAATATTCTTCCATGTCTGTGTGTGGCTTGATAGCTCATTTCTTCTTCTTTTTTTGTTTCTAGTTGTAGTAAGTATGTTCGCGTTGTTGTGCAACCAATCTCTAGAACTCTTTTCATCTCGCAAAACTCAAACTCCATGCTCGGTAAACAACAACTCCCCATTTCCCTCTTCCTACAGCCCCTGGCAACCACCCTTTCACTTTCTATCATTAGATGACTGCAGGTAACTCACTGGAGTGGAATCATATAGTATGTGTTTTCTTATGACTTGTTTATTTCACTTAGCATAATATCCTCAAGCTTCATCTGTGTATTAACATGTGTCAAAACTTCCTTTTTAAGACTGAATAGTATGTCATTGTATGTGTACTGCCACATTTTATTTAGCTATTCATCTGTCAGTGGACACCTGAGCTGTTTCCCTTTTTACTATTGTGAATAATGCTGTGATGAAGAACATGGATGTACAAATATGTTGAGACCTTGCTTTTAATTCTTTCAGGTATATGCCTGGAAACACAATTGCTGGATCATATGGTAATTATATTTTTAACTTCTTTAGGAACTTCCATATACTTTCCATAGTAGCTGCACCATTTTATTTCTACCAACAGTGTACAAGGGGTCCAATTTTTCCATGGCCTTGTCAACACTTGTTACTTTTTTCTTTTAATTTTTAAGTTTTAATTTTAGAGACAGAATGTGAGGAGAGGGGAGAAGGGAGAGGGAAAGGGAGAAGGAGAGGAAGAAGGAGGGGGAGAGGGGAAGAGGTAGAGGGAGAGGGGGAGAGAGAGAGAGAGAGAGAGAGAGAGAGAGAGAGAGAGAGAGAGATTGACTGACAGAGAATCCTAAGCAGGCCCCACACTCAGCACAGAGCCAGATGCAGGGCTCAACCCCATGACCGTGAGATCATAACCTGAGCCGAAATCAAGAGTCAGCCGCTCAACCGACTGAACCTCCCAGGTGCCCATTTTTTTAAAATAGTAACCATCCTAACTAATGAGTGTGAGGTGGTATCTCATTGTGGTTTTGATTCGAATTTACCTAATAATTAGTGATGTTTAGCACCTTTTCATGTGCTTGTTGTCCATTTGTATATCTTCTTTGGAGAAATGTTAATAGCTCATTTCTTTTTACAGCTGAATAATATTCCATTGTATGGATATTACTATTGTTTATATAGATATATGGAGATATACTACAGTTTATCCATTCACATATTGAAGGAATTCTAGGTTGCTTCTAAGTTTTGATAATTATGAATAAGTTTTGCATAAGAATTGCACACAGGTTTTTGTGTGGACGTGTTTTCAGCTCATTTGGGTAAATACCAAGGAGCATGCTTGCTGGCTCATACATAAGAATATGTTTAGTTTGTAAGAAACCACCAACCTTTCTTCCATAGTGTCACTACTTTGCATTCCCAGCAGCAATGAGTGAGACTTGCTCCACATTCTTGCCAGCATTTGGTGGTGCCAGTGTTTTGGATTTTAGCCATCTTCATAGGTGTGCAGTGGTATCTTAATGTCCTAATTTCCGTTTCCCTAATGACATGATGTTGAGAGTCTTTGCATATGCTTTTATGCCATCTGTTTATCTTCTTTGATAAAGTGTCTGGATATTTTGCTCATTTTTAAATTGGTTTTTTCTTATTACTGATTTTTAAGGTTTTTTTTTTTGTATGTATTTTTGACACCAGTTCTTTATATGTTTTGCAAATATTTTCTCCCAGGCTGTGACTTGTCTTTCCATTCTCCTAATAGTAACCTTCACAGAGCATAAATTTTTAATTTCAACCAAGTCCAACTTACCAGTTTTTCTCTTTCACAGGTTGTGCTTTTGGAATTGCATCTTGTTGTAAGGCTTTAATTACTAATAGTTATTAATTCAATTACACATAGGCACAAAGTTATTCAGATTTCTACTTCTTCTTGATTTAAGTTTTTAAATTTCATCTCAATTGGCGAATTTTCTGGCATAAAGTTCTTAGATATTCTTTTGTTTTTGTTTTGTTATTATCTATAGGATCTGTCCTTATGTGTCATTTCATTTCTGATTTTGCTGATTTGGGTCCTCCTTTTTTCCCATTAGTTAATCTGGCTAGAGATGTATCACTCTTACTGGTCTTGTCAAAAAATGTTTCATGTATTTTGTCCAGTTTTCTAGTTGCTTACAGAAGAGCTTAAGTCTGGACCTGTATCTCAATTATGGCTGCAAGTCAAAGTATCAGGGTAATTTCTTAAAGGGTCTACACCCTTAATGACTTCCCTTAGGTCTTTTTTTTTTTTTTAATGTTTACTTATTTTTGAGAAAAAGAGAATGAGAGACAGAGAGAGAAAGAGAGTGTGCACGCATGAGTGGGGCAGGGGTGGAGAGAGGGAGGCAGAGGATCCAAAGAGGGCTCTGCGCTGACAGCAGTGAGCTGGATGCTGGACTCAAACTCACGAACCCCCTGAGTTAATGACCTGAGCTGACTGAGCCACCCAGGCACCCCTTCCCTACAATTGTTAAAAGCCCAAATCCTTGACATACATGGCTTTGCAAGACCTGGCACCAACTGTTTTGCTTTGTAGCCACACAAGCCTTTTAGTTCACCCAAAATTTCATGTTTTCTATCACAGGGATTTGTGACTGCTGTTGCCCTTGCCGAGAACAATATGCTATGCTTTCAGTCCCAATACCTGTTTCTTTCAGATCTCAGCTTAAATCACGTTCTTCAGAGTAGCCTCCCCTAAAACACCAGACTAAATATTGTTTTCATAGCCCCCTAGCCTTTTCTTTCATGGCAATTATCTCAATTCACAATTGCATTCACATTTTTGAGAGGGATTATCTATTTTTCTTTCTTAGTGCGTATTGTATATCCAACACTTAAAGCTCAGTGCTCAGGATTAATGCACTGATAAATCTAAGTGGAGTTTTTTTTTTTTTTCAGTTCCTTTCCTGATATACAAGATTATCATATACATTTAGCTAAACTGCAGAGCAGAGTACTTTATGCTGGCTGCAGTCTCTACTTAAGAATTCTCAACCATTAGGCAACAATTTTGCTTTGGGTTCTAACATCTTCCTTAAGTTAATATTCTCTACAATATCTCCTTTCTGTCCAATTCCTAGTTTCCATTTTTATTAAAATTTCTCCACTAGATTGATTTATAAGTATTTACTTGAGCCTAAATCTCAAGGTTGTGGAATATCTATAATGGAAGTAAATCCACTTACACAAACATTTTGTGTAAGAATCACTTTGTTAAGAAGGGATTATTGTTTATCCATTACATTATGAAGTAAATAAGCCTTCATAACTTGCCTGCAGTTCACTTAAAAACACCTCTACTTTTCCAAGAATATATTTGTAAACAAACTTTTGGAACACAAGCTATTCTTAAACACAAGTGTTACATTCTCTGTGCAGCACATGGCTATTTTAATTTTCAGGTGACAGCTTCTAAACAGTCGTCTATTTAAAATTTCATGAAGCAGGTACACCTGGGTAGCTCAGTTGGTTAAGAGCCCAACTTTTGATTTTGGCTCAGATCATGATCAATTTGTGAGATCAAGCCTCATGCTGGGCTCTAAGAGGCTGACAGGGAGGAGCCTGCTTGGGATTCTCTCTATCTCTCTCTGCCGTTCCCCCACTCAACTGTGCATACACGTGCACTCTTTCTCAAAATAAATATACTTTTAAAAAATTCATGAATAACGCTATTACTAAGATTAATAATTATTTTCATTCTTAAAGATTTCCAACAGTTTCACATCTAAGTTTTTGCACAACTTTTGCAACCTCTATTTCCAATTAAAAAATTAGTATGTCCCGAAGTTCTTGAGGAAAAGACTAAATGTGTTTTAACCCATATTTTAGGAAGTTATTTTTCTAAAAATGGTGTGTAAATATTTCTTCCCCCTTCAGAACTACTATGAGCTCAAAGATTAATGCAACAGTGAGAATAAAGGTCTTAGGGAACAAATACTTGGCTCCCAAATGGCTATGCTTTGTAAGTGATTTTGTGTATCAGAGATGCTTTGAAAGGAGGGAGGGCTTAGAGATCATGGTAGTTTAAAATCAATATGGCTGTCTCAACTCATTTTAAATAAAAAACTCTACATAGATAATACCATTTAAATTACTAGCACAGAACTTCAAAGGGAAGCAGGGGTTAGGGGGATTAAAATTAAGATGTTGGTTGTAGATTGCTTCATTTTATAATGGATGCCCAATTTTTTAACACATGGCATTACTGGGTATTGTTGAAGTAACACTACTGTATTTATATATATTTTTTAATGTTTTAGTTAGCTTTGAGAGAGAGAGAGAGAGTGGGGAAGTGGCTGAGAGAGGGAGACAGAGCAGACAGCAGAGAGCCTGATGCAGGGCTTGACCTCTCAAACTGTGAGATCGTGATCTGAGCCGAAGTCGGATGCTTAACTGAATGAGCCACCCAGGCACTCCATAACGCTACTGGACTTAGAAATAATCTTAATAATTTCACATTCTACTCAATTTTTCCTATTTTTCAAGCTATCTCATACATATGCATATGTATAGGAAAAGAAGTTCAATTTCAGGAAGTGAATAATTTTTTTTAAGTTTATTTGTTTTTGAGAGAGTATGTATATGTGCCAGAGTGGGGGAGGGGTAGAGAGAGAATCCAAAGCAGGGTCTGAGCTAAGGGCTCTATCTCACAAACCTTGAGATCATGATCTGAGCTGAAATCAAGTGTCAGGTGCTTAACCTAAACTGATTGAACCACCCAGGCACCCCAGGGAGGGAATAATTTAATTAACACTATTTTGGCTTTCAAAATGATTAAGATGGCCTGTAACACTAGAAAAAAAAAAGACTTAAAAATTCTGAATTTGAAATTTTATTTTTCATTTGTATGACCTTCAACTTTATAACACCAAAATGGAAAGGGTGTGTGTATGCAGAAGTATGACCACTTACAACTACACTACCCACCCCTAAAGAACAGAGAAAGCAAAAATGTTATAAAACAAGGTTTATTCTGCAATACTTTATCATAATGAATTGCATCTCTTTGGTAAAAATAAACTTTATAAACATTTTAATAATCAGAGATTAGATACAAAAACTAAACATCTGTTAAGTTGCTTTTAATATGAGCAAAGACTGGCAACTGAGAAGTGGTTCATTTGTGACTGGTCATCTACTGGCAGTTATAACTCAAACTCAAGGCAGTTTTTATGCTACATTAGAAAAGAGGATAAGGAAATCAGTTCAATAACTCAAATTTCTTGAATGAGAAAGCATTCTTATACTTTCATTGAAAAATAAATAATAGTTACACTGAATTGGCAATTATACATTTTTATACACTATAGGATGGCAACATAATACTTTAAAATTAAGCACTTAGTTTAATAAGAAATGTACAACAATTTTAAAAACAAATTTGATAATGGCACTGGCAGTTAAATGCAAAAAAAAAAATGTGCTTTAAGAAAATGATGGCAGGTAGAACATTAAAATACTCTAAATTTGTCTTTCAATAAATATTTTGAGTACATCATTAACATAGTGAAGTAAACTTTGTTTAAATCAAAGCTTACACATTTTGAACTAACAACAACAAAATAAACTATAAAGTATATGTAAACCAGAAAGCCTCAAAGTTTCTGAATTAAATGCTATAGTCTTCACAAAAGGTTGTTAACTTACTGTAGTATTTAAGACAAAAGTCTTTACAGCTTTGTGAAGTATTCACATCTGTTGCTTAAATTGCTGGGAAAGGCCTCCTGATCTACCAAGACACACACATTCCCTCCTTAACACTTTCTCTAGCTTTGAATTCGTCCTAACATATATTTAACTGACCGCCTCCTATGAACCCTTTACATAATGCCTCGGAAAGTAGCAGAAGAAAATTTATATTCTAAACCTTATTATATACAAGGGGATCTAAGTTAAGAGAAGTCATGCTGGCTATAGGGAGGAAAGGAAAGACTCAAAGGTGGAACAAGGAGATGATCCACCAATAATTCTTTCCATGAATACAAGTAATGTTTTCTTTCTCTGAATCTGAAAGGTAAAATAAAATATTAATGAATTTAATAATATATTGCACAAATAAATTTCAAAAATCTATATTCAAGAAACACTGATTCTATTTGGGATGTGAAGGATGAAGATTAATTGTGCTGAGTCAAAACTTTTACTAGAAATCTATTATAAATGGGAATTGGTTGTAACAATTTATATCAATATAAGGCAAATAATGTTAGCTTAATTCACAGTCTTAAAGTATGCTGGAACATATATAATCTCTCTGAAATTGCCAAATTTTTGCTATTACAGTAAAATTTCTTATGAATATATTAGAAATATAATTTCTAGTACATAGGACTGGAAATTATTTTCTTTAATTGGGTGGTGATTAGCCATGTTTTTATCTCAACACATCTGAGGAAAGGGATCATAATACCTATGAAAGTAATAATGGAAGAACCATAATTAAAAAGGTACTTTCTCTTTAAAATAACTGTCTTGGTAAATCAGCAAATGGAGTGATGCAATGAATTCTGTTTAAGAATTAAGTGTAAAATATTGTGTGACTTCTTCCTATTCACTTGTAGTACAAAAGTGTTTATTGTCCTTGCTAGTGAAGTTAAATTTAACTTTTAAATTTGCAGGAAGAGCACATGAAGAGGGAGAGAAAATCAAGTTTAAAGTATTACTGTTATTTATATTAAGCCAAAATAATTCCGAAGATCCCTCTTAAAGTAGGGATAACTCAACTCTCCCCCTCCTTAGATCATTTTCCTCTGCTTTCGAAGAGTAATTACAAATGGACAGGAACCAGAGAGATTATCTGTGGTACAGAATTTCAGTAGGACACAATAAACTGGAACCAGATCACTGAAACACTGTTACTAAGGTCTATGCAGAACAGTTTCAAGATATTGTTAGAATGATATTGATAATCTGTGTACTATTTATACTGTGTAAAGCATTTTTTGTGTGTTATATTCATTGTCTACAGTAAAAGGTGGTAACTTGAATTAGCCATTTTCTGTAGATGTGACATATATGAAGAACAAAAACTGCAAATATCTCATCCTGCATACTTGAGGACTATTTTTTGTTATTAACAAATTAAAAAATTACTGTATTTCAACAGCACCAATTCTATTAATGTGGCTATCCAGGTTCAATTACAATTAACATGGAAACAGGACAGATAATAGTAATGTTGTTATCCCTGGCTTAAAGTTTTGCTGACTGAAAAAGATGTTTTCATTAGGCTTCTCATTTGACAGTTTTGCCCAAATAAAACTTACAAGTTAAAATAAAAATATTTGTCTCTTAAAACACACACACACACACACACACACACACACACACACACACACACACGCAAATCCAAGAAAATGCTTTAGTCATAGAAATAGCCGAAAGTAACCATCCCAAATCATGAGCCTATCTGTGTACGTATGTATGTATGTGTGTGTGTGTGTGTACATGTATATGAAATTATCAGAAAGTGAAAACAAGGTCATTGTTATAAAACAGAATGTATGTATCATGAGATAAATTGAACTTTTGGAAAGTTGCTTCCACCACTGTAAAAAAATATATATAATAAAGTTTAGTTTTATTAGTATCTTGTGTTCTTTCTAAATAATATATAAACTATAAAAATGATATGAAAAAAATGTCTTGTAGAAGCAGATTTGATCAAATACTTAAAATGCCTTAGTCAATGCACATTTGGAACAGCAATATAAAATCTTTTAGCATGGAATAAATGGCACATAATATGTATTATACGGTCTCCCCCAAAAGATGTACTGTATAAGATTAATTTTGTATAAATTTTAAAACCCCTGAATGTACACTGTCTCTACAGTTTTGTTAAATCCTTTCAATTTCAATTACGAATACATACAAATTTAATTCATACAAACCCTGGAGAGAAGTTTTTTCCTAAAGGATCTACTACCTTTATTTATGACGACATATGTAGTAACTATTCAAAATGTTTATATTAGATTACACTCCATTCCTACTACAAAATTCTCAGAATGCACTCCACTTAACAAGCAAATAAAAGATACTCTTATTGCAAAAAGTGTGTCAAAATGAGTGTTAACTCCATAACACACTTTATGGCTATATCCTCTCATTGGATTGTTTCTACTCAACAAATATAGCTAGTGGCTAAAAGTCAAACAATGGTTACAAAGCACTTTGGGAACAAACAAAAGGCCCCAATAAATGTTATGCAATATTTGAGAGGTAAAAAAAAGAAATCAAAGATAACACTGTAATAGGAATTGGAGTGTTCTTAGATGAAATTATGCCACAAACCTGCCTTTTCTAAATCTCAGAACTCTTTGCTGTACTTTCTGCCTATGTAAACAAAAGAAACCTTCTAGACATCTAGGACCTTTTCCAATTTATACTCAACTTTGTCCATGCTTCAACAAAAAGTAATTAAAAACCAAAATTAAGACCAAAAAAAAAAAATTCCAAATCTCATTCTACTGGACTGCATGTGTCCAGAGAGAAGTACATGAGAAAGACATCAGCAAAAATTTTAGCTGGATCAGCAACTACAGTTAATTACAGATTGGAAAAGAAAATGAAAAAAAGTCACAGAGTTGCCAATTCTCCCACTTTAACATATTAACAAAATAAAAGATTTTTCCTTCAAGTTTTAAGACAGAGGTTGTGGATTTTCTTATACAAAAATTTCCAAATCTTGGAGACACTTATCACAAAAATTATGCTTTTAGGACTTGGCATCGTATCTATGATTGGGCATGTTCCTAACAGCAATTATTTAATAGAAATTAAAACAAACATTTTGAAATAAACAATTAGCACCCCTCCCAACCCTCAAACAAAAGAAGTCCATTATGGCTTTGATATCCCTTATAAAGAATTAAGTAGAAGAGTATTGCCACACTTTAAAATAATTTCACACTAATAAGTATTTCTATTTTCTCCGCTGCTTTTGATTTTGTGTCTTTGCAGTACTTATTAGGGAACCCAGACAGGTACGAATTCCAGCAAGGTGGAGCAGAGATCCAGCTGCCTCTTTGAGCTCCTCATCAATTTCTTGACATAACTGTTTACGCATCTTTTTGCCTGGCTGCCCTTTATCAGAGGTATCAGCACAAGCCTGTGACGCATAGCCACTGTCTCCAAGAGGATCATCTTCATAATCAACATCTGTATCTTCTTCACTGTGAAATCCTTCACTGCCATCACTTCCCACATGGCTACTCTTTGGGATAAATTCATATGACTCATCCACAGAGGACAGAGAAGACACGCTAGACCTGGATGCACAGCGCTGTGCTGCCATGCTACTTGCACTGTAATTGTGGTCTTCTTTTGGATCAATGCTCGTGGCTAAAGAGTGACTCTCTTGCAGTCGCACAGTACTGGGATGACCGAATGCATTGCTGTAATTCCTCTTTTTTTGCATTGCTGTTTTAAGAGGAAGAGGCTTCTCACCTGTTGTAAAGAAAACATCTATCGATATAGGTCAAATGCATTTGATTGCAAGAACAGGCCATTTAAACTACTGTACCATTCCTGAATAGTAAGTGGTTTAAGTTAGTAATGTTTTATAGGTTTTTGTTTGCTTGTTTCTTTTTTTATGCAGACCATATCATCCTGTAGGTATTAAGTTGAAACATTTTATTTTATACAATTTTTTAATGTTTATTTATTTTTGATAGAGCGAGAGCAAGAGCATGAGCGGGGTGGGGAGCACACACACACACACACACACACACAGAGAGAGAGAGAGAGAGAGAGAGAGAGAGAGAGAGAGAGAGAGAGAGAGAGAGATGCAGATTCAGAAGCAGGCTCCAGGCTCTGAGCTGTCAGCACAGAGCCCAATGCGGGGCTCGAACTCATGAACTGGGAGATCATGACCTGAGACGAAGTCAGATGTTTAACTGACTGAGCCACCCAGGTGCCCCTAATTTGAAACATTTTAAAATCACTTAATGAAATGTCTTGACCTTTCCATCAAAAATATAATTATTTTGAGCTGCTTGTACAGAATGTCTCAATAAGAATATATCACACTATTTAGCTAACCATTTCCTTGATATTTAGGTTTTCCCAATTTTTCACCACTATGAAGAACTGCAATGAAAATCCTTCTGATGCTTTTTCTTACACATATGCAAATATTTTTCTAGGATACTAAGAAACAGAACTGTTAAGTAAGAGAATACACGCATTTCAAGTTATTATTAGTATTTTTTTAATTGAAGTATTATAGTTGACACACAATATTAGTTTTAGGAGTACAACATAGTGATTTGACAATTCTATACATTCCATAATGCTCACTATAAGTGTAGTCACCTATAGAAAGTTAATACATTATTGACTATATTCTCTATGCTGTACTTTTCACTCCTCTCTTATTTATTTTATAACTGGAAATTTGAAACTTCTTAACTCCCTCAATTAATTTCATCCATCCCCCCACCCTCCTTCTCTCTGGCAACCACCGGTTTGTTCTCTGTATTTATAAGTGTGTTTGTTTTTTGTTTGTTCACTTGTTTGTTTTTTAGATTCCACATATAAATGAAATCATATGGAATCTGTCTTTCTGTCTGGCTTATTTCACTTAACATAAAGCCCTCTAGGTTCCTTTAGGTTGTCAAGAATGGCAAGATTTCATTCTTTTTTATAGGTGGGTAACATTTCATTGTATATATCTATCACATCTTTATCCGTTCTTGTATTGATGGACACAAGTTGCTTCCTTATTTTGGCTATGAAAATAATGCTACAATAAACACAGGGATGCACATATCTTTTAGAGTTAGCATTTTTGTTTTCTTTGGGTAAATACCCAGAAGTGGAATTACTGGATAGTATGGTTTTAGTTTTTTGGTTTTTTTTAGTGTTTGTTTATTTATTTTGAGAGACCAAGAGAGACCAGGGAAGGGACAGAGAGAGAGAATCCAAGGCAGGCTCTACACAGTCAGCACAGAGTCCGACGCAGGGCTCAATCTCAGGAACTGCATGATCATGACCTTAGCTGAAATCAAGAGTAGAACGCTCAGCCAACTGGGCCACCTAGGCACCCCTATTTTTAGGTCTTTGAGGAACCTCCATACCGTTTTCCATAGTGGCTGTACCAATTTGCATTCCCACCAACAGTAGGTTCCCTTTTCTCTACATTCTCATCAATACTTGTTAGTTCTTATCTTTTTGGTACTAGACATTCTGGTATGAGATCTGTGGTTTTGATTGGCATTTGTGATTGGTATTTTCAAACTGTCCTCTAAAATGGTTTTATGAATTTACATCCTACAGTGTGTGACAATATCCAGTTCCTACAATTAACACCTGATATTATCATGGACAAGAAAGTAGTATACCAATATTGTTGCATTTTGCATTTCCCTGACTTTTAGACAAGTTGTTTATCTTTTCAAATGTGTATTGTCCACTTTATTTCCTTCTTTGAGACTTACCTAATTCATATTATTTTCTTGGCTTTTCTGTTGGGTTTTTTACTTCTTACTTGTAGAATCCTTTTATATACATATACTCAATATTAACCCTTTGTTATATACATAGTAAAAAAAAATGTTCTCTCAGTGTTTTGCTTGGGTGACTTTTCTTACAGGTATCTTTTGTTGTCAGAACTTCAATTTTTTTTTTAATTTTTTTTTTTTTTTAACATTTATTCATTTTTGAAAGACAGAGAGAGACAGAGCGCAAACAGGGGAGGGCTAGAGAGGGAGTCACAGAATGCAAAGCAGGCTCCAGGCTCCAAGCTGTCAGCACAGAGCCTGACGCGGGGCTCGAACTCATGGACCGCGAGATCATGACCTGAGCCAAAGTTGGCTGCTTAACTGACTGAGCCACCCAGGAGCCCCATTCAAAATTTTGACATTTAGTTAAATTTACTCACATTTTCTTTTATGGATTTTGCACTTGTATCTCAAGGGTTTTCCTATTTCTAGGTTATAAATATACCTTCCTATATTTTCTTATCTACGGCTTTCATTTTTACTTTTAAATCCTCAAGTTTAATTTTTATACATGCTGTTAATTTCTTCATTTCTTGGTCCATGTAAAAAAGATCTATCACAATATTAAACTCAATCTCATAATTTGCTCACATAAATTAATTAAAATATGATAAGACAAAGTAATTCAGATGAAAACATAATTTAGTTGGAAAAAAACAATTTTGCCTATAACATTTAAATACTTTGCATTCTAAATTACATTTGAAAAAGCACTCACAAAAATGTATTTTAAGAAGAAAAACAGGTTTGCTTACATTCTAAAATTCCTTGTTCTATAGAAGTATTTAAAAGCATCATTGCAGTGGCAGCATCAATATCAGATTCTGAAAAAGGAAACCAGTAACAATATTAATGTTCTTTATAAAAGAGAAGCTATTTTAAGAATTTGCAAAGGTAACCAAAATTCAGATGTGGTGCATATTCTTTTGCTTAAATACACACACACATACACATACACAATAAACAAAATGAGACACATTATTCTGCAATTTGTTTTTGTTCACTTAAAATTATGAACAGTTTTATGAACAGTATTGAATGAAGGACAAATGCAAGGTACTAGAGATCATAAAATTCTTTATGATTTTAATAACTTTTTCTTTCCTCTAGCTTACTTTACTATAAGACAGTAATAACTCATAACACACAAAATACGTGTTCATCGACTGTTTATGTATCAGTAAGGCTTCCAGTCAACAGTAGACTATTAGTAGTTAAATTTTTAGGAAATCAAGTTATACATGGATTTTCAACTGCATTGAGGAAGGAGGCAGAGGTCAGCACCCCTAATCTCCACATTGTTCAAAGGTCAACTGTAATTAACCGAAAATGTACACAAAGACATTACTTTTTAGCATTTAAAAAATATCCTGACCTGTGCATATGTGCAGTTATGAAGTACTGCATTAATTGCATGCTAGTTACAGGAGTTAAAAGTATATGTACTTGGTCAGTCTAGATCATGTGAATCTACAAATGCTAAATGAATAATTATTGCTGGCACAAAAGTATTAGTAATGTTTTTAATCATTATATATGAGCCTACAAGTACTATAGATTTGTATAATACGTATGAGGGCAAAAATAATTATAGATATTCCATAAGAAAAATAGGCTTTAAAAGGTTGAGAAAATCAGCAGGTCTAGTCCAGATAAAGTCATTATGCTCTCATATCTACTTTTCTACTGAAAGTTCCTCTCCATCTTGGTGATCTATTATTCTGAATAACTATAATTAAAGAAAAGTGAAATGATACAATCTAAACATGAAGAAAAAGTTAGAAAATATTTAGAAATTTTAAATTATAAAGGATGTTTAAAATAAGATTTGGATTTGAAACTTCCCATTTCTACCTCAAAGTCAGAAAACTTTTGTTAACCCAAAGTTTTCCATTTTATTTGTAATATCTAATTATAGAGTTATTCTAGATAATAAGGTCATAAAGGTATTGACTTGTCTTCTCCCCAACCTGACTATAAACTTAGTGAAGGCAGAAAAGGTTATTGTTATGGACTTTACCAAACAGACTTAGGTAAATCAGAAGATGGTTGTTACAAGGGAGCACACAATACTGTAGTTCTTTCCCCTTGAATAAACTGTGACTTTGTGAAACACAAGTCTCTATATGAACGCCTCCCCAGTTAGACTGCCAGCTTAAGGTAGGAACCCATCTTACCCTCCATATTCCACAATGCCTGTAACAATAGTAGGTCCTTGATAAATGTGTAAATAATAAAGTATAAGACCTCTTTATCCTCCTTTCTTTAGATTAAGCTACTACCTACCACCAAATTACTAACTAACGATATCAATGGGCTTAGCATGCTCTAGGCATTAGTAACTCATCTCATTCTCCCAACTTTATAATGTGGGCACTATTAGTATATTTCCATCTTAAAAATGAAGAAAAAAAGAAAAAAGAAAAAGACACAGAGGGGTTCTAGGAATGATAAAGATGGGACGAACCTCAATAGTCTATTTCTAGAATCCAGGCCTTCAATCTGTACTCTATCATCAATCCTTAATACTTACTAAGTATCCATGACTAGAGTAGGATTCTGCAGAAATTTACAGAAGATACTGGAAATTCTCTATTCTGTTATTCACTCAATAAGTTGAGTGCCCTGTTATGAGCCAGACATCATTCCAGGTTGTGGGAACACAGCAAAAAAACAAAACAGGAAAATCCCTAACCTCTCAGAACACAAAGGAATAATTAAAACACAGTATGTCACAAGGTGATAAACACTAGGGAGAAAAATTAAGAGGAAAGGGAGATAGAGAGTGTTGAGAAAGGTGGTTGCAATTTTAAAAACAGAGGTTAGAGAAGGTCTCAACAAGAGGCAACAGTTGAGCAAAGATCTCCGGGAGATGAGAAAAAGAAGCCATTTAGATATCTGAGGGAAAAGTATTTCAAGACAGAAAAAACACTGAGTAAAAAAAAAATTTTAATCAGTAATTCCCATATCATAGCCAAAAGGATAGCAAAACAAAGATCTCTCAATTCTCGTCTCTTAAAATGAGACCTGACTACAATTTGATAGAGCTCAGTATTCTAACATGTCCCTGAAGAAAAAAAAGTGCAGACTCTAGCCCATATTGTATCTCTGTGTGAACTGGAAAAAAGCAACTCTGCCTCCAGGTGAATGCTTCCCTGTATGAAGGCACACAGCTTGAAGACTGGAGTGTGGGTTGAATTTCAGACCCCACTTACTGTCTCAGCCAGATGTCCTTGGGCAGGGCACATCTTGAATGGCACTATGCAAAAGCCCTACAGAGAGATTCCTGCTACATGAAATAATTTTTCTTTTAATAAAAAAAAGGTCTATCTCATTTCCAATTTTATTAAAAAGAGGCGGGGAAGGGGGAGGTGGTGGTGAGGGAGAATCTAGCACTGAAATACATTATGATGAGGAAACAATTTTAGGACATTTATAATCTTATAAATGAACTACCTGTAAAATCTTATCAAAAAAAATTAGTGTATCTCTAGCTTAATCTCCCATAGTAAACTTCCATTAGAATTCAAGGAGTCATATTTCTGAAATATAATACCTAAAATAAAGAAAATTGATGAGGCTTATCCTGACAACATAAGAAAATTGCATTAACACCACATTTCTTTTCTCAGTTTCCAAATATTTAAAAATGATAACAAAACTAGGTATTATTTCTGTACAGTAGGACAGGAAATGTGTTCCTTAAATACATTTATTTCTTGTATAAATTACAGCCAAATTAATTTGAACTCTCCCACATGAAATTAACTTTATGAAACCAAAAACTTCTTTGCAAAAGGATTTTATCTGTATCTGATTTGCTTGGTTTAGAACATTTGTAAGTGTGCTTACCATAATGCCTTGCCAATTAATTCTGGAAAAAAAAGTCTAACTGCAAGAGAAATGACCCAAAACACTCAGTAATCAAGAATACCTGATTATCAATGATTTGTCCAAGGTACATTCTTGGAACAAAAACAACAAAAACACTTTACAAATTTTACAAAAACTTTACAATTTTAACTTGGAGTACCCAATCTGTTTTGCTATTAACATTAAACTGAAGACTTACTTATTGTCACAATTAAAAACACTTCACAATGTTACTTTTTCACCGACAATACTTCACACTATTTAAAAGGTAGCTCTGTGTTTTAAAAAAACATACTATTAGCTAGGTTATCTAACATGTCCAGTTCATAAAGAATAAAAATCTGGTGCTCCTATAAGGTCTTTTGTTTATATTTTCTGGCACTATTTAGATTAAGCAAATAATTAACTTCTAGTTGAAAGTCATTTGTCATTAGTCATGAGAGCTATCCAAATAGTGATTAAAAAAAAAAACAACAAAAACTTAGTTCAAAGTCTTATTATTTCTTTTTTCCTTCATAGTTCTGACTGGAGTTCAAAACCTGCTACTGATTTTTTTTTTTTTAATTTTTTTTTTCCAACGTTTTTTATTTATTTTTGGGACAGAGAGAGACATAGCATGAACGGGGGAGGGGCAGAGAGAGAGGGAGACACAGAATCGGAAACAGGCTCCAGGCTCTGAGCCATCAGCCCAGAGCCTGACGCGGGGCTCGAACTCACGGACCGCGAGATCGTGACCTGGCTGAAGTCGGACGCTTAACCGACTGCGCCACCCAGGCGCCCCAACCTGCTACTGATTTAACAACTGGTTCAAATAAATTTCCATGGTAAGTGTTAATTTGTATGTCCTGGCTTATATTTCATTAGGTTTGATGCTGGGAAATTATGAACGATCATTCAGAAAAAAATTAAAAGACACTAGGTTCAGCTATGTGAAAGTGAGGGTTTTTGAGAGAGAGGGAGAGAGAGAATCCCAAGCAGACTCCACACCGCGAGTGCAGAGCCCAACGTGGCGCTCAAACTCATGAACCAGGAGATCATGACCTGAGCTGAAACCAAGAGTCGGACGCTTAACCAACTGAGCCACCAACATGCCCCAAAGTGAGGGTTATAACACATTTCTGTTCTAACAGACTAACACATTTCTGTTATCTGATTCTCAATTCATTTGCTTAAGGAATGCTATGAGAACAAAAGAGGCAGAATTTAAATGTTTACAAGCTCAGTAATAACTATAAGGACTTATTGCCTCTATCAAAACTAATATACATATTTAAAGAGCATCCAGAGAAGTTGTCTCTTGTGATTCTTTAATAGAGGAGAGCAATTTTGATAAATTGCTGATACTTTAAGCTGCTTGGGCCACTGGTTTACTTTCATTTCTATTAAGATACAAATTATGCTGATTTGCAACCTTAAATTTGCCCTTAGATTTGCACTTAGCCCATAATATCATCATTAACTGCCTAAAGTTTGTATTTTCTTGTAGTATACTAGTGCTTAAGTAGAAATACTAAAACTTACTAACTAGAATGTGAGTTCCATTTTTGTCGTCTTTGTTCACTAATGTATCCTTGGTACCTAGTACATAAGTGTGCTCAATATTTAAGTGGATGAATTTATTCCAAACCCACACCAAACCAAAATACTGAGAAAAAAAGGTTTTGAGATCTCAGTATGAGATTCTTATGTCTCCTGCCCCGTTATACAATCCTGTAAACATAAATATTGGCACATAAAATTAGCCATTGAAAGGTGAGCAAGAGATACTTTAAACAAACTACTGCACCTACTCTGGATGACAGTGACTGTTTCTCAAATTCCTATGCCTAAATAAGTTCTTCTGTTGCTCTTACTTATTTTAAAGGTAGCTATAATATAATTATTAGTAAAGATGATTCTATGAAGTGATAGATGAATATAATATTGGATTCTAATACTGGAACTCAATGACACCAAAGTGATCTTTACAAAACACAATACTGACAATGTTGCCTGATTCTTTAAAGCCCTTCAGCAGCAACTAAGGCACCTCATATATGGTAGGAGTGCAGGTTCTGAAATCAGAGTTTCTGAGTTCTTTGTATGCCATTTACTAGTCGTGTGGCCTTGAGAAAGTTACTTACTCTCTTCAAACTTCAATCTCTGTATTTGTAAAAGGAAGTAACAATACCTCAGAGTTGGAAGGATTAAATGAGATGACACATTCAAAGCATCATAGTAAGGAACTCAGTGCTAACTAATGTTATAATTATAGGAAGGAGTTCAAACTCCTTACTCTAAGTAAGTTCTCCTTGATTTGGCTGATGCTTGCTTAAACTTCTTCATTTGCCTTGCCCATGCTAAGTGATCACATCTACAGCTACTGGACCAAGGCTATCCAATCCTCTTTTATACTCCTAGGCTTCAGCCAAACTCATTAGCCTGTGGTTCCCAGCAGATACCCTCCAACAAGGTCAAGTATTCCCCCAACTTTTCAGGTCTGGCTCAAGCACCACACTTTGTTTTCTAAGAGGCCTTTCCTAACCTACCTCTAAGCTTAATTTGCCACTCACTTCCTTTTTGTCCCAGTGTACTCTGCATAATTCTTATCAACCTTCTTCAATTAAACTGTATGCTTTTTCAGAGCAGGGCCTGGGTCTCTTTCAACTCTGCATATCTCAAAGCACCCATACATTGCTTGGCACCATGTGGGAATTCCACAATTACTTATAGAATAAACAGTTGAATGTTTAGTCCCTTTACCACTGTGTTTTTTCAAACTTTTCCATAGAAATGATATCAAGATAGAAAAAAATGCAAATTTCCTCAACAGTCTATCAAACTACCCTAAAGCAACCTGATTTATATATGGATTTTCTCAAGTTTTTGTTTGGTCTTATGTTTTCCTCTTAAAACTCATAAGAACTGTACATTCTATTCCAGGACAGACCTGAATTTGTTTCAACCTAGAACACCAAGCACTCTTCCCACCAAGTCCATTATTACCAGGCCTAAGACTCACCAGTATAGAAATGGAGGGAAGTAAGCTGTTAGCAGCACTGAAGAGATGATGAACCATATGTATAAGTCGTTAGATGAAAGAGAAGTGCCTATGTTCCAGTTATGAAAAACTGGCTAAAACTAGCAAGAGAAAATTGTGGAAGTGTCTGCTCCCCAAAGGAAGAAGCAGAATTAGGATGGGATGGCATAAGAGCAAGAAGAGATTCTAAATAAACCCAGAATTCACAAAGAAAATGTTCTCAAAATTTGCATATGAACTGAGCTTGAAAGACTAAAGGTCAGAACTTATTGAGATAATAAAAAGATGCAGTTTTAGCAATGCCTACATGTAAAGAGAAAGCACATTTGTCCATGCAGGGAATGAGAAAACAGATACTTGCCTTATGTTAAGTCAGAACATTATCTGAAGCAAACATGTAACTTCCATGCAGAGTTCTCTTGAGCTTTTTCATACTCTTTCCCTTCCTTATTTTTACAGACCATCTTCACACTGCTTCCTAGGCTTGGTTTAGTGTAGTTCCAAAGAGCCAAAATGTGTCTGATACACAGAAGGGCTTTTGGTTTGAGGATTTCTGTTTTTGAATGTCATAGAAATGTCTCTAGGCCCCAAAGCAACAATGCTAGAAAACCTTATGTTAATACATCACTAATTTATAATATTAACTATGAGTAGAGGAAAAAACTACTACCTCAGAATTTTGATATACTTTTAAAAAGTCATCTACAAAATTCTGTAAGTTAACTTGTTACCTTCTTAAAGTTCTTTCCATTTAACCTATAAACAAAAAATTTTGAACTGTATTCTAATCCAGGGGTTGGCAAACTTTTTCTGTAAAGGGTAATCAAATAAATAATTTAGGTTTTGCCAGCAAAGAGGAAAAACCAAGGATACAATACAGAGATCTCTGTGGCAACTATTTAACTCTGCTCTTGTGACAAATTTTCATATGCCTTGAAATATTATTTTTATTATTTTTCAATTATTTACAAATATAAACTCACAGGTTATACCAAAATAGGTGGTGGGCCAGATAGGGTGCAAAGGCCAAGGGCCCGAAGGCCAAAGGCCACCTCTTTTGAAGTCTAAGACAGACCTGAAAATACTGATAGTATGACTAAGAAACATTTTCCTTTTTTTTTTTAAATGCTTATTTTTTGAGACAGAAAGAGAGAGAGAGACAGAAAGGGAGGAGGGGAGAGGCAGAGAGAGAGGGAGACACAGGATCTGAAACAGGCTCTAGGCTCTGAGCTGTCAGCACAGAGCCCAACAGGGGATTCAAACCCACGGACCTTGAGATCATGACCTGATCCAAAGTCAGACACTTAATTGATGGAGACACTCAGGCACCCTGCAAAGTATTTTTGTATTTTCCTTCCTCCCTCCCTCCCTCCCTTTAATATGAAATTTATTGGCAAATTGGTTTCCATACAACATCCAGTGCTTATCCTATTTTCCTATTTTCAAGAAAAAATATACATAAAAGGAAATGAAAAAAAGAGAAATACAACAGTATACACAGTATGAGCCTAGCATTTGGAGAAAAAGTATGTGTGTATGTGTGTGCATGCATACATACATATCTACTCATATATAAGGGCAAACAAAGAACCAAAGTAATTAAAACAAAATGTTGACAATAGAATAAAGAGTAAGTTTTAGTTTCTTTTTTATAAGTGTTTTTATTTTCCAACTCTTCTACAACAAGCATATAATATACTTTTATGGTTAGAAAAAAAAAAAATCCTTATTTTTGACCTGAGTTTTTCGGATTTAAAATAATGTTCTTTCACATACCTTTGAGGGTTCGCACCTGGTTCTGCTTGAGTACAGAGCTTAAGAAGTGAGGTGATAAAGAGCCACTGAAAAATAGAGATAAGACAAATATGCTTATAAAAATCTTTATTTCACTTTTTATAGAACTTAGTCACAAATACAACTAATTTATACAATAAAAAACACAAACTATTTTTACCTTGTTTTCTTTGCTAATACTATTCAGTTTAGGAAGAGTCTGCCAAAGCAGAAAGAGCATTAGATCCAAGATTAAATCACAACTATTTGGATGTTCTTAGGCAAAATAATTAATTTCTTAGTTTCTTCATCTGTAAAATAGGAATAATTAAACCTCCCACACAGGGTTGCTGTGATGATTAAATAATAATAATGCATTTAAAATGCCTGTAACAATAGATAATACATAATAGTTACTATTTGGTTTTGTATTGGATGCTTAAGTTTGATGATATTAATATAGGTGTTACCACAGAAATGAAAGCATTTATCAAAACAAATGTGTAAATAGAACTGTATGGTTCCTGATTTTATTAATAAATATCAATATCAAACTAATCTTGCTATATTCATAAAAACACCAGCAGTTTGGGCTTTTTTAATTCCAAAAATTAAAGCATTTCGGGGACACACTATTCCTGTTCTTTGGAATTTGTGATAGCATAAAAAAATCTGTTTTGCTGGGGTGCCTGGGTGGCTCACTTGGTTAAGTGTCCAACTCCTGATTTTGGCTCAGGTCAAGATCTCACTGTTATGAGACTGAGCCCTACATTAGACTCTGCATGTAGCCTGCTTCTCTCTCTCTCTCTCTCTCTCCCTCTCTCAAAAAAAATATCTGTTTTGCTAAGTAAATTATAAGTGTATTTTCTATTCACAGTTTCACATACACTTTATTTCATTGTCTTCCTCAACTCACCAATTATGACATGAAAGGGCTAAACAAAGGCGTATCAGATGGAACCATCATTTTGCCAACAATGAAAAAGAAAATGTTTCTAAAAATATTAAGATAATGTTTTAAAGTAAAAAATTAGAATCTTTATGGTGTCATTTATGTATTTGTTTTTAAACCACAAATCATTTTTATTTAACATCTAAACATATGATAAAGCTAAAAAGTACAAACATGAAAATGCAACATATCAAAGGCACAGTAAAGTGGATATTTGATGGTAGAGTGTCAATTCTCTCATTTAATCTTTAATTTAAAAAAAAGCAGAGCTAAATAACACACACAAATGACCAAAAGCAGAACTCACCATTAGTTTCCAAATTAATTTTTTTAACTAGTATACCTCATAAGCACCAACATTAACTAATAAAGAGAAGATACTAAGTCCCAAATAAGCACCAACATTAACTAATAAAGAAGATACCAAGTTCCAAACAAGGCTATAAACTCTGGTGACTTCTTTTCTAGGTTTCATTTCATACAGACAAACTACTCAATAATTCTTGTGACAATAATCCTTCTAATCTACTAGTATAGTAAATAAACTTAAAATCTCAATGAGTATATAAATATATTACTGATTGCAACTTTAGCCTTACTAATTTTTTTCTGTATTTTGGGTACAACAAGGTCTCTAAAAGTTAATTAATAATAGTTCAAGAAATTAAACATTGCATTAAATACTGATTAATTGTAGCTTTCTCCCTCCTTTTGTGTATATTTGAAATTTTCCATTTAGTCTTTTATTAAAAAGCTTTTAAAATTTTCCAAAAAAGAAATTAACCATTGTTAGGCTACCCTCAAAAGTAACTCAACAAAGTCTGGCATTTTCAATTCAAATGAATGTACATAATAGAATTAAAAAAAAACAGATTCTTTAGGAAAAGGAAACAAAACCAGATTTGAGGTACCATTTTCAGCTTTGACTTAAATGGGAAAGCTATAATATCAATAGGAGTCACTGAGTTTGAAAACAAAACCCAAGGAAATACATTACAATTATATTCACCAGCAAAAACGAAATGAATAAAAAAACTCAAAGCATTATTCGGCTTGTCAGACATTTTAAAATTTGAGACTCTGAACATAATTTTCAAAATATTAAATGTGGTGTGAAAGAAAACCAAACTTCAAATAGAAAAGAAATATAAATATACATATAAAACTGTTACAGTGACAAACAAATCACCTTACTTTAGAAAGTTTGTATATACTTTTAATTTGTCTTGTCTTTAGTATGCATTTGTATTGCAGACAATTAAAATAATTTAAACCTTTTGTACCTAGAATCATATTATAACTTTCTTTACATACCCAGTAGGGTGTATTTTCCAGAATTTATGTTCTTACCTATCAAATATCCTATTTCCTAATAACAAAAAGTTAGATATAAGTGAAAATGCCTTAGGCTAATGTCTTACCCCATATATTGGTCTCCATACAATAAAAAAAACCACACAGAAAACCTTACAACTTTGTTAAGTTTTTGTATCTCACACAATAAAATCTTATAAATCACCAATGACACTTTATGGAAGATCCTGTACCTTTGTGGAGATGCAGGAGGGGTGTAGAATGTTAATGCTGAGGAAAAAGGTTGCTTCTTCAGTGCCTGCATAAGGTTGGGTTTATATTCTGGATCAACACACCATAAGGAACCTTTCCCATTAACCTAAAATAAAATACACAAGAATTATTTACCTGGAATCTTTAAGACCTACACAATCAGTGCCTGGATGTTTTTACTAAATGTGGGGGGGGCAAAAAACCCTACAGTACCTTTTGAGGAGAATGCAAAGGTTGAAATAAGCTTGCTATAAATGCATTGTGTGATTAAAAGCCCTAGAGGCAGATCTCCAGCTCTGCCATTTACCTGCTATGTGACCTTAGGAAAGTTAACCAACTCCCATCTCTCCAAGACACTCTCCATTCCTTCATTTGGAAGGTAGGGATGATAACACGACCTATTTTATAGGACTGTTATGGATTAAATTATGCATAAGGGGCAGTACACAGTGCCTGGCACAGAGAGCCACAGGACATGCCAATCACTTCACTGTCTGTGAGAATGGTACAACCCCAAGAAGTACAGTGAAGAGCACGAAGGACTATACAATGTGGTCCTCCATATGCTAAGATGTAACAAATGGAAGCCATTATAGGAAAAACAGAAAGAAAAGGAAAAATTAAGCTTTCTATGCAGCATCATTTCCCCAAAAGTAATAAGAAGTATATCAAATGATACATCAAAAAATAATTCTCATTTTTAATGGTATTAACAGTAATATTTAAGTTAGCATTTAAAGTAAAATTTAGGGGCGCCTGGGTGGCTCAGTCGGTTAAGCATCTGACTTCATGAGCTCATGAGTTTGAATGAGTTTGAGCCCCATGTCAGGCTCTGTGCTGGCAGCTCAGAGCCTGGAGCCTGGATTCTGTGTCTCCCTCTCTCTCTGCCGCTCCCTTGCTCGCACTCTGTCTTTTTCTCTTTCTCAAAAATAAACATAAAAAAATAAAGTAAAATTTAAATTTAAAATGCAAATGATTTAATGAAAAGCACAGTAGAAGCCTCAGGGTGGCAAATCAACAACTGAGGTATGGAAAAGACTCCTATAAAAGATAATGAAAAGGAAGGAAGCATTATTAGCCCTTAGAGGATTTAAGTTACAACCTTTGAGGGACTTTTAGATAATATGGCAATGAACATATGAACCCAGATGCCACTGAAATAATCAACAGAATCTAAAAATTATGTAATTTGTATGATTACTAGAAACTGAAGAAACCATAAACAAAAATGCCTGCTAAATTTCAAATGGGAGCTGCCTGAAGGAAGGGCTTGAGTGATCCACAGTTGGCCCCATGTGAAGGACCAGCTTACAGGAAGGTAGGTGGACCTGATACCTGAAAAACCTCACTAATATTATCTAACATACAGAGAAAAGGCTAGGCTATGGGATAATTCCTTCAAATAGGTTTGAAAAATACTGCATATTTTACTTCTCTCCTTCTTAGAAGGTCACACTACATATTAGCAGGTTAAGGGATCTAAATATTTCTGTCATTAAGCCAGTTTTATATGGTTTCCTAAAATTATCCAATACAGAACTTCCTTCTCTCAGGTAATATTTGAGGAAGCTTGTGTTCTGTGGAACACCTGTGAGAAAAATTGATGTAATTAGTGAATTTTTATAGAATACACTTTCCAAATATTAATGGAAAAAACTATAAACATTGATTAGGCCATGAAGAATAATAAATTTCCTTTTAAAGATCACAATTTTAGGAGCACCTGGGTGGCTAAGTGAGTTAAGTGTCTGATTCTTGATTTAGGCTCAGGTTATGATCTCACGTTTTGTGAGATGGAGCCCTGCATTGGGCTCTATGCTGATGGCATGGAGCCTGCTTGGGATTCTTTCTCCCTCTCTCTGTCCCTCCCCTGCCCATGTGCACTCTTTGTCTCAAAATAAATTGAAATATCTGAAACCAGCTTTTATCATATCTGGGGAGGGGGGTATTATTATAATGTTATATAATATAAATAATGAAAACAAAATTGATAAAGTGATAACTAAAAATTAGGAAAATAAGGGAACTGACAAATCAAGAGAGTATTCTAAAAAACCATCAAAATATTATACATCCTAGTTGAGGTAGTCAAAGGAAATAAATGAAGGACTTTAGGAGCTGTGAGATCACCTGCTAACTCTTCCTTCAGGATAAATCTTTACTACTTCCTTTTTTTTTAATTTTTTCTTTCTTTTTTTTTTTTTTGAGACAGAGAGAGAGAGAGAGAGAGAGAGAGACAAAGCACAAGCGGAAGAGGGGCAGGAAGAGAGGGAGACACAATAAGAAGCAGGCTCTGTGTTATCAGCAGAGAGCCCGACACATGGCTCAAACCCACAAACTGTTGAGATCATGACCTGAGCCAAAGTTGGACACCCAACCAACTGAGCCATCGGCGCCCCTATCCTTTCCTATTTCCTTAGCTGAACATCCCTAACTGCACATCCTGAACAGTAGCTAGATGATAAATATATCCATACACATGTACCGCATCCACACATAGCCTTTACACAAAACTCCACAGCCATGCAAGAAGAAGATCCAAATTCAATCTCATCCCACTTCCCCAGAGCTAAACACTACTTGTACAGTGGTTAAGAGTGTAAGCCTTGGAACCATTTTGCCTCCTTTGGAATCCTGGTTTTGTCACTTAAGAGCTGTGTAATCTTCAGAAAAATGTCTGTGTTCAAAATATAACTATATAAAACATAGTACCTATTTCAAGAATTACTGTATTGTAAGAGTTAATTCACATAAAGTGCTTAGAACACTGTCAGACAGTAAGTACTCATTAAACATTGGCTACTGCTATTGATATATGTTCATTTTCTTTGTAGTGTTTAAAAATTTTTTTTAAATGTTTATTATTTTTGAGAGAGAGACACAGCGTGAGTAGGGGAGGGGCAGAGAGAGAGGGAGACACAGAATCCAAAGCAGACTCCAGGCTCTGAGCTGTCAGCAGAGCGCAGTGCAGGGCTTGAACTCACAGACTGCGAGATCATGACCTGAGTGGTAGTTGGATGCTTAACCAACAGAGCCATCCAGACACCACTTTCTTTGTAGTTTTAAAAACTGTTCCTGTTTCCTCTAGTCTAATAGCATGCAAGTTTGTTTTTCTGTTTCTATTCTACTAGATATTGGCATTAAATTTTAACAAATATTTTTGAAGATTTTTTTCTCTACAAGTGTTGAAAATCAACCATAAGGTATATAATCTTCTCTTCTCCCACCATGTGACGTTCAAAACTTCCTTAGAACTCATAAGATTAGTGAGTTTCAAACCGTTAAATTTTTTTTCATATTATACCTTTCTATTTCAAAAGCCCTTTGTTAAAATTTGAATTACACTTCATAATTAAATTAACAATTACTTGGACAACAATAAAATTTATGCGTGTTCTAGTCCCCTGTCTCCTTTTTGTTTATACAAAATCCTATATCATATAAGCTGTTATGATTGCTGAAGATTTTACATGATGAATTCCAGAGTGTTTCCATGTCCCAAATTCTTTGTCAAGATAATATTCTATTACTGAGGCTCTTTTATCTTCTGAACATCATAATTATTACAGTAGAATGGCATAATATAAGAACACTGTTCCACAGGTATAAATAGTAAGGTCTTAATCATTGCTTATTGATTGGCAATGTGATATTGGACAAAACATTTAATCTCTAAGAGTCAGTCGTCTTACTCATATTTTATTCATAAAATAAAAAACCAGGCCACTTTACTGAGTTGTGAGGAGATTCGAATAAGGTAATTTATATGTGACACAGAGCTGGAAAATAAGTGAATACTTATTTCTAGGGGTTATTCTGAAATTGGCATATAAAGTAAGAGTTTATATGGTTTAGTAACAGTATATTCCTCTAAGAGGGAGTTAAAAAAATCAACAATAAGAACAAAAATCAATTAGTTCTGAGTAATACAGTAAAGGTAGTAAAGAACAAGGAATAAACTAAATTTAGAAGGGAAAATAGCTCTTGTCTTAGAAAAACTACGCTATCAGTGTTAGGCAGTTTTTAACATCCTAGCAACCCAGATGTATAGGAAAAGAAAAACCATGGGTGTCATATCATACTGTAATACAGAAAGAGACATACCATACTATTAGATGAAACTTTTCCTGGTCATCAGCACCAAAATACCACATGAACTATGTATTAAGTATTTGAAATCTTGATTTGTTTTTCAAAGGAAGTCAAATTTTATATATGTATTTTTGGATTAAGTGACGAAATTTCTTAAATTAAATATATTTTCAGTCACTTGGCCCAAATGATAAATATGTTTCAATGATAGGGAAATAAAACTTTAAAACATTAGCACCCACAACATCCTTTGCCCCAACCCACTTTAGTTTCATATAGAAAAGATATGTCTGGATTATTTTTCATATATTGACTAAGACAATTATGTTAAGAATATTAGTCATGTTCTATCTTGGTATTCCTGAGATTACACTCTTAGAAACTGTTTTGTTCAATAATCTACTTTTCAAATTCAATCGTGAGAATTACAAATTGTTTTGAACATAGCAGAATTGCTATTTCCTTGAAATAGTAAATTGGAAGAACTGGTACTGAAAACCTGCAGTTCAGGGCAGTTAAGTATCTTGAGTAAGGTCTCCAAATAACAGTCTGGTTTATGTTACCATGGCAGCATTTCCTTTCACTGGGTCTGTTCACAAACTATCAGTAACAAGAGATAAAACTATGTATTTGCTAACATTATGTTTTAAGATCTTCAGGAAAGAAAAATTTATTTTAAACTCTTACTTAAAAACCTTGCCCTTTTATTACTGTGCTTAGAAGACAGAACACAAATAATAAAGAGTTTCAGATGTTAAGTATTATTTTAAACTAAATTTGCCTATAACAAAATACATCTTCTGTGCAATGGAAACAGGAAATGTGCATTCTCTCATTTACTATTTTGCATTGTGGAACTCTAAGGCGTCTGGACTTACTTGTTAAAGAACCACTGAAGGTGCTGAAGACATAAGGAAAATACTAAGAAATGAACTTTAAAAAGATCTAAATGTTAGTTGTAATGAAGAGTTTGGGAGAAAAGGCAATGTTCACTATTTCTGAAATGTTTTTATGTACTTGCCCTGTGCATTTTAATACTCCCCTCAACTACCTTTTCTGTGGTTAAAAAAAAAAATGAATTAAAAAGAACTAATTAAAAAGGGCATTCATAACTCTTGTTTATAGCTTCTAGTATGAACTTTTATAGTGGTTGGCATGACTTCTTTCCTGGAATTCAGCTATTGAAGGGAGTCATCACTATGCAAATCTACAGACTAAAATTGTACTAAACCAGGCAAAATTTCTAACTTAATGTTTCCCAGCTAAAATTCCAGTTACAGTATTTTAGTTTGGCTTTATACAAATTTAGGAAAGTAGATATAAGACCTAGATATTTAAATATTTAAAACATGAAACCTAAACCCAAGCAAAAAAAAAAAATATATCACGTTTAACTTTTATAAATACTGAGGCAGATAAATACCAAGCCAAGATTTTTAGACCTCTCTATTGAGAGCAGTAACTACGGTATGGATGACAGTGAAGGAAAGCTAATCAGCAGCTATCCAGCTGGTTGGGTATCATTTCCACTTTGTAGTTTGACCCAGACCTTGCCATCTTGCCTTTTTTCTGAGATTATCATCTATAGATAAGAGATATTCATCAGAAAAGTGCTGTCAAGGTCGCCAAATTCAATTCCAACATTTACTGGAAGTAAGTATAATTTACTTGCCTTCTGCATATTACAAGAGAAACACAGTCATTCTGAAACACTAATTCAAGAAGTATTTCATACATAAAAAAAAAAAAATCCACAAGCATTCCCAATCCTACTTGAATGTACCACACTTTCTGTCCAAATTTCAGACATTTAAGCAGGCTACTGATTTTTGAGAAGACCATCACCTGCCTTTCTCTCCTCTCACCCTGACCTCAGTTGTGACAGCTTGCTAATTTTTGTCCCAATATATTACAATTTCTCTATTTATCCTCATATTCTTTATTATCTCATAAGATGATTTATTTCTCTTTGTCACACTCTCCTTGTACTCTGTAATGCTCTTCCTTCTTTCTTTCTCTGAGCACTCAAAAATGTTCAGGTTAATTATGTAAATAACACACACATTTACAAATTATGGTCAAGAACAAGTCCCTTTTGATCACTACCACAAATCAAACCACACTGGACATATTATTTTGCAACTTTTATTACAAACAATACCATAGTGAATATCATATACATCTCCTTGCATGCAAGTATGAATGTTACTCTAGGGAAGAAATCAGAATCTAATCCACTACATCAAAATATATGCACATTTCTCATTTTAATAATTGTAGTCAACTTAACCACAAAAATGGTCATACTCATTTATACTCATATCAGTAGTGTGAAAATATTATTGTTTCCCCTATCCTTATCTATTTGATATTACCAAACGTTTAAAATTTTGCATTCTAATGGGTATAAATTACTTTTGGGGTTATTTTAGTTTGTATGTCCCTGACAACTTGTGAGGATGAATATCTTTGCCTGCTTATTGACCATTTATATTTCCTCCTCTGTTAATTGCCTGTTCATATTCTTGTCAATTTTTCTATTAGTTTTTTTTCTTATTGAATTAGATGAGTTCGTTACACACAATGGTGTGCTGTTCACTGTAAACCTCTCCCATCAACATCACATTTAATGACATAATACTGGTAGCTTGAAACTGGTCATGATGGAAATATTTATACCATGAAAATTTAGAGAACTTACATCCCCACCTACTCAATCCTTCAACATTTACCAGCACACCATATTTTGAATCCTAATCTGTTGGCTGCTACTTGTCTCAATCACATCTTAGCAATCATTTTCAAGTTTTTGCAACATTTGATATTGTTGCTCATTCACACTTAAACTTACCCTCCTTAGATTCCATTACAACACACTTTTCCTAGATTTTTCTATTGAAAATCATTGCTGCTGATGACTTCAAAACTTAGAGCTTCAATCCCACATTACCACTATTCCTGTACCATACTTCTAAGTCCTAGTAGACATTTCCCCTCTTATGTCCCACCATAAGTATAAACACAATAGGTCTAAAACTAGTAAATGATTGAGTGATACAATTCAAAATAAAATCTAACAATGCACGTTGGAATGAATATATCCAACATTTCTAAAACTTTTAGTCATCTGAAAGGAAAGTTTGACTGAGAACTGGGGGAATTTGCCTCCAAGATGGCTCACTCACATGGCTGTTGGCAAGAGGCTGCTTAAATGTTCTTATGATATGGCAGCTGGCTTCCCCCACAGCTTGTTATCCAAGAGCGCAAGATGGAAGCCATAGTGGCATTTATGACTTAGCCTCAAAAGGCATGCTCCAGCATTTCCACAATATCCTTAGTTACACAACTCAGCCCTACTCATTATTGGCAGGAACTCTACAAGGGCATGAATACTGGAAGGTAGGGCTCATTTGGGGTTCTCTATGACAGAGATTGATCCTTTGAAATTACTGAAACTTTTTCAATGGCCTAACACATAGCTGGTCTTCATAAATATTCCACATGTAGATGTGTTAGATAGCAACATGTTACAAAAGATAACTAATACAACCTCCTTTAAGTTAGCTGTAAGATGATGATGTGTCCCGATGTCTTGCTACTCATGGACTAATGGCACCAGGATCAACGGGGAACTAAGGGTACAAGACAAGTGAAAGAACTGAACTCTAAAGTATGACAGAGTCCTATGAGGAGAGATTGAACATATGCAATGTTTTATCTTTGGGAGAGCACAAATAAAGTGGTGGTCATAAAATAAGGTTAAAAAATAAAACTACTCAAATTTTAACAAATTCTTTTTTTTTTTAAAAAAAAAACTTATTTTGAGAAAGAGAGAAAGAGACAGTGTGAGAGAGCAGGGGAGGGGAAGAGAGAGAGAGAGAGACAGACAGACAGACAGACAGACACCCAAGCAGGTTCTGTATGTACAGCATGGAGCCTGATGCAGGGCTTGATCTAATGAACTGTGATATCATGACCCGAGATGGATGCTTAACCAACTGAGCCATTCAGGCACCCCGATTTTAACAAATTCTTTTTGACAAGAGTTGGACGCTTAACCAACTGAGCCATTCAGGCACCCTGATTTTAACAAATTCTTAAAAGCCAAGAATGAGCTAGCAAGATAACTGAGCGTCCTGGGATACCTACTCGCCAGCATTTTTCTATGAGTCTCCATCCAGTGCTCCAGAGGAAGACTGGAGGCAGGGAGAAATACCCTTGGAGATGATGATGGGATGTGCAGAACATACTAAGGTTTAAGCCTGGAGCAAGAATATCAGGCAAAGCTCAACCATGTTCCAGGCCCTAAATGAGCACAAGATGAGATGAGGTGTTACTGTGGGACAGGCACAAAAACTGGACAAAACTCCACTATGAAGCCAAAGCTGCCTGCCACTAAGAGAGAGGCAAAACACCCTTTTCATCCCAGTCCCAGACAAAGGATGACTGCTGCTGGGAGAGAAATACAAAACTCAGCTATCCTCACACTTTACTGACACTAGGCAATGGCCATGTGTCATTAGGTAATGGGCAGGAAATCTGGTCATGCCCAGATGATACAAAGCAGAGATATACTTCCACTGAGAAAGGAAATGGTCACTCACTTATACCCAGGACCATCCACTGATAGTAGGCAGAGTTTATTTACCATGATAGGAATGAGCAGGAAATTGGCCTGAGCTCTGGAACAGTGCTATCCAATAGGACTTTCTACAGTGACAGAAATATCATATATCTGTACTGTCCAATATGCCAACCACTAGCCACATGTAGATAACTGGCTACTGATAAGTGTGGCCCTAGACTCTACTCTGAGTAGATGGGAGAGACTGTCTGCTCCCAGGGGAGGCAAGCAAAGTCCTACTTTTGAGACAGGTATAAGAGCCTGCTTAATACTAAAACTAGAACAGAAGAATCAAGAAACTCATGTTCCCATCCCAAAAGCCTCATACCAAGTAACAAGCAATTGTTATGGGAGGGAAAAGAGCACAGACAGAAATAACTAACTCTCCTCCTGCCCCCAAACGTATCACAAGCTGAAAGATGAAGGTAGAGCAAAAATGCTAAGGAACATCATCTAACACTCCAGGACTTTCACTAAGCACAAAGTATTAGCAGTCCATTTCTACATGAATTTGAAGCCTGTGGTATTCTGAAGGTAATTATGACAACCACAAAACCCAAACCCAGCCCAATTATTTACAAAGATTGACCAACACCTGTTTTACACTAACAGACAAAAGTAGAGGCATGTCTATTTCTGAATAGAAATATTATTTGCCTCAGTCTCTACCATTCTTTTATAAATAATGTTTGACATTTAATCCAAAATTAGGAAACACACACAGAAACAGAGATAAAACACTCAACAAAACCAAACCCAGAGATGGATGAGATAATGAAATTATCAGACAGACACCATATCTATAATTAATATGTTTATGGATCTAGTGGGAAATTTTAGCATAAAGATGGAGACTAATTTTATTGTTATTTTTTAAATGCTTATTTATTTTTCAGATAGCACAAGCAGCATGGGGGGGGAGAGAGAGAGAGAGAGAGAGAGAGAGAGAGAATCCCAAGCAGGCTCCATAGTATCAGTGCACAGTCCAACACAGAGCTCAAACTCATGAACTTTGAGATCACGACCTGAGCTAAAATCAAGTTGGCTGCTTAACTGACTGAGCCACCCAGGTGCTCCAAGATGGAGACTACTTTTAAAAAGGCAAATAGAAGGGGGCACCTGGGTGGCTCAGTCAGTTGGGCATCGGACTTTGGTTCAGGTCATGATCTCACAGTTCATGAGTTCAAGCTCCGCATTGGGCTCTGTGCCAACTGCTCAGAGCCCGGAGACTGCTTCGGATTCTGCGTCTCCCTTTCTCTCCACCCCTCCCCCACTTGTGCTGTCTCTTCCTCTCTGGAAAAAAAAAAAAAAAAAAAAAAAAATTAAAAAAATTAAAAATAAAAAAATAATAAAGCAAATAGAAATGCTAGAAATGAAAAATATGCACAAGTCCTTTATCAGGCTTATTGACAGAATGAACACAACAGAGGGAAGACAGAATCTACAGAAAAATAAAAATTATCCAAACTGAAACAAAGAGAGAAAAGAGTAGGAACTGGGGCAAAGTAACCAAGAGGTAAGAAAGAGCAAATGGTCTAATATATTTTTACTTGGAAGCCCAGAAGTGGGAAGTGAGCCACAAGAAATATTTAGATATAATGAACAAAACTTTCATAAATTTAATAAATGACAGATCTGATAATGACAACATCCAATAACAAATCACAGATCCAAGAACCTTTGAAAAACCAAAGCAGGATACAAAAACAAAAACAAAAACAAAAACAAAATAAAAACCACACCTAGGTGCATCATAGTCAAACAGTGATATAAAGAAAAAAGTCCTTGTGGGAGGGGAGATGGACTAAATGGGTAAGGGGTATTAAGGAATTTACTACTGAAATCATTGCTGCACCATGTGCTAACTTGGATGTAAATTAAAAAAAAAAAAAAAAAAAGAAAAGAAAAGAACTATTACAAAGGAACAAAGAATGGCAGCAGACTTCCCATCAGAAACTATATAAGCCAGAAGATAGGAGAGTAACATCTTTAGAGTACTTAAAGAAAACAAAAAAACAAACACACCTGTTAACCTAGAATACCCATCTTCCACAAAAAGGTTTTTATAAATTCAATGCTATAAGAAATGTTAAATAAACTTCTCCAGGAAAAAAGAACTAATCAAGATAAGCATCAAGATTGGTCAACTTCTCTGTGAAAGGCCAGATATTAAGTGGTTTAATGGTAATATGATTTGAAGGTAGACTGTGATAAATTAAAGACACATACTGATAAGTGTGTAACAACCCACCCCTAAAAAAAGAATAGCTGATAAGCCAATAGTAGAGATAAAACTGAATCATAAAAAAAATACTCAATCCTTAAAAAAAACAGGAAAAATGGGGGGAAAGAACAGAGCAAATAGAAAACAAACAGCATGATCATAGATTTAAATCCAACCATATCAATTACATTAATGTAAATAGTCTACATTCCAATTATAAGGCAGAGACTGCCGTATTGAATAAATTAAGAGTAATATACTGATACAGTTGACAGGAACAGTACAGAAACTAAGAATAGAAAATTAGAATATTAGAAAACTGATTTATGTACCTATAGTAGACTGAAATTCTGTTAGATTTATATAAATATTTAAGAAATTTAAAAACATCTCAAATGAAAGCAAATGAATATAATTAAGCTCAAACTGAAGTAATCATAAGTTGACTATTTTTTGCCTTCCTTTAATTTCCCCATATTTTAAGGTCTCTATGTTAATTTTCCCCCACCTGCCCAAATATAGCAATGTTCATAAACACTGACCTTGCCATGGCTTCTTTCCACTTTCTGAAAACATTTATTCAGGGACAGATTATGTCGAACAGAATTCTTCCAGCCTGTTGGTGCAGTGGCAAAATATGGGAAGCGGTCCAAAATCCAGCTATAAATTTCTTTGACAGGCAAACATTTATTTGGAGAGTGTTCAATAGCCATGTAAATGAGAAGACTAAAGGAATATGGGGGCTTTGAAGTTGCTGATTTTTTTTCTGGGTTCGGATAGCAAGATGGTCCTAAGGATGGCACATCATCTCCCTCTATGTCATACAATGGACTAACAATTGGAAGACCCTCACTTCCGAAGCTGAAGTTTGTTAGAAGATTAGTACTTTCATGAAGCCAGTTCAAGTTTGTGAGTTCATCATCTGCTGACTCACTGTCCACTAGAGTGGCCTTAGGCCTGGCAGCATCAACAGCTTCAGGCAAGGTTCCCATTTTGTAAATCTGGCTTAATCCTGCAACCTTTTCAGCTCCTGGAGTTTCAGCTCTCTTTTCTGGAGTCATTCCAATTACTGGACCCATTTACTCTTACAGTTCTGCAATAAAGGAAACAATTGTCAATCAATATAATACTTAAGATTTTTAAGCTCATGGAAAAAGAAAATACATATTTAAATATCACCAAAATCAGAAATTTTTCAATCAATTATCCCACATAATATTTAAGTACAATATTTGTGTAACAAAGACATTAAGGGTTACAATACAAGGAACAGAGCTTATTTCATGGTATTAGAAATGACTGTAAATAAAATATAGTATTAAAACACCATATGTATGAGTGACATTAAGAAAATTAAATAATTGTGAATAGTTACTAAAGTCCCTAGCCCACAGTTATAGCCTAATGGTAATGCTTCTTATTATTAAAAATGAACAGACTTTCTTTGAATTGTAAGACTTTATAATCTATGCATTTTAAGGATCTATGACCTATTGTAATAGTCATACATATGGCTCAATACAGAAAATAACCAAATTTAAAACATTGCTTAAATAATAATTCCAAATAAACCCTTTCCTCAAATATGAAATATTTATTATAAAGAGACAGTTTCTAATATTTTTATAGTATATCATACTAAAAAGATAACATTTCTTATTCACTAAATTCATTATCACCAAAATTATATTTACTATAAATTTATTATTTCTTCTGTACATTCTAACATTTTTAATTGAATTCTGTATCATCTCATCAAGTTCTGACACCGAAAGGCTGACATTCTTGAAGTAAAATTTGAATTGTAACTATTTTCAAGGAGCAGAAAGAAAGATATTTCTAAACTACCCTTTTTTACTTCTATTTTCTCAAATGTCTTTTGTTTTGCTTTTGGAACATACTTCAATACAAAAAACTTATGATTGGTCAGGAGAATAACTGACCAAAGAGAAAAGTAATAGACCTAAGGTGCTATTTAAATCATTTTCAATGGTTCATAAAGGTACCCTACTTACGAATTCAGTGAAAAACCTTCCATGTCTTCCTATTCTATCTACTTATGCTTATATAACTGAAATAAGAGAAGTATCTCCAGAATTTTACTTTACTTAGAACAAAGCTGGCAGGTTACGCTAAGAATTATGAGAAAGATTTTATATGTATAACACTCCTATCTAGATTCTGGTAGCTACTAATAGATGTAGTCTCAAAGCACTTAATTATCAACAGCATCAGCTAATATTTTGGGGGCCAGATGTTGTGCTAAACACCACAAACTATATCTCAATTAACCATCAATTAAACTCTCTATATAAAGTAGGCACAATTATTAACCCAATTTTATAAATGAGGAAAATGACTCAGAGGTTAAGCATCCTGTTTTAGCTTACCTGATCAGTAAATGGAAACAACAGAATTTAAACCCAGAAAGACTGAGTTCAGAACCAAAATTAACTACTACATTATCCTGATATCAATGCATACACATCACCTGTGAATACCAATGACTCAATCCTATCCACCTTAAATCTCATTATTGTTCTCTCCATATCAAGTTCCTATCTTTCTTACTTACACCTTACTTACACAGTGTATCTATAACTTGACATATTAAGACACTTTAAAAACAAAAAGATCAAACTGTAACAAATATGGTTTCTATTTCAATCAATTAATAAACATACACACATCTGTGCATACATGCACACACTATATTTCAGAGATGACATTCTGTCCAATGTAGCTGACGAAATTATTCACTTTACCACCTAAGTCTCTCTACCCATAGAGAATTCCAAAAATGTGAATGAGAATTCAATGGCTGAAGAATGTCTTGCTTCCTTAAACAAACAAAAAAACTCTCAGCGCTCAACGTTCAAAGAAAAGAATGACTAATTTCCAATGTTCTAACTTTTACCTCTCACCTATATCTCCATTTATTTTCATTTACATATAGAAATCAGAGAGTAGCACGTATCAGTAGCTAACATTTATTGAGATTTTACTATACTACAGATACTATGCTATGGACTTTATAATCTCTACTTACTCTGCATGGCTATTCAGTTCTGTGTATGGCCCTTTCAGCCATGAATTCTGTAATATGTAATTTTTTTACTTTTGTATTCCTAATGAATCTTAACAAAATGTTCAGCATGAATAGGCATTCAAATTATAATTATTTCAAACTGAAATGAACATATAGTCAACATATATGTTTATTCTGTACTTGCCTTTAAGAATTATTTTATTTTAGGAAGAACAAATATTGTTAAAATGTTAATACTACCCAAAGCAATCTACTTATTCAATGCAATACGTATCAAAATAACACCAGCATTCTTCACAGAATGAACAAACAATCCTAAAATTTGTATAGAACCAGAAAAGACCCTGAATAGCCAAAGCAATCTTGAAAAAGAAAACCAAAACAGGAGGCATCACAATCCCGGACTTCAAGCTGTATTACAAAGCTGTAATCATCCAGACAGTATGGTACTGACACAAAAACAGATACTCAGATCAACAGAACAGAATAGAGAACCCAGAAATGGACCCACAAACATATGGCCAACTAATCTTTGACAAAGCACGAAAGAACATCCAATGGAATAAAGACAGTCTCTTCGGCAAGTGGTGCTGGGAAAACCGGACAGCAACATGTAGAAAAATGAACCTGGACCACTCTCTTACACCATACACAAAAATAAACTCAAAATGGATGAAAGACCTAAACATAAGACAGGAAGCCATCAAAATCCTAGAGGAGAAAGCAGGAAAAAACCTCAACCGCAGCAACTTCTTACTCAACATGTCTCCAGAGGCAAGGGAAACAAAAGCAAAAATGAACTACTGGGACCTCATCAAAACAACAAGCTTCTGCACAGCGAAGGAAACAATCAGCAAAACTAAAAGGCAATCGACAGAATGGGGGAAGATATTTGCAAATGACATATAAGATATAGGGTTAATATCCAAAATCTATAAAGAACTTATCAAACTCAACACCCAAAAAGCAAATAATCCAGTGAAGAAATGGGCAAAAGACATGAATAGACACTTCTCCAAAGAGACATCCAGATGGCCAACCGACACATGAAAATATGCCCAACATCACTCACCATCAGGGAAATACAAATCAAAACCACAATGAGCTACCACCTTACACCTGTCAGAATGGCTAACATTAACAACTCAGGCAACAACAGATGTTGGCAAGGATGCGGAGAAAGAGGATCCCTTTTGCACTGCTGGTGGGAATGCAAACTGGTGCAGCCACTTCGGAAAACACTATAGAGGTTCCTCAAAAAATTAAAAATAGAACTACCCTATGACTCAGCAATTGCACTACTGGGTATTTATCCAAGGGATACAGGTATGCTGTTTCGAAGGGACACATGCACCCCAATGTATATAGAAGCACTATCGACAACAGCCAAAGTATGAAAAGAGCCCAAATGTCCATCAATAGATGAATGGGTAAAGAAGATGTGGCATATATATACAATGGAGTATTACTCGGCAATCAAAAAGAATGAAACCTTACTATTTGCAACTACGTGGATGGAACTAGAGGGTACTCTGCTAAGTGAAATTAGTCAGAGAAAGACAAATATCATATGACTTCACTCATATGAGGACTTTAAGAGACAAAACAGATGAACAAAAGGGAAGGGAAGCAAAAATAACATAAAAATAGGGAGGGGGACAAAATATAAGAGACTCTTAAATATGGAGAACAAACAGAGGGTTACTGGAGGGGTTGTGGGAGAGGGGATGGGCTAAATGGGTAAGGGGCATTAAGGAATCTACTCCTGAGATCATTGTTGCACTATATGATAATTAACTTGAATGTAAATTTAAAAAATAAATTAAATTAAAAAAAAGAATTATTTATTTTACAGGTGCCTGGGTGGCTCAGTTGGTTAAGTGAAAGACTTCAGCTCAGGTTGTGATCTCACAGTTCATGGGTTCTAGCCCCACATCAGGCTCTGTGCTCACAGCTCGGAGACTGGAGCCTGCTTCAGATTCTGTGTCTCCCTCTCTCTCTGCCCCTCCCCCTCTCACACTCTGTCTCTCAAAAATAAATAAATGTTAAAAAATTTTAAGAATTATTTTATTTTAGAAGAAATCCTTAATGCTAGCAAACATCGTAACTAGTGACAATCATAAAACTGAAATTCACTGTTACTATTAAGGAAATGGGAGTGAGGTAAGCCATTTGCCTAAGGTTCTAAAACTAGTAAACAGTAAAGCCAAAATCATAAACTGGGCTAAGTTCAATATTCAAGTTTTTTGTCTAGTAGAGTACACACAATCTCTTAAGGAACTTACATGCAGTACTACTTAAAACAAATACTGTTGACAGAATAAGATATATATTCCCCTCTGAAACTAATTCAAATGTTTGCAAATATATGTTATTCCTCTGAATTACAAGTTTAGAATAAAGTCTCATTACTTTAAGATGTAAAACAATATTATGGCAGCATATATGCCAAAGATTACACAAACTGTACAGCCAAGCAAAGTTAAAAAATCAAGTACTGACTGAAAGGTTGACATTCTCTTCGTTAACGTTTCAACGGTGACTGTATTTTCAAGGAGGGAAAAAGAGCTGTTTCTGAACTATCCTTTTAGAATACTTCAGGACATCATCCATTTAGAATACTAAGTCCAGGGGTGCCTGGGTGGCTCAGTTGGTTGAGCATCTGACTTCGGCTCAGGTCATGATCTCGCAGTTCATGAGTTTGAGCCCTGCATCGGGCTCTGTGCTGACAGCTCAGAGCCTGGAGCCTGCTTCAGATTCTGTGTTTCCCTCTCTCGGCCCCTTCCCTGCTCATAGTCTGTCTCTCTCTGTCTCTCAAAAATGAATAAAATTGTTAAAAAAAATTAAAAAAAAAAAACAAAGAATACTAAGTCCACCACAAAAACAAAGGATCTTTTCCCACAAGTCAAATAAAGATATAACTATAAATAGCAAACATATTAGAAAATACCAAACTTTGCCAATAAAGAAACACAAAGCAATTGATAACACATATGGTATGATAATGTATTTAGCACAATGGTTGGTATACAGTAAGCACAAACATTAGACATAAAATTAACAATATCAACTTTTGCCCAAATTGGCAATGGTTTAAAAAAGTATTTAATACATGATTTTGGGCAAGGACCTAGTGCATTTTAGAATGCTAAATGGTAGTGTGTACCAAGAATCATTTAAAATGTCATACTCTTTGACCCAATAATTCATAGATTAATGGAACAGAACTGAGAACCCAGCAATAAACCCACAAATATATGGTCAATTAATCTAAGATAAAGGAGACAAGAACAACGAGGAAAAGACAGCCTCTTCGAAAAATGGTGCTGGGAAAACTGGACAGCTACAAGCAAAAGAATGAAACTGGACCACTTTCTTAAAGCATTCACAAAAATAAACTCAAAATGGATTAAAAACCTAAATGTTAAGACCTGAAACCAGAAAACTAAAAGAAAAAGTCAGTAATCTCTTGGACAGCAACTACAGCAATATTTTTCTAGATCTGTCTCCTCAGGCAAGGGAAACAGAAGCAAAAATAAACAACTGGTACTGTACCAACCTAAAAAGCTTTTGCACACAAAGGAAACCATAAACAAGATGAAAAGGCAATCCACTGAAAGGAAGAAAATATTTGTAAATGATATATACATTAAGGGGTTAAATATCCAAAATCTATAAAGAACTCTTACAACTCAACACCAAAAAAACCCTAAATAATCCAATTAAAAATGGGCAGATGACCTGAACATTTTTCCAAAGACATACAGATGGACAACAGACACATGAAAAAATGCCCAACATCACTAACCATGAGGAAAATGCAAATCAGAACCAGAATGAGAGGGGCACCTGGTGACTCAGTCAGTTAAGCATCAGACTTCAGCTCAGGTCATGATCTCACAGTTTGTGAGTTCAAGCCCCACATCAGGCTCTCTACTGTCAGGGCAGAGCCTGCTTTGGGTCCTCTGTCTCCTTCTCTGTCTGCCCCTCCCCGGCTTGTGCACTCTCTCTCAGAAATAAATAAACATTAAAGAGAGAGAGAGAGAGAGAGAGAGAGAGAGAACGAACCAGAATGAGGTATCACCTTATACCACCCAGAATGGCTAGTATCAGAAAGATAAGAAATAACAAGAATTGGTGAGGACATGGAGAAAAGGGAACAGGGAACTCTCATGAACTACTGATGAAATATAAATCAGTACAGCCACAGTGGAAAATAGTATGGAGGTTTCTCAAAAAATTAAAAATAGAAGTATCATACAATGGATAAATAAATAAATAAATAAGATATGGTATATATATGCAACATTGTTCAGCCATAAAAAGGAATGAAATCTTGCCATTTGTGACAACATGAATGGACCTAGAGGATATTACGCTAAGTGAAATAAGCCAGACAGAGAAAGACAAATATCATATGATTTTACTTACATGTGGAATCTAAAAAACAAAACAAACAACATCAATAAAGAGAGAAGCAGACTCACAAATATGAAGAATTGGTAGTATTAAAGGGAAGAGTATGGGAGGGATGGGTAAAATGTGTAAAAGGGATGAAAAAATACAAACTTCCAATTATAAAATAAATAAGTCACAGAGATGAAAAGTACAGCACAGGGAATATAGTCAATAATATTGAAATCTACTTATTCTGATGAGCATTTTATAATGTATCACTTGAATCACCGTGTTGTATACCTGAAACTAGCTTAATATTATATGTCAACTATACTTCAACGAAAAAAAGTCATACTTTGACCCAATAATTCCACTTATGAGTCACTTCAGTGAAATAATCCCACATAGGAAAAAAAGATTCTCTCCCTCTCCTCCTCCTCTTATACACACACACACACACGCACACACGTTCACTGAAGAACTATTAAAGACAATAGAAAAGTATAAACAACTTACACATTTTATTATAAAGAAATAGCTACACTGAAATACATCTACTGAATCTAATATTTCGTCATTAAAAATGATTTTCTTGAAGGCTATGAAGTAAAACAAAAAACTTATTAAAAACATGAAAAAGTAAAAATACATAAAAAGCTAACAGTGGTTTGTAGTAATAACTCGGTAATTGTTTTCTTTTTTCCAGTTTTTTTAATGCGTTTATTACTTTTATATTAAAAAATTAAAATACACTCAAAGGGGAAAAGGTTGTGCTAGATTATTTTTGGTTATAGTATTTCTACTTCACAAAGAATCAAATCACAAAAAGGTCATGGACATATCAAAGGCTTCAAGTCAAAAACAGAAGTTACCTCTTAAATTCAGTACAGCCTATTCTATTGCCAAGCTTTTCTGTAAAATAAATTAGCTCACTGGTAAATAGGGGAAAGATTTTAGTACAATGTGAAAATCACACTGGTTTGTAAGTGATCTTTTACAAGCCTATGATTTTGCAGTACTAAGAAATAACAGCTGAACCCAAAATAGGCTAACATAGTGGAAAGCTGCAAACTGCTGAGAATGCAGTATTGTACACAATTCTCATTCAACCCATGTTTTTCCTCCCAGCACAGTTTGGCCACATGCATTTTCTTGGAAGTGTTAACGAGCTCTTCTCTCCAAATTTTTATGCATTTTACCCTGGCCTCCATAACCCTGTAGCTTCCACCCTTCCTTGCATGCTTTTCCATCAGGCTATTTTCATCTTTTTTTTTTTTTTTTAATCCTATTTTGTAGTGTTTATTTGTAGTAAGTTTAATATATCTTTAAAAATATCTAACATACTTATTAAGATTTATTTTTGTTAGTGTTCTGATTATAAAACTTCACACTTTTAGGTGAGTTGGCACAATATTTAGTGTTTTCACAAATTCATAGTATATAATATTACAACAGAAAGACCTATGTATTTCACACCCAAAAATTTTTTTAAAGCTTTTAGTTTTGTTTGGATAATTCTAGTTTTATGAGAAAGTGCTTCTTAAAATGAACTGAAACCATTCAGTAACAGGTCATTAATAATGAGCATGGAAGTTTGCTTTTTAAAGCAGAACAAGTAAAGAAATACAAGGAAATCTGGGCTAGTGATGTAACGTTTCCTTTTATTAATAAAAATAATACCTCAACAAACCACACATAACTGTTACACATAATACATGTCACTCAAAAAAGCATTTAGGGGGGTGCCTGGGTGGCTCAGTCGGTTAAGTGTCTGACTTCAGCTCAGGTCATGATCCCACGGATCATAGGTTTGAGCCCCACATCAGGTTCTGTGCTGACAGCTCAGAGCCTGCAGCCTGCTTCAGATTCTGTCTCCCTCTCTCTCTGCCCGTCCCCTGCTTGTGCTCTGTCTCTCTCTCTCTCTCTTTCTCAAAAATAAATAAACATTAAAAAAAGCAATTTAGGGCCAAGAGACCAAGATGTGGGGTTTGAAAATGTACTCTAATTTCTCAGGACTGTAACTAGCATAACCCAAGTAATAAATACAACCACTAATAAACCAATTCCTAGAAGACACTGCTACAAAAAAAGTAGGTAAATGTACAAGACAATTTTGCAAACTACACATTTGTATTAAGACTCCAAATCTTCTACGTTTCAGGAAAAAATTGCGTATCTTTAGCGAAGAATTTAAAAGTGGAGTTCAAACAAGCCCATTACAATCACTCTGCAACCTCTGCCTAAAGGTTCACTGTGTAAGGCCATGGCAGGATCTCAAGAAGAGGGCTCAGGATTAAAAGGTATAATTTTTTCACATTTAACAGTTCATGCATTTCTCAAAGATAACTAATAGATATCTGTATGTTTCCATGTTATGTTCAATATTACAGTGGTATTCTACTCTGGAACAAGAAAAATAAAACTCCATATTGGAATTCTTGGATCATTTCCCAAAAGGTTAGAGGAGAGCACTTTTTTTAGGTCAGTATTAACAATGGTCTGAGAGAAAAGGCTTGACAGAGCCTAGAGAAGGGAAATTAAGGTACAGAATTTTGAGTATTACCCTGGTATTAGGGGTGCTATACTGATAGCTCTTTTGCCCAAAATAACTAAGAAACCTCCTAAATACAAAATGTTAGTTATTATCATACAGCTTTTTTTGACATTTGTCCATGTTTTTAATTGACTGTATCACAGACTAGGCAAACAAAAACATTTTTTTTCATAGTTTTACCATGTTAGGATCCCTAAATATTATTTTAGCCCTTTATGTTCTTTAAACATCATGTAAAACTTAATTGTACTGAAACTTGTTCCCCCCACCACCAAATTCATTAACCTTATAGAAGCAGTAATTCATTTTTACAGATGACTGGTATTCTACTTTATGAATATACCAAAATTTATTATACTCTTGAGGACAATTATTTGTTTATGTTTGAGGCTATTACAAGTAGCATGGCTATGGATATCCTTGTTCACATCTGGAATACAACTGCCAAGAACTTTTCTGCGGTACACAACTAAAAGCAGAATATATTGAGTAGAATTATTGGGTTACAGAATATTCTTCTCTTCAACTTTCACTGGTCACGACAAATTGCTACCAGCAAGATAGGTGTACTCTGTTTGCTCCAAACACCCATTAAAAATTTTTTTTGCCAACCTGATGACTATGAAATTTCATCTCCTTGTGTTTTAATTTGCATTTCCCAGATTAATAATGGAAGCTGAAAATGCAGGTATTCCTCGCTTTTCAAAATTCTTATTCCACCACTTTGATTCTACAAAAGACCTACATTAGTACCTGTCAAAGAGGACTTTCGCTTTTAGGAAAAGGCAAAAAGTGAAAACAGCATTCAGTGTTTGTTTTGAAGTGTGCATTAGAGAGATGGCCCACACCTCCAGCATGGAGAGTGGTACTGGCAAGCTGCTTCCCTAGGGGAAGGAACTATACTTAGCACCTCAGCATCAAGCTGCCATAGCTTTGAACTGTACCTGTGGGCTTCTGTGCTTTCTCTGGATTTATTTTGTGCATCCCTTGGCAATATGTGTCCTAAGGCATCAAAAAAGCCTACGAGAGGTTATTTTTGGGGTTTAGGAATGTTCAAAATTTTTCCATATAAATTAATGGTAATTGATTCTTCACTTTACACCATTTTGGCTTCCTTTCTTATAACTGTTGTACTTGGTAGCAAGAGAAACCTGTATGTAAGAAACTTCTACTGATTGTCTAACTAATCCTTATGTGTGATGCAAATATCTTTCCTTAGTAGATGGTTTGTCTTTTTAGTCTATTTATTAGTTGTCTATGAATGAAAAAGTTCTTACTTTAATATGGTAGAATTTATTAACCCTTTCCTTTATGGTTACTGTTTCTCATTTAAGAACTCCTTCCCTACATTAAATTCATGTAAGTTTTATCCTATATTGTCTTCTAAAAGTTTTATAGTTTTTGCCTTTCACATTTAAGTCTTCAATTCATCCAAAATGTATCTCTGTATTTTTATTCAATTTCAACTTTTACATATGGATACACAATTGTTCCAAGTATCATTTATTAAAAATTTTATCCTTCTTGTTGGGGGAACCAATCTGGCATTGGCATCCCTGAACATTTTTACTGGATATGTGGAGAATGAAAGGTCTTAAGTGGGCCATTTCTCAGGGTTTGTGTTTGCTACAAGCACACTTGAGGGATGACCTAACATCTCCCAAAGAGCAGTTCAAATTCTACTAACATTTCTTCTTTCATTCATGAGTTATTTAGAAGATTGTTTCTTAACTGCCATATGATTTTTTTCTCTTACTGATTTCTAACTTAAATGGACTTTAGGATACTAATCCTTTGAAATTTGTTGAAACTCGTTTGGCCCAGTATGTGGTTGATTTTTATAATGATTTGGCTGATGTTTCCAGTGATTAGATGAAAGAGATGTCCACTGGATTAAGCTTGTTAATTACTTGTTAAAATTTTCTATATTTGTACCAATTGGGGTGGTGGGGGGCTGCTTTCTTTATCAAATACAAAGGAAGATATATTACAATATCCCATTATGCTGGTGAAATTACTCCATTTTTCCTGGTAGTTCTGTTAATTTAGCTTTTTTTTTGTGGTTACAGTTATTAATTAGTTGCATACAAATTTAAAGCTTCTATTATTCTTGCAAAAATGAAACATTTACCATTTCACATCAATTCTTTTCCTTTAGTAATTCTACCAGTTTTTTTTTTTTTTTCAACGTTTTTTATTTATTTTTGGGACAGAGAGACAGAGCATGAACGGGGGAGGGTCAGAGAGAGAGGGAGACACAGAATCGGAAGCAGGCTCCAGGCTCCGAGCCATCAGCCCAGAGCCTGACGCGGGGCTCGAACTCACGGACCGCGAGATCGTGACCTGGCTGAAGTCGGACGCTCAACCGACTGCGCCACCCAGGCGCCCCTAATTCTACCAGTTTTTACATCTATTTCAAATGATATGCCAGCTTTCTTTCCACTAGTATTTACCTGGTATATCTTTTTCCATCATTTTACTTCCAACATTTTTTTCCTTTTGTTTCCTTGTAGTCTGTTTTAAACCCCACAGAGCTGAACATTTTAAATATAAAGTGTAGATATACTTGTATTTACTTCTAACACCTTATTTAGTGTTCTCTAGGTTTCTCTCTCTTTTTTTTTGCTTTATTTTTTTCCCTGGTTCTACTTTTTACCATCTAATAGTTTGGAAGTTATATATTTATTTCTATGACTAAATTGTTGCCTTAAAATTTTTACCATGAACACTTACCAAAATCCAAAGTCACCTTTAATTTTCTTCTGAGTAATAAAAAGATCTTTTGAATACTAGCTTTAATCACCTCCTCCTGGTTTATAAAATAACTGGTATTTAGTAAGTAACTAAAATAACTGATACTTTAGTTCTAGTTTTTATTATTTATAGTCAATAATACTGATAAATTATATTACTTATAATTTTTATTAATTTACCCATATACTTAACACTTTGATTATTCCTTCCTGAATCTCATACTTGCTACGACCATTTTCCTTTTATGTAAAAAGTGGTCTGCTTTTGAACTTTCATATTTTATTTATCTGAGCATGTCTTTATTTTGTCCTTGTTTAAGAATTCTAGGTCATAGTTGTTAGATTTATTTAAACTGAGTATATCATTTCATGGCCTTCTACTTCCATTATTATTATTGAAACCTGATATTCCTTTAAAGGTGTTCTGTTTTCTCTTAAAAATTTGCCCTTTATTAACCTCTTCTATATTTTCCATTTTCTTATCTCTCTGTTGCATCCTGGATTTCTTCAGATGTATATCTTTCATTGTATCAATTTTTCTTCAATGGGATCTCCTTATTCTAATCTATCTTTTGAATTTTAATTTCAATTACTACATATTTTTATTTCTAGAGCTAGTGATTCTTTACAAAATGTTTGCTCTTTTCCTCATTTAACCTGTCACTGAACACATTAAATGTACTAATTTTATATTTTACATCCAATAATTCCAAGCTGTGAGCTACTAACAAGTCTGATTCTGCCTATTTTATATTATACTTTGTTTCCTTAGACGGTTTGTAAATTTTTATTAAAAGCCACTCATTTTCATTAGAACTTCATCAAAAGCAACTCTTTGATGATGATGACTTGTGTTGCTTCTGTCCAATTCCTGGGAATAGTAACAATACAGTACCATTTAAAATTCTTAGCTTGAGATTTAGTGTGCATTCAGGCTGCAAACCCGTGTGATAGCTAGTTTGTGGTTACCAAATTTTCAGTAGAGATATTATTTTCCTGTTAGCATCAACACTCTAGAAAATAATTTTCTTTGTCGTCTCTAACGACACGAAGGGAAAGAATCCCTAGACCACTTTTGCATTTGGAGGGTATAGCCCTTTGGGGCTCCACAGTAATGGAGAAGACTGTTTCCTCCCAGGTGTTTTAACTTGGCTGGATCCGGCTTTGCTTCCACAAGGGTAAGAAAACATAAAGTCACTTGATTTGGTAAATACCCTCAAGGCAATAGCCAACTTCAGCACTCAGCTTACCTCACTAGGTTTCCAATTAGTGCTCAGTCTAAAAATTCTTTACTTTTGTGCCAGAGCACCGATGCATTTTAGCCAGCATTTTAAGTTGTCAGCAGAAAGGCTGGTCCCCCTGGACTTACTTTGTCCCCAACCTTATTTTGCCATGCCAAGGTCCCCAACCTTACTTTGCCATGCTGTTGGAAACAGATGTTTATATTAGTTCCTGATGGCAATATCACTAACCTACATTATCCTGTATCTTAGAGCACTGTTTTAAATTCCTTCTGCCTCAACACACTTGAAGAATCTGACTCACTCTTCTATCAATAAGAATTGCTCACTGTGACAGTGATTCCCTTCTAGAAGAAGACATTTCCCAGGAGGTGGAAGGTAGTTATCAAAAATTGTGCACGTTTTTTTTTTTTGGAGGGTGGTTCTTCTCATCCCTTTTAAAAATCATATTCTTTAAAGACAGGATGGAGTGCCTAGGTAGCTCAGTTGGTTGATCATCTGACTCTTGATTCTGGCTCAGGTCATGATCACATGGCTGTGGGATTGAGCTCCATGTTGGCCTCTGTGCTGAGTGTGGAGCCTACTTGGGATTCTTTCTCTCTCCCTCTGCCCCTCTCCCCTAGTCACACACACTCTCTCTCTAAAAAATAAAAATAAGTAAAAAATAAAAATAAAGATAGGAAAGATATCTTAACCCTTTAACTATGATTCAGGTTCATCATTATAAACAGACTTGGTAAAGAATATTTATAGGGCTGTTCAAGTACATAGGACTATTTGCCACTTTATCAGTGTTTCTCAAATCAAGGTGTCCGATGGATATATTCCAGGGGCCCAAAGTTTTGCAAATTTTCATTCTGTGCTTTTATTTCAGAGTATAAAAATGTATTTTAATCATTTTCAAAGGGAAAAATGAAAGACTTATTTAAAAAAAACTACTTCAGGAAATGATGTCAGTGACTCTTAAAGTAGGATCTATAATTTTTTCTTTAAGGGATCCACGTATTACTCAATTTGAGAAACACTGCTCCACGCTAAAAGGCTTCACCTTGCTATGCTTGAGTTACTAGATTAATCTTCTTAGTTCTATATCCTCATTCTCATTTGTACTACACACACTGTACCTGATTGATCTCTTATCTAAAATCCTTGAGGGCAGATATATTTGAGAATTCAGAATATTTTGGAGTTTAGAAAGGAACTACAATGCAAATATGATATGTTGTATGATGTGTCAGTGAGGTCTGAGGCAGTACCCCATAACAAACATGTGGATATTTCTGTAGCAAAATGCAGATTCACATTGAGAGTAAATAAAGACTATCAATAGTCTTACATCAGTTCACATCATGTTTTGCTACTAAATGGGCCAAGAGAAAACTTTGGTTTTCAAAGCATTTTGGATTTCCTAAATCACTAACATGGAATTATAGTACCATTGTCAACTATAGACTAGAAAGCCAAAATATTCTTTTTAATTTAATTTTTTTTTTTTTAACATTTATTCATTTTTGAGAGACAGAGAGAACAAAACATGAGCAGGGGAGGGGCACAGAGAGGGAGACAGAATCCAAAGCAGGTTCCAGGCTCTGAGCTGTCAGCACAGAACCTGACGCGGGGCTCGAACTCACTGACTGCGAGATCATGACCTTAGCCAAAGTCAGACACTCAACCGACTGAGCCACCCAGGCGCCCCCAAAATATTTTTATTACAATTTCATATAAGATCACAGTAAGATCAATAAGTGTAAAGAGTTCACCATAAAGTGCATGAATTTAATGTATAAACTTTGTAATTTTTCCCCCAACTATTTAAGAGTCACTTTTTGTCTATTTGTGGTTTAATAGTTGAGGATACAAAATAAGTAACTTCCTGTTAACAGGAAATATATATATTACGAATTGTAAAATGTCAGAAGTACCTAATCATATATAGGAATTTAAATACATTCCAAAGCGAATGCATTAGCTATACTGGATTATAATTACAAGATCTCTACATCTAGCAATGTGGATAAAAGGAAGAGAAAGAGAACTGTAAGATACATGGTATTCAGAATAACCTCTCCTGATCCTTTTTGAAGAAGTTTCAAAAAGGAAAACAGAAACAAAACAAAACAAAACCCTTTTACTCCTAGTATATTCACAGCTCTGTTGCCATAGTTGTTCACTATTTTACCATAGAATCTAACAACCATGGCACAAGTGTGAAATGAAAGACTTCTTCCTTGAGAAAGGAATTAATACATGTAATATTAGGAGATATTTAACCAAAACTCGAGGTGGCAGCATATCTGAAGTTAAAATTGTGAAGGATAAGCAATTTCATATTCTAAAAAAATAGTAAAATCTAAATCACTATATTATTCTTGATATTATAATCACATCTGGCAGTAAAGCAGAGTTAAGAGCATAAGCTGTGAAGAGATACTGTCTTGGTTCAAATCCCAGCTCTGTCACTCGATAGGATACAAATCACATGAAAATATAAAAAGAATATAAAAGAGAATATATTTTATATATAAAATATAAAAAAGAGAATATAAAACATACAAACATGTAAGTACACAATGAATACTAGCTACAGAGATGGTAAGTATTGTTACTGTTGTTAATTTTTAAAATTATTATTAGTTTTCTTTCTAGGGTAGATTTATAAATGGTACTCTTTCAAATACAAAAAAATAGGGTACAAAATCAGTAACAATACTTTATGTTTTGAAATTTGGAAATAAAAAAAACATGCTAATATTACAGAGGGATCTCCTTTATGACCAATAACACTCACTGGACTTCTCAGAAGAGTGCTGCAATAAGTTTCATCATGTTCTTTTGCGACTTTCACTTCCTTATTCTATTTGTATCCTTGCGCTTCATATGTTATATCAGTATTTTACCAACTGTGCTACATGACAAAACTCTTCTTCAAATCTTTCTAGTTTAAATAATCTAAAAGATCCTAAACTATGTAAACTTTTAGAACACTTTAGTATTTTGTTATTAATGGCCTCCAAAAACTCTTAAGTTCCTTTAGTAACAGCTCTGCCTGATGCTAACATTTTCACACACCAAAAAAAGAATTAAAAAATAATAATTACACTACCTCTGAAGTAAAAAAAAAAAAAAAAAAAAAAAAGTTGAGTTTTCACTAGTAATGATGTTCTCAAAACAAAATGAAAAAAATAGTAGTGGCAAATATGCTATAATCAAAGCAAAACAGAAATATAAATATCTACATATATAGTACATTCATTTGTATCCAACTACTTCAGAATCTACTATCCTGTTACAGAATTCTTATCAAGTTAAAATATTCAAAATAATCTCTTGAGGATTATTACTTATAGAATTATGATTTTAGCATATTTATAATCCTTCAAAAATATGGGTTCATAAAAAGTGGGTTCATGAATATATTTACTCAAAACCCCCCAAAATCAATCTCGCAGTCCAGCAATTCTCATGAATATGAAAGTTTTTTAGTGTATACTTTAGTAATACAGATCTACAACAAATAAGGAATAATTGCAGTTAATTCAGTTCTATTAATGATGTGCTTAATACTTCTAAAAAAGTGCTTTTCTTTTTTTTTTTTAAGTTTTATTTATTTATTTTGGGGGATAGGGTGGGGAAAGACAGACAGGCAGAGGGAGAGAATCCCAAACAGGCTCCATGCTGTGAGCACGGAGCCAGATGCAGGGTTCCATTTCACTAACTGTGAGATCATGACCTGAGCCAAAATCAAGAGTCAGAAGCTTAATCTGCCACCCAGACAGCCCAAAAGTGCTTTTCAATTATATTATTGAATCTCCTCATGTTACATTTTTCGATTTTAATTTTTTATTTTATATATACTATAGTTCTTCAAGCCCTAAATCTAAGAAACTATTTGCAAAATAATTTATTAATTATTAAGATTTATTTTTAATCCATTATGTTACCTAGGAATTCTCATTAGGAAATAAAGAAAAGCACCAAAATATACTCAGATCAAAATAAAATATGATAGTCAATTCTTGATATCCCAAAGCAAATGTATTCTGATTTTTTTCCTTGCACCCCCCCCCCAGCTAATCATTGAATATTTCTTTTCCTAGCATATTTCCTAGATTTATTCAACAGCATAGTAAGATTATAACAAGATCAACATAAAATATTTTAGCAGTTTACAAATACTAATTACTTTCTAAATCTCAAGAGTTTCTCATTTTAAAAAAAGGAAAACCCAAAAAGGGTAATGAGGAAAATCAATTTTGCTATTAAAAGCTTTTATTCTACTAGAGTGAGAAGGGGAACCATGCCATCTGTTAACTGGGAAGAAGATGAAACCAACACTTGAGCAATTGTACAGAGAGAAACCCTGATGAAGACTTGCAGTCAGTCCTATGCTTAAAACAAGGGATGATTAACCTTGAACAATCCAGCAGCTTCTGGCCTACAGATAAAGTTGTTTCTCACCATTTTCACTCTTCTAGTCTAGCTTCCTACTTAAAATCAGTCTCATTATAAACACTTTAAACATGTGAATTCATAAGGCATGTGGCAAATGAATATCATTTTTAAGTTATACTTAATTAAATGCATAATTTCTAATTCTCTTTTTACATGGCCTTAAATACATTTGGAAACTTTATTATTATTGACTTGCCTTCTTTCTTCCAACCAGTAACTTAATGTCATCAGTAAATCTAACACTCTTGCAAATGTCAAAAGAGCAATCAAAGAGTAGGCCCCATCTTAGATCTGTGGCTTTCTCATCCAATCACTTTAAAGTAACAATATAAAAAAATATTTGATTTGAGCTAAGACAACAACCCTAGCAAAGGGAAATAAAAACAAATCTACCACAGAAATACGCCATAGCATAGAATACAAAATGTTTGTGATTTTATTAGCATGTCCTGGCAATGACCTCAATTTTTCACTGTAACTTAAACTTTGTCTCTGATGAAGATAAATACATAAAAAAAAGTTTGATTCCATTTCCTTTTCCTTTCACCTCCAATGTCCTTGGGAGTAAACTACTGCCATTAATTAATTGTAGTAAAATAACTTTTCTCAATGTTGTAAGTCATACCATTATATTTCCTGGATTTATTCAACAGTATAATAAGACTATAATAAGCTCAATATAAACTATTTTAGCAGCTTACGGATACTAATTATTTCCTAAATCCTAAGAGTTCTTCATTTTTAAAAAAGGAAAACAATTTTATTCCTGTTCATTTATCACATTGGGAGCAAAAATTAAGTGTAACATTTATTGAGCACATACTATTTGAGCACATGTAACAAATAACAAACACTAGAATTTTAATGACATTCCATGAACTCACAATACCTGATAACATTGGTAACCCTCAGGTAAGAAAAAAATTAGACATATAAAAGGAAGGAACTCACAATCCTTCCTATTAAATAATAAAACCTTCATTTTGAATAAGATTCTCTATTATAAATACTGTCCATCCCATAAAATCCAATACTGAGATTAAAAGGTAGATTAAAATACCAAATGTACTGCAAAAAAGATGTGTGTTTGATTATAATGCTACATGATGTCATGTATCCAGGACAACTGAAGCATTATGGTCTCTCAGGGATAAAACTGCCTCTTGGTCATAGATTTAGGTGACACAGCATGTGATCCATTGTCTCTGCACAAAAAATGTGTGCAGCTGCATTTTCCAGTCAAGAAAGACCAGGAAGGGGGGAGGGGGGGGTTGGATACAGAATACAAAAGGGTCAAAGATTTGTCTCATAGGGAAACTGTTTTTCAAATAGGGGTAAAAAAATAAAATTGAGTGGAGGAAAAGACCTTCCTCCAACTCATGCAGAAAGGAGAAAACACTAAAATCTGGGGGAACAAATTCTGTTGTAACCTTCCACTGAATCCACTCTTCTTCCCTAACTTGCCCAGGTACACAGTGTAATCCATGGTTTAAATACAATTTCTATCTAAATAATTTTATGCTATTTGTACTCAGTATATAAAATTGTCCTACACATTGTTGCAGTACTTGTCTCTTAAAGTGTCTGTTGTTCATCAGTTTCTTGGGGAAGTTAAAATGAAGCAATTGCTTTATAAGAAAAAAACACACACACACACAACTCATTTGCTTCTAACCAATAAACAAACCTGGTATTTTCCATATAAAGACCAAACATTTTTCTTTAAAAAATGAATGCTAGTACCTAACCCTACCTTTCACACACAGAAATGCTGATCCAAAAAGCATTACCACAAAAGATCTAAATTCAGTGAAAATTGTTTTCTCTGATAAGGAAAATGGCTGGTTCTCGTAAACATTTTTTTAAAAAGTTGATAACATGGGGCGCCTGGGTGGCTCAGTGTTGAGCATCCGGCTTTGGCTCAGGTCATGATTTCACGGGTTCCTAGGTTTGAGCCCCGTGTTGGGCTCTGTGCTGACAACTCAGAGCCTGGAGCCCGCTTTGGATTCTGTGTCTCCCTCTCTCTCTGCCCCTCCCTCACTCACACTGTCTCTCTCAAAAATAAATAAAATGTAAAAAAAAAAGTTGATAACAAAATGACATGAAAAACTTCTATTACTATCTAAAACATACCACTAATTTAATTTACATGTTACTGAATATGATAGGGAAATTTAAAAATGCAGTACTAGCTCTTAGAGTAAATCTAGCTTAGAAAACCCATCTTTTCTCAACCTTTGGTACTACAATCAATGTGGTGTCCAAAGGAAAATATGTTAAAGGCTGGAAAACACTAATAACACAGAAATAAAAAAATAAAAGTAATCACTAAAGGAGGGAAATATCCTTGCCATACAGAATTAGAAGTAATATCACCTATGTTACAAACTATATAGTGACCAGTTAGCCAAACAGCACTTTGGTTGACAGTCCTGTACTGACAGCACTGAAAAAGTAACGTTGACAGGAACAAAGTTACAGAAACCTGAAAGTCAACAGATCTAATGTCCTAAGGGACCAGGGTAAATTTGGTTGGCATTTGAATACAAACAGCAAATATACTGTCATCAAAATTTACTTATGTAGAAATGGTTTTCTTTTTTTTTTTTAAATTTTTTTTTCAACGTTTTTTATTTATTTTTGGGACAGAGAGAGACAGAGCATGAACGGGGGAGGGGCAGAGAGAGAGGGAGACACAGAATCGGAAACAGGCTCCAGGCTCCGAGCCATCAGCCCAGAGCCTGACGCGGGGCTCGAACTCACGGACCGCGAGATCGTGACCTGGCTGAAGTCGGACGCTTAACCGACTGCGCCACCCAGGCGCCCCTAGAAATGATTTTCAATGCCTCAGCCATGCAATAAATCTACTACAGCCAATTAAATGGTTCCACTGAAAATAAGCATTTTTTAAAAGTACATCCGTGATCAGAAATAAATTTAATAAAGGCAGAAAATATCTTATCTTACTAATAGCCCCTTATGTCAAATTTGGAAAGCAAAACTTAGGACTCTATACCTAATAAATTTAATATACTGATTTGAAAATTTTTTTTAATGTTTTATTTTATTTTTGAGAGAGAAAGAAAGCGAGGGAGGGGCTGAGAGAGAGAGAGAGAGGGAGGCACAGAATCTAAAGCAGGCTCCAGGCTCTGAGTTGCCAGCACAGAGCCTGACGCGGGGCTTGAACCCACAAACGTGATATCATGACCTGAGCCGAAGTTGGACGCTCAACTGACTGAGCCACCCAGGGGCCCCTAATATACTGATTTGATAGGTCATTCTAAAAACAACACAAAAGTATGATTAATTAAAAGTACAGTTTTTTTTTTAATGTTTATTTATTTTTGAGAGAGAGAGAGAGAGAGAGAGAGAGAGAGAGAGAGAGAGAGAGAAGAGCATGAGCAGGGGAGGGGCAGAGAGAGAGGGAGACACAGAATCTGAAGCAGGCTCCAGCGCTGCAAGTGCTGATGCTCAGAGCCTGACTCGGGGCTCGAACTGTGAGATCATGACCTGAGCTGAAGTCTGACTCAATCAACTGAGCCACTCAGGGGCCCCTAGAAGTAAGTACATTTTAAGTAAGACTCAACTAACCCTCTGGGGCACCTGGATGGCACCTGGGCTCACTGCTGTCAGTGCAGAGCCTGCTTGGGATCCTTTGTCCCTCCTCTCTACCCCTTCCCTGCTTGTACTCTCTCAAAAATAAATTTAAACAAGGTTAACAAAAGACTCAACTAACCCTATGTGTAATTACTGAAATAAAATATATTTATGCTAAAAATTATTAAAGATATCTATGTTATTAAATAGACTATCTCCAGGACATTTTAGAAAGTAACACTTAACCTAATAAACATTCAAGTTCCTAAATAAGCTTACATGGAATATAACCTAAATTCTTAACAGCAAAATCAACTGTAGCTATACATAGCTAAGAAATCTAGATGTCACTACTAGTAGATAGGATCAGCCACTGAATGGATGTTAGTTCCATTTGATAATACAGAGAATATTGACAGCAAAGTGGCTGCTTTTCTTCTTGGAGGCAGATCAGTGTTTGTGGTGGTGGTGGTGGTGTGTGTGTGTGTGTGTGTGTGTGTGTGTGTGTGTGTGTGTGTTTGTTTTGACCTGTTGCATTTGGCTTGTGAGATATTCAAATAGAATGGTCATTTGGGATATATGTGATCTCAAGTTCAGAAGAGAGGTCTGGTCTGGGGATAGATTTTGGAGAAATAGTGAAATCTGCCCATCTTTCTCCACCTTCATAGTCACGACAGTAGTGTGGAGCAGTATTTCATTTCTCATCTAGGTCACTATAAAAGTAATCTATATGAATGGTACCCCTCATAACTGTGTTCTGCACAAACATATGCAGTGGCTCTGACAATATGTTTTTATTTTATTTTTGTTTTATTTTAGAAAGAGAGAGCTCGAGTGAGGGAGAGGGGCAAAGGGAGAGAGAGAATCTCCAGCAGGTTCCATGCCCAGTGCAGAGCCCTACAAGGGGGGGGGGGGGGGGGCTCAATCCCATAATCATGACTTGAGTCAAAATCAAGAGTCAGACACTCAACTGATTGAGCCACCCAGGCATCCAGACAATAGCCTTATAATTAGTCTCCCTGCATCTATGCCTGATCCTCTCTTAATTTGCTCTCTACAATACAGAGTAATCTTATAAAATGCAAATCTGACAAGGTCTCTTTCTTGCTTTATCCATCAATGGGGCTCTTAAATCCAAATGCAAAGTCTTTTACATGGTATATAAGATCTGGCATGACAGCCCCTATCTAACTTCTTTAACCACATCTTTAGCCACTCTTTCCCTGGTTCTCCCCACTTTAGATGTCTAAATAGGCCATGCTTTCTCCTCCCTCAGGACCTTTACAAACATTACTTCCTTTGCCTGATATACTCTTCATTTCACCTAGCCCTGGCTGCTATTTATCATTCACAGTTCAGCTTTAAAATCTTAAGGGAGGGGCGCCTGGGTGGTTCAGGCAGTTTGAGCATTCTAGCCTCAGACTCTTGATTTTGGCTCAGGTCATGATCTCACAGTTGGGAGATGGAGTTCCATGTTGGGCTCCGTGCTGGGCATGGAGCATGCTTGGGATTCTCTTCCCCTCCCAGCCCCCCCACCCCCACTGCATACGTGCTCTCATAAAATGAAATGAAATGAAATGAAATGAAATGAAATGAAATGAAATGAAATGAAATGAAATGAAATAAAATAAAATAAAATAGAATAAAATAAAATTATAAGGGAAACCTTCTCCACATCCCAAACTAGAGGGGGCCTTAAGTTCTGTCTTTCCATAATATCTTATACTTTTTGATAACATTTATCTTGAGATGGCTTAATACATATCTTTCCTAACTGACTGAAAGCTGCATAATGGCAGAGCTGGTTGTCTGTTTTGTTTAATGCTCAAATATTTGTTGTCTGTCAGATCTGGGTTCCAGCTTTGCAACCACTTAACTTGGACATCTATAAAATGAGACGGTTGGATTTTTGTTCTATACTAATCTAAATGTTATTAAAAATGGAAATTCAAGTATTACTACCTGTAGATACATACATGGTAAGGCCTATATATATATCCTACCCATATGTATACTTCCTATGTGTGTTTGTATAAATCACGTACACATGATTTATGTAAATGAAAGCTAATACTTTCTTATATAAAAACATTTACTGAATGTTTATGATACCAGGAATTGTTTTAAACTTCACAACAACTCTACCAGGCAGATTAGTGTCCATTTTATATACAGAAACATATAAAGAGAGATAAAAGGTATGTCCATAATCACAAACTCTGAAGGGAGTATGGCTCCAGAGCTCATACTCTTCACTACTTCACTAGCTGCCACCCTGCCCAGACTGCTCCATTAACTACAAAAGATTTTTTAAAAAGTACATACTGTCATCAATATATCTGACTCAATATCTATACCCTCAAGCTTATTCTTCTCTCCTGGAAGTTAGTCCAAACTAGACTATTCCTGCCCAAATACTTTCTGTGCATTTCTCTATTTAGATTATTGCTTCAGCTATTCTAACACCTGGATTGTCTAGCTTCCCTAACACCATTCAGCCAAAACCCTAATGACAATTCCTCCATGTAATTACCACCTGAACTACTTTTAAAGATGTTTATCTCTCCTATGTTCTAACTGCATTTATTCCTCCTTTTTTTTTACTATGGTTATTTCTGTCAGTAGCTCAAAGCAAACAACAGAAATGAAACCACTTTATAAACACTAAAGTTCTATACCTTATAAAGGACTTAAGGCTAAAACAAGCCCAAAAAGAATAGAAAACAATGGGCACAACAACCCTAAGTAATTTAAGCAAGTATAACCTGGATGTCACTTGCTGCCAACTACATTAGACATGCAAAGCCCAAATTATACCATATTATTAATTTTTTTCAACTAAACAAAGGAGATATTTTTATCAAACTATATGGAACAAAAATTTAAAAGGTGAAATATGATATTCATTAAAAAATATTTACTGAGCAATCGACATTCAAGCACAGAAAACAATGCAAGATACCATGTTTTCCATTCTGCTTTGCAGGCCTTTCATTTAAATTTTAGTTCTCCACTTAGGAAGTATTTGCAAAACAGTATCAGAAAACTTTTTAAGCATTACTTATTTTAATTCCATCTGAACAACATGCTATTTTGAGGTAGTAAATGAAGGAAGTCTATAGTAAAACTATTTATATGAAGCACTGCTAACAGAAAAGTTTACAAAAACAAATAGAGATAATGAATTTATTAACAGTAATGATACACCATTAGTAAACTTCCATTGTAACTAAAAAATTCACCTCACCTAATACCACTCCTTGGGGAAAGTTGGTTCCTAATCTCTGTGTTTCCACAGTACTCTTGAATCTATGTCTATAAGGGTATGTCTCACATTGTAATTATTTACTTACACACATCTGATTCCTAATGTACATTAAGCATTTGCTAATTATTAAATGAGTATCTTCAGATTGCACAAATTATTTAAATCTTTTTGTTCTTCTAAACATCAAGGAATATCCCATTAAGCTTTCTGATTATTTCATATTTCTGAATTACTGTCTTTATATAAAGGAACATCAACAAATAAGTTCTCAAAACTAACCATTTTTTTCTCCATAACATAAGAACGCCCTAGGTACAAATAATGTAGGTTAGCTTTTAAATATTGGAAAGAGCTAAAGCATTAAATGTCAGCACTAACACTTGTGTATTTGCAACAGAAAGATAGTCTCATGACCCTTTCACAATTTCCCAAAGGATCTTTAAGACACTTTTAAATGCTCTCTCAACTAAGAAGAAATAATCAGGGCAAAACAACAGGTTCAGAGTGCTATGACACGTAAAATCAGTGGACAGCATCACGTGGCAACAATTTTAGAAGTTAAGTTTTTTGCCAAAATTTTAGGAGGGTAAAATATATAACCACTCCCGAAATTACAATTATCAGGAAGAGGATTATGGAAAATGGCAGCTGTGGTGGCAGCAAATTTTTAAGTCCTTCTGAATCTTTACATAAAACACAGAGCAACTAGAGAGCAAACCCAAAAACCATGGGTAATTTTTACAAGAAAACTATTTGATAGTCTCACCACAAACCCTATAATACAAAAGACTGAAACAAACCACCAACAGCCCCAACCTTCTTTCCCCCCACTCTGCTCCCAATCTGTTTTCTACTGGTGTCTAAGTGAAAGAAAGCAGAGGGAAGCAATGAAGTGTCTGAGGAACTTGAGAACAGAAGCACAAAATAGCCAAAAGGTATTCAGTGGCAAGCACTGAGAGACAATTTGTGAGAAGCTAAAATTACTCTAGCATTGAGTAGGTGCAAGTGGTTCACAGTAAGGCCTATAGGCCTACAGCAGTCTAGTCCCCTTAGGTTATTTGAAACTGACACTTGGGGCTGTCTTCCAAGACAGACCTCACCCTTAAGAGAAAGTCCTGGGAATGAAAACAAAATTGAGCAGGTTAAGGACAAACAAGATAAAGAAAAGAGAAGGTCCAAATAGAAGTGTCAGAGCAGAACAGAGCCAGGAAATCTCAGAAAGCCGTCTACCATTCTTTTTAACGATGCACAAAAACAATAAAAGAGAACTCTGAAGTTAGAAGAACTAAGCCTCCTCCTAAAAGTTCAAGAAAACTATTTTCATGTAAAGAAACAAGTCAAAGTATTGAGGTTGAATATCATACAAAGTTACAATAAGAAAAAAGAAACAGGAAAATAGTTAAACTCAGAAGCAAGGGAGAGGGGGGAAATGGGAGTTGTTCAATGGATATAAAGTTTCCATTATGCAACATGAATAAGTCCTAGAGATCTGTTGTACACATAGTGCCTCCAGTTAACAATATTGTATTGTACACTTAAAAAATTTTTAACAGGGCAGATCTCATGTTAAGTGTACTTACCATACCACACACAAAAAGTAATAAATAAAAAAGGGAATAAAATAACATCCTACAGACAATGAAAGCATGCGAGAGATGCTCACAGAAGAGATAAAAATGAGCTTCTATTTCAAAATGAACTTAAAAAATTATGTAAGACAGGAAAGAAAAAATATATATCAAAATTTAAAAAGCTCAGGAAAAAATGACAAAATTCAGGAAAGAATCCGAAATAAAAGGGAAAAATCATTTCAGGAATGAAGACTTAAGTTCAAGAAATATAAGAAAAAAATAAACATAAAAGATAAAGTCTTAAGAAAAACAGAAGGTGAAAAGAAAACAAAAAAAAAAATCAAAAAGAAGGAAGGGTGCATGCAAGCTTAAGTATAGTGTCTAGGGAAACATAGTAATAAAACAAAAAAGAAATTCAATTAAGCAGTTTCCAAAAAAATCAGGTTATTAGTTATTTTTTGAAGGAAAGGAGTTATGTTTGGGAAAAGGCATACATGGAAGGGCTTCTAAGGTAGCTGGCAAAATTCTCTCCCTTTACCTGGAAGATGGTTACATGGGTGTCGGTTTCATAATTCACTAAATTACACATTTGTTTTCTCTTCTACATTTTATTTTACAGTAAAAAAGGAATTTAGGAAAATCAAAAACCACAGATACTAATTTAAAACTACTTCTACATATCAATGGAAAACAGTAACAAAAAGCTTTTGGAATAATCTTCAAACCAACGTAATAGAATTATGCGGCAAACCGAGAGACCAATTTTCCCACAATATTTCGTCCTTATATTTGGCAAAGAGGATGATGAATTAAAAGTCTACTATCTTAAGGGCACCTGGGTGGCCCAATCCATTAAGCATCCGACTCTTGATTTCAGCTGAGGTGATGATCTCATGATTTGTGCAATAGAACCTTGTCTCTGGCTCTGCACTGACAGCACCAGAGCCTGTTTAAGGTTCTTTATCTCCCTCACTCTCTGCCCCTCCCCCTGCTCCTGCCTTCTCTCTGTCTCCCTCTCTCTCTCAAAACAAATAAACATTAGAAAAATATAAAACTCTATCTTATTATAAAGTACCTACCTGTTCTGTTTCTCGCATACTTTAAAACGTATTTGACACTTACTGATTCTTAGAATAAACTGCAATATTTAAAATGCATAAAAGATTTTTTTCAGTAGAGATACTCTAAAACTGCCAAGAAAATTCATCTTTGTGACAAATATGGTAGTCTTCAAAATAAATATAATTAAATTCAACAAGCACTTATCCAGCACATATTTTCTATGAGGTATTTACACTTTAGACTGAAGAGATAATTAACAACTATAATAGAAAGCTATATATAGTAAATGTTTTGAGAAAGGTACAAGGTACCGTAGGTTCGGAAGAAAAAAAGGGCATTTCACCTGCTCTATTGCATTAAAATTCTAACCACACCCTTCTCATATTCCTTCAATCTGTATTCTCCAGTATGGCAGAATGATCTTTCAAACACCAAAATCCCCCTTTAAAAACTCTTTACACAGTACAGTACAGTACATAGGCAATTTAAATGCCTTACAAGGACAAGGTAGACAACAAGTGGGTGAAGCTGGTTTGATGTAAGACAACAAAGAATGATGGAAACTACCAGCAAGAAGGAAGCTACTCACAAGCTTTAGGCAATTACCACCATGTAGGAACATGAAGCCAATGTTGCTATAATGTTCAATTTTTTCAAGAGATGACAGAACTCTAGTCATTTCATGTGAAATGTACCAATATTTAAATGTTGGCAAATAATTCAAAATGTAAAAAAAAATCAAACCAAACCAAAAAAACCCCACAAGCCAAACAAAAAAACAGCTGTAGGTAAAGTTTGCCAATTCTGCCTTCAGAAATGTGCCTGATATTAATATTCCAGTAGCTGGCTCCTGAGTGTCCTCAGAACTGAAAAAAGACTGTCTTCCTAATTCAAAGCAAAGGGAACAACTTTCTCTCTTATAAAGTTTTTCTCTTAAAATTTTCGGCCCTGCTACCATTAGTATGCTAGCAAAAGCCAGCAGTTGACAAAACACAAGAAAAAAATAGAAAAGTAACATTTATTTGATAGTCACCTCAAAGTTGCTTAACCAATTTTTGGTTGTTATTGTTTTTATGAACAGTTATGTTCATGGTCACCATTTTACACTACATACAGTTATATGGTCAAATTTTCTATTGCTAAAACTGTTTCTAGATTATATGATACAATCAAATGTATCCATGTATTTTTTGTTCTTTAACAAAAGAACACCGTGAGACTCCAGAAAACCATTGGCCTAGTAAGCTCCCTGAAAAATCTGGCTCCTGTGTGGCACTACTGTGTGCCACTATGTTCTTTCACTCCTTTCGGTTTTTAGATGAATTTAAGGCTCTCTACCCCATTTGTTAGAACTGCTCAGAGTCAGTAAAGCCTTAGTAGTAGTAGTCAGAAGGGACTTCCTTAAATTACTTTTTTTCCCATCCTGCTTGCTTAGCATCCCATATAGAACCCTATTATAGAACTTACTTGCTATTTATGACATTTTTGTAGAGATCCATGATACACATATATAACTGAAACAAAGTGAAATCATACTTTTACACTTAACCACATATAACACACTGAAATTTTCTATTCAATTTTTTATTTAAAAAATATTTTTAATGTTTATTTATTTTTGAGAGAAAGACAGAGCGTGAGTGGGGGAGGAGCAGAGAGAGAGGGAGACACAGAATCCAAAGCAGGCTCCAGGCTCTGAGCTGTCAGCACAGAGCCTGACATGGGGCTTGAACCCACAAGCTGTAAGATCATGACCTGAGCAGAAGTCAGATGCTCAACTTACCGAGCCACCCAGGTACCTCTTCTATTCAATCTTTTAAAGAAATGCTGATTACAATTTACCACATAGGTTCTATCATCCACTTAAGAAATACTGCACTAGAATATAAATCCTTGCAAGCAGCACTCAATACATTCATTTTTATGCTGTAGTACAGACCACTTAGTAAGCAAATATTTAAATAAAAGAATAAATATAGCAGCACCCTGTACTAGAAAAGTCAAAGAGCAAGGCAGACCCATCAGCCAACAAACTTCTATATATACAACCTCTGACAAATGACTTAACCTCCTTGAATCCCAAGGGGTTAACACCATTTACTTAACTCATTATAATAATAAAATAGTAGCACTGCTGCCACAGATTAGGCATTCTATAAATTAGGCATCAAATGAGGGAAGATGGTCTGGAAATATCAGTTTCTTCCCCCTACCATGTATTTTCCCCTACTCCTTCCAGGAGACAAATCAAGATTCAAGTGTCTCATCCTGGCAAATACCCATTTCTTAAAGACTTCAGGTCACAGTACAAAGAGTATGCATTTTGAAAATTTTAACGACTTGGTTTCAAATACCTAGCACTGCATTTACATAACTTCTCATTATCTTTCTCTATCAATAAGAATAAAATACTTCCTGTAGGGTTAAGAGGAATTAATACATATTATACTCTATATATCATATAACTACATGTCCAGTATAATACCATGCCAGAATATAGTAGGTGATCAATAAAAGAATAGTGATTATTGCTAGGACTACTACTGAATGTTGTTCAATCAGCATACAACAGGTAGCATTTAAACTGAACTTTTGGGGCGCCTGGGTGGCGCAGTCGGCTAAGCGTCCGACTTCAGCCAGGTCACGATCTCGCGGTCTGTGAGTTCGAGCCCCGCATCAGGATCTGGGCTGATGGCTCAGAGCCTGGAGCCTGTTTCCAATTCTGTGTCTCCCTCTCTCTCTGCCCCTCCCCCGTTCATGCTCTGTCTCTCTCTGTCCCAAAAATAAATAAAAAACGTTGAAAAAAAAAATAAAAAAAATAAACTGAACTTTTAAGGATGGAGGAGCTGGACAAAGGCGTGGGACAAACAAAAGGAACAGCAAAATCTTAACTTACAAGAAATCTCTTCTTTTTCTGTTATTTCCTCTTTTAAGATAAAGAAACAAACCATAAGGATGTAAGTTTATCAATTTCCTCAATTCTCTACCTCTAAGGTTATGAATAAAACTCAAAAGTACTATGTTAACTCTGTCTCAAAATTCTAACTTAAGGGGCGCCTGGGTGGCTCAATTGGTTAAGCCTCTGACTTCAGCTCAGGTCATGATCTCGTGGTTCGTAAGTTCAAGCCCCACATCGGGCTCTCTGCTCTCAGCACAGAGCCTGCTTCAAATCCTGTCTCCCTCTCTCTCTGCTCCTCTCCCATTCTCTCTCTAAAAAACAAAAAATAAACATGAAAAAAATTCTAACTTAAATATTAAATTATGCTCAGTGGGCTGTAAAATATAGTGTGAAAAGTATAAATGTATTAAATATGTTTTAGAAAAAATTTCAGTTAAGAGTTCAAAGTAAGAGCACTTTGTAGTTAACCTAGTTAACTAGAAAAAATTAACTGAAATGTTCATTCAAGAAGACTTTAAACAAAAATTTTATTGTCCAATAAAATTGACACTGTTTTATTAATAATATTCTCAATAACATTCCCAATGTTACAATGGCATCACTCTTCCACTAAGTATACAGTGTCTTCCCTCCAACAAAGTTCATCATCACTTTCAAAACTTTAATGTTTATTTTCTTCAACTGCATTTTCTTTTCCATAAATAAATAATTATAGCCTCTCACAAAGAGGAGAGCAAGGGTCTGTTCTTTTCCCAGTATGTTTTCCCCAATATATCTTTCAGACCACTTCTAAGTGGCAAAAACACCAAATAGCTATTAAAGTACAATCAAGAAGCCAAGAATTTTCTGGGGCACCTGGTGGCTCAGTGGGTTAAGCACCCAATTGTTGATTTCAGCTCAGGCCATGATCTTTCAGTTTGTGAGTTCCAGCCTTGTCTTCAGCTCTGCTCAGACAGTGCAGAGCCTGCTTGGGATTCTCTCTCTCTGCCCCTCCCCTGTGTACGCACGTCTCTCAAAATAAATATTTAAAGAAAAAAAAAAGCCAAGAATTTTCTTATACAACCTGTAGACTTTATAGGATCTGAGGATAATTAATGGTAATTAAACTATCCTGGCAATTTAACAGGAATACATCTATTTGGGGAGAATCAAAGTAATTTTTTGTTATCTGTGTTGGTACAAAAGGCAGTTAACCTTTATGATAATAAGCATATCTTCTACATGACTACTTAAGTAAAGAGATTTATTTAGCCTTTTAGGCCATAGTAATATTATGTTTATAACTTTCAGTGAAACCAAGATCTATGTGAGGGGATAAATTCCATTTTACATTTATAACAGGCAGATTCTAGGAAAGTAGAATTCTCTTGCTCACCACTATATTCTTAGCACATAAATACAGTAGATGCTCAATAAATATCTATCCAACTTTAAATATTTATAGAAAAGCAAATTAGGTTGAGGGAAATAAAAAAATATATGAATCAAAATTAGGTTAAGGCTTTGAGCATGGGATATGCTTTGTAACTTGCTTTTAAAGAGTAGAGTATGGAAGGAAAGGGGGTGGAAACCTGGCAAACAAAGCCCTCAAAGAGTGATCAAGATTATCATCAATTTTATCATATTGTTATTATGTGCCCTTAGAGTAATATGATGAGAATGGCACTTCACCTCTGTTGTCTTCCTCCCTAAAACCTATATGACTCCAGTCTAATCATTAAGAATCATTTATCCCCTCACATATTAGGCAAATCTCAACCGAGGGACATTCTCTAATATCTCTGACTAGTACTCCCGAAAACTGTCACAGTCATCAAAAACAAGAAAAGTTTGAGAATTTGCAATTCTGGAATAGAAAAAGAACACTAGGGAAAAACTAGTGAAATCTGAAGAAAGTGCGTAGTTCTTAGAAATGTAGCAATTTCGTTTCCTTAGTTATATAAGCAGTTCACAATAATGAAAACTGAGTGAGGTATACTCTGTGTACTACCTTGCAACTTTTCTGTAAATGTAAAACTATTCTAAAATAAAAAGGTTACTTAAATGAAAACAGAGTAAGGAAAATAAGGAATACAAGAATCAAAATCCCTTGGAAACAAATGATGATAAACCTTCTTTTCGTCCCTCTATGTTTGGTAGTAAGACAAAGATAGTATTCTCCTATAGTGGAAATAAAGTTATTAATAAACAATACTGTAGGCATTGTACAAGTCTATAGTATTAATTATGAAGTTACATATGATCAAAGCAAATCCCTTTGAATTTTAGTTTCCCGAAGTATCATTCTTCATCCTCAACATTTCATTAACTCTGTGACAAAAATTCATAACATTTGCTGTCACTTCTATATTGAAGTGATTATCCCACATCTTTAATCTTTAGTCACTAAAGGTCATATTCCCCTTGCTGTCTCCCACGCATCTTACACTCAGCTAAACTCACCATCTTCTTGATGATGCTTCCCTTCCAAACTTCCCTTTCAAAGTTATTAATTTTTTTTCAGTAGATCTCTCTCCTTCCCATGCCTCCCATTCCCGCAGTTAATAATTACTATTAACACTGCTGTCAAATGAACCTTCCTCAAATAAGGATTTTATTATATTCCTAGGTTCAAATGTCATCTCTTTTTTTGTACTAAACCATATTTAAATTCAGAAGTGATACCTCTAAGGCCATCTATAATTGGTTATGTTTTTGTACCCTTCACTTGTAAAGATCTTTCCGTCCATCTTTCTACCTCATTCCGTAAGTCTTGCCTTTCCTTTATTCAGAAAATAATTCAATACTCACAAAGCATATCACATATACACAGGAAAATAAGACTCTTCTGGGTGGTCAAAGACTTTATAATTTTCTTAGGGTGATAAAACCTAAAAAGATGAGGGGTGCCTGGGTGGCTCAGTCAGTTAAGTGACTGACTTCGGCTCAGGTCATGATCTCATGGTCTGTGAGTTCGAGCTCCGCATCAGGCTATGAGCTGACAGCTCAGAGCCTGGAGCCTGCTTCAGATTTTGTGCCCCCGCTCTCTCTCTGCCCCTCTCCGGCTCATGCTCTGCCTCGTTCTGTCTCTCAAAAATAAATAAATGTGAAAAAAAATTAAAAAAAAAACAACCTAAAAAAATGACTAAAAAAGAACATTGGAGGGACACCTGGGTGGCTCAGCTCAGGATCTCACAATCTCACATTTTGTAAGATCAAGCCCTGCATCACACTCTGCGCACATAGTGGAGAGCCTACCTGGGATTCTCTCTCTTTTCTTCTCTCTCTCTCTCAAAATAAATAAATAAACATTAAAAAAAAAAAAAAAGAACATAGGAATCTTATTCAAAGCTGTATCCTTAGTTCCTATAACATGAAAAGGGCTCAAAAAGTGTTTTTTTAAATTTTTTCTTAATGTTTATTTATTTTTGAGACAGAGAGAGACAGAGCATGAATGGGGGAGGGTCAGAGAGAGAGGGAGACATAGAATCTGAAACAGGACCAGGCTCTGAGCTGTCAGCACAGTGCCCGACACAGGGCTTGAACTCAGGGACTGCGAGATCATGACCTGAGTCGAAGTCAGACGCTTAACCGACTGAGCCACCCAGGCGCCCCCCAAAAAGTATTTATTAAGTGAAAACAAGGCAGCATAGAATGCTACAGCCAAAAAAATTACATGCTATTCAAAAAGGTAAAGAATTTTCAGTTGGGGAGGTGAAGGCAGGTCTAAAATTCTATGATTCTAAGGCTCTCAGGGCAGTCGAGACTCAAGCCTGAGTATTTCTTCAGCGGTTAAGATGTGTGCAGGTATATTTCCAACAGAAAAATGCTACACCAGCAAAGATAAGTAAAATTGTTATACCACATTGAAGTAGTGAATAAAGAACAGTTCCTGAAGGTTAGTGGAAGATAAGATGGGATTAAACAAGGACCAAAGTTTGAAAAGCCCTGAGAAGAAATTTGGTATTCATACTTGACCTAAGGGTAACACAATTCATGCTTGACATGAGAGTGATACAATTTTCAGAAAGATTAACCCAATGGGAGTAACATGTTAAACTTTAGAAATCAAGAGCCTTATTTCTTGAAGAAGCCTCCCCTAACTACTTAAACCCTCTAGGTTCCTTCTCCTTTTAAGCCTTATACCACTTGCCTGCAGTATACAATTTAACTCCTAATTACATCTTCTCACACACTAAATTCTTAAATTTTCACTGGTGTTAATCTAGTCTCTTCAATCAAAGAATAAGGATCAAATCAAAGATCTCCATTTCTTCCTAAGAAATCAGCAAAGCATTAGGCCCTTAAAACTTTATTTTTGGAGGACTTTTTGCATTTATGTAAAACCTACTTACTAAAAAGACAACAATCTAAAAGTGACACACACACACACACACACACACACACACACACACACACACAATGATAGCTAAGCAATAAGCTACCATAAGAACAAGTCCTGTTTGGATGGCACTTCTTAAAGTTTCATTCGATAGATCCCATAACTAATAATGTCGTTATCTTACAGCATATGTTTTCAGTGCTTCCTGTTTTATATAGGCATTTCATCACCACATTTACTTTTCTTTCTCAACTAAGCATTGCTCTCAGTGGTCAGCACATAATAGTCATTTCTCAATCTCATTATCTTTTTGGCACTGAAGCCTTTCCAATCTTTTTATCTATTAACTTCATTGATTGAGAACCATTGTTATGGCATAATTAAATTCTAATAAATAGTGCTGCTATAACTTCTCTACATAATTCTTTTACACATTTTAAATGCTTCCTGTGGTTTAGCAATATTCAAGTAAAACTGATTCAAATAAAAACATATGTTACAGGAATAATTCAAATCCACCAAAGCATTCACAAAATGATGTTAGTATCCATGGACTACACTTAAATTCTAAAATTTTCCAAGTTCTCCAAAAATTTGGATTTTTAAATGTTCAACCTTTTGACCCTTTACTTTCATATATTCTCAAAATTAAATTTCACTCCTTAAAATAAAATCTGTTCATGTTAACATTCACATTAAGCGTTCATACTTTTCCAAAAAGAGCTAAGAAAGTACACATACGAGTACTTATTTCATCCCTAAACAAGTATTTTCACTCATAATTTATCAAACGAGTACTTATTTCATCCCTAAACAAGTATTTTCACTCATAATTTATCTATATCCTTTCAGGTCACATTTTTATATAAAAAGAAAAAAATAAGACTTTCTAAAACTCAAAAAGAAATACTCCAGAATGTGATTATTTCTGATTGCTTTAGAACCTGTCACTAATGGTTCTTAAATAAAAACGATGTTTTTCCAGAGTTGGGAAACTCCACAATGTACTATTCTATTCCCCACCACTCCTTCATTGGTACCTAACACTGCTGAGATTTTACAGATGAATCATCAAACAGCAGAGGAAGGCAAAAACGTCAATATATACCCTACAAGGACTTCAAGGAAACAGAGATAAGTCTTACAATTCGGATGGAACAGAGATAGACGAGATAGACGTGAACAGTTCAGCTTTTTCCACTTCCTCATCTCAGAAAACACAAAAATAAATGTGGATGCAAGGCTACAGCACGATTACAAAGCCCCTGCCTACCAGTGAAGCCACAGACCTAGTGGCGCTAGGGCACTCTATTACAGTCAGCCGGCCACGTGGCTGTCACAATCAGAAGGAAGACAGGAGAAACAGCACAAACTAACCTGGAAATAAATAACCGCCCTCCGCCTCGGAGTTGGGGTAGAAGAAAGACCGTGCCGTTTTTTTGCACGCTGAGACTTTTTTCCTGTAAGGTGAAAACGGAGTACAGGGGCTGCTTTTAAGGAGACTTTAAAGCAGAAATTAGGTCCAAGAAGACCCCGAGAGTGGTACCCCATTGAATTCGCTACTCTCACTCCCGCGAGCTAAGGTGGAAACAGGCATTCTGCAAAGGGGTAAAAGGGGCGGAGTTGAGTAAGAGTGGAGGATGAAGGACTACTCACAGGGGCCTCCTTCCCCTGACTGCCCCCGTCCTCCGGGGTTTTCAGACTTGCCGCTGCTCTGGTGGGGCGAACCCAGAAGGCTGAAGAGCCTCGCACAGGCCCTCAGTACCTCTCACCCACCCCACCCCCCTCCCCGACAAAAGATACAAGGACAGAGATAACCACGGCCCCGAGAGAAGCAGCCAAAAGGAAGTGTCCATATTGCAGCGCTGAAAACCCTAGAACTCCCACCCCACCAAGACAGCCTCCTCGAGAGGCCCCCAGGGCGCCCGCTGGAGGAGGGGCCAGAGAGTGCCGGGGTCGGCCACCCCTACATCCGGGACCCGCCCCTGTCCCCCGAACGCCCGGCAATCCTGGGGCTTGAAGTTCACTCCAGGCAGCGTCAGGCGCCTCCCTGGGCACTACTTGGCTGGGCCCAGCCAGTCCGTCTGGGGCCGGACCAGGACTCCACGCCCGGCACGTCTCGTTCCACTTCGAGGCGGGGGAGGGGGCGCCGCACACACTCCCGAGGGGCTTGGGGCACTTCCTCTAACAGCAGATGCGCCCTGAGTTGAGCCCTAAGCGTGCCCGGGGCCACCGCCGAACCTTCCCGGAGAGCCGGCACCCCTCGCAGCGGTTTCCGCCAGACGACACCCGTTCCCAGGCGGTCATTACCGCTCACGAAAAACTCCTAACTCGACCCTCCTAACACGACCCTCATGGAGCCGCGCTCCCCTCGGTTCGACACCCCCCGGGAACCCACACAGGACTCAAGCCGCGCGCAGGGGAGAACCCCGTGCCGGCGCCAATTCCTCACAGGACAAAAATGTCCAGGCGCGTCACGGGACAGCCGCCTCCGCGCCCCACGCCGGGAGCCGGCCGCACGCGCTGCCTCCGCGCCCGGGAGCTGTGCCGCGGGCCGGGGCGGGGAGCGCGGACGCCCGGCAGCGCCCGCCCAGGAGGGCGCTACTCCGCGGGAACTCACCGTCTGCTCTGCAGCCGCAGCGGGGAGGCAAGGAACGGGCAGGGGAAGACACAATATGGCAGAGCACCACAGCTGCTCCCGGCGGCTTCCAGCAGCCGCCTCCGGGAAGACGCGGCAAAGAGCAGGCAGCGGCAGCTGCGGTGGCGGCCGCGGCAGCACCACATCCCCCTCCCGTTCGCTTCCTCCCCCTCCCTGCACCCTCCCCCGCTGCCATGGCAACGCGGCGCCAAGGAGATTAGCCCCGCCCTTCCCTCCGGTCCCCGCCTCTCGCGACCCCCTCCGGAGGGGGCTCGGCCCGCCTCCCGGTATCTCCTCCCACCTCCTACCTAAGGGCGGGCCCCGGACCTCGCAGGCCGTGCTGAACTGCGGGTGGGAAGGAAGGGAGATGCAGTGTCCGGAAGGGCGGGGTTCGCACGGAAGGCAGGGCGGAGACGTGGTGGGCCAGTGCCGGTTTCGGGCTGAGGAGGGGCTGGGAAGGCGGGAAAAATGGAAAGGCCTCGCCTGTCCCGGCAGGACCTATAGGAGTGTGGCGGAGCGCGGCGCGGCCGCTGAGTGGCCAAGAAGGCGCGGGGGCGGGGCTAGGGTGGCCTTCCCGGCCGGTCGGCTGGAGAAGCCTGTGCTGGGACTGCAGCGACGACCCCCAACAGCCCGAGCTTCTGTGGGTTTCCCCAAGAGCTTTCCGCCATGGGTCGGGCTTTGAAAGCGCTGTAGGAAGCGGTAAAGCATTAATATGAACTTAAAGTGATATCACACTCGCTTCACTGAAATTTTAAGTGGAAACTGAGCTCAGCGTGTTTGTGGTGAAAAAAAGGACTTTGGAATCAGATCCAAAATTTAATAAGCATCGCATTTCCTGAGCCCTCATTAAGTGCTAGGGACTGAGGTAAGTTCTTTACATGCATTGTCATAACCATAATGCTAAGATAATGTTGCCAAGTAAAATATACAGGAGTGCCCAAAGTCAGAATTTCAGGTAAATGTAGAATAATTTTTTAATAAAAGAATGTTCCATTTGGGAACTTCCTGATTTTTGTTTTGTTTTTTGCTAAATTTACAAACCCTGCCCTAACTCTTAGAAATTCCCACTTTACAGAGAAGGAAGCCAAGGCTTAGAAAAATAATCTGACAGAAATAAGAGGCAGAACTAAGGCTCCATTTTACTAAAATTATGATCCTGATCACTAAATTTCTAAATATCTTTATCCACATCTTTAAAAAGTAGAGTAGTGATACCTATATCACAAATGTGCTGAACGGATTAAAAGTAAACGTGTGTGAAAGAGACCTGCACAGGGACTGATGCATACAAGGTTGATTTTTTTTTTTCCTGAACAATGAATGTTAACTGGGTATTCACTGTGTGCGGGCTGTGAGTCAAGTGAGCTGAGCATAAAACAAGCTGCCTACTGACAATAAAGCAAGTCAAGCTCGGGGGATGACAGAGACACAGAATTAATTATAGGCATCATTCCGCAGATGAAAATACTGTGTCTATATGATTTGTCCAAAATCCTCTGCTAGTTCCATTTGTTTCTCATTACACTGTCTGAAAGGCCTCATAACTGCACTTAGATTAAGCGGCCACAAGCCAAATGTACTATATGCTTTATAGAAGCAAGAGTTGCTTCATTTTCTCCCTTCAGAGCGATCACTGTTGCCCCCTCATGTGGACAAATTGAAGGAAGTTCCTGGAGGAAGAATGCAGTAGAACGGGAACAAAGAAGGAAGGGAAGATTAAGAGGAGGTGGCTTCTGGAAAGCCATAGTCTCCTCATACCTTTGTCTTGTTTTATATCTGCTGACCATGGTGATCACTAATATAATATGGGTCTTCATCTCCCTACAGATTATTGTAATAGTATCTTATTTGATATATTGAACTTTAGTTTCTAGTTTTCCTTCTCATCTATTTTAAACTCAGGTGACCAAACAGTCCTCCTCAACTCTAGAAGAATCACAGAATTTGAGAGTTGGCATTAATACATACTTTCAAGACATGTCATCTAGGAGCGCAGTTTATCATAGATACAATAACAAATCCAGAACAGCTATGTAACTTGTACAAGGTCAAATAATGAAAATACTGCATTGGCATCCACTAACATCTCTCTGCTGGTCCTGTCTATGACTGATTCAGTAGACAGGCTGGGCACATTTAAGTAATCTCTGCAGGTAAGGCTCAGGTCTCTTAGGAAGTCTATCACACTTAGTTTAGAGTCCAGGGATACTTGTATACTTAAAGGCTATTTTAGAGGACTTTGAACACCTCTCAAGAAAAAGCTGTGATTAAAACTAATGATGATTCAGGGTGAGTAGCTTTACCCAGGAGTTTACAAGAGTAAAACGGCTGTGAAACCAGAGCTTAACTCTTTAGGAAAAAGAGGATCCTGGCATTTAAGATCTCCTGTGAAGTTTGTATTGTTCATTCTCCAAAATACTTAAAAAAAAATTTTTTTTTTTTAGTTTATTTTGAGAGAGAGAAAGACAGAACCAGTGGGGGAGGGGCAAAGAGAGAAGGGGACAGAAGATCAGAAGAGAGCTTTTTGCAGACAGCAGAGAGCCCAATGCAGGGCTCAAACTCACAGACCATGAGATCATGACCTAAGCCGAAGTCAGACAGTCAACCAACTGGGCCACCCAGGCACCCCTCTCTAAAATACTTTTGTACTTTAAACTTTACTGGAAGACAAATACATTAGAGAACATATTGTTTGAAATGCCCTCATATTTAGACAGAAAAGTGATAGGAACTCAAATATACACATTTACATTTTAAATGCATTTATTATTGTATTACATATATTTAACAAAGACACTTTGATCATGACTTGATGATTCTAAAAATAAACAGTTTACCAATAAAGAATGTAGACTTCAAGACCCTTGAAGTCAATGCCCATATCTTTTTAATTCTTATAGTCTAATTGCTTAGAACAGTTTTGGGACCGAGGTGATGGTCAATAATATTTGTTAACGGGGCACCCAGGTGGCTCAGTCAGTTGAGTGCCTGACTCTTGATCTTGCCTCAGGTCATGTGAGATCAAGTTTGTGAGATCAAGCCCCACATCGGGCTTTGTGCTGACAGCGTGGAACCTGCTTGGGATTCTGTCTCTCCCTCTCTCTCTGCCCCTCCCCTGCTTGCTTACTCTCATTCTCTTGCTCTCAAAGTAAATAAATATTTAAAAAATAATAATAATGTAGGGGTGCCTGGGTGGCTCAGTTCGGTGTCCAACTTCAGCTCAGGTCATGATCTCATAGCCCATGAGTTGGAGCCCCACATTGGCCTTTGTCTGACAGCTCAGAGCCTGGAGCCTGCTTTGGATTCTTGTGTCTCCTTCTCTCTCTGCCCCTCCCTGACTCATGCTCTGTCTCTCTCTCTCTCTCTCTCTCTCTCCCCCCTTCAAAAATAAATAAATATTTAAAAAGTTAAAAAAAATAATAATGTTTGTTGATACAAAAGTAACTTTTCTCAAATCACACGATACCGGGACTAAGATACAACAGCCCTATAAGTACTGGTCTGTTACTTGGGGCTAAAAAGATGGAATTGCAGATGACAGTCTAGTTTTGTTTTGTTTTTTCCTTTGAGGATCTTTTTCAATGTACCTCTAAGAACAACTAGATATATTTAACAGTACCTACATTTCTGTAAGTCCTGGTATTGGCAATAATTTGGACCAATCCTTCTACTAACGACACTGGAAGAACTTAACAAAATATTAAAATTATCAGCTCAGGGGCGCCTGGGTGGCTCAGTCGGTTAAGCGTCCGACTTCAGCTCAGGTCACGATCTCGTGGTCTGTGGGTTCGAGACCCGCGTCGGGCTCTGTGCTGACTGACGGCTCAGAGCCTGGAGCCTGCTTCCGATTCTGTGTCTCCCTCTCTCTCTGCCCCTCCCCGTTCATGCTCTGTCTCTCTCTGTCTCAAAAATAAATAAAAACGTTAAAAAAATTAAAAATAAATAAAATTATCAGCTCAAAGGTATTAGAGAGCTAACAAGATAGAAATTACTAACCCAAGATCTGAGGGTTGCTGAGAGTATGAATAGGAATGGGGGATAGTGATTAGAGATCAGAATGTTCAAAGGGGGAAGGAGGATGACTTGGTGGAACTTGCTTTAGACAGGGAATCCAGACGACTACATCCTAGATGTAAAGGGTCAACATCTCCATTTCAAATCATCTCAACCCTAAGATTGGATTAGGGTAGTTCCTTTAAGTCAATGCCCCCAAAACCCTTGGCAGAAGCAAACTGAAATTTTCTTTGGAGTAAAGTAATGTTATTCTACGCCTCAAATCATTTGTATAATTTTCCAAAAACTATGTCTAGTACACAATCAAAAATAATCAGTCACACAAAGAAATAAGAAAAACAACAGAAACAACAAATAACAAAAAATGGAACTAAAGGGGTTCAGAGAGTGAAATTATCAGACTTAGATTTAAAAATAACAATGCTTTCAGGGAACCTAGGTGGCTCAGTCAGTTAAGCATCCGACTTCGGCTCAGGTCATGATCTCGCTGTGGGTTCGAGCCCCACATCCTGCTCTGTGCTGACAGCTGACAGCCTGGAGCCTGCTTTAGATTCTGTGTCTCCCTCTCTGCCCCTCCTCTGCTTGAGCTCTGTCTCTCTGTCTCTCTGTCTCTCAAAAATAAAATAAAAATAAAATAAAATAAAATAAATAAAAATTTCTATGTATAAGTAAATAGAACAAGATTAAAATTTAGACAGATAACTAGAAACTTGAAAATAAGAATCAGATGAAAATTTTAGAACCAAAAAATTCACTAACTGAAAATAAGGACTATTGGCTATAACAGCCATAACTGAAAATAAGGACTGATGGCTATAACAGCATATTAGACACAGATAAAGATAGAATTTGTGAACTAGATGATAAGTGAGAAGAAATTATGCAAAATGAGTCAGAAGAAAAAGGGTGGAAAATATAGAACACAGGGAAGGCACATAGAAGATACAATGATAAAGTTTAATATGCACATAGATGGAATTCCAGAATGAAACGAAAGACAGTATTGGGCAGAAATAATATGTGAATTAATGAACCCCTGGAGGATTCATGCATATATATATATATATATATATATATATATATATATATTTCTAATCCATACAGTTGACACATCAATACGTCATGAAAAAATTGCTAAAACCCAAGACAAAGAGAAAAATATTAAGAATAACTAGAGAAAACAAGAGTTGATCTTTAAAGAAACAATAATCAGACTTACAACTGACTTTATAACAGAATAGTTTGAAGCCAAAAAATGATGGCTCAATAACTTAAAAAATTTTTTTTGTTAACATTTATTTATATTGAAAAACAGAGAGAGACGGAGCATGAGCATGGGAGGGGCAGAGAGGAGGGGAGGCATAGAATCCCAAGCAGGCTCCACGCTCTGAGCTGTTAGCACAGAGCCCAATGCCAGACTTGAACTCAGAAACCACGAGATCAATACCTGAGCCGAAGTCAGATGCTTAACCGACTGAGCCACACAGGCGCCCCATGGCTCAATAACTTTAAAAGATTAAAAGCAAATATTTTAAGAATGAAGATGAAATTAATACATTTTTAGTCGCTGGGGCACCTGGGTGGCTCAGTTAGTTAAGTGTCTGACTTTGGCTCAGGTCATGATCTAGTGGTTTGTGAGTTTGAGCCCCGCATTGGGCTCTGTGCTGACAGCTCAGAGCCTGGAGCCTGCTTAGGATTCTGTATCACTCCATCTCTCGGCCCCTCCCCTGCTCACGCTCTGTGTCTCTCAATAATAAATAAACGTTAAAAAAAAATTTTTTTTTAAAAGAAATTTTCAAACAAACAAAATAGAGTATTTGTCACCAGCAGATTCCCACTGGCATTCTTTGAGCAGAAGGAAAATGATCCCAGTTGTAATAAGGTTAGAGATACATGAGGAAATTAAGATCAATTAAAATGACAAATTTGTGGGGCACCTGGGTGGCTCAGTCGGTTAAGCGTCCGACTTCGGCTCAGGTCACGATCTCGCGGTCCGCGGGTTCGAGCCCCACGTCGGACTCTGGGCTGATGGCTCAGAGCCTGGAGCCTGCTTCCGATTCTGTGTTTCCCTCTCTCTCTGCCCCTCCCCTGTTCATGCTGTGTCTCTCTCTGTCTGAAAAATAAATAAACGTTAAAAAAAAAATTAAAAAAAAAAAAATGACAAATTTGTGGGTAATGAGGTGCCTGGGTGGCTCAGTTGGTTAGGTGTCTCAGTTGGTTAGGTGGTTAGGTGTCTTAATCTCAGCTGAGGTCTTGAACTCAGGGTCATGAGTTCAAGCCCCGTGTTGGGCTGCGCTGAGTGTGAAGCATACTTAAGAAAAAAAGATAAATAATGTGGGTAAATCTAAATGAATATTGACATTGATTATGTAGTCCAATAATAGTAATGTCTTTTGTATTTAAAAATGTATGATAATGGTATATATGTTAGGAGAAGGTAAATGGAATCACGTATTCTAAAATCTGTTCATCATCTACGAGGATGGAAAAAAGTTACAATTAATAGTAGACTCTGATAAGTCAAGAATGTATCTTGTGATCTCCAGAATAATCACTAAGAGAATAGTATGACTATGGTTATTGGTCAAGGTTCTCCAGAGGAACAGCACCAACAGGATGTATACACACACACACACACACACACACACACACACACACACACAAAGAGAGACACTTTTTTAAGAAATTAGCTCAAGTGATTTTGGAGGCTTGATAAATCCAAAATCTGCAGGATAGACTTGCAGGTTGACCTAAGGGAGAGTTTCAGTTCAAGATCAAAGGCAGTCTGCTGGTAGAATTCTTTCTTGCTCAGGGAAGGTCAATCTTTGTTCTCCTAAGGCCTTCAACTGATTGAATGAGCCCACTCACATTATGGAGTGGCTTACACAAACTGCTTTACACAGAGTTCACCAGTTAAATTGTAGATTTCATCCAAAAGCACCTTCACAGAAACATCTAGAATAATGTTTGAACAAATATCTGGACACTGTGGTTTAGCCAAATTGACACATAAAATTAACCATCACACTATGCAGTTTCCAATCTAAAAGGGGGAAGACGCCTGGGTGGCTCAGTCGGTTAAGCGTCCGACTTCGGCTCAGGTCACGATCTCGCGGTCCGTGAGTTCGAGCCCCGCGTCGGGCTCTGGGCTGATGGCTCAGAGCCTGGAGCCTGCTTCCGATTCTGTGTCTCCCTCTCTCTCTGCCCCTCCCCGTTCATGCTCTGTGTCTCTCTGTCTCAAAAATAAATAAAACGTTAAAAAAAATTTTTTTAAAAGGGGGAAGAAGGGAATGGAGAATCAAAAGTAATTATCCTAAATGCAAGATAGGAAAAATAAAAGGGCATACAATAGATAAGACAAAAATAGAAAGTACTGGGGCGCCTGGGTGGCTCAGTTGGTTGGGCGTCCAACTTCAGCTCAGGTCATGATCTCACAGTTCGTGAGTTCGAGCCCCGCGTCGGGCTCTGTGCTGACAGCTCAGAGCCCGGAGCCTGCTTCACATTCTGTGTCTCCCTCTCTCTCTGCCCTTTCCCTGCTCATGCTGTGTCTCTCTCTGTCTCAAAAATAAATAAACATTAAAAAAAAAAGTACTTAATAAGATGATAGACTTAAACCCAAATATATCACTGATTACATTAAGTAAAAAAAATCCTAATTTAATGAAAAAAATTGTTTTAGTTGCCTATTGCTATTTAACAATCTACCCCTAATTTAGTAACTTTAAACTATGACCGTTTTATTATATATCATGATTCCGTGGGTCAGGAATTTGGGTAGGATCCAAAGGGAATGGCTCATCTCATCTCTGGGTGATGTCTGCTGGGGCTGAAATATCCCAGATAGCTGCTTCACTCTCATGGCTGACACCTCAGCTAGGATGGCTCCAATAGCTGGAGATTAGCTGGACCAGCTTTACTGAGCTCATATGTATGGGGCCTTGGTTCTCAGTGTTAATTGAATTCTTTGGTTTTTGTGTAAGTAGTTCCATGACTTCTTCCTCTCCACATAGTCTCTCCAGGGGAATAGGCAAACTTCTTATGCACAAGCTTGAGTCTTCCAGAAGGATTAGACTTGGAACTAGCATATTGTCACTTCTGCCACATTCTTTTGAATAAAGCAAATTATAAGCCAATCCCGGAGTCAAGGGGAGGGAACTACAGAAGAATGTAAGTATTAGTAGCTGTTGATAAATCTGGGGCCACCAGTTGATGTAACGAGCTAGCATAGATTGTCATACTGGACAAAAAAATCAAAAACTACATGCTGTTTACAAAGGATATATCTAGAATATAAAAATGCAGAAAGGTTGAAAGAAAAGGGATAGAAACAAATTAAACCATACAATACTTGAAAGAAAACTTGAATAGCTATATTAACATCAGATTTAAGTAGACTATAACACAAAAAGCAATAATAGAGATAAAGGGAGACTTCATAATGATAATGATTTAATTTGCCAGGAAGATTTTTAAAAATCTAAGTTATATTCCCCTAATAACATAATGTCATAGCACATACAGCAATAATTACAGAACTATAAGGAAGAATAAAAAGGTCAACAGTTTTAGTGGGAGATGTTAACATATTCAGCTGCTGATAAAATAGACAAAAAATTCAGTGAGAACATATGTTTGAACAATACTATTAGCAAAGTTGAGTACAAAAGCATATTGAGTATATTTCTATAGTCTTTTACATCTTAATAAATTTATCAGTTTATATTATTTCTTTTTTGGCTCATGAAGCTGGAAGGGGTATCTGAGGATCCTGAGCCTTCAGGGTGTTTAGAACCTATCCCTGTGTTAGAGATATATTTACCATTGTGTACCTTTACGTCTGTATTAAGTTCTTGCTATGTACCAGGCCCTGTACCTAGCATAGAGATGAAAGCTATAGTTATAACTATAGACAAGCAAATCAGAAAATGTAATGTGGCATTAAAAGTGCAGTGATAGAGTTTTACATAAGGAGCAATGGGAACCAAGTCCTAATTCAGCCACAGGCGATAATGCCTAAGCAAAATGTGCAGAAAGAAAAATACATGGAGAAGTGGCAGTGTTGGGGTGGGGAATGGAACCACACCTCGCAAACCCTCAGTTGTGTGAGAGCATGACTGTTCATGTCAGAGAACTATCTGTCATTTGGAATGTCTGGAGTATAAAAGGTTGCTCGACTTAGGGGTTATCTGGTTGCAAGAAACAGAAACTCATACCAGCTGGCTAAAGTAAAGGAGGAACAAATATAAAAATAGGCAGGGATTATATGAGACAAAACTGTGGGAAGCACAGCCAACATTACAAAAACTTTCTTTCACCCTTTCTCATCTTCTGGTCTCTAGTCTGAGCTTTTCTTTGTATGTCTGCTTCATTTCCCCTGCAAACTGGCTTCTTTGCTTACTTGTCTTTCGGCATGTTATGATGGCTGCCCCAAATAGTGGCCCCAGCTCTTCATCTCTGGGCTCCACCCAGTTTGCCCAACTTTCCTGCTTAGCAACTCTTAGTTATTACTTAACTCAGTTTCCCAGTCCCAATTCCAAATTCCCAGGAGCTGTAATCTGACTGGCTCAATTTCAACTTGCATGTAGATCAAGGGTCAGCAAACTTGTGGCCTTGGAGGTGGGGGAGGGGGCGGGTGGCAAATCTGGCCTGCCTTCCACTTTTGTAAATAAAGTTTTAACAGAACACAGCCACACACATTCATTTACATATTGTCTTTGGCTGCTTTGACATTACAGGGAAGAGTTGAGTAGTTGCAGCAGAGAACCTATGGACCACAGAGCTGAAAATATTTACTATCTAGACCTTTAAGAGAAAGATTGCTGACCCCTGCATTTGATAGTTGGATGTGGAGACATAGGGCTATGTAGAGGCTTAGGGAAAGACAGCTCTGGTCATCGAAGCTCTTCCCCCTCTGCAGAAAAAGGATAATGTGGGGAAAAGCCAGCTGAGGAAGTATTTTGAGAAAGGAAATGTTTGAAGTCTCTAGCACAGGAAAGAAAATAATCAGTCTCAAGTATGTACTAAATTTTTCACACAAAGGGTGGAAGAGTGCAAGACAGTTACTCCTTAATCTGGAGAAGTTCATTAAGATGCTAAATTTAGAAGAGAATGTCACCATAACTACCTTTAAATAACTCACTTGTGGCAAATTTCCCAGACCATCCATAGTTAGCTCTTGCTGAGATGAACTGGCTGAGGCACAATGTTCACTGTATGTAGAAAGATATTTAAATGTGTGTCCAAAAAGTTAAATATTTACCTTTCAAAAGAGAGAGAAGAGAAGCACTGAGAGAATGAGACAGATATTTAGAAAGACAAAGTCAGGCAGACTAAAACTTGGGGAGTAGGAGAAGATGAAATCTAGAATTTACCATTTTGGTAAACTTAAGATCATACTGAGGAAAATAAGCAAGGAGTCTTTTTGGTTGAGTAGAGTTTTTAAAGCTCTAGAGATCATTTTGGTCCTTGCTATATTCAGGCCCAGCATACTGGCAGCATTGGCATCACCAGGAGTTAGAAATGCAGAATCCCTGGCCCTACCCCAGACTCACTGAATAAGAATCTGCATTTTTTGTATGTTTATTTTTATTTTTTAGAGAGAGAGAGAGTGGGTGTGTGTATGTGAGAGAGAGAGAGAGAGCAGGGGAGGGACAGAGAGAGGGGGAGACAGAATCTGAAGCAGGCTTCAGGCTCTGAGCTGTCAGCCCAGAGCTCACCGCGGGGCTGGAACTTACAAACCACGAGATCATGACCTGAGCCGAAGTTAGAGGCTTGACTGACTGAACCACCCAGGCACCCCAGACTCTGCATTTTTAAAGATCCCAAAGTGGTTCATATACACATTAAAGTATAAGAAACAATTAGAATGGCAGTTTCAGACAGCTCAAAGTAGAACCGTGGGGTTTTGTTTTATTTGAATGAAATCTTAACATGAAACCCAACTCTATAAAATAGATCAGAGTGAACCTATTCTGGTTGAAAATGGGCTGATGGGGACTCAGTGAGTCTCAGTGAGTGAGTGAGTGACTCACTGAGTGAGTCTCAGTGGCTCAGTTGGTTAAGCATCTGCCTCTTGATATTGACTCACGATCTCGTCGTGAGTTCAAGCCCTGCATCAGGCTCTGTGCTGACAGCTTAGAGCTGGAGCCTGCTTGGGATTCTCTCTCCCTCTCTCTCTGCCCTTCCCCCACTCGCACTCTCTCTCAAAATAAATAAACTTAAAAAAGAAAAAAGAAAAGAAAATGGGCTGATGCTGATAAACAGAGAAGTACTGGAAAAGCCCAGGCATTTTCATCCAGCGTTCCTCTGGGAACACAGTTTGAAAACCACTGATCTAGTGGAAGGAGCAGAAGTACTATCAGAACCTTTAGGGCCAGGCTCTGCCAAACTTCCAGGCTCTCTTTAACTTCTACCTCATTGAGAACTTCTACAATGAATCCCTGATAGTGATAGGATATGTCTTGCCTTGAGAGAGTTGAAATTTTTAAAGACCTGGAAATCCTCAGTCTAGATCCCTTACCTCAAAGATGGGGAAACTAAGGCTTAGAATGTGACCAATGAAACTCAGTTAAAACATAGGCATATTAAAAACTATACTGATCACTAACAAAAGAGGCTGCTATAGATTGTTATATCCCCCTTAATGCCCAGTATGGTGGTATTAGGATGTGGGACTTTGGGATATGATTAGGTTGTGATAGTGAAGCCCAATGGAATAGGATTAGTGCCTTTACAAAAGAGAGGTCACCAGACTTCCTTACCCCTTCCATCATGGGAAGTTACAGTGAGAAGATGGGTGACTACGAACCAGGAATTGGGTTCTCACAAGACACCAAAGGGTGGAACTTCCCAGCCTCTACAATCGTGAGAAATAGGTATTTGTTATTTACAAGCCACGTAGCCTTTGGTATTTTGTTACAACAGCCCGAATAGACTAAGATAGAGGAAACCCTAAAGCTTTAATAATTCTTAGGGACAAAATAGTGCTACAATTCCATACCCCTTCTCTGGTCCCTCCCTACATAACAGTCAAGTAGACAGTTTGTACAGTTTTTAAAAGCTCTAGTCTAGACTTGGGTTAGAATCCTGGCTCTGCTACTAACTAGCCCAGGCAAAATATTTCAACATTTTCTTAACCTCTCCATGTCTAAAATGAAAAAAGTAATTCCAGCCTCAGAGGGGTGCTGTGAGGCCAATGTATGTGAAACAATTTAGTGCATGGCCTGGTGAATAAGTGCTCAGTAAATGCTAGCTGCTGTTAATGTTATTTTTTAAATGAACAGCATCTAAAAAGTCAACCTACTTCAATTTTTGAAATTGCCCAAAAGGATTGCACAAGAGAAGCTAGAGAAGCCTGTTTCCTTCTCCACTGCTAAAAGAATAAAACAAATGATATCCGTAGCAATAGGCCATTTAGCAAATAGAGTTTATTCAAAATTAAACACTACAGTTGTGAAACTGACTTCTGATAAATAAGGTAAATGTTTAGGGAAGGCAGTATTAAGGAGATTCCAAATTATTTTATAGCAAATACAAATTTTTGTTCTACAGTAGTATTGCATTTAGAGTCAGGCATTTTTAGTAACTATGGTCAATTGCTTCACTCTGTCTTTTTGATTGTGCAAGCCCAAAACCTTGGAGTCACCTTTGGCTCCCTTTGTTCCTACCTTTAAAATATGGCTGGGGGCGCCTGGGTGGCGCAGTCGGTTAAGCGTCCGACTTCAGCCAGGTCACGATCTCGCGGTCCGTGAGTTCGAGCCCCGCGTCAGGCTCTGGGCTGATGGCTCAGAGCCTGGAGCCTGTTTCCGATTCTGTGTCTCCCTCTCTCTCTGCCCCTCCCCCGTTCATGCTCTGTCTCTGTCTGTCCCAAAAATAAATAAAAAACATTAAAAAAAATAATAAAATAAAATAAAATATGGCTAGGAGCACCTGGGTGGCTCAGTCGATTAAGTGTGTGACTCTTGATCTCGGCTTAGGTTATGATCTCATGGGTTCGTGAGTTTGAGCCCCACAGTGGATTCTGAGCTGACAGCATGGAGCCTGCTTGGAATTCTCTGTCTCCTTCTCTCTCTGCCCCTCCCCTGCTCATGCTTGGTCTGTCTCTCTCTCTTTCAAAAATAAATAAACATTAAAAAAATAAAATATGGGGGCACCTGGGTGGCTCAGTTGAATGTCCAACTTTGGCTGAGGTTATGATCTCACAGTTGTGATTTTGAGCCCCGCGTTGGGCCCTTTGCTGACAGCTCGGAGCCTGGAGCCTGCTTCGGATTCTGTGTCTCCTTCTCTCTCTGCCCCTCCCCAGCTGGCATTCTCTCTTTCTCTCTGTCTCAAAAAGAAATAAACTTTAAAAAATACAAATTAGGGGCGCCTGGGTGGCGCAGTCGGTTGGGCGTCCGACTTCAGCCAGGTCACGATCTCGCGGTCCGTGAGTTCGAGCCCCGCGTCAGGCTCTGGGCCGATGGCTCGGAGCCTGGAGCCTGTTTCCGATTCTGTGTCTCCCTCTCTCTCTGCCCCTCCCCCGTTCATGCTCTGTCTCTCTCTGTCCCAAAAATAAATAAAAAATGTTGAAAAAAAAAAATTTAAAAAAAAAAAAAAATAAAAAAAAAAAAAAAAAAAAAAAAATACAAATTAAAAAAAATTAAAAAATAAAAAATATGTCTAGAATCTGACTCCTTCTCCCCACATCTACTGCCACCACCCTGCTCAAAGCCAGGGTCCTGTCTCTCACCTAAATGACTTTAATATTTCCTAATTCCCTGCTTCTCCTCCTTCCCCCAGGCAGTATTTCCTTACCACAGCAGCCGGGATTGATCTTAAAATCTGTCGGTTCATCTTACTCCTCATCTCAAAACTCTTGAATGGCTTCCTCATTTCACTCAAAGCAACACCAAAGTCCTTATAATAACCCACAGCATTTTATAAGATCTAACCCCACCACCACCATCACTGGCCTCCCTGCTCTTTCTTAACAGTGCCAGGCACACCCAGCCCTGTGACCTTTGCTTTCTGCCTGGAATGTTCGTCCAGATATCTGCTTAGCTAACTCTTTCACTTCCTTTAAGTCTATGCTTAAATTTTACTTTCACAATGAGGCTTGCTTTGACCTCCTTATTTAATACTGCAAATTATCCCCAATCATGTCCCAAGAATCCTAATCCCCTTTCCCTATTGTATTTTATCTTTCCCATAGCAATCATTGCCTTTTAACACACTAGGTAGCTTATTTATTATGTTTTAGTTAAATCTGTCCCCCTGACCAGAATGTAAACTTCACAGGAATAGCAGTCTTTCTTTTGTTCTCTGCTGTATGCTAAGCATCTAGAACACTGCCTGGCATATATCTCAAAAGATATTTGTCAATTGATTAGTTTTGTGGTTGCTAGTTGTATGTGTGTTTGTTACACACTCTTATTTGGACAAAGATTAAACAAATTCACAGTAATTTAACAAAGCCAATGATTACATGAGTTCGGGGTTTTCCATTTTCTTTGTACTTCTCTTTGCTTCAATTTCTTCTTCGTGCTATGCTAAAACCCCCAAATGTCCTAAATACAACTCTACTTTAAGCTGATGTGTACATTTCCTCAGCTAAGAGTCAATGCTGCCCATGTTGCCATTCCCCATCCCCTGCTAGTCCTCAGCCATACCCAATCTGTTCACAGAGCACAACTTTTATGTCTAACTAGCCATTATTTTTAGGACTGCCTGGTCTTACAAACTGGCTAAGAGACACTCCTCAGGTTGTAGTTCAAGTTGGGACTAATGGAGTAAAGGGAAGAATAGTACTGATGCACAGAAGATTTGGGAGTTGGCTTCTCTATGGAAAATGATGAATCTTTGTTACTCTTCCCACCATGGAACAAGAAAAAGAAGACAAATTAGAGGAGGGCATTAATAAAGTTGTGTGCTATTCACTGTGGTTTATAAAATATTCCCTTGGCTCCTTTACAAAATCTTCTGTAGAATCTACATTGCCTATAAATATTTGATGGGTAGATTTTCTTTTGAAGGGATTGGAATATGTTCAGATTTTTTCTTCAAGGTTGACATGGGGCAACATTTTCGGTGTGGAGATGACAGTCTTCAGGGGTTTCCTATCTGCCATGGGTTAGGGTGATGAGCCATGCAAAGGGAGGTTGACTTCCTGCCCCTGACCAGGGCATAGCACATAGGTCCTGCCGCTAGCGAGAGGTGACCCTGGAAGCTGGTGGATGGTGAGTGCACACAGTCATGGAATGGGGCCCTGAGGTGCCTGTGAGCAGCTGCCCTCACCCTGAAAATATCCCTGTGCAAGGGATTTAAGTAGCAAATTAAACACACCAAGAAGAGTTGAGAGAAGAAAGACAACGGTTTTATATTTTAGTATCTTTTTAGCATTGCCCTGCATTGGCACTTTTTCTGCTTTTTGAACAAGGCACCATATTTTCATTTTTCACTGGACCCTGCAAATAATGTGGTCGGCCCTGTCTGTAGGCATTCTACTTCTTTTTTCCAAGTAACAGACTATAACATCTGAGTGGTGATGTGTCTTACATTAGTGAAAATAAGCCAATTTTTACAACACATAGTATTATTAATCTTCAGTTACCTTTGATGGGTTTAGCAAAGGGGAAGCAATTTTTTCCTATGCCCATAAGAATCTCTCTATCATTAAATTCACTTTATAATATGATTTAAAATGAATAAGCAGGGAAGAAAATTTAGTACTTGTCAGTAAAATTCCATTTTAAATTGCAGTAATTTATTTTCTGGATGTTCTTGATATCCAGCAATCATGATATAAAATGTTGCTTATGTATAGATATTATATTACATAGGATAATTTATTTTCAGTTAAGAGCCAGTCAAGTCGACTAAGAATAAAATAAGCATTAAAAATAATTGAAACTTTGAAATATGCATTTCTTACTCATATGATTGCTATCTCTTCTCATGTTAGGGAAGTGGTATTGCTTGGTAGAAAGAACTCAGAATTCTGAATTAGAAGAAGAAAATGGGCAAGTTATTTAATTTTTCTAGCTCCCAATTTTATCTTTATTAAAGAAAGACCTTCAACTAACTAGAAAATTCCCCAGTTTTCTTCCAAGCCTGGAGTTTAATGGTATTTGAATCATGCTTTAAGCACATACACACATATTCTCTGTATTTTTCCTAATGAATACTACTACTATTAAAGCATCTTTAATAACTATGAGTCTTGGAACATGTTTGCATGAAAGGAATAGAAACCTACTGAATTACTTAAGTAAAAATTATTTTTCCCTTTTGAGAAATTGTGTCTTATAGAACAAGAATGTATAAAATACACATATATCAATATGAAAAAATAACTATAAAGTAACCATCAGCCAGTCTAAGAAATAGAATATTTCCATACCTTAGAAGATCTTTGTTTTCCCCTCTCTGCAAACATCTCCCTCACTCCACTTTAGAGGTAACTGTCATACCGCTTTTTTGGAAATAATCATTTTTTTGTTATTCTTTATAGATTTTTCCATCTATATGGTTATCATTAAGAGTGTTATTTTTAAGGAGTTGCATTATAGGAGCACATGGGTGGCTCATTGGATTAAGCTTCTGACTCTAGGTTTTGGCTCAGGTCAACAAGATCTCACTGGTTTGTGGGATCAAGCACTGCCTCAGGCTCTGTGCTGAAAGCACAGAGCCTGCTTGGAATTCGCTCTCTTCCTCTCTGCCTCTCCCCAACTTGTGCTGTCTCTCTCCCTCTCTCTTTCAAGATAAATAAATAAACATTAAAAAAAATCATTTAGGGGTGCCTGGGTGGCTCAGTCGGCTAAGCATCAGACTTCTGCTCAGGTCATGATTTCACAGCTGGTGCTTTCAAGCCCTGCATCAGGCTCTCTGCTGTCAGCACTAAGCCCACTTCAGTTCCTGTCTCCCTCTCTTTGTCTGCCCCTCCCCAGCTTGCTCTTTCTCTCTCTATCTCAAAAATAAGTAAAAATGAAAATTTTTAAAAATCATGTCAAAGGAGTTGCATTATAAAAATACTTTCGTAGTCCACAAAGGAACAGAGAACAACTAAGCCACAAGAAAGAGAGGAATCAATACATTTCAGGACTCTCAGTATCAAGATTTTAGAGATCTTCACTCTAGTGCTCTACCATTAATGTGCCTCAGCCATGAAAGTATTGAGATAGGAAACCTAACTGGTTGAAATGGCTTGTTTCTCCTTGGTCAGATGTCTACCTCTGATCCAATCACCTGTGGCTGGGAAGAATGCAAATGTGATAGAAATAGGACAGGCAGAAGTACCCAGGATTTGTTGAAAGGTTATGCATCGTTCAGGTAATAGCTAGATACAATGTATAATTCAGCTAGTGATGGTACCACTTTGAACAAGTCTGAACTACCATTGGATATATTTTCTCATAAGCAAATACTGCATTTCATATTTTTTTGAAAAATATCTTCAGATATTAAAGAGAAAAAAATGACAACTTTAATTCAGTTAATCTGACAAATGAATTTTTCCTGTTATTTACTTCAGCATCTGTGTCACCATTTGATGGAGAAGTGTATTGAACATCACTCATTGCTGCTCTGCATTGGGCTTCTGCTCCAGCCATGCCCATATCATACTTTCCCAAACCAATTAAGAAAATCAAGTGCCACATGTTCAATAACAAATGTGATAGAATGAATGCATTCTTTTTATATTTACCACATTATTTAAAACATAAATTGTGTGTCAGAGATGCAGATCGTTGATTCCATCCATCCTCCCCTCTAAAACATTCTGACTTGTCTCCATCATAACAGACAGAGCCTTTCTGGCCTATGTGTACTATGTGACTTCACCCCTGTCCCAGACTCAGGCAAGGAAGCTAGGGGTAGATACTTGGCTGGCCCAAAAGGATGTACCCCATTGCACAGCTAGATCAATAAAAATTTCCTTTTTGGGGGTGCCTGGGTGGCTCAATTGGTTGAGTCCGACTTCATTCAGCTCAGGTCATGATCTCAACGGTCTGTGGGTTTGAACCCTGTGTTGAGCTTTGTGCTGAGCCTGAAGTTGCTTTTATTCTGTGTGTGTGTGTGTGTGTGTGTGTGTGTGTGTGTGTGTGTGTGTGTCCTGCCCCTCCCCCACTCATGCTCTGTCTGTCTGTCTCTCTCTTTCTCTCAAAAATAAATGAACATTAAAATTTTTTTTTTTAATTTCCTTTTTGAACATTTGAAAGAGGAGATAGAAACCTAGGGAATGGGCAGCTACCTCACTTTCATAGGGGAACTGAAGAAAGTGACTGCCCTGTTCTCACCCTTGCCTCCTTCTTGAATTCTGTGAGGTTATTAATTTTTATAGCATAGATCAAGAGTATAATAAACATGTGAACTAATATGAGTAGGTTACTTGAAATAAAACTTGCTCTAAAGCAAATATAAAAAAATTTAAATACCATTAATTATTTTTTTTCCTTTTTTTTGTCCTTTCTTTAAAAAAACTAAGTTATTTCCTAAAACTTAGTGGTTCTCAAACTTGAGCACACATCAGAACCAGCGGGAGGCTTGTAAAGTGCACACTACCAGGTCCCACCCTAGGCTTTCTCATTCAATATGTCTGGGATGGGACTGGGACATTATATTTCACATTTCTAACAAACTCCCTGGTGATGTTGATCTTTCTGGTCCAAGGATCACTCCTTGTGAAACAATGCCCTAGAAATAATGATCTAAAATGACCCTATCTAACATGACTTTTTTTAAAACCTCAAATTAAGGTTCTTCAGAAGAGTACAGTGTTTAAGAGTTCATGCCCTGGTTGCAGCCAGATAACCTAGATGCAGATCCTAGCTCAGCCACTTACAAAGTGGGTGAGCTTGGGCAAGATACTTAACATTTCTGTGCCTTTTCATCTGTTGAGTAGAGAATGTAATAAATAATACCAACAAGCAGCCTAGTGCTATATAATTCCAGGCATTCATATAAACTACAACATGAATGGCATCTTCCACAATTGTGCAAAGGGACCACCCTGTTATGAGTACCTACCTTAGGGAGTTGTGACAGTTAAGATCATTGTAAAGATTAAATAAAGTGTAATGCATATGAAGGGTTTAGTATAGTGCCTGGCACATGGTAAGGGCTTATTAGATGCTATTAGAAATCGGTCCATATCTTGACTATGCAAAGAAAATCCTGAAAACATAGTCATGGTGACTATATTATTAGTTAAGAATTAAAGGAATACAGGTACCACTTTGCAGGTATAGCAGATTAAAAATGTTTTTTTTTCTAAGAGATATATGCTTTAGAGAATAGGGAAGTAGAAAAAGAGAATATGAGCTTAATTCTCCCAGGGCACAGAACTACCCTTTACCCCATACATGTATCTAGTACAAAATTAAGCAGATGATCACTGTTGTCTCCAAGTTGTTTTTTTATTTTTATTATTTTAATTTTTCTTAAATATTTATTTATTTATTTTGAGAGAGAGAGAGAGAGATTGAGTGTGAGCAGGAGAGGACCAGAGGGAGAGAGACAGAGAGAGAGAGAGACAGAGAGAGAGAGAGAGAGAGAGAGAGAGATTCCCAAGCAGGATCCATGCTGTCAGTGCAGAGCCCAAGGCATGGCTCAGTCCCATGAACTGTGAGATTGTGACCTGAGCTGAAATCAAGAGTTGAACACTTAACCAAATGAGTTGAACACTTAACCAACTGAGCCACTCAGGAGCTCCCCCCAACCCAAGTTATTTTTTAATATCCTGAAATATGAATACTCTGGCTATCAAGAAGTAGTTAGTGCTCTGTATAGTTTGAAACCTAATGATTTTTTAATGATTTTCTCCAACATACTGTGTCCTGATTTAAAATATTACTGCAGGGCATGGGTGGTAGATTGTACAATTCTATTTGACAAGGTAAGAAAGTGTTTTAAGTAGGGAAACTATAAGAATAGTACAAGCCAAGTGAAGTTGGTGCTGTAAGAAAAGTCTTTGAGACATGTATATGAATGTTCATTAGCAATATTATTCATATGAGCCCAAACCCAGAAACAATCCAAATGTCCATCAACTAGTAAATGAATAAACAAAATGTGCTATGTTATCTATTGCTATGTCCATATCACCCCAAAATGCAGTGGTTAAAAACAAAAAATATTTATTTTCTCACTGTTCCTGTGGGTCAGCAATCTGGACCTTTCTTAGTTGGGTAACTCTAGTTTAGTCCCTCCAAGATTACAGCCAAGGTCTGCTCAGGGCTGCAGTCTCATTTGAAGTCAGACTGCAAGGAGGAGGTATCTGCCTCCATGCTTCCCCATGTTTCTCAGGTTCTCATTAGTTTTGGCCAGAAACATCAGTTCTTTGCCGTATGGATCTTTCCGTAGGGCTGCTTACAACACTGCAGCTTAGAGCAAGGGATTCAAGAGAGAGAGAATAAGAGCCCCCAAGAGGGAAGCTATAGTCTTTTTATAACTTCATCTCAGGAATGACATCCCACCACATTCAGTTCATTAGTAGCAAGTCAGTAGGTCCAGCCTGCTGTCAATGGGAAGGAACCACACAAGGGCATGAATACCAGAAGGTAGGGATTGTTGAAGGCCATCTTAGAAGCTGCCCACTAATGTGGTATATCCATACAACAGTACTATTCAACAATAAAGTAGGAACAAACTACCAAGATATGCTATAAATGGATAAACCTGAAAATCATCAGACTCAGTCAAAGAAGTCAGACATAAAAGACCAGATACAGTACTGTATAATTCTATTACTTGACATTCTGAAAAGGCAAAACTATTGAGACAGAAAGCAAATAAGTTGTTACCCAGGGCTGGGGGTTTGAGTGGGGAAAGCAGAATTTTGCAGGGATGATGGGCATGTTCTAAAACTGGATTGTAGTGTTAGCTGCACAACTCTATATATTTACCAGAAATCATTAAATTGTATACTTACAAAAAAGATGGCATGGAATACGAAACAGCTGGCCTGTACTTTTCAAAAACTGTCAATATCAGGAATCATGAAAGGCAGAGGAATTATGTCAGATTAAAAGAAATGAAAAAGGCATGACACCAACTGCAGTGCATGATTCTGAATTGAATCCTGAAGGGTGGGAGGGGGGGGGTAGGGCATGGTAGGATGTCATAAGGATATTATTGAGAAATTGGAGAAATTACATAGGGATTGTGGATTAGATAATAGTATCAATGTTAAATTTTCCACATAATTGCCCTGTGGATATGTTGGAGATTGCCCTTGTTCTTTTTTTTTTTTTATTAAATTTTTTTTTTTTCAACGTTTTTTTTTTTTATTTATTTTTGGGACAGAGAGAGACAGAGCATGAACGGGGGAGGGGCAGAGAGAGAGGGAGACACAGAATTGGAAACAGGCTCCAGGCTCCGAGCCATCAGCCCAGAGCCTGACGCGGGGCTCGAACTCACGGACCGCGAGATCGTGACCTGGCTGAAGTCGGACGCTTAACCGACTGCGCCACCCAGGCGCCCCGAGATTGCCCTTGTTCTTAATAAATACATGCTCTTTAGTGGTAAAGTCACATGTTTTCTGCAGCTATCTCTGAGTTAAGGAAAAAAAAATTATATGTGTATAAAGAATGCAGAGGAGTGATAGAGTAAATGTAGTTAATTGTTAACAATTGGTGAATCAATCTTGGAGAATAGCAACTCAAGTTTAAAATTATTTCAAAATTTTAAAAGTTTAAAAAAAAATAAAAGAAATCTTTGAATTCTCTCTCTTAGCTTCCAGCTAAGATCAAACACGGCTATCATTCATCACATAGAAAAACCAACTACGGATAAAAGGAAACAAATAATTTTTGACCTACTACTTGTCAGGTACTGTTTTTGTTTTAACTAATTCTTATAACACCCTTAGAGTGCTGGCTGTTGACTTTATCTGCCCATTTCAATCACTTAGGGAGTTTTTAAAAAGTCCCTATCCCCTTGTAGCAACCACACAGATAAATTTAGAAGGTCTTGGGGCGCCTGGGTGGCTCAGTCCGTTAAGCAGCCGATTTCGGCTCAGGTCATGATCTCGCGGTCCGTGAGTTCGAGCCCCACGTCGGGCTCTGTGCTGACAGCTCAGAGCCTGGAGCCTCTTTCAGATTCTGTGTCTCCCTCTCTCTGATCCTCCCCTGTTCATGCTCTGTCTCTCTCTGTCTCAAAAATAAATAAACGTTAAAAAAAAAAATTTAGAAGGTCTGGGAGTGGGACTCAGTCATCAGCGTTACTAAAGTTTTCCAGGTAGTTCCACTGTGCAGCCAAGTTGGGATCACTGCCTTGGACCTAAAGCTTTATTATCTCCTTTTTCCATTGTCAAAGTTGAGGCCCAGGGAGATTTGGTAACTTACCCATGGCTACACAGCTTGTGGAAGTGTCAGAGGGTGGAGCTGGACATGAGCACACAGATGTGGGATGTGTCGGAGTATATGTGTGACCCCATTTTCAGTCTCTCTCCACCACACTTCCTGGCCTTTTGGGGTCTTCCCTTGGCTTTCTCCAGCCTGCCATGCAGGCAAGGAGATGATCTGGATGCTGGAAAATATAATCCAACTTGCTTTGGATTTTTAAGGAACTTATAAAATGAACATGAACATTTAAAAGATAATGAATATCTGTAGAAAAACTCTATAAAAGCACAAAGCTATTTTGTGACAAGGTGAAATCAGGCGATGGGTGTAGGTTCAATCCAGAAAGTCTTCTTTGATACGTGGTCAAGAAAGAGAACTGACCTCTCTAAACATTCTTTCTCATGAAAATGTTATCTCCTTTCAACTTTTTTTTTCTTGAAACCCCCAAACCCCATTATTTCCTTTCAACTTTTTTTCTTGACTATAAAAAAGGCTTCTCCTTAAATTTCCTTCAACTAGACAAAACAGACCTAATTTTTAAAAATTGTAAAATAAGGAATTTGCAAAGACTTCGTTCCAAATCTAGAATAATTAAATATGTTTCCTTGAAGCCATCATTCCCATTAACTTACAAATCATTAGGAAGAATTATGTCTCATTTTAGTTTAGTCCTCTCTATTAATTTTTCATACTGCTGAACAGATAACGTTCATGTTATAAACCTTAATTGTTGCTGCTCCTAGGTTTCCCAAACATTTAGAAATAAGCCTTTTCAAGTGCGGTTTAAGCTGAAGAAGGGGAAATTTGACCCACAGTTTATCACTTAGCTCATTAGCATACTAATATGACTACAATTTGCATTTGACTAGGGGGTTGTTCTTTCACCCCTGTAATCTTGTTGGCAGAATATCACAATTTTGGATCTATTTTTAAGACAAATTGTATGTCTACACTGGGGAAATAAGGTGGTGTTAATACAAGAAGCTTGGAAGTGAATTAATTGCTTTGAAACAATCCCTTGTTGGTTTAGCCCCTTAGGTGGTGTTATTTGCACAGCTCTCGCAAATGCTAATGATCAATTCACTTTGGCATTTAAACAAAATCAACCCTGAGACATTTCTCACGCCTCCTAATGAATGATTCCTTTTTTCTTAGTCTCAGGTTACCTGGGTCCTGTGGTGATCTAGAATTGCTCCACTTTGATAAGTAAAAGTATGGCTGAGGCTTTCTAATAGTTTTTTCAAATTAACTAGTTCAGAACGACCCAGCTCTTTTCTAGCCTCCTGTGCAAAACTTTTACCTTGATGTGGATACCCATGGGAAGGAAATTAATGCGGGACTGTATTGATGGCAGTCTTACTGGTAATTGAGATTTTTATTATTAAAAAATGTAATTCAATATTTTAAGTAATAACATGTTTTTCTGAAGTAACTGAAAATATTTAAGAAGACCTATAGTAAAAAGCACACTCACTGTATAGAGAGGCAGGATATTTCTGATACAATAACACCATTGTTTTCTGTATGTACTATAGACTGAATGTTTGTGTTCTCCCAAAATTCATAGGCTGAAACCTAATCCCCACTGTGATGGTATTTTGGAGATGGGGCCTTTGGGAGGGGATTTAGGTCATAAGGGCTCATGGGATTAATGACATAAAAGAAACCCCAGAGGACTGCCTTTCCCTTTCTGCCAAGTGAGGACACAGTGAGAAAACAACCAATCTATGAACCACGAAGTAACTCCTTACCAAACACCAAATTTGCTGGTGCCTTGATCTAGGAATTCCCAGCCTCCAAAACTGTACAAAATAAATTTCTGTTGTTTAAGCTACCCAGTCTATGGTGTTCTATTATAGCAGCCCAACTGGACTAAGAATGCATACCAGGATAAGGATATATAGATATATGGATATATAGGTATATAAATATGTAATATAGCATATTAAAATATACATTTTACTGGACAATTATTTAATTAGAATAAGTAATTTAATGACAGTAAATAATTGGCCAAGAGAAACATTTGTTTCTTTTTATGGCACATCAAATACTAAGTCCCTCAGCCCAGCTGGTAAGATTGTCCTGGTTAGATGAAAGAGTGTCCTTTTCAGTGCACCTACTATATACCTTGTCAACAGGTTTGCATCAGATTGTTCTGTTGTGGGACAAAGTGCCTAGTAAACTCCCTTACAATGGAGAAGGGACTTACAATACCTATCATTTAGGAGTCCAAAATAATTAATTGGTAGCGGTAGAATTTCTGGAATGCTGACAAAAGGAAAGGTGATTTTTGGTGGGCTGTGAGAACTTACTAAGAAGAGGAATGTAAGAGAAAAGTGAGAGCACGTGTGAGGGAGTTCCTCCAGGTTGTGTACAGAGGAATGAAATTATTGGGGCAACAGGTGGGTGGATCTGCATCTTAACTGGATTATTACCAAAGTGAGGGAGGATAGCTATTCCTAGAAAGTCACTCCAGGAACGTGACCTGACCTCTCCATGGGAGGGAAAAGAAAGTGCCTTCCCTCTATCAACAGCACACCAACATCATTAAGAATCCATTATGAATGTGGCACTGGATTCTGGAGGATGGCAATAAATCCTCAGGGTGGTTCTTGTTTTCAGCAGTTTGTGTAATATTTTATTTTTTAAACTGTGTAATGGGCACATAGATGCTTATTTTGTCAATCTCTAATATTTTATATGCCCATAATATTTCAATTTAAAAACATTAGAAGAGGTAAAAAGAAAGCTGAAAAGATACACCGTGAAATTCTTAATAGTATTTATTGGGAATATGGATAAAAATTTATTCTTTATATTCTCCATTTTCCAAAATAAATATAGTATTTTTATTCAAAATTTTATAAATAAAAAAATTTTTTAAACTACATTACAGAGACATTATATAACATTATTATATTATGTTATATTGCAAGGGCCTAGAATAGTAATTGACATATATTAAAATCTCAATAAATATTTACTGAATGAATGGATGGATGGATGGATGAATGAATAAATGAGACCTTAGGAATACAAACCAGCAGGGAGGAAAATAAAGCTAGGATTGGTACAGGCAGGCCAGTGCCTGGGGCAGATAATTCAATATGGTACAATGTCCAGTGGCCATATTCCTGTTTCTAAGGAGAAGAACAACTCAGGTACAATCTGATTCATTTTGGCAGGTGGGATTGGGCAGAGGCAGAAATGTTAACCTGATCACTATTCTCCACCCTCAGCTAACTATTCTCTTCCTTCTCTTTCCTGCCTACCTGTGTTGCTAAGATTCCATCATTCCTAGCACCTAAGCTTGCCCATCACCATCTGTAGGACAAGCAGAAATGTCTATATATATAACTTGGGTTGTGTCTTGACATAGAATAGATAAAAGCTAGTTATATGCACCAGTATTGTCTTACTTAGTTTAGGCTGCTATAACAAATACCATAGACCAGATGGCTTGTAAACAAAAGATCTGTATTTCTCACAGTTCTGGAGGCTGGAATTCCAAGATTAGAGTTTCAGCATGGTTGGGTTCTGGTGAGAGCCCACTTCTGGGTTGCAGATTGCTGACTTTTCATTGTGTCCTCACATGGCAAAAAGAGGGTGAAAGATCTCTCTCAAGTCCCTTTTAGAGGGGTACTAATCCCATTCATAAGGGTCTACCCTTATGACCTAATTATCTCCCAAGGGCCCCACCTCCTAAACACTAGGGGTTAAGATTTCAACATAGAAATTTGGGGTGGGGGGGACACAAACATTCGGTTCATAATAAGTATCAACCCCTAAAAATACCATCTCAAACATTTCAGAAAGCTAGGGCTGAGACTCTATAGACCAATTACATAGTTTCAGTAATACATTCACTTGCTTTATAGGAGTCCATATTTGTATTTATGCCAAAGTTCTTATACACCCAAGCAGAATTATATACCATTTGGTAAGATTCTGCTTATTAAACTGACTAACAAGGTAATTACTTAGGCCTAGGCGATTTGAAGAAGATACAACAAGAATTTGCACAGAAAATAGCAGTAATCTTCTAAATACAGCCAAGTCAATTGTATCTGTCGTGCACTAACAGAAAGACTCCTGGGTTTTAGTAGATAGCCCACTATGTAATCATCCTGGCTGAATAGCCTCAGATACTTTGTTTTGAAGGGAGTGCAGAAATCCTGCAGGTTTAATTGCCAATAAATCAGCATGACCTCCACTCCCTGGCAGTCCTTTTTTACAATGATCTTTTCAACCAGAAAATGAAGAGATGGATTTTACAGTGTGTGCGTACTGCCTAGGGTGAGATAACAGAATTACACTTGCCGTTTTCTCCATTACAGTCCATGCTAGATAATGAAGGACTCTATTAATGACATGTTCTGTTTGCTTTTAGGTTATTTTCGTCTTGTATTATAGTTATTTCTTTTTGTTACTATGGAGAGCTGTCTCTCTTTTTTTAAAAAAAAATCATTTGTTAATTCAGTATTTTATCATCACCAGAGATTTTGTTCCCTAGTTAATTCACAAGAATTTGCATTAAAATATTCTGGCTCACTCAACAGGCTATTCACAAACTGATTGAATTGGATGTTACTCTTAGCTGATTTTCAGATTTGTCTTAAAAAGTAGCTATTTTAAATTAATATTTCCTTCATGACTATAACTAATACAGAAATCTTAACACTCATCAATACCCAGATGTAATATCAACCTGCTGCTTGTACTTTTGAACTGTTTGTTTGTTCAAGTTTATTTTAATTTGAATGAGCAATATTTTGTGGTATATATTTATATATTTAGATTTTATTGTATGAACACTATAAGAAAACATCAAAATTTAAAACTACTGAACAATAAGTTCCACTTCCTACTTAATTTTGGAGTGCCACTGCTATTTGTTCTGAATTTTGAGTGATGCTTTACTCGCCTGAAAATAGGGAACTGGACCAGATGACTTCTTGAAGCTCTGTCTAGCTCTAAGATCTCTGATCCAACCTGCCTGGTCAGGAGGGTACCTTCTTCTTCTTTTTTTTTAAAATTTTTTTAATGTTTATTCATTTTTGAGAGAGAGAGAGAGTGTGTGCATGAGCGGGGGAGGGCAGAGAGAGAGATAGGGAAACACAGGATCTGAAGCAGGCTCCAGGCTCTGAGCTGTCAGCACGAGCCTGACACGGGACTCGAACCCACAAACCATGAGATCATGACCTGAGCTGAAGTTGGAAGCTTAACCTACCAAGCCACCCAGTCGCCTCCAGGAGGCCACCTTCTTGTGGGCTGTGTGCTGGACAATACTATCATGCTTTAAATATACATTTAAAAGGTGCTTTAGGATTGAGAAGATTCTGGGATGTTGGCAGCAGTGACCTAGTTTTTTAATCTCTTCAAATCTCTACATAACACAACATAGAGCCACTAGATAGCAAGACCAAAAACATTTAGAATAAAATTAGGTGACAGAGTATCCCTAGAAAAACCAAAATACAAGCAAATGAAAACAAGCCACCAAAACCGACAAGTCCTGCCATTTGTGTGGTAGAATGGAGAGGAAAGCAATAAGGTCTTTAATGAACCTGAGAACAGAGCAGAGAAAAATAACCAACAAATATCTACTGGAAAGTGAAAAGACTGATTTGAGAAAAGCAGCTGAAATTGGGAGGTAGTTCCCTTACTCCAATGGCAGATGAATGCAAGAGGTCTCCAGTAACGATGGAAGGGACTAGAACATTTTGGTGTCTCTGAACTCATGCAGATGGCCAGCCAGGGCTCTCTTCCAGAATACAGCCTGACCCGGATTCCTGAGAGTAGACTCAAAATTGATCAGGATAAAGACAACAAAACAAAGGAACGATAAGAGCCATAGCCAGGAAATCTCAGAAATCTCAGAATTAACTCTAAAGAGTTAATTTTTTAAACACTTTATGGAAATAAAAGAGGGAGCTCTATAAAGTTAACCAAGCTACCCTGAACCATACAACCTTCTGAAGATTCAGAAAAACTCTTTTCACATAAAAGTGGGCAATATATCAGTTACTATATGAAAAAGATAGTGAATAAGGAGCACAATGACATCACTTCAGACAGTGAAAGCACATCAGAAACATGTGTCCACGGAATACATCAAGTCTATAACCTTTAATTTCAAAATAATCTGGAAGATATTAAGAAAAGTAATCTGAAAGATATCAAGACATGAAAAGAAAAACCATAAATCAGATTTTATCGTAAACTCAGAAATGACATGATAGAACTCAGAGACTAACAATAAAAGAAAAATCGTTTCAGAAATGAAGTCTTTGGGGCGCCTGGGTGGCTTAGTCACTTAAGTGTCTGACTCAGGTCATGATCTCACAGTTTGTGGGTTTGAACCCCACATCAGGCTTTGTGTTGATAGCTCGGATCCTGGAGTCTGCTTCGGATTCTGTGTCTCCCTCTCTCTCTGCCCCTCCCCTGCTTTCGTTCTCTGTCTCTCAAAAATAAATAAATTAAAAAAAAAAAAGAAATGAAGTCTTAACTGAAAAGAACACAAGAGAACATACAAAATATATATATATATATAATTTATATATATATATATATATTATATATATATATATAATTAAATAAGATCTACACCCAATGGGGCTTGAACTCATGATGATTATGAGTCAAGATCCCAAGTGCTCTACTGACTGAACCAGCCAGGCACCTGTACAAATAATATCTTAGGCAAAAGTTGAAAAGAATAAGAATTTTAAAAATGAAAAAGAAGTTAACAAAGATAGAAACAATTCAAGAGAAAGTGATAAATTAAGGCAAAGAAGTTCCAACATATAGATAATAAGAAGTCCTCAAAAAAAAAAAAAATCAAAGTCAGGGAACAAAACAAATACTAAAAAAAACATTAATTCAAGAAAACTTTCCTGAAACTAAAAGAAAAAATAATGTAAATTACATATGGCAAGAGTACACCATGTATCTGAGACTATTCACCCAAAACGCCAAAATCAAGACATAATTTAGTAAAATTATTGGACTTTAAAGAAAAAGGGAGATTACTATATTACTATATATAACCATTATATAACTATATATAACTATTACATAGTTATATTATCATCAGTCTTGTCAACACTTTAATGCCAGACATAAATGGAGTAACATATTTAGGCACTCAAAGACATCAAATGTGAACAAGGATATATTTAGCAATGGGGCACCTGGATGGCTCTGTCAGTTCACCATCCAACTTGGGCACAGGTCATGATCTCACGGTTTGTCAAGCCCCATGTCGGGCTCTGTGCTGACAGCTCAGAGCCTGGAGCCTGCTTTGGATTCTGTGTCTCCCTCTTTCTATGCCCCTCCCCACGAGCACTCTCTCTCTCTCTCTAAAATGAAGATTAAAACTGACCACAAGGTATAAAAAGCACAAACGTTTTTCAGCATGCAAGAACTGAGGGAATATTGCTCTCATTTTTCTCTCTGAAGACTCTGTCTGCTAGAGATCAGGCTTTAGATAAGCAAGAAGACTAGTGAGACATTGATATTCTGCTCATGAGCATTAAACATATAATTATGTATAGGATGAAGACTAAAAAAGGTTAAAAGGAGAATATGGTATGTAATGGTTCTCTGACAATGTAGATACAGTATAAGTATTAAAACTGAAAGAAAAAAAAACTGAGAGGAGAATGGGAGAGGAATATGTGAAAAAAGTCTGTCTGTCCTCAGTAATTGCATGTGTATTTTTCTGAGCCTGTGATGTGTATAACACGGGATAAAGTAAATGGCAATTCTGGGATATTCAAATTGTGTATTACCCTCTCTCCTTGAGAACCAGGATTTTCCAGTGTGGAAAACTAAATACAGAAGGGATTAAATAAAAAACCTATAGTCCCAATTTGACTTGGAAATGTCAATGTTAACTCAGAGATTTATGTTTAAAATGTATGTTTCTCTGTATCTGTGTGTTGTTTAACATAACAATAACAAGGTTTTTACAAGGAGGTTTTCTATTTTAATTTTCATATCTCTTGTTCACTGAAGAGGCCTAGAAACAATGACCAGTCCTGTAGCCATGAGCAGCCTTAGCAGTCAGATTGTGGTCTTGAAATACCATGATGCCATTTCTCCCTGAAAGAAATCTGAGCTTCTTGGGGAAATGGGTGATTGGTTTTCTAGGGCTTCTGTAACAAAGTACCACAAACTGGGTAGCTTAAACAACAGAAATTTATTGCCTCACAGTTCTGCAGGCTAGAAATCCAAAATTAAAGTATTGGCAGGGTTGGCTCCTTCTAAGGGTCATGAGGGAAGGCTCTGTTCCAGGCCTCTCTTCTTAGCTTGTAGATGACCATCTTTTCCTTAAGTTTCTTCACAATGTCTTCTTTCTATAAGTATCTTTGTATTCCCTTTTCTTTATGAGGATATCAGTTATATTGGATTAAGGACCACTCTAATGACCTCGATTTAACTTAATTACCCCTGTAAAGATGCTTTCTCCAAATAAGGTCACATTCAGAGATACTGGGAGCTAGGACTTCACCATATACATTTTGAGGATATAATTCAACCATAGCTGGTAGTAAATATAAAAAATGAACTTTAAACACCTTGTTATATAAATAATGAGGAAGTTTATTAAGATTTACCAGGATCATGTCCAAAGGTCCAACCTAAAGAGGCTCCCACTGGCCAAAGAAAAGGTAGGAAAATTATAACTTGAGCTTCAAAGCTGTTTATATATATACACACACACATATATATACATATATATGTATATATATAATTTATGTAATTTATATATAATTATACATATCATATATCATTACTATTTACATATAATTTATATATTTATATATAATTGTGCATATTAAAGATTATGAATATGTAATATATTAATTTATAGATATAAAAATTTGTTTCCTTTAGAGGATGCTAGGGAACTAATTCCTTATCTTGAGAACTGCTGATGTAAAAGAATCAACTATTTATTTTACTTTTCCTATATGAACACTGCCATTGTGTTACTAAATAGTAAACAAGAGTAAACATCTTTTTACAAAAGTATTCCAGCTAATAATTGAAAAAGAAATGATAGAAAATGATAGTACCATTTTTCAACCCTTAGCAAATTAATGGTTATGGGCACTAAGCATCAACCATCTGCTGGCATCACAAAAAAGGGGACAACTCAACATGTGCCTCCAGTGAAAGAAGACCATCACCCCCCATGTCTTGGTCTTTTCAGGCTGCTGTAACACAATGTCACAGACTGGGTGACCTAAAACAGCAGAAGTTTATTTCTCATAGCTGTGGAGTCTAGAAGTCTGAGATCAGTATGCCCGCATAGTTGGGTGAGGGCCCTTTTCTGGGTCACAGATTTATTGTTGTATCTTCACATGGTGGAAAAGTCTAGGGAGTTTTATGGGATCTCTTTTATAAAAGCATTGATTCCATTCATGAGGGCATCTCTCTCATGACCTAATAATCTCCCACAGGCCCCACCTATTAATACCATCACCTTTGGGGGTTAGAATTTCAAAATATAAATTTAGAAGGGACACAAACATTCAGACCATAGCACCTAGTCTTCCCAAAGGGACCAAACATGAACTTGATCATGCCTCTGGTCCAGCTTCCAATGCAGGAAATAAAGAGGACAGAGAAGCTTGTTGAACTTCACTTTTCATGCACAGTCAACAATATTTAGAGTGTAGGAGAGTATATGGGTTGGGTGGTCTGGATTCCTCAACAGATAGTTTGTGAAGAAAAGCATTGGAGGAGGGACTTCTACATTAAGAGACTTAACAGAAAAAGGTTTCTTTTTTTTAAATATAATTTATTGTCAAATTGACTTACATAAGACATCCAGTGCTCATCCCAACAAGTGCTCTCCTCAATGCCTATTACCCACTTTCCCCTCTCCCCCACCGTCCATCAACCCTCAGTGTGCTCTCTGTATTTAAGACTCTTTTATGGTTTGCCTCCTTCCCTCTTTGTTTGTAACTATTTTTTTTCACCTTCCCTTCCCCCATGGTCTTCTGTTAACTTTCTCAAGATCCACATATCAGTGAAAACATATAATATCTGTCTTTCTCTGACTGACTTATTGCACTCAGCATAATACCTTCCAGTTCCATCCATGTTGCTGCAAATGGCATGATTTGATTCTTTCTCATTGCTAGTATTCCATTGTATATATAAACCACATCTTCTTTGTCCATTCATCAGTTGATAGACATTTAGGCTCTTTCCATAATTTGGCTATTGTCGAAAGTGCTGCTATAAATATTGGGGTACATGTGCCCCTATGCATCAGCACTCCTGTATCCCTTGGGTAAATTCCTAGCAGTGCTATTGCTGGGTCATAGGGTAGTACTATTTTTAATTTTTTGAGGAACCTCCACACTGTTTTCCAGAGCAGCTGCACCAGCTTGCATTCCCACCAACAGTGTAAGAGGGTTCTCATTTCTCCACATCCTTGCCAACATCTATAGTTTCCTGATTTGCTGATTTTAGCCAGTCTGACCAGTGTGAGGTGGTATCTCAGTGTGGCTTTGATTTGTATTTCCCTGATGATGAGTGATGTTGAGCATTGTTTCATGTGTCTGTTGGCCATCTGGATGTCTTCTTTGGAAAAGTGTCTATTCATGTTTTCTGCCCATTTCTTCACTGGATTATTTGCTTTTTGGGTGTGGAGTTTGGTGAGTTCTTTATAGATTTTGGATATTAGCCCTTTATCCAATATGTCATTTGCAAATATCTTTTCCCATTCCGTTGGTTGCCTTTTAGTGTCATTGATTGTTTCCTTTGCAGTGCAGAAACTTTTTATCTTGATGAGGTCCCAATAGTTCATTTTTGCTTAGATGTGTCGAATAAGAAATTGCTGTGGCTGAGGTCAAAGAGGTTGTTTCCTGCTTTCTTCTCAGGATTTTGATGGTTTCCTGTCTCACATTTAGGTCTTTCATCCATTTTGAGTTTATTTTTATGTATGGTGTAAGAAAGTGGTCTAGTTTCATTCTTCTACATGTTGCTGTCCAGTTCTCCCAGCACCATTTGCTAAAGAGACTGTCTTTATTCCATTGAATACTCTTTCCTGCTTTGTCAAAGATTAGTTGGCCATACATTTGTGATTCCAGTTCTGGGTTCTCTATTCTATTCCATTGGTCGATGTGTCTGTTTTTGTGACAATACCATACTGTCTTGATTATTACAGCTTTTTAGTAGAGGCTAAAGTTTGGGATTATGATGCCTCCCACTTTGGTTTTCTTCTTCAGTATTACTTTGACTATTCAGGGTCTTTTGTGGTTCCATACAAATTTTAGGATTGTTTGTTCTAGCTTTGAGAAGAATGCTGGTGCAATTTTGATTGAGTAGATTGACATTTGGGTAGTATTGACATTTTAACAATGTGTATTCTTCCAATCCATGAACATGGAATGTTTTTCCATTTCTTTATGTCTTCTTCAGTTTCCTTCATAAGCTTTCTATAGTTTTCAGCATACAGATCTTTTACATCTTTGGTTAGGTGTATTCCTAGGTATTTTATAGTTCTTGGTGCAATTATAAGTGGGATCAGTTTCTTTATTTCTCTTTCCGTTGCTTCAAAAAGAAAAAGGTTTCTTAATAGACAACACTAAACAGTAGTCTAGGGTTACACATTCGGATGTCTTATTACACTTGGGTAGTGCAAACATAAAGCAAGGATTGCTTTAGTACTCTGAATAGTGCTGGGGTGCCTAGGTGGCTCAGTCAGTTAAGCATTCCACTCTTGATTATGGCTCAGGTCATGATCTCACAGTTCATGGGTTTGAGCCCCTCATCAGGATCCCTGCTGTGCAGAACTGCTTAAGATTCTCTCTCTCTCTCTCTCTCTCTCTCTCTCTCTCTCTCTCTGCCCCTCCCCTGCTCACTCTCTCTCTCTCAAAATAAAATAAAATATAAAATACTCCAAATAGTGGTTACTTTTGTTGAGTTAGGAGGTTATTGTTGGAATGGGTATATAGAGGGCCTCCTGGGTAGGGAGGGGGCTGGCAGAGTTCTAGTTCCTGGCCTGGATAATGGTTATAAAAGTGTCTGCCTTAATGACTCATTAAGCTATATGTTTGTGTTGTATGTTTTTTTTTGTGCCTTTTCTGTTTTTCAGTAAAAACACTTATCTTCTTTTTATTTTTGTTTTGTTTGTTTTGTTTTAAGTGCTATGCAAAAACAAAAAGTTTTAGAAGAAACCCATGCTGTATGCTGCTTTCATTCCAGGACACTTGTCAGTGTCTTCCAAAAGTGCTGTGACCCCATTTCCCATTAAATTCAGTGAAGCCTGTTCTTTGGATAATAGGAAAATTCATTTCTGTCTACAACCTGACTTAAGGACAGGATAGGAAGAAAGCAAGTGAGATACCAGCAAAGTAGAAAAAAATGTTTTGCCATCCAAGCATATTCCTGCAGAAAAAATAATATTAAGTAAAACTGGGAGAGCATAGGTATAGCTATGGCAGCATGCATATAGTAGTATCATAAAACCTCTCTGAGAAGCCACAGAAGCCCTCACTGTCCAGATTTCCAGCTACACTTCATTCAGATTAGACAAAGTGGCTTTTATCCATTTGATCCACTGATATTTTTTTAAGCTACTTTTTTAAAAGCTACCCAGAGATTAGTCTGCCACCCAAATCAATCTTTAAGTTATCAGCCAGATCTCTCTGAAAGTTAGCTTTCCTGAAGTATTCATTAAAGCAAAGAACTGGAGGGGCGCCTGGGTGGCTCAGTCGGTTAAGCGGCCGACTTCGGCTCAGGTCATGATCTCACGGCTCGTGAGTTCGAGCCCCGCGTCGGGCTCTGTGCTGACAGCTCAGAGTCTGGAGCCTGTTTCAGATTCTGTGTCTCCCTCTTTCTCTCTGACCCTCCCCTGTTCATGCTCTGTCTCTCTCTGTCTCAAAAGTAAATAAACATTAAAAAAAATTAAAAAAAAAAAAAAAAAAAAAAAAAGCAAAGAACTGGAGTCCACTGTCTGAACAATAACACATTCCCTGCAATGAGTGAAGAGGGGGCCATGGGATCTGTATCAGACAATCTGCAAGTATTTATTGAGCACAGATATTTCTGTATAGTCTTAATTTCAAATATGGGGTTTGAGCCCTAAATATAGGGTCACCATACCTACTTTATAAAATCATTCTTTCTCTTTCTTTTTCCACTCTTAATGAAAACAGTGCTGCACTTATGGGTAGATCTGACAGATGGATTTAACTTATTATTATTTTTTTTTTATGTTTGTTTTTGAGAGAGAGAGAGAGAGAGAGAGAGACAGAGCACGAATGGGGGAGGGGCAGAGAGAGGAAGACAGAATTCGAAGCAGGCTGCAGGCTCTGAGCTGTCAGCACAGAGCCCCACATGAGGCTCGAACTCACAAACCAAACCGTGAGATCATGACCTGAGCTGAAGTCAGATGCTTAATGGACTGATCCACCCAGGTGCCCCTGGATTTAACTTATTCTTAAGTTTTTAAATTATTGGAACCAGCCCAGGAGGTTTGGAAGATATGCCCAGAACATCTAAGGAGCCACTTGGAGGAGGGGGTTAGCAAGTAGTCAGTTATTTAAATCCTGGCAAGTATTTAAGGCCCAGCTCAGCATCATATCTCTGTTCTCCAAGCCCCTTGAAAACTTTATAGATTGAACCACATAGCCTAGCTTTTACTAAATTGCCACTATTATCTATTGTTCTCCAACTACATTATGATTATTAACTTTGTGTCCTTATCTGGTTACAAAGCATGCTGAAGGCAGCAATTGTGTCCTAGACTTTTCTTGCATTCTCCGCTGCATATAGAAAACACTCGGGGGGCGCCTGGGGGGCGCAGTCGGTTAAGCGTCCGACTTCAGCCAGGTCACGATCTCGCGGTCCGTGAGTTCGAGCCCCGCGTCAGGCTCTGGGCTGATGGCTCGGAGCCTGGAGCCAGTTTCCGATTCTGTGTCTCCCTCTCTCTCTGCCCCTCCCCCGTTCATGCTCTGTCTCTCTCTGTCCCAAAAATAAATAAAAAATGTTGAAAAAAAAAAAAAAAAAAAGAAAACACTCGGTACTTACTGATCTCATTGATCTATCTTTTAATCTGTCCATTTATTCAATCAACGGTATTTACTGTCGACGAACTACATGCTGAGGTTATAGCTACGAGCAAGTTGTGCTCTTGTGTTAACTTCCATTTTAATAGTTGGAATATGGGAAAAAACCCCAGGATACATCTTTTCCCCCCAAACTATAGACTCTAAAATGACTAACTTTCCCACAGGCGCTAGGCCACCCTTTGTCCAAAAAGATTTCCCAGCCCATTCTGCTTAGTAACAGGCAAATTAAAAGAAAAGAAAAAACAAAACAGGTTCAGCAGGTATGAATTCTTTCTGATTGCTGGCCTCTTCCATGAGGTGCGTTCTTCAAAAAGTCAAGTAGAACCTTTCAAAATCCTGGGATAGGAGGGGATTTGCATAGTTTCCCTTTGACTCCTGTACTTCTCCCCATTACTCTCCCTCAGACATATACTATTGTGTGTGTGTGTGTGTGTGTGTGTGTGTAGATGCACATATGTGTATATATGTGTACAGAAATGTGTCTGTGTGTATATATGTGTGTGTATATATAATGTTTGTCTTCTTCATAGTGTTTTTAGGGAGATTTTTATTTTTAAATCAGTAGTCACCCTCGTGTCCTTTCCCCTCTAGAGAGATTTCTCAAAGACAGGGTGGTGCCAAAGCTGTAAACCTCTACCTTTGTGACTCTCTTTTTGATGTTGGAGCTCTCTCACCACCTGCTCTTTTTGTCTAAGCAATTCCCAAGCTTCTACAAGCCTGGGAATTTGGCTCCTTCTTAACTATTGTTATTTATTTCATTAATAGTGTCAAAGTGGCAAATCTTAGAGTGCCGTGACATTGATTCTCAAAGTAAGTGTTTTCTTGATTTTATTTGTTTTGACAAAATAATCTTTGACAGACAGGAAAACTAAATACATTTGCCCCAGACAAACTGCCCCAGATTTATAATATATATAGTATAAAAATGATAAAACTCTGCTCTTAAAAAAATCATAGTGCAAATTGATGCAACTCTGCAGATAAAATTAAAAATCAATTAGGGACACCTGGCTGGATCAGTCGGTGGAGAATGTGACTCTTGATCTCGGGGTTGTGGGTTCGAGCTACACATTGGGTGTAGAGATTACCTAAAAATAGAATCTTTAAAAAAATTTAACTAATTGATAGATATATAGCTATGGTACCTTCTGAATGAGGAAAAAAGTGAAAAAGTCACAGGGTCTGCTCTCAATAGACATAAAATTACCATTGCATCCCAGTGCTGCTACCAGGCCAATATATAGTAAGCACAGTAATACTTGTTGAATGAATGAATTAAATTAAATTTTATCCACCACTCCCAGATCCCTAATACCTAAGAGTGGATTATCAATGAAGAAAAGGAAACATGTTATTACTATAAATAATAGGATTATAATAAATCATTGCATCATTTAAAAATAGTGTTGCTATGGTCAAAATTTGGTGCTTTAAGCGAGGGCTTATAAATAATTGTTCACTCACTTTTTGTACATCATTTGAGTAATCCAATTATGGACAGATGGGAAGATAAAAGTTTCCCCAAAAGGAATAAGGAGTCTTTTTCCTATGGAAATGCACAAACATTCTAAACATTTCCAAGATTTATTCTAGGTGGTCCATTCTTAATACCCAAAGAACTGCTGTCAGAGGTGCTACTGCTCCAAGGTGGGGCTGAGTGTCTTTGAAGTAACATGAATTAATGGGTTCTCATGTGGGTTGATTGGTTTTATTTGTCCAAGTAAAAAGGGCACGTGGGAAGCAGATGGTTGTCAATTGGCACAGAATGGCTCCAGATGATTGTACTATTCCCTCGTTGAGCTCTGAGGAAGCTCAGAGTTGTCCATAGTTGGACAATCAGTGAAAGTTGCAGATTACTGTGGACAGAGAGTGTTTCCTGCATGTAGTCTGACCTGAAGTTTATGTGGCAGAATTTCCTTGTCTGGGTTTGTTTACCTCACAGGAGTCTTTTGAAACAATTCAAAGTCCTAAAGGACTTCTGGTCAAATGAATTCTGGTCAAATGAATACAGTTCATGTCTCTTTTCCATACCAGAAATGACAGAGAAAATATTGAAATTGGTTAGGTTTTCTCTTATTCTTACAAACAGAACAATAGTAATGCAATGACCTTCTAAAGCCTTAGGTTGAGTTAAACAGCTGGTCTGATCACAGCAGTTTCTCTAAGAGTGGATCATTTGGGTGGCAGCACTGGGGGCTGGGACATGTTTTACATAGCCAATTGAGTATTTCTACCCCTTAAAGGTATGATCAGTTATAACCCTTAAAGTAAGTGGAAGACAATTAATTCGGTTAATATGTTGCTACTGACCCATGAATTCGAGCTATAATTTTCTCATATAAAATATTTTAAACAGGTAGCTTGCCTATTTACACAATCCACAAAGCTACAGTATTCTTTCTAACTTGCCTACCAGGTGAGTGGAAGAATTTGAAACCTGACCAAGTCTCCAGATGGGATACATACTGTATACTGACTACTGTCATATTATCAGAGATCAGTAAAAAACAAAACAAAACAATGTGAATCAAAAGCATGTAACTTAAGGGGCACCTGGGTGGCTCAGTCAAGTAAGCATCTGACTCTTGATTTCAGCAGGTCATGATCTCATGGTCTGTGAGTTTGAGCCCCGCATCAGGCTCTATGTTGGTGGTGTGGGGCCTGCTTGGAATTCTCTCTCTCTCCCTCTCTCCCTCTTCCCCACTCATGTTCACTCTCTCTCTCTCTCAATATAAACAAATAAACTTAAAAAAAATTTTTTTAAGTGTGTAACTTAAGAAATAAGTCTGTATGTATTCTTAAACAATAGCTCTCTGTATATTTGCCCCTAGTTCTGGGCCTGTGTTGAGTCATATCTTCATTCATTTATTTAACAAATAGTTATCAAGCTCCTACTGTGTGCGGGGCTCTGATGTAGGCACTGGGAACATGATAGTGACTGAAACAGATAAACACTGTGAAGCTTACACACTAGTGCATTTAAGTATAATGATTCATTGTATGAGCCACATTCACCAAGTTTAGTTCCAAGGTTGCACTAACTGCCCCATTTTATTTTACTCTGTCTCTGAGAACTCTGGGCGCTTGCTCTTAAATGGCTCTTCATTCTCTTCTGAAGAATGCTTTAATTTGGCACATTGACTGACAAAATTTCACTTTGTTCTTAGTATTCCCAAACCTGTCTTTCCCTTCTGGTGTGTCTTCCCTGAGAAACAAAATGAGAAGCAAATGGCCTAGTGATAAGCCTCCTGGCTTACAACTCCCAGACCCTACTACATTTCTGTACAGCTCAAATCAGAGGTGTCCTGAGTAATGAAGAGATACCAGACAATAGACCTGTGCTTTGTTTAAGCTGCAGAGTGTATGATTCTGCACAATAAGGAGTATTTCTGAGCATAGCTTCTGCTTGGCCCTGTAGAACATGAAGATAAACAGGGGTAGTACCAACTTAATGATGACTTCTACCACCCTAATGTCCTGTTTTCTTTCCCTCTTTCCACTTAGTAAACATTTTCTACCTTTTTACATACTCCTTAAGTCATTTTAGAGGCCGATAAAAGGGAATGCCCCTCCTCTGACCTATCCATCCTGCTCTTATGGAAGGGAGCCCTGGCTGTAGTAGCTAGAGGCCTGATCCCTAAGAGCGACTAGGAGTGGGAGAAAGTACCTTAAGGTTTCCTTCCCTGCTCCCTTAACTCTGAGTCTTCATTCACTATTCTATGCCTTAAGCCTCCAACATTCCAAGATCTAGAGCAACTATCCACAGGCCTGAGTTTCTGTATGATAGTGGTAACTAGCATTGGTTGAGTGCTTACTATAAACTAGGCTCACACTGAGCACTTTACATGTAGTGTCCTGCTCAATCCTCCCAATCTAATGCGGTAAGTACTGTTATTACCAGAGAGGAAACTCTGAGTGGACATTTTTTTTAGTGCTGGACAGGAATACAGCACAGAGTGTTGGTTTTGGGGGCTGAGGTTCAAGAGAGAGAAAGTGTTTTATATTGGTTATGTATTGCTGCGTACCCTCAGAAGTTACCCCAAATTTAGCAGCTTAAAACAACACACTGTTACTATCTCATAGTTTCTGAGAGTCAAGAACCTGGGGGATACCTTAGCTGTATGGTTGTGGCTCAGGATCTCATGAGGTTGCCCTCTAGGTGTCAGCCAGGGATACAGGCGTCTGAAAGCTTGGCTGGGACTAGAGGATATGCTTCCAAGATGGCTGATGTACATGGCTCTTGGCAGAAGCCTCAGTTCCTTACTGGCTGCTGGCAGAAGACCTCAGTTCCTTGCATCTTCAGTCTCTTCACATGGTTGCCACAAGCCATGGTAGCTGGCATCCTCCAGAAAGACGAATCCAAGAGAGAGCAAGGCAGAAGCTACAATGTCTTTTATAACCTAGCCTCAGAAGTGTCATTCCATTGCTTCTGCCATGTTCTATCCATCACATAGACCAAATCTGATATAATACACGAGAGAACTACAGGAGGGCATGCATACCTGGAGGTGTGGATCATTGGAGGACCATCTCGGGATCCATCTAGGGATTATTAAAACCAATTGGGGATTATTATATTAGTTGTTACTTTACCAGAAGTTAGGTTCATAACACTGTCAGCCTGGCCATATCAAGGTTTTTTTGATTCCCATTTTATAGATGTTGGGAACTTAGATATTTGCTCAAGGTAATACTACTATTGTGGAAGAGAGAAGGAGTCTAATGAATGAGGTCAGACTGCAGAGGTCACTCTCACAACCAGAACTCTATAGGACCCTACCCTCAAAGAGCAGGCCATACTGTCATAATTCCTTTTAACCACCAGTCCAAACCTAAGAAATAAGGTCGGGGGAGCTAAAACAGAAAATGGAGTGCAGCCTGAGTGCTACTCAAGGTTCCCTTTCAGATGTATATGGCACAGCATCCTAGAAAAATGGAAGATAAGTAATATGTTTAAATCAGAAGCACAATCAGGACCAGAGATAGAATGAGGGCATTAAAGAAAGGGATCTCCTGCTTCTGATGCGCTGATTTTTTAAAAATTTAATTTATTTTTTAAATTTACATCCAAGTTAGTTAGCATATAGTGCAATAGTGATTTTCAGAGTAGATTCCTTAATGCCCCTTACACATTTAGTCCATTCCTGTCCCACAACCCCTCCAGTAACCCTCTCTTTGTTCTCCATATTTAAGAGTCTCTTATGTTTTGTCCCCCTCCCTGTTTTTATATTACTTTTGCTTCCCTTCCCTTATGTTCATCTGTTTTATATCTTAAAGTCCTCATATGAGTGAAGTCATATGATATTTGTCTTTCTCTGATGGACTAATTTCACTTAGCATAATACCCTCCAGTTCCATCCACGTAGTTGCAAATGGCAAGATTTCATTCTTTTTGATTGCCGAGTAATACTCCATTGTACGTATATACCACATCTTCTTTATCCATTCATCCATTGATAGACATTTGGGCTCTTTCCATATTTTGGCTATTGTTGATAGCGCTGCTATAAACATTGGGGTGCATGTGTCCCTTAAAAACAGCATACCTGTATCCCTTGGATAAATACCTAGTAGTGCAATTGCTGGGTTGTAAGGTAGTTCTATTTTTAATTTTTTGCAGAACCTCTATACTGTTTTCCAGAGTGGCTGCACCAGCTTGCATTCCCACCAGCAGTGCAAAAGGGATCCTCTTTCTCCGCATCTGTTGTTGCCTGAGTTGTTAATGTTAGCCATTCTGACAGGTGTGAGGTGGTATCTCATTGTGGTTTTGATTTGTATTTCCCTGATGATGAGTGATGTGGAACATTTTTCCATGTGTCGGTTGGCCATCTGGATGTCTTCTTTGGAGAAGTGTCTATTCATGTCTTTTGCCCATTTCTTCACTGGATTATTTGCTTTTTGGGTGTTGAGTTTGATAAGTTCTGTATAGATTTTGGATACTAACCCTTTATCTGATATGTCATTTACAAATATCTTCTCCCATTCTGTCGGTTGCCTTTTAGTTTTGCTGATTGTTTCCTTTGCTGTGCAGAAGCTTTTTATTTTGATGAGGTCCCAGTAGTTCATTTTTGCTTTTGTTTCCCTTGCCTCTGGAGACGTATTGAGTAAGAAGTTGCTGTGGTTGAGGTCAAAGAGATTTTTGCCTGCTTTTTCCTCAAGGATTTTGATGGCTTCCTGTCTTACATTGAGGTCTTTCATCCATTTTGAGTTTATTTTTATGTATGGTGTAAGAAAGTGGTCCAGGTTCATTTTTCTGCATGTCACTGTCCAATTTTCCCAGCACCACTTGCTGAAGAGACTGTCTTTATTCCATTGGATATTCTTTCCTGCTTTGTCAAAGATTAGTTGGCCATACGTTTGTGGGTCCATTTCTGGGTTCTCTATTCTGATCCATTGATCTGAGTGTCTGTTTTTGTGCCATCTGATGGACTGATTTAGGGTTTTCATTTCCTAATATGTGTGAAAATGACATAAGTAATATGGTAAAAAGTGCTGCAAGGATGCTTTTCATTAATGCTGAATAATTAGCACAATAAAAGGAAAAGATATAGACACCATGGCAAAGTATAAAGAATGCAAATTAGGGTCAATAATGTGAATTGTTTGCCATTTGTGTTTGGCTAATATAATCACATTCAGGAATAAATGCAAGGAAATCATGGACTCTAAAGGACAGGTAGGAGACTAAGAAATTCTTTTCCTGGATATTTCTCTTGGGACTGCCTCTGCCCTACCTTCTACTTCCAAAAACTAAATAAGAAGTAGCTAGCTATTCCTCTTGAAAAATGATGTTTGCTGTAGAGATCTCATGGAAGGCTGACCCAGAAGGGCATAGTCATCCAACAATTCTGTTAGAGATGATGCCAAATTAAGAAGCTCATGTGTATCTTCCTCTTCTGAAGAGCCTTCTTTAATTTTGCCATGGTGGTCCAGGTACTCCCTGTACCTCTTTTGTCCAAATGGAAGCTTGGATTAAGAAAGAGTAAAGAAGGAAAAGTTAGTCATTTGAAAACATGGAGGAATGCTTGGGTGGCTCAGTCAGTTAAAGCATCTGACTTTGGCTCAGGTCATTATCTCACGGTGTGAGTTCAAGGCCCGTATCTGGTGAGCTCATGCCCCACGTTAGGTGAACACAAGTCCTTCCTCAAGTGAGCCCCACTTAGGGTGAGCATGAGCCCAGCTTGAGGTGAGCCTGAGCCCCGCTTTGGCTGAGCCCTGCTTCTCTCTCTCTTTCTGCCCCTCGTGGGATTCTCTCTCTCTCTCTGCCCCTCACTCACTTGTGCCATCTCTCTCTGTGTCAAAAAAAAAAAAGACAAGAAAAGAAAAGAAAAAAGAAAAGAAAACGGAACACAGAAAACTAGGGGAGGCAGACACTAGGGGGAGGAAGGTTGTATTACCCTAGGGGTTGTTGGGAAACTCTTCCCAGTTAGATTCTCAGTGACCTGACTTCTTGAACCTCTTTCCTCTTTCCAATACATCTGAAAAATCCAGTTTGCTTTCTTTTCCTTTCTGACCTGTTCACACTTACTATACTTCTTGTTTCTCATTTTCCTCCAAAAGTGGATGTGGAATGGGATGTATCCCTGTCTTGCTATGCACTGAGATAAGTACACAAGCCCTTTCGTTTTGGGGGCTATATTGGGGGCACCATGGGGAAATAAAAAGGGATAAAAAATAACAACATGAAGAAGTTATGAAGTCTTCAAAACCTTTACACAGCATTTTGCTTTATCCTTATCTGGTACCCAGAAGTGTAGATGGATCCTTTTCTGTCCCTATGGGTGGAGCTCTCATCAGACCTCCTCCTTCCTGCACCTCTTCCCTTCCTTATCTTGTTCCCACAGACTCCTTCCTCCTTCCCCAAGGGCCTCTCTTTCAAGATGGGTAAGTATAGTTTGGGTGTAGACACGTAGATATTCAAGTGCTCCCAGGTACAAGAACTCATTTACTCATTTGGAAGAGTCCTTCCAAGACATCTCTCTCAATGCCTCTCTCGTGCCACCTCAGGAGCTAAAGACATAAAAACTGCAGTTGAGGAGAATGGACTGGGGAATGGAAAATCTAGAGACTTTGGGAAGGTACCAAGGATATATCACACTTTGTCATTTTGCTGAGGGCCCTTGGTAGCTGGCCTGAGTACTTCCGGCCATCATCTCTAGGTGATGCATTTAATAGGCTGCTCTAAGTGCGTGTTCTCTGTAAATGTGAATCTGGGCACTTGCAGATGTTAAGGAGGATGAACCAGAGGAATCTTATCTGGCATAACCAGGAAGCCAGTGCTTTGTAGGACAGGCCAGTTACCACAACTTGATGGTATCACCTACAAGGACAAAACTTGGCAGCTTTGGTTTGCTAATGGGCATCAAAACTACTAGTCATTTTCATAATAGAAGAGAGAGTACATCCAAAGTCAACTTTTGAAAATGTCTCCAACTCTTGAGGCACCTGGGTGGCTCAGTCAATTAAGCTTCTGACTCTTGATTTCTGCTCAGGTCATGATCTTACGGTTTGTGAGTTCGAGCCCTGCGTCAGGATCTGTGCTAACAAGGTAGAGTCTGCTGGAGATTCTCTCACTCCCCTTCTCTGTCTGACCCTCCCCTTCTCATACTCTCTGTCTGTCTCTGTCTCAAAATAATAAAAAAAAAAAAAATTAAAAATGTCCCCAACTGTGGGTGTGCTTAATGCCTTCAACAACAAGGTCAACAAAGAGTACAAATTGGAAGCTGAATATTAATGTTATTTCAAAGGACTCAGAAGTTGTTAGGTAACTCAGGTATAGCTTGTTGGTAGTTTAGTCTTTAGTGATATGAAATACACTTTATGTGACAAACCTCTTGAAGTTCACTCATATAGCTTAAGTTCTCATTTATGTTTGAATAACATGGTCATAGTGGTAAGTGTCTCTCAGCATCATCAATGATAACTGAGACTGGTCTCCTTAGTACCTTGATTTCTTGGCCCTTTCCATGAGGGCAATTGTACCCTACATCCAGCCTTAGGAGAAGAAACAAAGGCAGATTCAGGGACCAAAAGTATTCATGATAATGGATAAAGTAATTAAAAGCATTATATATAAGTAATTATATATCTTTAAAGTTATTTAGTATGGGGCATATTTTTATGAGATAAAACTTCTATGTGGTGTGCATACTTAAAAAATTGATCTTAATTTGAAAAATAACTCTACATTGGAGAAGGGAGCTGATGACCCAATTGTTTGCAGAAGTTAAAAAAAAGAAAAAGGTAAAAAAGAAAACCCACTGGAGAATTTTGAGAAACTCCAGATGGATTTGAACTTGTTGATGGAGGCAGAGCAATAGTATGACAGATTAGATCTGACTCAAGGATCCATAATTTTCAAAAGGAATTTTAGAATTATCACATAAACTGAATTTGATGAAAGAAGGAAAAACCTCTAGAATTTATAAATGTCTGCCCATGGGTTTTGAAGAACCATTAGCAAGTGTGGAACAGCCCTAAGGGTAAAATGGGGCAATGAACTTGTTACCCTGTCCAAGACAGCTGGGCCTCCTGTTCTTATCCAGCCACATGGAAATGGTTATGGTTCCCTGGATACTCCATGTTGTGACTTCTCCCCTCCCACATTCCCTTCCCACTATTATCAACCCTGTTGGGTTCTCATAGCACTGTATACTTTCCTTCTGTGGCAATTAACACAGTTTGTAATTAATTTATTTATTTGAAAATTTGATTGTCTGACTTCATCATACTGCAAATTTCAAGAATAGGGACTGTGACTATTTTGTTCAGAATTGTATCTGTACCTAGTACAAGGTATCTGGTAGTAATCAGTAAATATTTTTTAACAAATGAACCTTAGCACATGTTTTTTGTTTTGTTTTGTTTTGTTTTTTCTTTTCTCTGCTTGGAATGTCTTCCCTCTTCCTATTTGGCTAGTGATCTCATATTTACGTTTTCCAAAACCCACCCTGTAGCACGACTCCAAAATACTGCTCCTTTAGAGGAAATTATGACCTCCTTTCTCTGTACATTTTCTAAGCATCTGGATTGCTGTACTCACCAACACTGTCCTGCAACTGTTCGTTTACATGGTTCCCTTGACAATTAGACTGGGAGCTCCTTGAGTCCAGTGACTGGGTCTTATTCATCTTTTTATTCCAAGTATCTAGTGGCATTAGTAGATGCTCATAGATATTTGGAAATTGAAGTAATATTGAAGCTTATGTTTTCTAGCCACCTCAACAAAGGAGAAGTTGTTTTAGGGGCAGTGGTGAGCTGTAGCTCAACAGTTCATTGAAGGTGCAGGACACCAATGATGCCCCCCAGTAACATTGGTGTTGTTTCCACTTATTTAAGAGACTTACTGCTTTTCTCCCTCACTCTTGTGGCCCATATGGGGCCTCCCAGGCCACTGTCTGTGATACAAGTCAAGGCTCAAAGATTCTCTCTCGGCTTTTTTCTTCCAGTAGCTGAATAATAGACAGCAGTTCTTTCCTCTCTGTTGGTACTAATGTCAAGGTTTGAGAACAACTCATTCCCCACTACTTGGAGAATGTAGCCATTGAGTGTCTAGTTCTAGTAAGATCTAGCCTTCCCTGTTCTTTCAATGATTTGGTTTTATAAGCAAGTGCATTCCTTTTTGGACTAAACTAGTAAAGCTGTAAAACTTAACTAGCAGGCAGAGCTCAGCTCTCTACTACTGTTGGTCTTCTTTCCCCATTCTTCCCCAGCTTCTCCCCTAAAAACATCTGGAACAAATAATAAAGAATATCTTTGAGATAACAAATATATATATATTGATCCCTGCACCCAGTTCCTAGCACAGAGTTCCTAAAACCCTTATAATTTCCTAAGTGATAAGAGTAGTAGGAATACCCTTTGTTCTAATATTTGGTCTTTGATCCCCATTCTTGACAAAGAGTTCCTAAATCCCTTGGAATTTCCTGGGTAACAGCAGTAACTATTGGTGGGATCCTGGATGGGGGCTGGTCACCAGAAAGACCAAGCCATGATTAGAAGCCTGGAATTTTCAGCCCTAACTCCCATTCTTCTGAGAAGGGAAAGGGGCTGGACGGAAGTTAATGATTGATTATGTGTATGTGATGAAGCCTCCATAAAAATCCCAAAAGTATGGTGTTCTGAAAGCTTCCAGGTCAGTGAACACATCCATGTACTAGGAGAGTGACACACCCCAATTCCATGGGGATAGCAGCTCCTACTCTGAAGACCCTCCCAGATCTTGCCCTATGTATCTTGTCATCTGGCTATTCATCCATGTCCTTTATTATATCCTTTAATAAACAAGTAACGTGAGTAAGTGTTTTCCTGAGTTCTGTGAGCCACTCTAGCAAATAATTGAATCCAGTGGGAGGAGGCCATGGGATTCTCCAGTTTGTAGCCAAGTCAGACAGAAGTTGTGGGCAACCTGGGAACCTACTGCTTGTGATTGGCATCTGAGGGGGGCAGTCTTGTGGGACTGAGCCCTCCACCTGTGGGATCTGAGGCTATCTCCAGGTTGATAGTGTCAGAACTGAGTTAAATTGTAGGGCACCCAGCTGCTGTCACAGAATTGCTTCTGGGGGGGAAACAAACCCTGCATATCTGGCATCAGAAGTATTATGAGTGCAGTGGTGCCTGGCTGGCTGAGTTGGTAGAGCTTGCCACTCTTGATCTCAGGGTTATAGGTTCAAGCCCCATGTTGGGTTTAGAGATCACTTAAAAATAAAACTTTTTTTTTTTTTTTTTTTTAAAGATGTGTTGTGAGTATGGTAGTGGTGTGAGAGTAAAGGAGAAACACAGTAGTAAAGACTGGGTTTTTTCTTAATGTAATATCCATTTGGAAGACTTCTAGTTTACAGATGACTGAACAAAGATGGTTCTGCCCCCCTCACTCCCTTTTCTCTCAAAAATTGCCCTTAAAGAACAAGAAAAACAAAAATAAGAAACACAGAGTTTATTTTTAATAAAACTGGGCGAAAATTGTGTTCTGAAGCAAAGAGGAAGAAGGTCAAAATAAAGTCCCAGGGCAGGGCCATGTTAAGAAGCTGATTCATCCCATCCAACTGTAGAAAGGCTCAGGAATTGGTGGCTCCAAGTACCTGGAAGACAGTGGAATAGGGACTATTTAAGAGCATATGAGGAACAGCTAGACCTGTTGTAGGTTCCTGTCCACTCTACAAAGGGGCTAAGTTTCCTGCACCCTCAGAGATGAGAGTAGGGTCTCTGGAGAAGCCAAACTATAAAGTTTCAGGAAATCAGATACAGAGGAGAGCTGGCAATGAAGCACCATGAGTCTGAAAAGAAGGAAGTGAGGACCCCAGTGCCAAGTTCTAATGGCACTTCCTCCCTGCCTTCCTCCCATAGGAGAAACTCAACACTGTTGGAAAAGAGACCTGCCTATACTAAAATTTAGGGATTCCAAATGAAAAAGTTGGCTGGCCAGTTCACCAGAAGATACCTCCCCGCCCAAATAAACAGCTTCTGAACAGCTTTTAAGTGTCTCATTTTAGTTATAAATGGAGAGACAAAGATCACTGGAGATCTGAGGAAAACCTCCAATATGGAAGTTAGAAACCAGAACAATAACAACAACAACTCAGAGGGGAAAACACCTTTCAGAGACTGAGAAAAAAAATCATTCCAAGGGATTGGGGGGAAAAAAAAAGAGCTAGAAGCTAAGGGAGTAATGCCTTTAAAAGTTTGAGTAAGGGGTGCCTGACTGGCTCAGTAGGTTAAGTGTCCGACTTCGGCTCAAGTCATGATCTTGCAGTTCGTGGGTTCAAGCCCCATGTTGGGCTCTGTGCTGACAGCTCGGAGCCTGGAGCCTGCTTTGGATTCTGTGTCTCCCTGTCTCTCTGCCCCACCTCCACTCACTCTCTGTCTTTCCCAAAAATAAAATAAACATTAAAAAATAAATAAATAAAAGTCTGAGTAAAAGTTATGGGGCACCTGACTGGCTCAGTCCATGGAGTATGAGACTCTTCATCTCAGAACCCTGAGTTTGAACCCCACGTTGGGTATAGAGATTACTTAAAATAAAATCTTGAAAAAAAAAGTCTGAGTAAAAGTTATTTTTAATCTAGAGTAATACACCAACCCACCCAAACAAATCATTGATTATGTGTGAGGACAGGATATATGCATTTTCATACATGCAAAATCTCAAAAAGATATCCCTTTCACATATCTTTTCTCAAGAAATCACTAGATGATATGTTCCACCAAATGAAGAAATAAACCAAGAAAGAACACAGTAGATCCAGAGAAGAGGGGAACACAGGAATAAGGCAAAGGGCATCTCTAGAATGATGGCAAAATGAAGTCCCAGAAGACCTCAGATAGACTAGGTGATGTGATAGGCCCAGAAGTAACCCATGTAGGGCTCCTGGGTGCCTCAGTCAGTTGAGTGTCCAACTCTTGAGACTCTTGATTTCAGCTCAGGTCATGATCCCAGGGTCGTGGGATCAAGTGCCCGCATTCGGCTTGGCACTGAGGGTGGAGTCTCCTTAAGATTCTCTCTCTCCCTCCGCCCCTCTCCCCTGCTGGTGCTCTTTCTCTCTCAAACTAAAAAAAGAAGTAACCCTTATAAATTAAGTGGGATTGAGGGCTATAGGAAGGGCGCTGTCAGGGCAGAACAAAATGGGCTACTAGGATTATCTAACAGGTTTGGTCATGTGAGAATTTTTAGCGAGAAGCATTTTGTAGAACTGTTGGTGGATACAGAAACACAATTTGTTCAATGAAATCTGAGCAAATGACCAAACAGAGGTAGTTATCAACTTCTGGACAATCTAAAAGACATCCAAGAAAGAAAATATAATCACTGTTCCTAACTCCTCAGCAAACAGTAATTAGTTATATTAAGTAATACTAAATATGGATTTAGCCAAAAAATATGTTACAACTATGTTGGAGGGATGGGGGAAGTAAAAGGGGAAGAGTAAGAGTGCTAATCACCTCACTGGCAATGAAAGGAAATCAATAGATAATATCTAACTCGATGACTAGAGGAGCACATACAGAGAAACTTGAAGGCAAATAGAAACAACTATAAAAGCTGGAAATGATTGTGTCTATAATATAGGATGGTGAGGGTAGGGTAGAGCTGTGTAAAAATATTGTTGGTTTTTTTGTTATAGGCTTTTTGCTACTACCTGACCTTTTAAATTATGTACATACATTGCTTTGATAAGTAAACATTCGTTTAAAAATATCAAGGGGCACCAAATTATTAGACATTATGGCTCTGCCTCTTATGCTTGAAGGATTGAAGACGTGATCAGAGAGCCTGTCAGAGGACAGGGGATGAGGCCTTGTGTGCCAAGCCCAAGAACTTGAATTTTATTGTACAGGGAATGGAGAGGCTTCAAGGATCTTAAACAGTGGAACAATAGGATCAGACATGCTTTCAGAGCATTAGCTTCCTAGACCTCGTTGACTTGGGAAGGAATATAATGCCACTTCTTCCCTGTCGATGTTTTATTATGAAAAATTTCAAATGTTTTATTTACTAGCTTTAGATTTATTTATTTTACCATTTTAAAATTGAATTTAATTTACTGTTTTACTTTTTTATTATAAATTATTAAATTATTATAAGTTATTTAAATTTACTATGAAAAATTTTCAGAAAAATTGAATTATCTAGTGAAGATCCATATGAATGCCTAGATTCTACAATTGACATTTTACCGTATTTGCCTTCTCACATAATGATCCATGTACCTTCTTTCTGTCTACCCATCAATCCATCTGATATTTTTGATTCATTGAGAGAAATCAATATATTTCCTCTCAACACTTCAGCATGTATATCATTCATGAGCAATCTTTTTACAGAAAGGGAAAGCGTAGATTATGGAATCAGACAGACCTGTTTCAATCTCAGAGTATAATTTTTCTGTTAGATTACTGAATATACCAGCAGATTTGGGGGTCTTCATTTTGAAAAAAGAGTAAAATTATTAGGCGTTTATTCCTTGACTTTCAGTAGCACAAAATTTCATCTGCATTGGTATAACCTACTTAAAAAAAAAATGTTCTTCAGTAACTTAAACATCTACTTTTCCAATTAAATAATTACCCTCCTGGTAATTACCAATTTCCGATACTAATTCTAGACTATTAGCCTTCATATGTCAATCTCAGAGGTCCTAGAATCTTGATCATTTTCTCCACCAAAGAGGAGAAGGAACAGTACTCTCAATGAGACCAGCACCAAAGTCTAACATACTGGCAGAGAGGTCTGCCTCATTTTCCTGTGAAATAAAGCTTAGATCTTGGAAGATGGCAGAGTTTACTCAGGATAGGAAATGAGCTCTTAGATGCCATTGGGAACACTAATTGCAGTGGGTTAATAATATATCTTTAACAGTTTTCAACAAATATTCATTGAGGAAAATCTTATCAAAATACTACAAACTCTTGATTTTAGTTAAACCTGTCTACCACTTATTTAATAAATGGATTCACCTTTAATAACTTCAGGAAATGGAAGCTTATTTATTCAACCACTATCTCTTGATTCTAGGATGCAAAGATGGAAGGATCTTGTCCTCAAGGTGTATTCTGTCTAGTAGGGAATAATACAAGGAATGAAAACTCAAAATAATATACGGTAGAAAGTGATAAATGGCATAACAAATGCTTAAGATGTAATAGGGTCAAAGTGTAGAAGTGTGACCACCCCTTGTGGAGAGGAGGTTGCTGTCAGGGTTCAAGGAACCCTTTCAGAGGATGGCATGCTTGTGTTGTAAAGGAAAGGCCTTGAAAAACCTAACCTGACATAACTTGCATTTTAAACTGTTTTATTTAATGGAAATGTCTTTTCATAGCTTCTATTCATTTATTCAACATGTACTGGAGACTGCTCTGTGCCAGGCACTGACTGGCCTAGGTTCTAAGAAGACAGCAGTGAACTGGGTAGATCTTTGCTCACAGTCTGGAAGTGAGACTGACACTGAGGAAGTAAGTGTAAGTGTGAAGAACATTGTGTTAGAGAAAGAACAGGATCTGTAACAGAGGGGACTGCCCTAGCCTAGGGGAGAGGCTTGAGCACACATCTGAGCACTTTAGATGTTTGCCTGGTCAGTGCAATTTCTGTCTTCTCTTTGGAAGTAGAGTTATCTTCACAGTTATTCTGAATCCTCTACAGGGCCTACCCCAGGGACAGGGGATGTAGTTAGCAGCTCAGAACCCATGGCCTGTTTGGGTTTTTTCTTTTATGCTTGAGAAGGCACTTCTGGATCTTCACCATTCTGAAAATAATCTGTAGTTTCATAGAGTGCCAGAGAGAGTTCCGATTATATTCTTCCAAAGAGTTTTTACTGAGTGTTTATTAAAGTCCTGCCTGGTTAAGAAGGACATGAGACTACAGGTCCTGAGATCACTTACTTTCACATTGCAAAAGTTCTGTGTTTGAAACTTAACTCTAGCCAGCAATCTTACAAATGCCTTTCATTGGTCACTACAGGACAGTTATTCACTGTAATTTTTATGGAAGATGGGTAAGAGGTGCCATTGCCAGATGTCATGGATGGCATTTTATAGAAGCTCTTCAACTTCCCAATTTCTGCCTTACAAAATCAGACAGATATAACCAAAGCCTGGGCCAGAGCAAAAGCCAGTTAACTCTGCCCATCAACTGATGGCATCAGTAGGAGCTAATGTACTACGAGACTTTCCTGTTACATTCATGCACTTAATAGGTGCTTGAGAAATTCATTGAAAACAAAGTTGGCTTTACAAAAATCCCAGAAACAGAGATATAGCATCAGAGCTGGAAGGGATCTTAGTGGTCATCTAGTCTAGGTTTTGCCAACCAGTAGATTTGAAACCTTTATCTGGTATCTGAACCAAGATATTAACTAAGATGATCCTCTCCTGTTCTGTCAATATCTCTTATTTTCCTGGAACCTCCATCAAGGAGTATAACTGTGTTGACAGCCCCATGGCCATATCCCATCTTTACTTCTCCCCACATTCATGCAGTAGCTCCAGTGTTGGCACCCAACCCAAACCTGCTCTTTCTATAGGCTTTTCCATCTTAGTCAATGGCAGTTCAATGTTTCTAGTTGCTCAGGCTAACAATTTGGATATCATTCATGGTGATTTTACTTTCTTCCACACCTGATATCCAGTTTATCAGACAATCTTGTTGATTCCACCTTCAACATCTATCTAGAATATGACTTCAGCTGCTGCCTTCCCAATCTGAGCCACCATCAATTTCTCCTGAATTATTGCAGTAGTCTCCTACTTGGTGATGGCATTTCCACCTTTCCTGTTTCCAGTCTTCTCAACAGAGCAGACAAAATGACCCCTTTAAAACCTAAGTCAGGTCTTGTCGTTTCTTTACTCAAAGCCCTCTAGAGGCTTCCATCTCACATAGTGTACATGCCAATGTCCTTACCATGGCCTCAAATGCCCCGCATGATGGGAGCTCTTCCCCACCCTCCTTCTGCTTCAATCACACACATGGCCCTTTCCCACCTCAAGAACTTTGTATGTGTGATTCCCTTGGCCTCCACTTCTTCCTAGAGGGCTCCTTCTCTCTCTGCCTATGGTCCTCTGCTCAAATGTTGCTATGAGTGAGGCCTTCCCCATCCACCATATAAAAATTAGTAACATCCTTTCCCTCCTCCCAAACCTTTCTTTTCCCCTTTTTCTGTTGTTCTCCAGACCATCTGCCATAATCCAGTAGACTCTGCTTCGCTTGTCTATGTATTTATTGACTATCTCCCACTAAGCTTCATGAAAGGGAGATTTTATCTTGTTCGCCTCCATATTTTCAACACATAGAACTGTGCTTATCACCTAGTATTTAATAAACATTAGTATGATAAATAATACATAAATTGTAGCTTTATTGGTATGAAATGTTATTACTAATATTGTTATGATAATTCAGAGTTTTCCTTTGTTAGCAGGTTACCTTCTATTCACCCTTCAAGACTACTTAGAAATTCCGAATTCCAAAAACCTTTCTCTTCATCTCCAAGACTGTGTTAGAAGTCTCTTCCCTGAGCTCCCATAGCAACCTGAACATGTCTCTATCAGATAATTCATCACATGACAATGTCTGTTTACCTCGGGCACTTCCCCACCACTGGACAGTGAGCAGGGCATAGTATCTTTTCTTCTGAGCTTTCCAGGGCTTCGCACAATGTTTGGCACATACTAAGTAAGCCTATAGATGTTCTAAGGAAGGAAGGAGGGAGGATCAAGATAAAAAGGAAAGAAGGAAGGAACAAATGGAAGAATGGTTGGAAGATAGGCTGTGAATTTCATTTATAATTTAAAAAAGAACCCTTTACAGGGGCGGCTGGGTGGCTCAGTCAGTTAAGCGTCTGACTTCAGCTCAGGTCATGATCTCGTGGTTCCTGAGTTCGAGCCCTGTATCAGGCTGTGTGCTGACAGCTCTGAGCCTGATTCAGATTCTGTGTCTTACTCTCTCTCTCTGCCCCTCTCCTGCTCACGCTCTGTCTCTCTCTCTCTCTTTCAAAACTAAATAAACATTTAAAATTTTTAAAAATAAAGTAAAAAAAGAACCTTTACAAATTTAGTTAACAAACTTCTGGAATCGTGCAGACCTCCATTTTAAAAAATAATTGTGGTGGCACCTGGGTGGCTGAGTCAGTTAAGCATCGGACTTCAGCTCAGGTCATAATCTCATGGTTATTGAGTTTGAACCCCACATCGGGCTCTCCGCTCTCAGCACAGAGCCTGCTTGCAATCCTGTCTCCCTCTCTCTCTGTCCCTACCCTGCTCATGCTCTCTCAAAAATAAATAAACATTAAAAAAATAAAAATAAATTGTGGTAAACTACATAGAACAAAAATCTTACCATCTTAACGGTTCTGCGGCCTTAGTTCATTCACATTTTTGTGCCACCGTTATTAGCACCATGCATCTCCAGGACTCTTTCATTTGTAAAACTGAATCTGTGTACCTGTTAAACACTAACTCCCCATTTCCCCCTTACCCTAGCCCTTGGCAACCACCATTCTGCTTTCTGTCTCTAAGAATTTGACTTCTCTAGGTACCCCCATAAGTGGAATCACACAGTATTTGTTCCTTTATGACTGGCTATTTCACTTAGCATGATGTCCTCGTAATGTCCATGTTGTAGCATGTGTCAGAATTCAATTCTTTTTTAAGGTGGAATAATATTCTATTGAATGTATGTACCACATTTGTGTGTATTCATTCGTCTGTTGGTGGGCACTTGGGTTGTTTCCACCTTTTGGCTATTGTGAGTAATATTGCTGTGAACATGGGTGTCCAACTGTCTATTTGAGTTCTTGCTTTCACTTCTGTTGTGTATATACCCAGAAGTAAACTTGGAGAATCGTATGGTAATTCTTTTTTCCTTTTTAAACTTTTAAAATGTTTATTCTAGAGAGAGAGAGACAGAGACAGAGCATGAGCGGGGGAGGGGAAGAGAGAGAGGGAGACACAGAATCTGAAGCAGGCTGCGGGCTCTGACCTGTCAGCACAGAGCCCTGACACGGGGCTCGAACTCACAAACAGTGACCTGAGCTGAAGTCCGATGCTTAACTGACTGAGCCACCCAGGAGCCCCTAGTAATTCTATTTTAAATTTTGGGGGAACTACACTACCTTTTCAAAAGCATCTATACCTGTTTACATTCCAGTAATGGGCACAACAGTTATTTTTTCTCCACATTCTAATACTTTTTCTTTTCTTTTCTTTTCTTTTCTTTTCTCCTTTCCTTTTTCTTTCTTTCTTTCTTTCTTTCTTTCTTTCTTTCTTTCTTTCTTTCTTTCTTTTTTTCTTCCTTTCTTTCTTTCTTTCTTTCTTTCTTTCTTTCTTTCTTTCTTTCTTTCTTTCTTTCTTTCTCTTTCTCTCTCTCTTTCTTTCCTTCTTTCTTTCTTTCTTTTTAATAGAAGCCATCCTAATGGGCGTGAGGTGCTGCAGCCTTCTTAAAATCTAAGTACATCTGCAAACACATTTAAGCTCCCAGTAGCAGGTCTTTAGCCTGAAAGGCAGCCAGTTTTACTGAGGTGAACTTCTGGAATTTGTTCAGCTGCACAGACACTAACTCCTCTCCTTCCATCTGCTTATTCCTAGTAGAGCCCCACCAGTCACTTTTGACTTTTGGGGGAACTACACTATAATTCAGTGGTATAAATTCTCTCAATTCCTGCTGCCCAGCTGCTCAGCAGTATTCGATATATACTTCAAATCTTACTCTCCTCTCTTCACAAAAGGTAATTGAGGGGGAACTATACACGGTTTACTTGCAGGAAAGAGATAGCATAAAAGTAATAAGCAGGATGAGTGAATAATAAAGTAAGAGAGTGAGGGCAGATTCTACAGACTCCTTGTAGTGCCAGCACAGCAAAGCTAAGTGAAGGAACACCTGGAAGGCCCCCTCCACCAGCCACATCCCACATCACCCCATCAGCCCCTCACCTCCGGAGTCCTTTCCTGTTCTTAGGAAGATTTGGTGTTAGATCATTTCTCCCTTATTGCAGACGATTCTAAAAGTATTTCCAAAAACTTATGTGCAGGCTGATGGAAGGGGAACTATGATTTAAATATTTTAATTTCACAATTAACTGTTTCTCTGGACAAGTCGGTAAACCTCACTACACCTGTTTTCTCAGCTTTGAAATGAAACTATTGGGGGATGCCTGGGTGGCTCAGTTGGTTAAGCCTGAGACTTCAGCACAGGTCATGATATCGTGGCTCATGAGTTGGAACCCTGCATCAAGCCTGGAGCCTGCTTCGGATTCTGTGCCTGCTTCGGATTCTGTCTCTGCCCCTCCCCCACTTGCGCTATGTCTCTCAAACAAACAAAAGTTTAAAAATAAAATTAAAAAAAAAAAGAAATGAAACTATTGGACAAGAAGTCTTTAAGGAACTTGCCAGCTCAAAATTTTAATACCAAAACTTTTGATGATCCAAAAAAATTTCCTTTTATTTTAGAAATGTTTTATATATATCAAAACAATTGTCTTATTCTGCCCTCAGTGGCGACCTCATTTCTATTGAGTAACTCTGAAAACCCAGAATCAGGTGCTTTTTGCTATTTATTCTCTGCCAGAAAATTGTAAATGTGTGTGTCTGCATTTGCAGAGAGCTGTGACTTCTCAGTCATTTGCCCTCTTATCCACCACTACCTCCAAATGTTTCGTTTCTAAAAGCACACACAAAAATGTCACTGAATTAAATGTAAATATAAAATGATACCTGGAAGCAAACATTATATCAAGTGTGTGCTCCGTGATACGAAAGGCAGTAATTGCTCACGTAGCACTCCCTTTTTTTCTCTCACTGCCAAATTCATGTTGCAAGCAATGTAAAAAGAGACAAATTCAGAAATGTCCTCAACTCACACAGTATCACCATGATTGAAAGGTATTTATTAAGCCTTTTATTGTTATAGGCCAGGTGTTTTAATGGGTTTTCCAGTCTGATGAGAATCATTTCAGGATGCTGAGTCAAGGAGTATGAAACCTGGAATCACCCAGTTGTTTCTTTTTCTTTCTTTTTTTTTTTTTTTTAATGTTTATTTACTTATTTTGAGAGAGAGAGAGAGAGAATTCAGGGAAGGGGCAGAGAGAGAAGGAGAGAGAGAATCCCAAGCAGGCTCCATGCTGTCAGCACAGAGCCCAACACAGGGCTCGATCCCACGAACTGTGAGATCATGACCTGAGCCAAAATCAAGAGTCAGATGCTTAACTGACTGAGCCACCCAGGTGCTCCCACCCAGTTTTTTCTGACACACCTTTCAATTCATGTTACTGGGCATTTTTTAGAGTAAGTCACTGCCCACCTGCTAGTCAATAAAAATAGTTTATTGAAAATAACTCTCTATACATGTTCATTCATTCATTCTGTGTTTTGGATAAACTTTAAAAAGAAGGTTAAACATGCTGCCCCTGAGTTGCTGTGTATGCTCTGGTTTATCAGTAGTTGTTACCAAATGCAGAAGAGAATCTCATAGATAATTCTTAGTTTTTAAACCCCTTTAACACTTACTTTGGCAGCATACAGCATACAGGATAGATTTAAATCAGGTAACTTACTTGAATGATTCTAAAATAAAGTTTGCCGTTTCTCTAGGTTAAAAGTCCATGTTATCAGGACTCCTGAGTGGCCCAGTCATTTGGGCGTCTGACTTCTGCTCGAGTCATGATCTCACGGTTCATGAGTTTGAGCCCCGCGTGGGGCTCTGTGCTGATAGCTCAGAGCCTGGAGCCCACTTCGGATTCTATGTCTCCCTCTCTGCTCCTCCCCCACTCTCTCTCTCTTTCTCTCTCTCTCTCAGAAATAAATAAAAAACAAAAACAATTTTTTAAATAAAAGTCCATATTATCAATTATACCACTTGAATTTCAGTTGCAGGAAATAAATCACCGCCTATTTTGATCAGAAGAGCATTTAAATCAGAGAATTAGGGAATTGTTTGGGAGGCTGATAAGAGTGAGATAAGCGAGGTTCTTTCTAATGACTCCCAGAACATCACCACTGAACTGTTCTGGGAGAGGAGTGCCACGCTCAGGAAGGTAAGGAATCAGAGCCTCCTCTGGAAGGATTGAGTTTAAGAATACACTTGTTGGGGTGCCTGGGTGGCTCAGTCGGTTAAGTCTTTGGCTCAGGTCATGATCTCATGGTTTGTGGGTTTGAGCCTCACGTCAGGCTCTGTGCTGACAGCTCAGAGCCTGGAGTCTGCTTCGGATTCTGTGTCTCCCTCTCTCTCTGCCCCTCCCCTGCTTGCACTCTGTCTCTCTCTCCCAAAAAGTAAATAAACATTAAAAAAAAATTTTTTTTTAAGAATATACTTGTGATCCAGGCAGGGGTCAGGAAGCTCCACTACAGCTGCCTTTTGACATCTGTGAAGCTATTCTCTGGACACCAAGATGCTATTGCAGAAAAACCCAGTAATTCCATGACCATGACTGTCAGGAGCACCTAAGAACTTGAGAGGTGGTTCCAACCCCTTCTGCTTTCCCAATCTTGTATAATGTGCTGAATTGGTACAATTTGTTTCACACCCAGATCCAGCTGCAAGGGAGTAACAGTGGAGGGCTTTTTTTTTTTTTTTTAGCACAGATAATCATTAACTATTACAAAACTGATTGTAATAAGTATTACGAAAGCAAAACCAGAATCTAATAATAACACATAACAGGGTGGTCTGACTTTGTTTGCAAGGGTCAGAGACATTTTTTCCCCTGTATTCTTATAACAAATTGTATAGTCTCTTCTATACCTTGCCTTTTTCATTTAATAGAATATCTTGGAAATTATTATGTATCAAAACATAATGAGCTCTTACATCCTTCTTTTTTTTATATAACTGCAAAGCATTCTCTAATATAGATGTCCATAATTCATCTTACCATTCGCCTCTCACTGGACACTTGGACAGTACCCAGTGCTTTGCTATCACAAATGATGCTATGGTGAATAGCCTTGTATTTACATAATTTCCCATGTGTACAAGAATATCCATCGGATGAATTCCTAAAAGTAGAACTCCTTAGTCAGTGGACATGTTGTTTCTAATTTCATTGTTGTTGTCATTTGTCATTTTTTAAAGAAAAAATATTTTATCCATTAGTTCATTTTTTGAATAATATACACACAGGGTAAAAAGATATAAAAAGGAACACAAAAGTGGGGAGTGGAAAGTAGATTTCCTTCATAGTGCATCCAGAGATATTCTATGTATACACAAGCACATGGACACATGCATATCCATATATACCTACATAAAACATATGAACATATAAATTATTATGCAGAATTTCTCTTCTTTGGGCTGATAATTTTTTTCTGCGTATGGTGTATGGGAGTCAGGAGAGTTTTGCCAAGACATAGAGACCCCAGGCTTCAGTGTAGCATTGTGTCAGAAGCAATCCTTCATTATTGTTTTTTTTTTTTTTTTTAATGTTTTGTGGGGGTTTTTTTTGTTTGTTTGTTTGTTTGTTTGTTTGTTTTTGAGACAGGGAGAGACAGAACATGAACAGGGGAGGGTCAGAGAGAGGGAGACACAGAATCTGAAACAGGCTCCAGGCTCTGAGCTGTCAGCACAGAGCCCGACCATTATTGTTTCATTCAGTGTCGGTGCATGGGCGTTCACTATGCCAGTGCAGTCATCTGCAGGCAAGGATGGCCGTGGATACGGGCCCTCCACAATCCTTCGTCTCAGATTTTCTAACAAGATTTTCTGTGTTTTGAGTACAGTTAGTTATCATTGGGTCTGTCTTCTCCATAATCTGGCAGTTCCCTCTGCCCCTCTCTTGGTTGAATCTTCTCTATCATGTGGCCCCTATATATATATATATATATTTTTTTTTTTCTTGCTTTACTCCCTTCATTTGGTGGAGAATATTTTGCAACAGTTTTCTGAAAAAGGGTCGATGGAGGTACATTTTTTGAGATCTTGGATGTCTGAAAATGTTTTTATTCTACCTTCCCACTTGATTGATAAAATGACTAGATATAGAATTCTAGATTAGGAATATTCTTCCTTCAGTTTTGAAGGCTTTGCTCCATTGACTTCTGGTTTTTAAGTGCTTGCTGTTGAGAAATCTGAAGCTCTTCTGATTCCTATGATGTGACCAATTTTTTAGTAGGATTTTCTTTTTGTTCCCAGTGAAACTTCACAATGACATGCCTCTGCATGAGTCTAATTTTTATCCATTCTTTTACGCATCCAGTGGGCTCTTTCATTCTGGAAACCCTGAGTATTCTCTTGAATTATTCATTGCTGCTTTCTTCTCCTCTTTTATTTAGATGTTGGATCTCCTGACTGGGTTCCACTTATCATTTCTCTCCTCTTTTCCTTCTTGTGCTCTTTTGCTCTGTTTTCTGGGAAATTTCCCCAACTTCATCTTCCAAAATTTCTTTTGAGTTTTTTTCAATGCTGTTATCATGTTTTCAATTTTAAAGATCTCTTTTGTTGTTGTTCTTTGAATTTTTTCATAGCATTCATTGAATAGACTCTTCTCATTTCCTTAAGAATATTTATACAGTATTTTTATTTTTTATTTCTTATTTTTTTAAGTTTATTTATTTATTTTTGAGAGAGAGAGAGAAAGGGAGAGGCAGAGAGAGAGGGAAACAGAATCCCACTGTCAGCACAGAGCCCAATGTGGGTCTTGAACTCACAGAACTGTGAGATCATGACCTGAGCAGAAATCAAGAGTTGGATGCTTAACCCACTGAGCCACACAGGCACCCTAATATAGTATTTTTAAAATATGTTTTATTTTTCCTAAAAGGGCTCTTTCTTCTAGGTTGCTTTTTTTCTATTTGTTTGCTTTGGTCTTCATCTTACATGTTAGAGTCTTTCTTCAGATGTCTGGTAATTAGTTGTCTGTTCATGATTTAAAGTGACAGACTAGGGGACACCTGGCTGGCCTAGTGGGTAGAGCATGAGACTCTTGATCTTGGGGTTGTGAGTTCAAGTCCCATATTTGCTATAGTGCTTACTTCAAAAAAAATTTTTTTTTAATAAATTAAAAAATAAAAAGTAAATAAAGTGAAGGACTAATTTTCTGGGGTATTGTTCCATTTGGTGTTAGGGGTATGACTTACACAGATGTGTGCATTTACCAAAACTACTCAAGTACATTTAAGATGTGTACATTTCAGTACTGTATATAAATTATGTAGTGTATAAATAAAAATATCTCTTAAATAAAACTAAAAGCAAGTGAGGAATTAAAACACTAGAAGCTCTAAGCAAGTGGGTAGGACTTACCAAGCTATAGGTTTACTTTTGGGACACCTGGGTGGACCGTTGGTTGGTATAGGACCCAACCCTCAGTGGGGCCTAGCACTCCTGTCCTGACACTTTTTTTTTATCTCCATAGGGAATAAACCCCCAGGCTCTGCTAGGATAAAGGAGGGCAGTTACCCAGCAGTGTGGAATGGGGAAGGAGTTCTAAGGATCTAATTGCTTCTCAAACATCTTTCACCTAGTCCTCCTTATTTTGGCTTAATGTCTATGCACTCCAACTCCAGTATTACTAATACAAGTTCTTGAAACTTCTGAGAATCCTGTAATATAAATTGGTTTTTTCCTCTGCTTCCTCACTGCCACTGTCCAGCTTCCAAAATATTATTGTTCTTACCTCCTTGATTTCCCAGCCCCAGAAGGTTTATGTATTTTGTTAAAAAAAAAATAAGTCTCTTTATTTATTTATTTATTTATTTATTTTTGTAGGGTTTCAAGAAGAAGAAAAGTTAGATGTGTATTCAATCAACTGTCTTAACTCAGGTGTCAGGAAATCAGAAATGTACTTTTTAACTCTCCAGCTTCTGCAGTACAGTTAAGTCCTCTATAAGGAGTTTGGAGTGGATTCTAAAAGTTACTCACCAAAGCTATCATAGTTTATCCCTTTGGCCACTCACCATCTACACATACTCTTCTACTGCCACTTTAAGTTCTAAATAACACTAGCAATCCAAACGTGCTTTCACCAAACAAAATGCAATGATCCTTTGTGCAAGTGAAAACATGCTCAGTATCTCTCTGAAGGGAAGATTAAAAAGTCCCCTTCCTTGGACCTCTCTCTGGGTAATGTTCATTTATCCAGTTCAGGAACAGTATCTCCTGGATGTCCTGTAACCTAAGAACTAAATGATAAAATTAACCACCCACAACATACCTTATAAGAAGTAGTAAGGAAGAGGGGGTACTGGTTATTTAATTATGGGTGTGTGAGGAAGAAAATATGGGTGGCTGCTGTAGTCTTCCTTTCTGCATCTGGGCACGAGACCACAGTTGGTATTTATAATTTCCTTCCCTTGTACCAGCAATTCAGCTGTTTGGGGTTCATTTTGTCTGTGAATTCAATTAGCAGCAGGGCTAGACATTTCAGACTGCCAACAAAAAATTTTTAAATGGGTCCTCCCTTTTCCTTTGTTATTTTCAAAATGCAAATCTCCAGCTTCTGCCTTTGCAGGGATAGTATTGATATTATTGATTCCTATGAAGTGAGAAAAGCAAACGGGTCACGTGTTGTACTTTCCTGTGTAGATGGACTCCCAGGTGAAAATCACAGCTGGACAGCCAAGCACTTATAGAAAGTTAAGCAAAAATAGATTCAGTTACCAATGGAAGGAAGATGGACATGCCTTGGATTGAAGGCTAGAAAACAGTAAGGTTGCCATTGTTATCCAAATTGTGAAGGTTGACCTTGTGTTCAGGAAAATCACCAGCCTCAATCCGGAGATGGTCAGCAGGGATAGTCCCAAGCAGAATTAAGGTAGTCCTCAAAATGCAGTTTGAGAAGAGTAGTAAAATTTATTTTGGTGCGCTCCTTCCTCCTTCACCAGCCTCAGCTTCCCTTTCTCTCCCTGGCTTGCATTGTATTTGTACCAATCTCTGCTAAGACATTAGCTGTTTATAATATGTCTTCTGATAAAAGATTGGTATAACCTCTTAAACAGGTGTTTGCATTTCAATAGAGTATTCTTCAAAATGGAAAACGTTTCAAAATTAAAAAGAATAGAACTTTACTGATAGAATGTACATGATGGGATTAATCTGCCCCACACCCACTTGACTTTGACAGAAGTTTCCACTAGCCTATAAAGCCATTCCACTGAATTGATCTCTAATATAGATTATAATTAGTGGTGGGGATATGTTATATTCACATCTCCTGACATCTGGCCCTCACTCAGACTCTATTGTCATTGAGTTCAAAGGTGGCTTTATTTATAGTTCTATCTATTAAGCTCAAAATTTGTGGATGGTGGTTAACTTGGATGTTTAAGACATAGCACTTAGGGGCGCCTGGGTGGCGCAGTCGGTTAAGCGTCCGACTTCAGCCAGGTCACGATCTCGCGGTCCGTGAGTTCGAGCCCCGCGTCAGGCTCTGGGCTGATGGCTCAGAGCCTGGAGCCTGTTTCCGATTCTGTGTCTCCCTCTCTCTCTGCCCCTCCCCCGTTCATGCTCTGTCTCTCTCTGTCCCAAAAAAATAAATAAAAAACGTTGAAAAAAAATTAAAAAAAAAAAAAAGACATAGCACTTAGACGGTCAACACAGATTATATCTCGTACCATCCAACCATTTTCCAAATTCATATCTGGTCACTAGGAGAACTGGCTCAGGAACCAATGGTAATGTTCCTAGGTCCCTTTTATCTGGCAATATAAAAACACTTCTTGGTGCTGTTTTCACATTGGGAAACACTTCAGCAAGGTTGAGTTGAGAAATCAGTGATGAGTGAGCAAAAGGCAAGCTGAGGATGAAACACAAGCTAACACCCCCTTGTGGGATATGTGTGACATTCCTCAGGCACTCCTGGCTGCCCAAGAACAAAGGAAAGGGAAAAACAAGTGGTTAACTAATAGAGATCGCAATCATGCAAGACGTGAGTCTCCATCAGTTTGCAACTGTCTTAATGATTTACAAGAAGAAAGCAATTTTGTCAATAGCCAAACCTCCAGAAACCTATAGACTCAATTTCCTGAGACCCTAACATTACTCTCCCCTCTGTAGGATACAAAATCTTAACCATCAGTCACCCCTCACACTTATAATGCAGCTCTTTCTGCCCAAGGGTCTGACCTCATGCTATAATTAAACCATCTTTTTGCACCAGAAGCATCTCAAGAATTCTTTCTTGGCCATTGGCTCCTGAACCCCACTTCAAACTATGATTCAGTAGACAGAGAAGGAAAGATTAGGACCTGAGGTCCCTGGATGGGGAAAAAACACCTATTTTGGAACAATGCTGGGAGTGTCTGACCACAGCAAACCCCTTCAGGCCTAAGGTTCCCGTTAAGAATGTAGCAGACCTCACCAATCCTCCTGAGGTTTCCCCTCAGGAATTTGACAAAAGACCTAAATATGGCCATAGAGTCAATCAGGAATGGACAAGCCAGCACCTGGAGCTATCAAGCCAATAAGGGTAGAACCTGAGAAGGAACAAGGAGAAAGGGAGGGGGAGGGCTGACCAGAACCTTATAAAACAAGGACCCTTGCCTATAGTCCTCGGGCATTCACTTTCAAACGTCCTCTCTCTGTAAAGAGAGCTTTCCCACTATTCTTCTTTTCTAATCTTATACTCTAATATACTCTAATCTTTTCTAATCTTATACTCTAATATGAAGGAGCCTGCTGCTCCTTCATTCTTCAAAGCGGCGAGACAACGAATCATGGGTATTGTGGTAAAAAATCCTGCAACAAAACCACATCACCAGTGCATTTTTGGTGTTATCAGGGGAGCAAGAATTACTGTCCCGTTCAGGGTCCTTCTACCTGGACTAAGAATCAAATTGACATGAGACAGATTAACAGGAGAAAATAAAATTTAGTAGTGTACATACAGGGAATCCATACAAACATGAATATTCCAAAGACAGGCAAGCAAAATGAGGCATATATGTCCTCCTGAACTAAGGAGGAGTAGAGTCTAGGACTTCAGAGTAAAGGAATGTAATTTACATGAAAATGAAAAAGAGTCAATGTTTGGTAAACAAATGTTTGTGGGCTATTCAGAAACAATTGGACATAAAGAGGACTTGGATGAAACAGGCCTTGCTAGGTTCCTCCCTGTTGACTATACTTACTTCATATCATAATGTCATTATTTATGGTGATAACTCTCTTCCTAGAGCAAGCCCTCTGTCTAAATTCTTTTTAGGCAGTTGACAGGGAGATAAGGAGCTTTTACTGAATCTGCTGGGTTTTTATTGCTTTTTAACTCAAAGTAGTCTTCATGCCAAAGTGGCCCATCTTGGGGCAGCCTGCCATTGGTCCCTACAGTATGAAGTAGCCTGTGTTAACACTGGGAATTTTCCAGGGAAAAATAGGCAAATATTAAGTAATGCCGTAGACTCCAGGGCCCAGAAAAGGAATGGTAAAGTATAAAAGGATTACTCTAGGTTTGCTTTAGGGGAAGGAGATGGATGAAGGCTTTGGTGTTCCTTGGAAGAACTAAAATACACACAGGTCTTGGTCAAGTCAAAGGATGCCTCCGAGACAGAACAGGGATTGGGCTTGGGTCCCCTAAACCCTGACTGTAAAATCCAGTGTTCTTAGGCTGCCTTCATAAAGAAAAAAAAAAAAAAGCTCAAACTCTTGCCTCTTGGCTATCTATGCCTTCTTGCAGGAATGCAAAGGAAGGATGCTTACTGCAAAGACTAGCGAAGACTGGACCAAACCAGTCTGTACCAAGGTGGACCCCAGCACTGACCTTTCACCACCTTTCCCCCTCATTATGATACTAAAAATTACACCCAAGGGTAGAGATTTAATACGCTAATTAGACATGCAACACATTTAGAAGCACTACCTTTAAGTGTGCGGGTGCTAATAAATCCATACCTCTCTGCATGCTTAGGTGATGCCCTTTTCCCACCTACGTTTTTCTAAAAAAACTCCCTGAATTCTCCTGGGGTAGTCAGCCTAAGGACACTTTCCTCTGTGCAGACTCCCTTGTGTAGTGCATAAGCCCCAATGAAGCCTTGAATGGAACTCCCATTGGGCTTCTTGTCCATTTACATTGCTTGGAGAGCAAGGGCCTGGTTGTGTAACACCTTCAGCCCTTGTAATGCCCCCGATTTCGAATCCGAGAGACCACCAAGGAGCTGATACCGATGCAAACGCATGAGGGTTTATTTGCAAGCTCCAGCTTGGGCCCAAGTATACCCGACACAGCAGAGCAGGGACTTGGACCCCTAGGTTAAAAGGCGTAGCGGTTTTATAGGGGCCAGTGGCCAATGAGATTATAACACACACAGAAAGTTTCACAGTCATGCCAGTCCACACGCAGGTGGCCAATTGAATTACAATTTACCTTATAGTAACTGTTTGAACTAGCCTATCACTCTGGTCAGAATTGGCGCACAAGTTTGGCGGGCAAAAGGCGGGGTTTACATTCTTTGGCGGTTAGGGGTTCCGTATTCCTATATGAGCCAGTTTCCAGTAAGGGTGTGCTCAGTGGCTTGACTAGGGTGGGGGAGTGTCTTAAGCAATAAGTAGGTCATGTGGGGGTTATACATGAGATGGTGGGTGTAGCACAAAATGGAGTTAGTCTTGCTCTGCTTGTCCAGGGGTAGGGGATTTTTGTTAAATTCCTTGGATCCCACACCCTTAGATTCAGTGTTCACTAATTTGGAGTTTGTGATCATTTGACTTTGCCTTTGTGCTATCTGTGAGAATAGGATTTATTAAACCATTGACTAAAAGAAGTTTTCAGAGGGAAATCATGAAACTATTTTAGAGAAGGAACTCCTTTCACAGCAACAATTGATAATGCTAATCGAAATGAATGCCACTTACCTATTAATTGTAACAGGCCTCCAAGGTCCTTCCCTTGAAATGTTTTAACTTTAAATGTAGCTATTCTCAGTGCTCACAGTTAATTATGTGACACTTCTATGATTGTGTTTATAATTCATACCTGCCCCTTGTCTCCCAACAAGCAGTTCAGAAAGCGCGATTTTACTAAGAGCTAAGAAATGGGACCATGTGCCACAGAGCCAATACTGAAGAAAACCTTGACCCTTGCTCAGGAAGAAAGGGGCTGGTAGCAGCAGCAAAAAAAACTTTCAGTAGAAAGGAAGCAAATGACTTGGGTACAGTGTTTAGATAGTCTGTCAAATAACAAACCAGAGGAAATTGTGGGGTGGGTCAGGAAAAAGGTTAGCCGAAAAGACCTTCAAAGTAGATGTAAACAGCCTAATAGGAGGGAGTGTGCTTGTGGGATTGGGTTGCTGGGAGCTGGATGTCTGTTGAATGTGAGAAAATGAGCAGTTTAAGAATTAAAATAAAGTTTTTTTAAATGTGTATTTATTTTTGAGAGGCAGAGAGAGACAGAGTGTGCAGGGGAGAGGCAGAGAGAGAGGGAGACAGAATCTGCAACAGGCTCCCGGCTCTGAGCTGTAAGCACAGTGCTGGACACTGGACTTGAACTCTCAAACTATGAGATCATGACCTGAGTTGAAGTTGGACACTTAACCGACTGACCCACCCAGGGACCCTAAGAATTTTAAAACCCAGGGAAATCTGGGGTGCCTGGGTAGTTCAGTTGGTTAAGTGTTCAACTTTTAATTTTAGCTCAGGTTGTGATTTCATGATCCTGGGATCGAGCCCCATGTCGGGCTCCACGCTGAGTATGGAGCCTGCCTTGGGATTCTCTCTCCCTCTCTCTCTGTTCCTCCCTCTCTCTCTCTCAAAATAAACCTTTTTTTTTTTTAATTTTTTTTTTCAACGTTTTTTATTTATTTTTGGGACAGAGAGAGACAGAGCATGAACGGGGGAGGGGCAGAGAGAGGGAGACACAGAACCGGAAGCAGGCTCCAGGCTCCGAGCCATCAGCCCAGAGCCTGACGCGGGGCTCGAACTCACGGATCGTGAGATCGTGACCTGGCTGAAGTCGGACGCTTAACCGACTGCGCCACCCAGGCGCCCCAAAATAAACCTTTTTTTAAAAGGTGGCGGGGGGGGGGGGGGGGGGGCGGTGGGAATCCATGCTTTTGAAAGAGTCTGGCCATTTTGTAATCTTTAAACGTTGCAGAAAATGTTGTTCCCAGAAAAACGGAACACAGGAATCTGGAGCAGGTTTACTCTGAAACTTGTCATTAGAACGGAGACATATTAACGCTGAGTCTAGCCACATAATGGGACGGGAACCCTGTTTTATTGTATGGAGATTAATATCTTGATCTAAAATAGTATTATTTAGATTTATATTTATTTCAGTAGGGGAAATTACCCCCAGTCTTCTGAAACAGTGTAAATCAGATCAGGCACAAATCTGAAGGGTTTGAATAGCTTTCAGAACCTCCAGCTGATGATCCTGGAGGAAACCAAGGCCATATGGAAGCCCAAAGACAATTTTATCAGGTAAATAGAATTGGTGGAGGAATTAATTATAGCAGTAAATAGCAGCATTACATTGCAATTTTTTTTTTTTTTTTTAAAGCATTTGCTTTAGTTTAACACTTGAAAGTGTACCTGCTGGCACCTTTAAACAGAGGTTTTATTAAAAGATGTGAAGTCAGAGGCCGAGGGCCTGGCCGGCCTGGGGGTGCTTGGAGCTTTCATAGACTGGGCAGGCAGAAAGTTAGGCTGAGGAATTTTAAAAATTCAAGTCATTAAAGATTAAATTTACAAAACGCATGTAAATTTATTTAAAATATAAACAGCTCAACCTACAGAAAAATTGATTTAAAAAAAAAAGAGGTGAAGTCAAAATTAAAGCCATTGTAATTGCTGTATCTATCTAGGTGAATGCTTTGCTCGTAGCAAATATGTACGTTGGCAGTCAGCACCAGGCCCTGTGCCAAAGAGGTGGGGCAGAGGAGAGACCGAGGGAAACCAGGACACTTGCTTGTTAAAGTGTTTACTCAAGAGGGGCGCCTGGGTGGCTCAGTTGGTTAAGTGTCCAACTTCAGCTCGGGTCATGATCTCACGGTCGTGGGTTTGAGCCCTGCACCAGGCTCTGTGCTGACAGCTTGGAGCCTGGAGCCTGCTTCCGAGTCTGTGTCTCCCTCTCTCTGTTCCTCCCCTGCTCACACTCTATGTCTCCGTGTCTCTCTCTCTCTCTCAATAAATAAACATTTTAAAAAATTAAAAAATAAAGTAAAATAAAATGTTTACTCAAGACATAAATTTAACAAATAAATCAGGGAAGGAGACAGAAGAGGATTCCTTCTGTTTTTCCTCAGGTTCCAGGGCCAGGACCAGTCATTTCTGTTATAGGAACAACTATTGATAACACAAGAAATTAACTGAATTATGTTCATTGCATTTTAAAAATATTTATATGTGTGATTTTCCATTTGGGATGCTTTATTTTGGCTCTGACGTTTTATTGATACCAATCCGTTTTACTTGCTTGTTCACAAATGTCTCTCTCACTGCTATTCTGGAAACTCCCCTGGGGGTAAATTTTCATCCTCACAACCCTCAAATGTTTTGTTTTTTTCCATACCCTGTAAATCAGCGATAGATATCTTTGGACAGTGCTTTGATGTTGTCAGTCCTAGAGGCATTGTTTTGATATTAGAAATTGCTGGAAAGTAGCCAATGTCCTAACTAAGGAAAATAAGCCAGCATCTGAAATGGTCACTTAGACATTGTTTGAGCCACTGTTGAACTCTTGAACCTTTTACAAAGAATTATAATGAAAATGCAAAGGTAACCAAGTTTTCAGGAGAGTGTGCCAAGGTGTAGATGAAAAGAAGGACTTCTTTGTTTATTGCCCCACCACCATTGCTTATGACATCTGCTGACAGATGCCAGAAACCTGGAAATTGGCAACCCCATGCATTTGGAAAGCGCTCTATTGACACCACTGCCTCTAGAACATCAAGGAAATAATTGCATTTCAAAAACAGTCCATGAATAAATACAATCAGGTACTTTTTTCACTGCGTGAATTATTTTCAACTTGGAAATAGAGATAATGGATGCCAGTAGGGGAAATTGCACCCAGTGTTCCGAAACAATGTAAATCAGATCAGGCACAAATCTGAAGGGTTTGAATGGCTTTCAGAACCTCCAGCTGATGATCCTGGAGGAAACCAGGGCCATATGGAAGCCAAAGACAATTTTATCAGGTAAATAGAATTGATATAGGAGTTAATTATAGCAGTAAATATTGCTCAGAGCACTAGCTTGTAGGACCCATGCTGGATGGTACTTCATGTCTCTCACTGACACCCAACAAACATAGCTGTGTGGCTCTTTTGTTAAGAATGATAGTAATTTGATTTTCTCCCTCTGTGGCTAGAGCAACTATTTAAACTATGATATTTGGAGGAGGATTGATAAAGGCAGCAAACTTTTTCAGTGTTTCCTTTTTTATTTCCCTTGGCTGCGAAGTTCCTTGCTCCCCAATATCACCACCTAATTATTTTGGCAGGAGCCTCACAATTGCTTCAAGTTTGTTCCCTTCAGTTTGAGTCATCTGAAAGCACTATTCTCAAGTCACTCCCCCACAACAGGAAACTGTAGAACCATTGCCTGTTGCAGTGGTTTTTAAAGTATCGCCCCTGAACCAGCAGTATCAGTATCACGTGGAAACTCCTTAGAAATGCAAATTCTTTGTTGTCACCTTAGACTTACCACCAAATGAGAAACTATGAAGATGGGCCCCAGCATTCTGTGGTTTAATAAACCCTTTAAGTGATTCTGATTCATGCTAAGGTTTGAGAACCACTGATCTATTGAATCAAGTGGAATCTCTTTTTCTATCCTTCTGTCCAAGTCATTCACTCTGGCTTATCAATTTAGTTCTACTGGTATTTAATAAGCACCTGTTCTGTGTTGGGGGTTGACATTTGTTCTCTGGCTAACTTGAAACCTAACTTGTCAAACTTAGTATTGCACAGTGAGGTGATTCAGGAACAGGTCTCACCAAAATGTGCCACTTTGACATGCAGACTGTTTTGAGCTGAAGGCAATCAAGACAATCAAGAGAAACTTTTGCCCCTCCCTTAACTACCTAGAAGAATCTAAGTTGGGTGCCTTTTCCAGAATAAGAAATAAATTTTATCTGATTGGCCCATCTGTATGGCAGGACAAACTACCAAACATCTACTCTTCATTGCCCTGTGAATCGTCCTCCTCCCCTTTGATGCCCCAGGCCCCTATCCTATTCCTTAGCTCAGAAAGGCATATATACCTAATTTTGCCATTCTGTTTTTGAAACTCTCATGTATGCGCACTTTCCATATGCATGAAATTAAGTTAGTTTTTCTCCTGTTAATCTTTCTTATGTCAATTTAATTCTTAGACCAACCGGAAGAACCTTTAAAGGCTAGAGAGAAAATATTTCTCCCCAACAATTATGTGCTTTTTATTTATTGGCAATATAAGGAATAAGGTGTTTCTTTCATTTTCATGAAAGAAAATCCCATGTGACCAAGACATATTCTTCTTCTATATCCCAAAATGTTAAAAACTGGTAAAGATTTTTTTTTTAATGTTTTGTTTATTTTTGAGAGTGAGAGTGTGAGTAGGGGAGGGGCAGAGAAAGAGAGGGAGACAGAGGATCCAAAGCAGGCTCTGTGCTCTCAAACTCATGAACCATGAGATCATGAACGAGCTGAAGTCGGAAGCTCAACCGACTGAGCCACCCAGGTGCCCCAAAATGGGTAAATATTTTTGCCTGAAGCATTCCTGTATTAATTATCGTTTGCTGTCTAACAAATTATTCCCCACATTAGATGCTTAAAACAAACACTTATTATTTTATCGTTTCTGTAGATCAGGAATCTGGGTGCAGCTTAGCTGAGCGCCTGGGTCTCAAGGTCTCTTACAAGGTCCCGTTCAAGGTGTCAGCTGGGCTGTTGACTTCCATGTTCACTCACAGGTTATTGGCAGGATTCAGTTTTGTTGTTGGCCTGAGGGCCTCAGTTCCTCACTGGATGTTGGCTAGAGGCCTTCCTCAGTTCCTCGCTCCATGAACCTTTCTACAAGCAGCTCACAACATGGCAACAGGCTTCCCTCAGAACAAGCAACAAGGGAGAACAAGAGTGGGCAAGCAAAATAGAAACTGCAATCTTTCTGTAGTCTAATCTTGGATGTGACATCACATCATCTTTACTGTATTCCATTAGTTAGAAGAAAGTCATTTGGTCTACCTGACTCATTCTTAAAATATTTGACCCTTCCTTAAGTGTTTTTGCCAAATACCCACACTCTTAAGTTTGTTTTTTGTTTTGTTTTGTTTTACTAGAAAACATGATTTTGAATTTTCTGCCATTGATTCCTTATTTTTTTAAACTCCCAAAGGGACTCTGTTGTAGCAGATCTGTGGACTAGCATTTGAGAAACACCAATCTAGAGCTGTGGGTCTTAAAACTTCAGTATCTATAAGAATTACCTGGGAACCTGTTAACAAGGTGTATTCTCAGCCTTCAACCCAAGAAAGTCTGGTTCAGAAGGGCTGGATGCTGAACTGATGGCTTCTTGAGCACCACATCACAACCTCACATCTTCCTCTAGCCACTGCTACAGAGACCAATTCTATGGCTTCCACAGTTCCATGCAGATGTGACCTTTATGGCATCTTGCACCGGGCCTGTGTGCCTGTATCTCTCACTTTCTGTTCCAGAGCTTCTCTAAACACCAGGGTAAGAGATGCCCAAAGGAACCACTCATCATTTACTGACAACATTTTACTTGATGTACCCTCATATATTCATTATAGCTGATTTTTTTTTTTTTGGATAGTGAATTTTTGTAGACTTTCTAAAGCAGATTTTATACACGTATTTAGATTGCCAGAATTCAGATAGTAAGGGAGACCCACACTTGTGAAACCCTCTGATAATCCCAGGGACTTCTGCATCCTTGTATGCCTATCCCCTTGGATTTTGTTTTCATGCTCTTCTCTTCAGACATAACCCCCTTAGCTATTAATTTTATCATTTGGTTTGTTTGTTTACAAGTCTTCTTAAATCTTATGTGGAAGGAAGAAAATAGAAAATTATTTCAGATACATGGATTGTTTGCATATTTATTCAAACCAAACCCTGGTGTTGATATGACAGGTGAGTTTAACTTCAGCAGATAATAAAAAGTAGAACTTAACCAAACAGATTCATGAGAGGAAGAGTTTGGAGAAGGGAATTGGAGATCATTTGTATGCCAAATAGTATTTGCTACATAAGAAGATTCATGTCAAAATTTTCTTTTAGTAATGATTTTCCCTGGTAAATGTTTGTTTCACAGATGTTCAAAATCATATTTCTTAGGGAAGCTTGGTATATCCCTCTGGTAGAGATAGGTAGTTCTCTAGCCAATATTTACTCAAGTTCTGCTCTTTATTAACATAATCCTGATTTTGTTTAGTATAGCCATGTGCCCAGCTGAACATGTTAGGGATGGTCCAGTCCTTGCTAGTGAGTTGTAAACAGGACTTGCCAGATAAAGCTTCTGGGAGAACTTTAAAAGGAGGCAAAGTACACTGGCAGTTATGCTTTACCTTTTGACCTTTATCTTCTTTCTGCCTGCAACATGGTACAGTGTCGGTACGGTGTAGCAGGACGAGTTTCCATGTGCCATCTTGTAACTATGAAACAACAAGCACGAGGAAGAAAGCCTCTGATAAAGATGGCTAAGGGCAGCCTGCCCTGCAAGCATGTGGTGACATGCTAGCTTTGGAGAAACTGGATTTTGACTTCCTGATTCATGAGAAAAATAAACCTCTTATTTTTTAAGCTACTACTATTTGGTATTTCTGACTATTACATGTGGCCAAACCTATTTCCTAATATAATCCCTTAATTCTTTTATTTGAGATTTCCTAAAGATTCCCTTTCAGATTTCCTACAGTGAAAGTGCATCCTTCTATTTTTTAGGTTTGTTTATTTATTTATTCTGAGAGAGAGAAAGAGAGAGAGAGAGAACACATGAGGGGGGGAGGGGCAAAAAGAAAGGGAGAGAGAATCCTAAGCAGTCTGTGTGCTGTCAGCATAGAGCCTGATGTGGGGCTTGAACTCAGGAACCATGAGATCATGACCTGACCCCAAATCAGGATCCATCGCTTAACTGACTGAGCCACCCAGGTGCTTCCACTTCTTTCTATTTTTAAGAAGCTCAAATTTATTTTCAGATGTATCTTACATTAAATTAATTCAGTACAAAAAAATATAATTGATTCCAAAAAATGCTTTCAAGTGGAAGCAAACCTTAGAGATCACCTAGTTACTAAATATTTTATCACTACCTCAGAAATTTGTACTGTTTATAAGCTTATTTGTTGGTTTGTTACATGTCTCCCTTATTGAATAGAGCTGCACAAGGAAAGGGACATTGTCATGTTCCTCACTATGTCATCATCATATAAAACAATGCCTACCATACAATATGTATATGACAGATGTTTAATCAATGAATAAATGTAGTTATCTAAATTCATCTGATGAGGAAACAAAATCTCAGAGACTATTGTTTGTTCAGCACCACAAATCTATTCAACTACTGGTGACCTATAAAAATAGTCATTTCATATGGTTCAATCTAAAAGTGGCAGAATGGACATGAGAATTTGACATTTTCTGATTGTTGACTCAGTGTTCTTTTCACTGCAATATACTGACTACTGGTTATGATGCTGATTGCAGAATTATTCTTTAAAAAAATTTTTTTTAATTTAATTTTTTAAAAATTTACATCCAAATTCGTTAGCATTTGGTGCAACAATGATTTCAGGAGTAGATTCCTTAGTGTCCCTTACCCATTTATCCCATCCCCCCTCCCACACCCCCTCCAGTAACCTCTGTTTGTTCTCCGTATTTAAGAGTCTCTTATGTTTTGTCCCCCTCCCTGGCTTTATATTATTTTTGTTTCCCTTCCCTTATGTTCATCTGTTTTGTCTCTTAAAGTCCTCATATGAGTGAAGTCGTGTGATTTTTGTCTTTCTGTGACTGACTAATTTCACTTAGCATAATACCCTCTAGTTCCATCCACGTAGTTGCAGATGGCAAGATTTCATTCTTTATGATTGCCAAGTAATACTCCATTGTATATGTATACCACATCTTCTTTATCCATTCATCCATCGATGGACATTTGGGCTCTTTCCATACTTCGGCTATTGTCAATAGCGCTGCTTTAAACACTGGGGTGCATGTGTCCCTTCGAAACATCACACCTGTATCCCTTGGAAAAATCCTAGTAGTGCAATTGCTGGGTCGTAGAGTAGTTCTATTTTTAGTTTTTTGAGGAACCTCCATACTGTTTTCCAGAGTGGCTGCACCAGCTTTATTCCCACAGAATTATTCTTTATTAAAAAATAGTTTATCATATATTATAGCTTGTACTCCTGTGTATTTAAAATAGGGTCCAATTAATAAAAATGTCATTATGCTTAACTTTCCAGGAAAACAGAGGAAAGGAAATTAAGATTACTTGAGGAAGAACTAAGCACTTAATATGTGTCATTACACTTAATTCTCACAGAAGTCCTATTTCACAGAGGGTAAAACGGAGCATCAGTTAAGGTAAGTAGGCTTGTGTGGGGTTTCCCAGCTGCTAAGTGGTGAAATGGGTCTGAGGCTGGGTACATCTCATTCTAAACCCTGCATCAGTAAATGCTGTTTTACTGATTATAATCTGTAAAGCACTTGATACATGTAAAGTATTAAATTACTTACATCTTCCATTTAATTGACTTCATCAACCTCAGAAGCATAGTAATATTTGTATCTAATAAAGAACATTTCTGCTACCTTTAAAGTATTTTTTTAATGTTTGTTTATTTGTTTTTGAGGGAGAGACAGATGGAGACACAGAATCCAAAGCAGGCTCCAGGCTCTGAGCTGTCAGTGCAGAACCTGACGTGGGGCTTGAACCCACGAACTGTGAGATCATGACCTGAGCCAAAGTCAGATGCTTAACCAACTGAGCCACTGAAGTGCCCCTCTGCTACCTTTAAAATGGATCCAGTGGTGCCTGGGTGGCTCAGTCAGTTGAGCTCCTGATTCTTGATTTTGGCTCAGGTCATGATGTCATGGTTGGTGAGACTGAGCCCTGCTTTGGGCTCTGTGATGATAGGGCAGATTCTCTCTCTCTATGCCCCTTCCCCACTCACATGCTTTCTCTAAATAAATAAATAAATAAATTTAATTAAATAAAAAAGACTTACATACATACATACATACATACATACATACATACATACATACATAAAATGGATCCACAGTTTTAACTGCAGACAGCTGCTTTTGGTTAGATAATTTTCAGTTGGAACATGAAACATTATAAGGCAGGGCACTTGACATTTTTCTCTGATTCTTGTTCATGCATCTAATCTACAGTTTCTTGACCACATAAAACCTGTACAGTCTGTACACTTGGGTTAGTTATCTAGTGGTTTGGAAAAAACAGAGAAGTGTGAATTCAGAAAAACAGCTGCTCCTAAAATGGAATGATATCAGACAGTCTCAAAATAAGCTTGGTCCAAGATTGCTTATTCTCCTATGAATTGGTTGGTACTTCTTGAAATTTCCTCACTTTGCAATGATTATATCAAATCACCTCTCTATTTCTGTAAGATTAGTCTATCAGAGGTTTTAAACCTATTTGTAGAAATCATGCCTCTTCTTCAAATGGAATCTTATGTGGAACATTAATATGTAAATCAGGTAAGGAAAAAAACTGGTGAGGGCTGGAATGGGAGTCCAGAGACACATCAGCTGGGCTCCAGGTTGGGCCTGGAGAGGAGGCTGGTGAGGACCTCTGCAGACTCCTCACGTCAGACCATCTCCAAGGTCTTTTGCAGGTTGAAAATTCTATGAACCAATGGGTCTGTTGGGTATCTGTTGGTTACCTTATTGCCATGAAAACCAGCTGTATTCAACAAGGGGAAAATAACAATAACTGTCTTTCTCTGGGAACATCTGTTCTGGAAATTAGTACGTTTTAGTTCTAATCCCAGCTCTGCCACTGTTTAGGCCTGTTACCTTGGATGCTGTTTGCCCATCTATGAAATGAGGATAAAACATTCCCTACCTACTGTATTTTCAAATACATTTTCTTGTGGGGTTAAAAATTCCTTTTGACAAAAATAAAATTAGAACAATTGTAAAGCATTGCCTTCAGGAAGATGTACAGCATCTCGACTTTTTATTCCAAAGTCACAAACAGTTACTACCTCTGTCTATAATTATAATAAAATTAAATGCCTGAAAATAAGTTCTGTTAGTGCCCGGATATAGGGGCAGGCATTCGTTTTCATTTTTGCATAGTTATAAAATTTTTTTCCAGGAGAAAGTGAGACAATTCCTTTGTTAGAAAAAAAACAAAAACAAAAAACCCCTTGGTTTTTACGGAGTTGATATATTTTATCAAATTAATACATGATGCTGGGGCACCTGGGTGGCTCAGTCAGTTAAGCATCTGACTTCTGCTCAGGTCATGATCTCACAGTTCATGGGTTCGAGCCCCACATCAGGCTCTGTGCTGACAGCTCAGAGCCTGGAGCCTGCTTCAGATTCTGTGTCTCCCTTTCTCACTGCCCCTCCCCCACTCATGCACTGTCTGTCTCTCTCTTTCTCTCTCTCTTTCAAAAATAAGTAAATAATTGGCACAAAAACAGACACATAGACCAATGGAATAGAATAGAAACCCCAGAACTAGACCCACAAACGTATGGCCAACTCATCTTTGACAAAGCAGGAAAGAACATCCAATGGAAAAAAGACAGTCTCTTTAACAAATGGTGCTGGGAGAACTGGACAGCAACATGCAGAAGGTTGAAACTAGACCACTTTCTCATACCATTCACAAAAATAAACTCAAAATGGATAAAGGACCTGAATGTGAGACAGGAAACCATCAAAACCTTAGAGGAGAAAGCAGGAAAAGACCTCTCTGACCTCAGCCGTAGCAATCTCTTACTCGACACATCCCCAAAGGCAAGGGAATTAAAAGCAAAAGTGAATTACTGGGACCTTATGAAGATAAAAAGCTTCTGCACAGCAAAGGAAACAACCAACAAAACTAAAAGGCAACCAACGGAATGGGAAAAGATATTTGCAAATGACATATCGGACAAAGGGCTAGTATCCAAAATCTATAAAGAGCTCACCAAACTCCACACCCAAAAAACAAATAACCCAGTGAAGAAATGGGCAGAAAACATGAATAGACACTTCTCTAAAGAAGACATCCGGATGGCCAACAGGCACATGAAAAGATGTTCAACGTCGCTCCTCATCAGGGAAATACAAATCAAAACCACACTCAGATATCACCTGACGCCAGTCAGAGTGGCCAAAATGAAGAAATCAGGAGACTATAGATGCTGGAGAGGATGTGGAGAGACGGGAACCCTCTTGCACTGTTGGTGGGAATGCAAATTGGTGCAGCCGCTCTGGAAAGCAGTGTGGAGGTTCCTCAGAAAATTAAAAATAGACCTACCCTATGACCCAGCAATAGCACTGCTAGGAATTTATCCAAGGGATACAGGAGTACTGATGCATAGGGGCACTTGTACCCCAATGTTTATAGCAGCACTCTCAACGATAGCCAAATTGTGGAAAGAGCCTAAATGTCCATCAACTGATGAATGGATAAAGAAATTGTGGTTTATATACACAATGGAATACTACGTGGCAATGAGAAAAAATGAAATATGGCCTTTTGTAGCAACGTGGATGGAACTGGAGAGTGTGATGCTAAGTGAAATAAGCCATACAGAGAAAGACAGATACCATATGGTTTCACTCTTATGTGGATCCTGAGAAACGTAACAGAAACCCATGGGGGAGGGGAAGGGAAAAAAAAAAAAAAAGAGGTTAGAGTGGGAGAGAGCCAAAGCATAAGAGACTGTTAAAAACTGAGAACAAACTGAGGGTTGATGGGGGGTGGGAGGGAGGGGAGGGTGGGTGATGGGTATTGAGGAGGGCACCTTTTGGGATGAGCACTGGGTGTTGTATGGAAACCAATTTGACAATAAATTTCATATATTAAAAAAAAAACAAAAATAAGTAAACATTTAATAAATTAATACATATGCTTATTAAAATACATAAACAAAAATAAATTCTACCATTTAAACCTACAACAAATGACATTTGTTGAACATCTTTCAAAGCATTCAATATGGAACTAAGATATAGACAGAAAAATAGTAGGTAGGTGGGTAGACAAATATAGGTACAGTGACAAAGAGATTGGTGGACAGAAATGGGAATCATACTCTATATGCTATTTTAAACAAAAGATAACTTTATACTTTCATTTAGTGAAGGTAGAGGAAATTGAAGTGAAACTGTACGAATTGCTGAACTTTAGATAAAAGTTTCTTCACTATGGGGGCGCCTGGGTGGCTCAGTCGGTTAAGTGGCTGTCTTCGGCTCAAGTCATGATCTTGTGCTCCGTGTCAGGCTCTGTGCTGATAGCTCAGAGCCTGGAGCCTGCTTCTGTTTCTGTGTCTCCCTCTCTCTCTGCCCCTCCCCCATTCGCACTCTGTCTCTCTCTGCCTTTCAAAAATGAATAAATGTCAAAAAAAAAAAAAGTTTCTTCACTATGAAAGTTATTAGTTCCTAATGCTTTTTAAAAATTTACGAAAAACACTAAGAGGTTGGAATCATTATGTCAAAGGTTTTTTAAAAATTTCATTTTAGACTATGTCTATGGATCCCATGTGATGCAAGATGAGAAAATCAGCACATTTACTCTTTTACCAGACTTTTGATTTTTGTGTTATCATTTACATTCTGTCCAGTAACCATAGTTCCCACAGTTATTTAAGCTTAGTTTTGTATTTAAGTGAATTAAAATTTCATCATTAATCATTTTACAATGGCTTCCATGTTCCTTATTTATATATTATTTTGATTTAATTTTTGTTGGCTGAGTTTCATCATCTAATTTTCTTCCCGAGGTTGAAAAGTCCTGTCCCTTTTCTTTATATCTGAAGGACAGCTGCCTGGCATAATCATTTAGTTAAGTTTGACGGAATATAAAGAATCTTTCTCCCCCAACACACATACACATAAGAGTTTTTAACACGTTGGAAGTTTATCGCTTTATCACGTAATAGGCCAGAGTAGGCATGATGTATACATGAATTCATCAGGAATTTGCAGTCTTGCCAGCTCATTGTTCTACCATTTCATAAAGAATGATCCTCATGGTCCAAAAAGGCTGCTTGACTGTTAGCCATCATATCCACATTTCAGGCAGCAAGGTGAAGGAATGAATCTAGAAGGACAGAATCCCACCCTTAAGGAGACTTCTCTGAGTGGCACACATTTCTACTTATATTTCACTGGAAAAAAAAAAATCAATTACATGGCTATGGGGTATGTAGTCTTTTAGCTGATTGCAGGTGTCTGGCTCAAAATCTGGGTTCTTTGTGTTAAGAAGAAAGAAAATGGATATGGAGGAATAACCAGCAGCCTTTGCCTGCCACACCTGGACATGAAGTTTGGGGTCATGCTTTCATGTTCTCCTAGGTGTGTAGTCATACACCACTATCTTCAAGCATTTGAATGTCACTGTGGGGATTTCTGAAGTCATTCTTTCCTCCTTTTAAGTAACCTACCTTTTTGCTTGGATTCTCATATAAATTAGTTCTTTATACTTGAACATTAGTCTCTGCAGGTATATCTTAGTTCATCTTTATTTTTTTTATATTAGTTCATCTTTCTATAACATTTTTTCCCAAATATTGGTGTATCTTTTTGATCTGCAAATTGATGTCTTTATTTTAGTAAGCGTTTCTTTCATTATATCTTTAAATATCATTTCTATCATATCTCTATTTTCCAAGAAGTTGAATCTCCTTTGCATATCTTCTTTATATCATTTTTATATTTGTGTTCTTCTATTCTTTCTCTCTAGCCTGTTCCTCATGTCTTACATGCTTTAATCATACTTTATCCCTGGGGCGCCTGGGTGGCTTGGTCGGTTGAGCGTCTGACTTTCATGATCTCATAGTCTGTGAGTTCGAGCCCTGCGTGGGGCTCTGTGCTGACAGCTCAGAGCCTGCAGCCTGCTTCGGATTCTGTGTCTCCCTCTCTCTCTGCCCCTTCCCCACTCATGCTCTGTCTCTCTCTCTCTCTCTCTCTCTGTCAAAAATAAATAAACATTAAAATTTTTTTTTAAAAAAATCGTACTTTATCCCTATTTTTCATTTTTTCTAATGTAGCAGTCACTTCAAAGATGTTTTTCTTTTCTTTTCTTTCTCTACCAATCTGCTTTTATCCTCTTCTGTTGTATTTTTTTTAAACCCCAGTAATATTCTTTGAGATCTGTTTTTAGAGCGATCAGTTATGGTTATTGTTTTTTTTTTTTTAATGTTTATTTATTTTTTAGAGAGAGAGAGACAGAGCATGAGCAGTGGAGGGGCAAAGAGAGAGGGAGACACAGAATCCAAAGCAGGCTCCAGGCTCTGAACTGTCAGCACAGAGCTTGATGTGGGGCTCAAACCCACTAACCACGAGATCATGACCTGAGCTGACGTTGGATACTTAACCAACTGAGCCACCCAGGTGCCCCACAATCAGTTATGTTTAATACATTTTGTTCTTATGATAATTTATGTATTTATTTGATGATTTTTAAACAATATAATAAATACCTGAAAATCCAACACAAAAACTAGCTCCTTGACAATAGTCTATATCTATATGTTTTTCTCATTGCATCCCAATGCCTTCTGCATCCAAGGTAAGCATCATCCTGAATTCTATTTATCATTCCTTTGGTTTCTTTTTACATTGTGTTACTGTATCAATAACTTAAAACCATCAACAAAACAAAAGGCAACCTGCTGAATGGGAGGAAACATTTGCAAATGATATCACTGATAAGGGCTTAATATACAAAATATATAAAGAATTCACACAGCTCAATATAAAAAAACACAGATAATCCTATTAAAAAATGAGCAGTGGAACTGAATTGACATTTTACCAAAAAAGACATACAGATGGCCAACAGACACATGAAAGGAAGCTCAGTATCACTAATCATCAGGGAAATGTAAATGCAAACCACAGTGAGATATCATCTCACACCTGTCAGAAAAGCTAGTATCAAAAAGACAAGAAATAACAAGTGTTGATGAGGATGTGGAGAAAAGGGAATCCTGTGCACTATTGGTAGGAATGTATACCGGTGCAGCCACTGTGGAAAACAGTATGGAGTTTCCTAGGAAAATTAAACACAGAACTATCACACAATCCAGCAATTCTATTTCTGGGCATTTATATAAAGAAACCAAAAGCACTAATTTGAAAAGATACAGGAACGCCTATGTTCAATGTAACATTACAATAGTAAAGATATTGAAGCAACCTATGTTTATTCATAGATGAATGGATAGAGAAGATGTGATATATATGTATATATACTTACACACACATATACACACAATGGAATATTATTCAGCCATAAAAAATGAAATCTTGCCATTTGCAACAATATGGGTGGTATTAGGCTATAGTAAAGTAAAACCAAACAGAAACAGACTCTTAGATACAGAGAGTAATCTGATGGTTGCCAGAGGGGAGGAGGATGGGTGGAAAAGAGGATTAAAAGGTGCAAACTTCCAGTTATAAAATAAATATGTGGATGCAATCTTCAGCACAGGGAATATAGTTAATAATATTATAACAACTTTGTATGGTGACAGATGGTAGCTAGATTTATTGTGGTGATCATTTTGTAAGATATATAAATGTTGAATCACTGTGTTGTACACCTGAAATGATAATATTGTTTGTCAATTAAGAAGCAAAAACAAAAACAACATACACAGCAAACGTGTTCCTTAAAGGATTATATGTGTGATTATATGTATTACATATATAATTACATATATTTATGTTGGTTGTCTTTTGCTTTATTAGTAAAATACCATGCTGAATATGAGACTTACTTTTTAATTTATATTATATTGCTATTTTTAATCTATATTTTAGTGTGTCATTGCAGTTCATCTGTTTTTGCTACCACATAATATTCCATGGCATGAATATACCATAATTTATTTATCTACTTTTCTGTTTATGGGCATTCTAATTATTTCTAGGTTATTGTTATGTGAGCAGTATTTGAACAAACATTCTTCCACATGTATTCTGTTATATAGGTCTGAGAATTTCTTTGCGTTTATGCCTTGGAGTGAAAGTGTTGAGTTATAGAGTATGTCCAAAATAGAACTCATTATGTTACCCTCTAAACCTCCTCTCTACCTCCCTATTTCAGCAACTTTGACTCCCCAGTCATTCCTTATTCCCTGTGTCCAACTGACTGCCAAGCCTGGAAAAGCTCTTGCCTTCCCATGATATTACCCATCTCTCCTCTTCAAGCCTCATTAATTCTCCCCTTTACTCTCTATTCCTAAACATCATGGTTAATCAGTTCCAATCACATCATTTCCCTGTTCACCCTCCTTCAGTGGCTCCCTATTGTCTATGAGATTAAGTAGACCCATAATCCAGCAAAGTCCTCCACAGTAAGGCCTCAGTCTACCTTTTAGCCTAATGTCTCTCTCTTTTGGTAGCAGAGAATGTTAGAGTTGAAAGGGACCTTAGAGTTGATCTGGTTAGACCCACTTACCTACAGAAGAGGAAACGGAGGCCCCAAAAGGCAAAAGGATTTTATCAAGATCACATATGTGATCCATTTGAACAATTTTATGGCCAATGCAGGCACTTCAGGAAGAAGGCAAAGAAAGGCTTGTGATATTTCATCTTGAGTTAAGGACAGTGGAGTGGAATAGTTGTAGACAGGGAGAATGAGCATAATTATATTATGTCAAGAAGAGTATTGAGGCTATTGGGCTAGTAGAAAAGAACCATAAAGAATGGACCCTTGTGTTACTATGTTAAGCATAACAACTGTTGCACTGTATTAAGATATAGTTATTGTGTGAGACTGAAAGGGTGAAGCTATGGTCTTGGAGATACGAATCAATAGTGTCTACACTCTATCCCCAAACAAAGACAGCAAAATTTTTAGGAATAAACATTTGGGTTTTTGTTTCCTGTTCCTCAAATATCTAAAGTTGGAAGAGTGACATTTTACAACCCACTACTCACTCATTGACTATATGTCCTATATTCTCTCTTTGCCCAGGATAATAACAGTACCTACGTCATAAAGTTAATGTGAGGACTGAATGAGATAATCTAGGTAAAACAGTTACCAAATGGAAAGTGTTTAGCAAATACTATTGATTATCATTTCATAAGCAAGATTGACAGATGGGGAGGAGGGTGGTGGGAAGAAGGGAAGAGAGAAAGAGATTTCAAGTTCAACCCTACTACTCAAACCACCCATCTAGGGCCCCTCCATCTCCTCTTCCTGGTTTCCTCTTTGAAAGACATGCTTATCTTTCACATTTACCTTGGATGCCTTGGCACAGTTACCTTGGATGCCTTGTGGAATAGGACAGGTCTGGAGCACCTTGGGATTGAGCTAACGTTAGAATGATTCAAAATTATAATGTATATTGGGCACCTGGGTGTCTCATTCGGTTAAGCATCCAACTTCAGCTCAGGTCATGGTCTCGCAGTTCACGAGTTCGAGTCCTGTGTCGGGCTTTGTGCTAACAGCTCAGAGCCTGGAGCCTGCTTCAGAGTCAGTGTCTTCCTCTCTCTGCTCCTCCCCTCCCTGCTCATGCTAGGTCTCTCTGTCTCAACAATAAATAAATGTTAAAAAATTATTTTTTAAAATTTATAATATATATAAATATGTGTGCATAATATACAATATGTCTTTTTTTTTTTTTTTTAGAGAGAGAGAGAGAACAGGGGAGGGGCAAAGGGAAAGGGAGAGAGAGAATCTTAAGCAGGCTCTGTGCTGGGTGTGAGATCACAATTGTGAGGTCAAGACTTGGGCCAAAATCAAGAGGCTGATACCTAACTGACTGAGCCACCCAGGCACGGCCTATATATGTCTTTTAAATAAGTATGTATAATATGTATGTCTTTTACATTTTTTTGTTTTTGTTTTCCTTTTGGCCTCCCCTAGTAATTAATAAAACCTGTCCATTTGATGCTAAGGTGACCCAAGAGAAGAGCTTTTTTGTTTATTCCCCTTGAGTTAGAGTGCTTAAGAGGCAGCAGCATGCTAATGGGGGAGAACTCTTTTCACCATGAAAAGAAAGGTAGCAACCATAGAGAGAGTGATCCTACTACTCCTCAGAACTTTGCTGTCTTTCCCTTCCAGGGCTAAAACCTGGAATTCCAGACAAGTTCGAACCAGAAAGAAAATGTTGGCCTTTTGGAACTGGAATGATTCATGATAGAAGCAAGTAGGGAAGCTTAAGGGGAAAGATGAATGCAAGGGTTGTTCTTTTTTAACTGTCAATCAGTTAAAATTAGTAAATATTTATTGCGAATCCACTGTGTGCTAATCTAACGGTAAATATGATCCTTGCCCTCAAAGTCAAGCATCCAACATGAAAAGGTAAATATGTACATAAGTGGAATAGAAAAACAAGTTAAAAATACAAGGCCTGTCGTAAAACAACATGACAAATGAAGGAAACAGCAAATAGGTTCTGTAGGGGTAACAAGGAGACAGAGTTCACTGAACTAAGTGCACTTCCATTATGAAGAAGGAAGACTTGAGCTTGTTGTTTTTTTAAATGGAAACACTGTATAGTGGGAAGGAAAAGACATGGCAGGAGTGGAGATGATCAGGAGTATGTAAGATATTTAATAGGGGCAATGAGAAGATCTTTCTGGCTTGAAATACAAGTTCCTTTAGGGCTCTAGTAGGAGATAAGGTCGGATGGAGGGCTTTGAATACCAGGATGAGGAGCTTGAATTCACCCTATGGAACATGAGGTACTCTTTAAAATGTTCGACGCAGGCAGTGAAATAATGAGTTACTTTTGAGGATGGCTAGACAGTAGGGAGATGGGTTAAGACACTGTGGTAGAAAAACCTCAACATTTCAACAGTACATGAGGGTTCAGGAGACTTCTAAATGTGTCACATGTTTAGGAAATTCAGAATTTTTTTTCTTATGCTAGCAGCTGACTTGTGTCAGGGAGAAAGGAGAGAAAAGAGCAGGCAGAATTTTATCCAATGAGGAAGACAGTTATTTTGCTAGCATTTACTTGCATTGCTGATATTTTGGGGACAACTGTGGCAAAGGCCACTTCACTGCAAAAAGTGGAACACAGTTCTCAGTCCACAGATTGAATGTAGGAAGAGAGACGACCTTTGGTATCAGAGACAACTAAAGCCCTCAAAGGGTTTTGTGATGTTTCTTCCCCTTTTAAAATAAGTTTCTACTTCATTAAAAACAAACAAAAAACCCCACTTGGTTAAAAATCTCTCTGTATACTAATGTGACCAGGAAATTTCATGTATAGAGAACTGGTTCCCTCTTTTTTTAAACCTGTTTTATTTTTTATTTTTTTAAATTTTACATCCAAATTAGTTAGCATATAGTACAACAATGATTTCAGGAGTAGATTCCTTAGTGCCCCTTACCCATTTAGCCCATCCCCCCTCCCATACCCCCTCTAGTAACCCTCTGTTTATTCTCCATATTTATGAGTCTCCTCTGTTTTGTCCCCCTTCCTGGTTTTATATTATTTTTGTTTCCCTTCCCTTATGTTCATCTGTTTTTTCTCTTAAACTCCTCATACGAATGAAGTCATATGATTTTTGTCTTTCTCTGACTAATTTCACTTAGCATAATACCTTCCAGTTCCATCCACGTAGTTGCAAATGGCAAGACTTCATTCTTTTTTTATTGCTGAGTAATACTCCATTGTATGTAAATATATACCACATCTTCTTTATCCATTTATCCATCAATGGACATTTGGGCTCTTTCCATACTTTGGCTATTGTTGATAGTGCTGCTATAAACATTGGGGTTCATGTGTCCCTTCGAAATATCACACCTGTATCCCTTGGATAAAATACCTAGTAGTGCAATTGCTGGGTCATAGGTTAGTTCTATTTTTAGTTTTTTGAGGAACCTCTATACTGTTTTCCAGAGTGGCTGCACCAGCTTGCATTCCCACCAACAGTGCAAAAGGGATCCTATTTCTCCGCATCCTCGCCAACATCTGTTGTTGCCTGAGTTGTTAATGTTAGCCATTCTGACAGGTGTGAGGTGGTATCTCATTGTGGTTTTGATTTGTATTTCCCTGATGATGAATGATGTTGAGCATTTTTCCATGTATTGGTTGGCCATCTGGATGTCTTCTTTGGAGAAGTGTCTATTCATGTCTTTTGCCCATTTCTTCACTGGATTATTTGGGTTTTTTGGGGGTGTTGAGTTTGATAAGTTCTTTGTAGATTTTGGATACTAACCCTTTATCTGATATGTCATTTGCGAATGTCTTCTCCCATTCTGTCGGTTGCCTTTTAGTTTTGCTGATTGTTTCCTTTGCTGTGCAGAAGCTTTTTATTTTGATGAGGTCCCAGTAGTTCATTTTTGCTTTTGTTTCCCTTGCCTCCGGAAACGTGTTGAGTAAGAAGTTGCCAAGATCAGAGGTTTTTGCCTGCTTTCTCCTCTAGGATTTTAATGGCTTCCTGTCTTACATTTAGGTCTTTCATCCATTTTGAGTTTGTTTTTGTGTATGGTGTAAGAGAGTGGTCCAGGTTCATTCTTCTGCATGTTGCTGTCCAGTTTTCCCAGCACCACTTGCTGAAGAGACTGTCTTTATTCCATTGGATATTCTTTCCTGCTTTGTCAAAGATTAGTTGGCCATATGTTTGTGGGTCCATTTCTGGGTTCTCTATTCTGTTCCATTGATCTGAGTGTCTGTTCTTGTGCCAGTACCATACTGTCTTGATGATTACAGCTTTGTAGTATAGTTTGAAGTCTGGGATTGTGATGCTTCCTGCTTTGGCTTTCTTTTTCAAGATTGCTTTGGCTATTCGGGGTCTTTTCTGGTTCCATACAAATTTTAGGATTATTTGTTCTAGCTCTGTGAAGAATGCTAGTGTTATTTTGATAGGGATTGTATTGAATATGTAGATTGCTTTGGGTAGTATCGACATTTTAACAATATTTGTTCTTCCTATCCAGGAGCATGGAATATTTTTCCATTTTTTTCAATTTCTTCTTCTTTTTTTTCTTTTTCTTCTTCTTCTTTTTTCAATGTCTTCTTCAATTTCTTTCATAAGCTTTCCTTAGTTTTCAGTGTATAGATTTTTAACCTCTTTGGTTAGATTTATTCCTAGGTAATTTATGGTTTTTAGTGCAACTGTAAATGGGATCAATTCCTTGATTTCTCTTTCTGTCACTTCATTGTTGGTGTATAGGAATGCAAACAATTTCTGTGCATTGATTTTATATCCTGCAACTTTGCTAAATTCATAAATCAATTCTAGCAGTTTTTTGGTAGACTCTTTTGGGTTTTCCATATAGAGTATCATGTCATCTGCCAAGGGTGAAAGTTTGACCTCCTCCTGGCTGATTTGGATGCCTTTTATTTCTTTGTGTTTTCTGATTGCAGAGGCTAAGACTTCCAATACTATGTTGAATAACAGCGGCGAGAGTGGACATCCCTGTTTTGTTCCTAACCTTAGGGGGAGAGCTGTCAGTTTTTCCCTATTGAGGATGATATTGGTGTTGGGCCGTTCATATATGGCTTTTATGATCTCGAGATATGCTCCTTCTATCCCTACTTTCTTCAGGATTTTTATTAAGAAAGGATGCTGTATTTTGTCAAATGCTTTCTCTGCATCTATTGAGAGGATCATATGGTTCTTGTCCTTTCTTATATTGATGTGATGAATCACATTAATTGTTTTGTGGATATTGAACCAGCCCTGCATCCCAGGTATAAATCCCACTTGGTAGTGGTGAAAAAATTTTTTAATGTATTGTTGGATCCGGTTGGCTAGTATCTTGTTGAGGATTTTTTCATCCATGTTCATCAGGGAAATTGGTCCATGGTTCTCCTTTTTAGTGGGGTCTCTGTCTGGTTTTGGAATCAAGGTAATGCTGGCTTCATAGAAAGAGTTTGGAAGTTTTCCTTCTATTTCTATTTTATGGAACAGCTTCAAGAGAATAGGTGTTAACTCTGTTTTAAATGTTTGGTAGAATTTCCCTGGAAAGCCATCTGGCCCTGGACTCTTGTTTTTTGGCAGATTTTTGATTACTAATTTGATTTCCTTACTGGTTATGGGTCTGTTCAAATTTTCTATTTCTTCCTGTTTCAGTTTTGGTAGTGTATATGTTTCTAGGAATTTGTCCATTTCTTCCAGATTGCCCTTTTTATTGGCATATAATTGCTCATAATATTCTGTTATTATTGTTTTTATTTCTGCTGTGTTGGTTGTAATTTCTCCTCTTTCATTCTTGATTTTATTTATTTGGGTCCTTTCCTTTTTCTTTTGATCAAACTGGCTAGTGGTTTATCAGTTTTGCTAATTCTTTCAAAGAACCAGCTTCTGGTTTCATTGATCTGTTCTACTGTTTTTTTGGTTTCAATAGCATTAATTTCTGCTCTAATATTTATTATTTCCTGTTTTCTGCTGGTTTTGGGTTTTATTTGCTGTTCTTTTTCCAGCTCTTTAAGGCATAAGGTTAGGTTGTGTATCTGAGATCTTTCTTCCTTCTTTAGGAAGGCCTGGAGTGCTATATACTTTCCTCTTATGACCACCTTTGCTGTGTCCCAGAGGTTTTGGGTTGTGTTGTTATAATTTTCATTGACTTCCATATACTTTTTAATTTCCTCTTTAACTTCTTGGTTAGCCCATTCATTCTTTAGTAGGATGTTCTTTAGTCTCCAAGTATTTGTTACCTTTCCAAATTTTTACTTGTGGTTGATTTTGAGTTTCATAGCGTTGTGGTCCGAAAATATGCACGGTATGATCTCAGTCTTTTTGTACTTACTTAGGGCTGATTTGTGTCCCAATATATGGTCTGTTCTGGAGAACGTTCCATGTGCACTGGAGAAGAATGTATATTCTGCTGCTTTAGGATGAAATGTTCTGAATATATCTGTTAAGTCCATCTGGTCCAGTGTGTCATTCAAAGCCATTGTTTCCTTGTTGGTTTTTTGATTAGATGATCTGTCCATTGCTGTGAGTGGGGTGTTGAAGTCTCCTACTATTATGGTATTACTATCGATGAGTTTCTTTTTGTTTGTGATTAATTGATTTATATATTAGGGTACTCACACATTTGGCTCATTAATGTTTACAATTGTTAGGTCTTCTTGGTGAATAGACCCCTTGATTATGATATAATGCCCTTCTGCATCTCTTGATACAGTCTTTATTTTAAAGTCTAGATTCTAATGTAAGTATGGCTACTCCAGCTTTCTTTTGTTGACCATTAGCATGATAGATGGATCTCCGTCCCCTTATTTTCAATCTGAAGGTGTCTTTAGGTCTAAAGTGGGTCTCTTGTAAACAGCATATAGATGGATCTTGTTTTTTTTTATCCATTCTGTTACCCTATGTCTTTTGAGTCCATTGATGTTTAGAGTGAGTACTGAAAGATATGAATTTATTGCCATTATGATGCTTGTAGAGTTGGAGTTTCTGGTGGTATTCTCTGGTCCTTTCTAATCTTTGTTGCTTTGGGTATATATATATTTTTTTTTCATTTTTTTTCCCCTCAGAGAGTCCCCCTCAAAATTTCTTGCAGGGCTGGTTTAGTGGTCACAAACTCCTTTAATTTTGTTTGCCTGGGAAACTTTTTATCTCTCCTTCTATTTTAAATGACAGCCTTGCTGGATAAAGAATTTCTTGGCTGCATATTTTTCTGATTCAGCACACTGAATATATCCCGCCACTCCCTTCTGGCCTGCCAAGTTTCTGTGGATAGGTCTGCTGCAAACCTAATCTGTCTTCCCTTGTAGGTTAGGGACTTTTTTTCCCTTGCTGCTTTCATGATTCTCTCCTTGCCTGAGTATTTTGTGAATTTGACTATGATATGCCTTGTTGATGGTCAGTTTTTGTTGAATCTAATGGGAGTCCTCTGTGTTTCCTGGATTTTGATGTCTGTGTCTTTCCCCAGGTTAGGAAAGTTTTCTGCTATGATTTGCTCATATAACCCTTCTACCCCTATTTCTCTCTCTTCCTCCTCTGGGACCCCTATGATTCTGATGTTGTTCCTTTTTAATGAGTCACTGATTTCTCTAATTCTTAAATCGTGCTCTTTTGCCTTAATCTCTCTCTTTTTTTCTGCTTCATTATTCTCTATAAGTTTGTCCTCTATATTGCTGATTCTCTGTTCTGCCTCGTCCATCCTTGCCGCTGTTGTATCCATCCATGATTGCAGCTCAGTTATAGCATTTTTTACTTCATTCTGGCTATCTTTTACTTCTTTTATCTCTGCAGAAAGGGATTCTAATCTATTTTCGACTCCAGCTAGTATTCTTATTATCGTGATTCTAAATTCTGGTTCAGACATCTTGCTTGTATCTGTGTTGGTTAAATCCCTGGCTGTTGTTTCTTTGTGCTCATTCTTTTGGGGTGAATTCCTGCTGAATTCTGTGGTTCAGGTTGTGCAGATTGTTGTGTTAATCCTCCAATCAGTTTCCTAGGTGTGTAGGATGGTTTAGTGCTGGTCTGGCTGTATTTTGTGGATGTGAGACACACAAAAAACTTCCATGCTGTTCCGTCATCTTGGCTCCTCCTGGTTCCCTCTTTTTAGCTAAAAGTTTCTGTAGACTCAGCATGTGCCAAGATTTTTTTTTTCTTTTTTTGAAATTAAGCACTTCATAGACAGTGTCCTCAGCTGATAAGGACACAAGCTGTTCACTCTCAGGGATCAAAGTTTGTTGCCAAGATTGCTAACTGTGATGACTTATGCTGGCAATGCTCTGTTATAGCAAACAGACCTAAAGAGGCCAAGTGTCTATTCTCAGTTATCGGAGTCAGGTGGTGGATGGATGTAGAACAAGTTCCTGGAACTGAGGATACTGGATTGAAAGCAAGGTGGCTCCATTGGGAAAGATTTGGGATCAGGGTAGAGGTCATGAAACGAGGGGCAGGGAGAGAACTTAGGAGCAGTACTGAGGTCTACAGGCAACTTAGTCCAGTGGTCTCTCCACCAAGCTGCATATATACCTATTACGACGTTTAGAGCCTTCTGCAACTCTCTTGCTCCCTCCTTGGGCACCTATGATTGCTTACCTGAGTGAGACGTTTTTAAGCACACCCCCATACCAAAATTGCCTTGGCAAGTGGTCTGGGACAGATGTTGCTTCAGAATCATATTTGTATCACAGGACTCTGATTGTTTGACATGGCATATCCTTGATCAGTTCTAACCTCTGCCAGCTGTTACCCATTAACCTACTTGCTCTCCTCTTTTTCTGACATTTGATAACTAAGGTTCTGTACTCATACCAGCTTAATACTAGCCAAACCTTTCCTCCATTGGTGTCTGTCACTCTAAATTAAACCTGCATCAAGATTAGTCACTTTTCATGTGGTTGCACACAGTTGTGTTAACAGACCAAGTCATTCCAAGCAGAGTTCCCATCTAACTTGAGATGTGAAATTTAACCAGCCACCAGGTTATGAGGCCCCCATGGGGCTTGATTCCTTTGGGGATAACAATGCAGACATGAAGAGCTGGGATCTGAGAATCAGATCAGACTAGTGGAGAGGAAGGGTCACTGGAGAACAGATGCAGCTACAATTTCTAGGAGCGAGTTCAGTCTTGAAGGAATATCCTGAGAGATTGGAGGTACTTTGTGATTGGTGGGAATAAGAGGCATTCAGAAATTTAGGCAGGTGGGTGGGCAGCTCTGGGAAGTCTGGAACTGGTTACCAGAGGCCCAGCCACATAACTCAGTTCATGGGTATATGTTGATGATGTCAGTGGTTGCTTGGAAAGAGAAGGCAGAACTCTGGTTCTGGAAGAACACATGGTCTGAACTTGTTCCCTACTTTTTCCCAACCAGAGACTCAGTTCTTGGCTCCCTTTAAAGAGTGTCTTTAATTCTGTCACGTTAGAGGACAATTTTCCTTCTCTCAGCCTGTTCTTCTGTCGTCTCTGCCCTCTGCTATTAGCCTAAACCTTGGGCTCTGTTTTGCTCTCTGCTTACTCTTTGAACTGACCATTGAGTTTTTCTTTCATCCCAGATGTCCATATCAAGAGTAAGGAAGGAACTGCCACCAGAACTGTGTGTGTTTAGGTCCATCCTGAATCCAGATACCCTGAACCAGTTCAGTGGCCCAGGCCCCTTACACACCAGGAAGAAGACGTTGGACACAATGGAACTAACTAGTTTACTGGGACAGAGGTGAGATCATAGTTGTGAGGAGCTAGTTATTAGAGCTAAGGTAGTGGGAGAGGGCAGGCTGTATTTGAGAAACAGGGCAAAATTCTACCTGTTAGAACTGGAACAGCAGATCTCAAAGTACTTCTCAAAATTTTCCTCCATAAGGTCAGGGCTTATCAAACTTCAGTAAACTTCAGAACCAACAGCTGCACAGATTCTGTCTCAGTAGGTCTGGGGAGGGCGTTGCAGTTTTTCTTTGTATCTTTCAAAGAAATATTTGCTTTCTGCATATTAAGTAAAAGGTGCATATGTTTTCCCCTTTCCACATGGTAGCATACCATATGCAATGTTTGAACTGTGTTGTTGTTGTTGTTGTTTTCACTTAATAATGTTTCTTTGAGCTTGTACCATGCAAGTATATAAAGTTTGCTCATTCCTCTTAATGACTGTATAGTACTCCATTGTGAAAGCGTATCGTAATTCATTTAACAATACATTGCTAATGGACATGCAAGTTGTTTCTGATCTCTCTCACCTGTACAGCATAACAAGTATCATGTACAGAAGTCATTTCCCACATAAGTGATTATATCTGGATAAATTCTTAAACGTGGAATTATTGGGCCAAATTGTAAGCGATTTTGGTAGATATTGCCAAATTGCCCTTCACAGAAGTTATATTGATTTATACTCCCACAAGCATGAATACCATTTGTTCACAAATTCAAGCCAACAAACTGTACTATCAAACTTTTTAATTTTGCCAATATGATAGGTCAAAATAGTATCTCATTGCTGTTTAAATTTGTAATTCTTTTGCCAAGACAGGAGGATGAGCATATTTTAATATGTTTGGGAGTCACTTGTATTTTTGTGTGTGTGAAGCCTGTTTGTTTCCTTTGACCATTTTTCTACTAGATCTTTTGATCTTTATTTTACTGGTTTGTAAGAACTCTTTATCTATTAGAGAAATTAAGCCTCTGGTTGTGATATGAGCTGCACATTTTTTCCCCAGTTTGTCTTTTATCTTTTGGCTTCCCTTTTGGTGGCTGCTGCAGCATAGCTCTTAGTAAAAATGTAAATTTTATTGAATCCATTAATATTTTATTTAGTGTTAGTGACTTCTGGGTTTTATGTTATACTTAGAAAGGCCTTCCCCCTTCTGAGATTATGAAAAATTATCCCATAGATTCTTTCTTAAGTTTTTTTTTTTTGATGTTTATTTATTTTGGAGAGACAGAGACAGAGTGTAAGTGGGGGAGGGGCAGAGAGAGAAGGAGACATAGAATCTGAAGCAGGCTCCAGGCTCTGAGCTGTCCATACAGAGCCCAACACGGGGCTCAAACCCATGAACTGCGAGATCATGACCTGAACTGAAGTCAGACACTTAACCAACTGAGCCACCAGGCGCCTCTCTTTTTTCTTAATTTAACTTAATTTTTTTTATTTTAGAGAGAGAGTGAGAGAGTGGGGAGAGGGGCAGAGGGAGAGAGAGAATACTAAGCAGGCCCCACACTCAGCATGGAACCCTTTGAAGAGTCCCATCCCATGACCCTAGAATCACGATCTGAGCCGAAATCAAGAGTTAGACACAACTGACTGAGCCACCCAGGCACCCCTATCCCATATATTCTTATAGTATCTTTATGGATTTTTAAAAAATATCTAAATCTTCAGTATAGATAGAATTTTTTCTAGAATAAGATATAGAATTTGCCTGCGATTTATTTTTTTTCAGATGGCTATGCAGTTTCCCCAATATGATTTATTGAATAATCTATTCCTTACTTTTATCATTGCTCAGATTTGAATTGCCCCTTTTATCATATTCTAGATTCCATATGGCTTTGGGTTTATCCAGACTTTCTCTTCTGTGATATGACTATACCTGTCTCTTCATGCACCAATACCACACTGTTTTAATTTTACTGGCTTTATAAGGTAGTTCCAATGCAGGTGATCCTTTGAGTGCACTTTGAGAAACACTGTCCTATGGACGAGTGCAGATCTTGCCTTGTGTAGAGTAGGATTATAAATTGATTTCAACGACAAGGAGAGGAAGGCTACAAAGAAGAGCATTTAGAAAAGATGAAGATTTTGTAATTCAAGCTGCATCCATCTGTTTCACAAATTTGAGTGACTTCTACATCTTGACAGCAGCAAGAGATATATATAGGTAATGGGTCATATCCTTCTTTGCCTTACTTTCCAAGTCAGTGATAAAGACTCTCATACAGATCAGAATCTATAGTTGAGGATTTGACTATGGCAGTGGCTATAATACTTTACTGGCATGACTGATCAATTTTGACAATTTCAGAGAGAATATGGAGAAGAGAAGACAGACTACTCCTTTTGAAAATCTTCCTATTTTCCTATTGACAAATATAACTTCATTCTAACTTTTTTAATAGGAATTTTTGTTGGTTGTTAGTTTTGTTTATTTGTATGGCTCTTACGTTAATGTAAGAGTAGCTTTATGTGGTAACCATTATTTATTCAGTCTACATGTGTGGATTTATAGATTCATGGACCCCTTGCAATCGTAAACAACTGAAATAGATCAGGAGGTATACTTCTACATAAAGACTGTGCACATGCATAATCAATTCACTTGTTCATTCAACATGTGTGAATTGAGCTCCCATTATGTTGCCAAGAACTTTGATAAGCACTAGGGATGCAAAAGGTAGCAAAACCAGAAAAAAAAAAAAAAAAGGAGAAAAAGATTAATGCATATGAAAGAACTTGTGTTAATTTCCTAAGACTGCTATAACAAAGTATCACAAACTGGGTGGCTTCAAAAAACCAAATATATTCTCTCACAGTTCTGAAGACTAGAAGTCCAGAACCAACCTGTCAGCAGAGACATATTCCTTCGGACGTGCTCCAGGCAAAAATTCTTCCTTGCCTCTTCCTAGCTTCTACTGGTTGTCTGAAATCTTTGGCATTCCTTGGTTTATAGCTGCATCACTCCAGTTTCTGCCTCCATTTCCACATAACTGCTTCTCTCTGTATGTGTCTATGTCTATTCACAACCTTCTTTTAAGGATACCAGTGCCAAAAAAAAAAAAAAGACATCAGTGCCCACTCTAATCCAGTATGACTTCATCTAAACTTGGTTCTATCTGCAAAGACTCTTTCCAAATAAGGTCACATTTCAGAGTTATCAACAGCTAGCACTTCAGCATATCTTTTTGGGGGACACAATAGCACTTACCAAATTGTAAGGCAGAAATAATATCTCTCAATCAGAACCCACTTAACCATCAAGTTACCTTTAAAACATAATTTGAAAACGGTTGCCTATTTAACTATTTAATTAGGTCAAATGGGAATGAAGACAATAGGAATAAGAGATGGCGGTGGTGTCCTATGTTTTGGATGTGCCATTGGCCTAGGGCATCTTATGGTACACAGAAGCTACACTAACCAAGCTGGTGGCTTAGATTGTCAGGAGTGGTAAGATTTGGGACACCCAGAGGAGGAAGAGGCCCTTTGAAAGGGGAAATGGGATGGGCTAACAGGAAACATCTTCCCAGTTTCATGGAGGGCCTGTAGTCTGTCCTGGTTAAGGCAAACTATCCCTACTTTCGTGGAGGACACCCTCACCTGGACTGCTTTGTCCCTTGAAAGAGGTAGTAGAAACCAAAATACACCCTCCCTGACTTCCCTGTTCCACTGAGACTGCAGAAAAACAAGCTACTCAGTATCTCCCCCTTTCTGCCCTTGGGAATCTTGGCCTCAGCCAACCTTCTTTAATGTGAGATCTGTTTCAGTCAGGAATATGATTCTCAAAACATATTTCTATGTCTTTGGTTTCCTACCAGGCTGTCCTTTTCCAAAGCCAATATTTTCATGAAGATGGCAAAGTGACTGTGGTTAGGATTCCATTGTATTCTATTAACATTATTTTTGAAAAGCATAGTAACAGATTCAGAATCAAGAGTTCTAGGAGAAGCCCATATTTTCCTACTGGTGACATGAAGAGCTGTAACAGAGTTTCCATCTGGCAATATATGTAAAAATAATTTTAGGTCCTCCACGGAGAGCTAGCCCTCAGTTAACAAGTGAATTTGTTTTCGTTTGCCTTCAGTTGCACACAGCTGGTTTCTTCCCTCATACCTACTGAAGGGCTCAATGTCTCCCTTTCGCTGTTCCCCCTTTAGGCTATAAAAATCCACTCTCAAAAAACATTTGATAATCTCAGTTACACACTTGTTTTAATGGCTGATAAATGGCAAAATGGAAGTTAGGAGAATGTGGATGAAAGCACACATGAGCAGGAAACCAAGGCCTGGCTTATTTGGATTCTGTTATACCCTAGTGTTGAGGGGAAACGCTCCCAGACTTTGGGAGGCAAGAATGCCTAGGTTTTGCATCCTGGCTGCATCACTTCTTAGCTGTATGATGGAAGACACTTAGTTAATCTAGGTGCTCTTAAATTTCCTTTTCTTTAAAGTGGATATTGTAATAGTTACTTTACCAGATGTATCAGGTAACACAGTACTTCACATATAGAAAGGCACTGAAAGGATAATCATAGTAATTTGCTAATAGAAGAGGGTTGAGGATGTTAATTCTCCTTAAGAGAGAATTCTTTTGCCTTTTTGCCCAGCCAATTAGTGAACATTTGCTTCTTCTAACAAACAGTAAGCAGCATTGTGTTCTGATGACCAGTGACAGCTTTCCATAGAACTAGCTAATAACATGATTGCCTGTAGGCAGATTTAGGAAGGCAGAAATGCCCTGGCAGAATGACAAGATGTGTCCCCTCTGGACTACTTTGCCAACCCCCAGCCAGGGAACAGGCTTCATCTCTTTGACCAACTGCCACGCTGCTGCTCCTCCAGTGCCCTCACCTATGTTTCAAGAGCCTTAGGCTTACCTAAGAGGCAAAAAGAAACAGAAACAGAAATGGAGACAAACAGAAACCGAAAAGAGACAAACAAACAACCTGGACTGTTCCTTTCTTGTTTCTTCTCTCTTATCAGGTTCTCTCCTATGTCTGAAGAGTTCATTTTTTCAAGGATTAAATTAGTTCCTTGGAAGTTGTTACTCTCCATCTTCCATCCAGTCTCTCCTTGGGTCACTGGTATGTGATCATAAATATTTTTCAAGGTTATATGGTCATCCTTCATTAGACCGGAGTCCCCCAAGAAAGAGGACGAGGTATTTCATATATCACTTGTTTGTTCATTCGTTTACATATTTATTCATTCATCACTGTAAGATTAATAATAATAGTCAATTTTGATTAAGTTCTTCCTATATGCCGGATAATTTGCCAAGATTTTCCCATATTATCTAATTTAATTATCCCAACAACTCTGTGATGTAGGTACTATTTATATCTCATTTTTTAAATGAAGAAACTGCAGTGTAGATGTTACCTGCCCAGTCACATGGCTAGCAAGTGGGAGAATCTGGTTTCCACATTTTGCCCAAGTCAGTGCTAAGTAGATACTGAGTAGTATAAAAAGTACACAAATGATAGTTCTTGTCCTCTGGGAACTTAAAACAGACGGGTACATAAGACAAAACAATTAGGCAGCCATATAGGACAGAATGGGGCTAAATATTTAAATAAATCTAACTGGACAAAGGAAATTAGTGTGCGTTAGACAGTTAAAATAAGAGATCCTAAGCTCTAAGAGATGAAATAAATTGTTCTGCAAAGGTATAGGATTCAGAACTCTGAGTGGTGGGGAAGGGTAGGGAGGTATGTGTATGGGGGTGGAAGGTAGAGAAACGACTCAGTGTCTACACAGCAGATCAGAGTCCTGGGAGATAAGACCCAGGTGATTGGGTGGGCTTGAGTGTTTGGGAAAGAAGTTTAGAACATCCTATCAAACAGGCCATGTAAAACTGCTCAACCTTTTTCAAGAAGAGTAGGATACAATCAAAACTGTGCTGTAAGAGGATTAAGAGGTGTCGAGGAGAAGAATAGGAATCTGGAAAACCAATTAGGACATTTCTTGAGCAGCCTAGGAATGAAATAAACTCTGAACTAAACTAATGACAGTATAAATGGTCAGGAAGAAAGAGTGAGAACGAGCTGTTTCAGAGGAAGAGCTCATAGAACTTTGTGATTGATTGGTTATGAGTGATAAGGAAGAAGATGGAATTTAAAAACGACTTGTAGGGTTTGAATGGATGAGACAAGGAAAATGGTGGTAATAAAACTGGAAAGTTAAGGAAGGAAGATGTACATAGTTTTAAACATTTTAAATTTAACTACTGCAGGTATCTGGATAAATGTTCAATAGGAGCAGGAAATTTGTGATTAGAGTGTGGGAGAGGAATTAGGATTGTAAAAGTAAAGTTGTTAATACCTAAGGAATAAACATGCCAGTGCCAGCACATGGATGGACAGAGGCTGCTGGTTAGTTTTCAAGACAATTCCCCAGGGGCGCCTGAGTGGCTCAGTTGGTTGAGTAGCCTACTCTTGATGTCCACTCAGGTCATGATCCCAGTATCATGGGATCAAGCCCCGCATTGGGCACTGCACTGAGTGTGGAGCCTGCTTTCTCTCTTTCTCCTCCTGTCCCTCTCCCCTGTTCAAGCTCTCTCTTAAAAAAAAAAAAAAAAAAAAAAAAGAAAAGATAATTCCGCATAAGTATCTTGCATTTCTGCACATCTCATGAGTGAAGTACTTACTATCCTTCATTCAAAATATCTTTTCAAGGATGTTTGTATAACAATAGCCTTGGAAGATAGAGATAGTGCCTCCATCTAGAGAAAAAGCCACAAATGCTTACTGTGCAGTATAATAAAGATAATGTCTTCCTACAGAGCAAAGAGCAGGCTTGTTTACTCCCCAGGATGAAATATTTGGTTTCCCTAAGTTCAGAGTTCCTCTATTGTAACACAACCCACAGCTTACTTAGGCGTCTATTTGGGGCCATCCACATTGCTTCCACAGTACTAGGGAGCAGTGGAAACCGATGTAAATGTGCTAACACTCATGCTACTTACTGTGCTGTGAGTAATAAAGTCCTCTGTCTCAGGCCCAGAGTCTTCTGCCAGCATCCATGAAACTGTCAAGGTAAGTTGTTAGCTTGCTTATAAATTTGGTAAAATCTTAGCCCTCTTCACAGTTCTTGAAAATTAGATGAAGAGCTCTTATAGAAGGGACAACTAGACAAGAATCTGGGTCTCAGATGACACTAGTCAAGGGTGAAACATACTGAGAGCAGAGAAACTTAGGCAGATGGAGATTGGAGCAGTATATTCAAGAGCTCGGTTGTGATGCCTGCCAAGCCCATAGTCCCCTTCTAAGAGAAACTACCCCATCTATAGCTCTGCTGCTGAGGGAAGGCTCCTGAAAGTGATATTCTCCACTATATCACCCTACATATCACCTTATATCAATCTTATTGGCCCATAAAATCCATACCATAGACTGAATGTTTGTGTCCCCTGTCAACTCCATATGTTGAAATCCTAACCCCCATAGTATTAGGAAGATGATTAGGGGAGGTGATTAGGTCATGAAGGTAGAGTCTTCATTAATAGGATTAGTGTCCTTATAAAAGAGACCCCAGAGAGCTCCCTCACCCCTTCCACCATGGGGGTCCACCTGGTTCACTCAATGAACCAGGAAGTGAGCTGTCACCAGAACTCATCCATGGTGACACCCTGATCTCAGACTTCTCACCTCCAGAACTGTGAGAAATAAACTTCTGTTTTGTATAAAAGCCACTCAGTCTACAGTACTTAATATAGCAGCACAAACTGACTAAGACAATCCCTTTGGCTAAAACTTTTCCTACTGGGCTACCTTATAGGTATAGTCTAGCTCCTACTTTCGGACTAAATGTCCCCCTATTGTCCAAACAGCATGGCCAGAGAGGTCACAATGTATCTTGGGCCCTTTACCTCAAGGTCAGGGTAGGAAGGAGTGAGGACTCAGCAAGAATGGGCCAGAGGAAATTGGACCCAGCTGTAGGAGGGTGCTCTATGCAATCCAGGGGGTCTGACAAATTCAGGCTTGATTTTGGGTGAATAGCAGAGACCTTGAAGCAGGAAGTGCAGACAATAACACAAGCCATGTAGACTGAAGTACTGTGGTCCTTAGAAGGTAGGCATAGGTAGACCCTGGCTGGGTTATTATTGTGTTGTGTTATTATAAGTGGGGAGGAGTGAATTCAGTTCAACACTTATTAAATGTCTGCTCTCTGCTAGGGTGTATGTAAGCTAGTGGGGAAATGACAGTATCTCAAAGATACACAAATAAATATTATAGAGCATAATGCATACAATAATAAAAGCACATGCCAGATATAGAGGAGATGAGCAAGTCATTGATTTGGGGGTAGCCAGAGAAGGATCATTGAGGAGCAGACCCCTGTGTAGCATTTCAAAGGATAAACAAAATGAACGAGATTTTTCCTAAAAGTATGGAGTGTTTTGGAATACATGGCTCAGTCCAAAGTTTGGAGGAACAGGAAGGATACAGCAGGAATTAAGCAGGTGACAGAGGCATGACCAAGTGTTCCAGGATTCAAGGTCAGACTCTGAGCCCGGGATAGAACTAATCCTTTTTTTTTAAAGTTTATTTTTATTTATTTTGAGAGAGAGAGATAGAGAGCAAGTAGGGGAGGGGCAGAGAGAGAGAATCCCAGTCAGGCTCCATGCTGCCAGCTCAGAGCCTGATGTGGGGCTCAAACTCACAAACTATGAGATCATGACCTGAGCCAAAATCAAGAGTCAGACACTAAACTGACTAAGCCACCCAGGCACCCTGAGAACTGATTAAAGAGGAAACTGGGCTCCAGGGTGGCTCAGTTGGTTAAGTGTCCGACTTCAGCTCAGGTCATGATCTCGCAGTCTGTGGGTTCGAGCCCCTCATCAGGTTCTGTGCTGACAGCTCAGAGCCTGGAGCCTGCTTTGGATTCTGTGTCTCCCTCTCTCTGCTCCTCCCCTGCTCACACTCTGCCTCTCTCTTTCTCTCAAAAATAAACATTAAAAAAAACATTTTGTTTTTTTAAAAGAGGAAACAGAGGCAGAACCTAGGCATGTGACCGGGCAGGGCAGAGGCAAGGAATAAGCAGGCATTAGTGAGCCTGACAATACCAAAGCTGAGCACAGGCATGTGGGTAACAGGATTCTGGTCCCGTGATTAATTCAAGACTTTCTTGGGTGGAAAAGCTGATTTTGAAAGCATCTGCTTTTTGCTCTGTGCAGGCTCAGGGACAAGAAGACCACGCTTGATAGGGTGTCTCTCCCCATTGAGTTTTGCTGAGTGAGGCCGGGTTAATTCCTTCTTCATGAATTCTGCAATGTTCAGACTCTTGGCTCTCTGGATTATGAAAATAGCTTCCTAACTGGTTTCTCAGCTGTCTAACACAAGCTCCTCTGGCCCATCTTCCAGACAGCCCTAGGGGTGTTTTCCTAAATAGCAAATCTGATGATGTCATTTTCCTGCTTAGGATCCTTTGGTAGCTGCCCATTATCTGCCCCTGCTCTTTAACGAGGCCCTCACAGTGTGGCCCTGCCAGGGCAGATGTTCTGGGAAGATAATGAAGTTGAAATGTCAAGCCTCCCCACCTTCAGGTCCTGGGGGGCCCCTATTAGTGTGTTTACATGGCCATTTTATATTCAGTTTTGTAAAGAGGGTCCCCCAAGCTCCAGGACCCACAAAACCCCCATGGGCCCTCCTGTGCATCTCCCGAACTTCATCTGATGACAGTTCTCTCTCTCTCTCTCTCTCTCTCTCTCTCTCTCTCTCTCTCTCTCTCCCAGTAGCCTGAGGGTCTCTGGACACACAGTCTGAAACATTCTCCACCAAGCTGTTTGTTCTTCAGCAGCCTGATGAGGCATCTCTCCTGAGAAAAGGCCGCCCTCATCCCCTCCCCCACCCATATCACAAAAAGTTCACAACCTCCTTCTCCATGCTACCCTGCACCATGGGTATACTGCTACATTCCTGCATATATCATGTCACCTGGCAGCTGTCTGCCCCACTGAACTAAAACCTGCCCTTTACCCAGGTATTCCCAACACAAAAGCAGCATCTGGATGAAGGAGTGTCTCACATCAGTCTTGATGAACTGACATGAATTAAATGCCATTGCTGCCTCTTACAATTCATATTAGTCACCATTTATGGTGGACATACTAAGTATTATGGAATAAGTAAGGCATTTCTTTTTTTTTTTTTTTTTTTTTTTTTTTTAATTTTTTTTTTAACGTTTTATTTTTTGAGACAGGGAGAGACAGAGCATGAACAGGGGAGGGTCAGAGAGAGGGAGACACAGAATCTGAAACAGGCTCCAGGCTCTGAACTGTCAGCACAGAGCCCGACGCGGGGCTCGAACTCACGGACCGCGAGCTCATGACCTGAGCCGAAGTCGGACACTTAACCAACTGAGCCACCCAGGCGCCCCTAAGTAAGGCATTTCAAATACATTATCTGTTATCCTCACAATAACTGAAGGTTGACCAAAGAGAAGATATGAGGTCTATCCACATGAAATTGCCAATATTTAGCTATCTTTGGTGTATACAAACAGCAATTTCTTATGGTTCAATCTAATAGATTTAAACCCAGTCATCTGGCTCTAAGGTCAGTATTATTTCCCAAAGAGAGGAAGAGCCATCCCGACTGGTTGAGGTAAAGAGGAGAGAGTGGAGAGCCATCCATACTTGCAAGATAAACCCTGATGGCTCACTGTTCCATGTGTAGGGAGATATACATGCGATAATCCCTTTTAATTTTATGTTTTCTATGGGCCATACCACAGTCAAAACAATCAAAAGATTTTTTGTTTGTTTGTTTATCTTCTTCCTCTTCAAGTAAAAATATCCAAAAGGGAAGGACTCATTTTTTTTGGAAGGAGGAAGAAAAAACAAAAAACAAACAAAAAAAAAACCAGGAAAACAGAATGGATAGCATAGTTTTCTCTGTTAAGATTTTTAATAACAGCTCCTTGCTGGTCTTATAAATAGGAGAGCTCCCCTTTATTTATTTTACAAGACCATATTTTAAGTAACAGCAGCTTTCACATGACACTCCTTGCATAATGATTTTAAGAAGAGGAAATTGTGTTTATGTTTTGAGATAGCACTTAATTGCCAGGAACATAAGTAAAAAAGCCCGAGGCAGCATTACTATTGAAACCTGAGAGAAAATAGAAAGCTTGAGGTTCCATTACTGCAGTGTACGGCAAAGTCATAATTAATATAATTTATAAAGAAGTTATTATCAAAGGGTACCTATGTCACCGAGCCCCACCAGCCCAAATTGTTGATCTAATTTAGTTAATAACTGCTTTGCCATAACCACTCCCATTACAGGCAGAAAAAAATTTGATAAATTCACATGGGCCACACCACAGATCCTTCATCAATTCAGCAAAGGCATTTTACACGTTGCCTGAGGAAGGATTTCAAATTGATTGTCTAGAGCAGGATGGGAGAGAACAAGAAGCTAAAATGGAAATCTGCAATTACAGTTCAGAATACCTTTAGGGAAGCTGAACCATTTCAAAGTACGGGTCAGCCATACCGGATGACAAATGAGAATGGCGAAAGACTTCTGACCACTGGCACCCTTCACAGTTCACAGAATGACTTTCACTTTTCCCTGGTCCCCTCTCCTTTGTCTTCCATTGTACCCCTAATGGGCACTGTTCATTTCATCCCCAGATGAAACCTTCCACAAATAGAATCACTCCCAAATCTTTCTCCCACCTGGTCACAGGAATGCTCCCCTAGCAATCAGTCCCCAAACATGTTTGAATGCAGCTCTGAGGAAGACCAAGTTAGGCAGCTGCTGCCCCTGCCTTCACACTAATTCGGAGATCAGGGACCACAGGTTTGGTCCTGTGAGGAAGGTTTACTTTCTCCTTTGCTGCCATCCTTTATCCTTGCTTCTTCCTCCTCCTCCCTCCCACAGTCCCAGTCCCAAGCCAAGTTTCCTCTGGAGCAGAAGGGAAAATCTTGGTTCACAAAATCTAAACTCTGAAGACCAAAAGTGATGGGCACAAAGATTTGGCAGCTAAGGGGAGACAGATGAGTGAGGATAGCTAGATTCCACATAGTCAGTGATTTGCTTAAGGTCTTCAAGACTTGCATCGTCCAGGAAACCTGAGTGGTGACATTTTGTTGTACAATGGACTGCATCCTGCACTGGTAGATGTGGGTTCTAACCCCCTCTCTGTTACTAAGTAGCTAAGTGGCCTTCAACAAGCCACGTTGTTTCTTGGAACGTCTGTCTCCTCACCAATAAAATGCCTGGGTCAGACTAGATCAATAATTCTTGATCTTTCTTCTCTCTGTGACATGACATATTCTGTGATGATACCTCAGAAGTTGAGGTTACTCTTATGGGATAGAGCTATGTTCCTTAGCATCTTTTAATATCATGCCATCTTTTGAATTTGTGTGTTTCTGTACCTGGGTGTGTCTCAGCCTGCCTCCTAGAAAATACCGAAATATTTGCTGAATAGAATCAAATTGGGTGACTCAAATGTCATTCCCTCTTTTGGGTGGGAAAGATTGCTTCTTTTCTCTCCCCCTCTTCATTGCCTTTTGTCTCCCTTCTCCTCCCATTCCTCCCATACTCCAAGAGTGCTTGGGCATTGGAACAGGTGCAGTTTGGCATAGAACCTATACTCATCGCTTTAATCCTTAGCCCATAAAGCACATCAAACCCCCAGGAGATCTGGGCTTTGCTTAGTGAGAGAACCAAATGTCAGTTTTCCTTTCCCTTTTCAGCAAGTAGCAAACAAGAATGTCCTGCAGAGGGCAAAAGCCAGATAGGCTTACATGGAGCACACTGGAGTCTTTTTGTTCTTGTCCTGCCTATATTTTGGAAGCTCCAGCGGGAATGTGGCCTGAATTTAAACACTCAGGGCCATGACCATTAACAGTGAGCACTTTTGTAGATTCATGCAGCCTCTCCTGCCTTTCCTCTCCCATGGCCTTGAATGATCTGTTGTTTGTGGACAATTCACTTGTTGTACTCCAGAGAGCAGGCTGATCCTGGCTCTCCCATTGTCTCTTATATGGGCAAACAAAAGCAGTCTTCTTAGGCCAGAGCACCAAGCTGATAAAAGACTGATTAAGGCCTCTTTTGTGGTGAAATTTAATAGGTCTGGGTTGGGCATTATATTTGATTAACCCCAACCAGTCATTACATGGAATTATATATACAGTAGGACTATGCCAACTGCTCTCAGCTGGGTGGAGCCTGTCTCTGAACTCCTGAATGGTGCCACGATACTGTAGGCAGAGCTGGTCATCAGCAAAACGGAAGTCAGTAAACTTGTCTCTGGGGCCTGCAGTTTTCCCTTTCACTATCTGTCCTTCTCCACCAACCTTTATATTCCCTCTTTTCCAGGCAAATTATTAGGTCCTTTCTGACAGGCAGGAAGACATCTGACAAATTCATTCACACAGAGTGATTTCATGGGTTATCCTTTCCAAGAGTAGCTGCAGTTCAAAGGAGGAACTTGGACTGGGAATCATGGTATTTTGAGGGGATGAAGCTCTCATGATGGCTCAGAGGATGCCAGATTCCTTGGCCCACACTCTTCCTTCTTCCCAGAATTGGGCCAGGTGGTTTCTCCGAGCAGGCTCCCCATGGCTGGCCTCACCCTGGAGAAATGAAAGTAACTCTGGTTTGACCCTCAAGCCTCCCCTCCTGCCTGGCCCACCTTTTAAATTTCCTTTCTTTTTCCTGTCTAGGATTACCTGATTTTTTATTACTTGATTTTTTAATCCATTATTGTTTCTCCAGCTACTTTTCAATGAAATGCATCTTCTTCAGAATGAGAATTCACCTGGTTTTGGAATGAAGATATTTTCTGGCTTATTGCTGTATAAGGAAGGTGAATGGATTAGTCTCTCCTTGGGTGCAAATAGCTGAATCTCTGATAATCTGGTGTGTGATTTAATCATTTATTCTTTTTCTGTTAAAACTATGAACTTGTAATGGAAATAACAGCATGAATATCAACTATTCTTTAATTTTGAACACTTAGAAAACAAAGAACATAGAACAAAGTTCCAAGGAATATTACAACTGGACCAGTCCTTTATTCAAAAAAACACAAAATCTTGCCAGTCAGTCATATCAGTTAGATCTCTTTAGATTACAAATGACCGGAAGATCCAACCCAAACCGACTCAGGCAAAAAGGGATAGCTTTGACTCATGTCACTGGCGGCGCCTGGGTGGCTCAGTCGGTTAAGCATCCGACTTCCGCTCAGGTCATGATCTCATGGTTTGTGAGTTTGAGCCCTGCATTGGGCTCTGTGCTGACAGCTCAGAGCCTGGAGCCTGCTTCACATTCTGTGTCTCTCCATCTCTTGGCCCCTCCCCTGTTCATGCTCTGTGTCTCTCAGTCTCTCAATAATAAATAAATGTTAAAAAAAAAAAAATTTTTTTTAAAGGGACAGCTTTGGCTCATGTGACTGAAAAATTCTTTTTAATGCTGGCACTGGAAATGGATGGGTGCAGGGACTCAATATGTCACCAGGACTTGGGTTTTCTCTCACTCTGTCTCTTGAGTCAGTACTCCTAGGTTGTAAAACATGAGCTTCTTTCATAGTCAAACGAAGCCAAAGCAATTTCAGATCACACATTCTCTTAGATTTAAGTTCCACCTGGGAGAACTAGAGTGTTTCCCCAGAAGTCCCAGCAAAAGCCTTGTTTTTTCTCATTGGCTCTGATCGGGTCATGTGACCACACCAGGAAACGTATAGGATACACTTATTGGTTCCTCCTCTGACTTGAGAGGGGTTGACGGGGGAGGTCTTCAAGTGCATAGATGAAGAATGAGGAAGAATAGATACCTAGGAACTACAAATAGGATTGGAGTAAATAGAGGCCAACTAGCAGCATCCACTGAAAGCATTCCTTCATTTTACTCTGCTTTCCCTTACTAGGGCTAAACAGAGAGCAGCTCTCTTACATTTTTTCTTAGGGTCAAAAGATTCCCAGGTGTTACGTGTTCTCTGAATCGGGCATTGGCTTCTGAGCTATACCAGCTTTGATATGAAAAGTCTTTGCAGAGTTGTTTTTTACTCCGGGGGTGGGGTGTGGAGAGTGGGATGAAGAAGGAGGTAACAGAGATGCTACTAGTTATAGTCACTCTTGTGAAGGGATATTGTTTTTCAGTTTTTGCTAATCTCAATTGAGATACCTGGGTTCTAGTCCCAGCTCTCTCATTAATTTCCTTTGTGAATTAGTGGTTTTCAGACTCTTTTCTTTTACTTTTCAAGTCTCTTTGCTAATGAACTGCTACTTGGAACCCAATAAACATGTGACAAAATAAGATTTTATTAATGTGCAAATGTTTCCAGACTCTCTTCCCTCCCTACTCCCACTCTAATTGAAAGGATACTTTTTCATACTTATATTCCCCAACTCAAGAAGGGTTCATTTTTACCAGACTTTTGTGATTCAGGACTAGAACTAGAGTGAGGAAAATAAGGTATTGTATTAGCTTCTGGTACAAAATTAAGGGAGCTCCCAAAACTCAGTCATCAAAATAAATAATATTTTTAAAAATCAATATTAATGCTGGGGCGCCTGGGTGGCTCAGTCGGTTGAGCATCTGACTTTGGCTCAGGTCATGATCTCGCAGTCTGTGAGTTCAAGCCCCGCGTCTGGCTCTGTGCTGACAACTCAGAGCCTGGAGCCTGCTTCCAATTCTGTGTCTCCCTCTCTCTCTGCCCCCCCTCCCCCCCGCCCCACTCATGCTCTCTCTCTCTGTGTCAAAAATAAATAAAAACATTAAAAAATTTTTTTTCTTAAAATCAGTATTAGTGCAAAAAACGAAAAAATCCTTACAAGCAAAATATAAAATTTTTTTAAAAGACAGGCTCTAACAATGTTGAGCCAACTCATATTGGAGCCTGAGGCAAAAGGAAAAATGTGTGCGTCTATCTTAGTTCTTATGTATTTATTTTATTTTATTATCATCATTACTTTTTTTTAGAGAGAGAGGGGAGAGAGGCAGAGGGAGAGAGAGAATCTTAAGTGAGCTCCACACACAGTATGGAGCCTGAGGTGGGGCTCAATCCCACGACTCTAGGATCATGACCAGAGCTAAAATCAAGAGTTAGACACTCAAACAACTTAAGCCACTTAGATGTCCCATATGTATTTATTTTAGTGGTTAATTTTTCCCCCAGAACACTAAAGTAGTTGAAAAATATTGGAAAATTTAAAAGGTAGGTGTACTAAAACTCCATTATTTTAATTTTAAATATTTTACTTATATCAAAACCAGAATTTATTATAATTTTACCTTCTTCATTTTAATGGCAGCAAATTCATCAATGATGTTTTCATTAAAATACATTAACAATTAAAATTATATAAAAACATGTATATAGGGTGTACATTTTTAATTCGTGAAGCTGTTAGTAAGTAAAACCTGTTTTTCTAAAATTGCTTAACATCTCCAGACGATTCCTTATGAACCTTTTAATAGTTTTTAAAACTAATTACATCTTAATTAACTTAATTTCATTAAATTATTATAGTAATATGTTAAACTGGAAAATTGAGTTAAAAAAAATCACTCAAAATCCTTTAACACTAAAATAATTGTTTTAGGGTACTTCCTTTAGTCCTTTTTGTATGTCTTTGTTTTCTATAATTGTAATCATTATATACAAATAATTTAGGTGCTTTTTTTTTTTCACTAAACCACTTACCCATGTTGCTAAATGGCCTTTATAATTATCACTTAAAATGACGGCAAAATATACCATTGAGTAAATTTCATAAGTTATCTATTACCCCATTATTAGACATTTGGATGGTTTCCAATTTTGCACTGCTATAAAAAGTGCTATTGCTTTTTCCATATATTGTTTATGCATGTTGCTTTTTCTACATTTTTTTTTTTACTTTAAGATGGAATTTGTGAGCATTTGAAAAATACAATTAAATAGGCTTCTAATCAAAGATGGGGAACTGAGCTGATGCCAAAAGTCCCTCTTCTTCAACCCAAACATGAGAAATGCTGGTCATTTGTGTAGCCAGCTCTGAAAACAAGAAAGGGGAATATCTATACGCCAGAAATAAAGGAGGAACCCACAACAATGTGAAGGATCTTTGAGGATGATGAGGCAGGGGACACAGGGTAAGAGTTGAACACAGGCTGTTTGAAGTTGAACTGCAGACTGTGTGCAGTACAGACAGCAGAGAATATCGGTTCCCTATAAGAAAAGCCTTCACTCCAATTCAGAAGTGAAGATTAATTTAGAAGTTAATTCTGAATTATTAGAAATAATTTTCAGGGGCATCTGGGTGACACAGTCAGTTAAGCCTCCAACTTCGGCTCAGGTCATGATCTCACTATTTGTGAGTTCGAGCCCCATGTTCGGGCTCTGTGCTGGCAGTGCAGAGCCTGCTTGGGATTCTCTCTCTCTCCCTCTCTCTCTGCCCCTCCCTCACTCACACTTTTTCTCTTTCAAAATAAATAAATAAATAAATGTTTAAAAAGAAATAATTTTCAGTAAAGGGAAAACCATGACTTCCAGAGATATAAAGATCATGTGGTATCAAGACCCTGGTTGGGAAAGATGGGAAGAGCAAGATGGATGGAGAGAATCAGAGTATTAGACGGATATTTTTAAAAGGACCCGTACTTTTAAAATGTGTCAGATACACATTATATAATGTAGAAAGTCACACTTTTTAATATCTAGCTATAAAAACGTATGCTGCTATTGGGGTCACCCTGACCTTTGGAGCTGTGCAAGACTGACTCATTCTGCAATTTGTTTAAAGTTCAGTGTCTTCCTCAAATTTTCTGGAAAAGTCCCAAGGGCAAATTTCTGGTCAATTTTAGTTCTCATCTCCTGTTTCTACAGAATTAATTGTGGGGGGATCATTTTGCTACTCCATACATGCTACCTTGATGACTATATAGACCCAGACTTTGAATCAGACCTTCTCTTTGATTCCTGTTACCCCACCCCCAACCCCCACTGGTCACACTGACCCATAAAGGTCATTGTGTGGATAGCAGACCGTAATGAAGGTTTGGAGTGGTAAGGGGTTATATTGCAGCAGCGCACAAAACTTATGGTAAATAGGTTATCATTCCTGTTTTTGAAGGTTTTTCACTCTGCTATGGCACATAGCCCAACCCTCTCTCTTCTCTCCTCTCTGACACCCAAATTCCTATTCGTTTCTATGCTCTCAGGACATGAATTTTTTTTTTTTTAACCACACGAGGCTCCCCAGAAGCAGTACTGTTCTTAGACCCAGATCAGAGGGGCCCCAGCTCACTGTACTTTAAAGGAGCCTGTGCCCTGCCACCCCTGCCCCACCTATACTATGAAGCATCCAATTGGCCAAGGAGACATACCTACCCCAAGTTTGCCCTCCCTACTTTCCTGATGAGATATTGGGCTTTATGGCCATATGTCTTCTATGTTGGCTGTGGGCAGGAGTATGTTCAGAACTTGGCTGTGAAGGCAGAAGGGTTGTCACAATGGTGCCAAAGGCTCCCTCCATGTGGGTTGTAATTGAGGTAAGAAGAAAGCCCAGGAGGTAGGGGTGGTTCATGGGCCAGGAGCCAGGATTGGGGCCCAGGCCTCCATAGAAAACTGTGTTCTGGTTTAGAATTCTGAGGAGTTCATGAGGTCCAAATTCAAACCTGGCCTTCCAGGTTGTTAAAAAGAAATATTTGTCAAGTTAGGTGAGTAGAATACATTTTGTTTAACAGTTTATTAATTTGATTTATGACTTTAAGTCTTTACACATATAGTATGAGTCTCCTTTGTCATTTTACCCAGCCCTTGCCCCACACTAATGTCAAAGCAAAAATTTGATTCCATCTTGAAGAATTCTGATTTTTTAGATATTTTGTTTCATTCTGTTACAATTACTCACAAACACAAACACACACACAGACACACACACACAGGCTCTAAACATTCAAAGTCAAGACCAGATGAGTAGCTAATACGATATGATATTAAATCCTGAGTTTGGGCAAGAGCTTCTTACATACCTCCAAGTTCAGGAGTGACCAAATAGGGCTCTCAGCTAGTGGGAGTCCTGAAGTATACCTGTTGGAAAAGATACTATAATGCCAAATGTAGAAACCAGGCTGGGTGTGACAGACCCAAACTGCCTGAAGCCTCATTTGGTTTAGAAACCAAATTTCCCAATAGCTTGTATTGCTAAAAATGGAACTACCAGGGTTTGTACTTGCCTTGAGAATAAACACCATGAGAAAGATACAATGGGGATAATGAGCTTCATGTCAGCTCTGAGCTGTTAGGCTAGCAGGCTGGAAAAGGGACACTACAGCTGGTCGGGAGGGCTTTTCCCTCGAGTTTCTCTTGGCCATCTGTTCTGAACCATGCCATCAGCTTCCCATTGGAAAGGTCAGAATGCGTGTGTGGGTAAAGCCTAATGTTGTCTCCACATGCCCCGTTAGATGCAGCTGCTCTTGGCTTGGTCACGCCTGGGTTTGCACCCAGGACCCTCAAAAGCTCTGCGCATTATGGTAATTAGCCATCTGCTGCAGCCTTTCCAAGAGCGGCTGATCACAAAAGGAAGCCAGGAAGCTCTCTGACAACAGCAGAAATGGAGGCGGGAGTAGACGCCTCAGGCCACTTGCCCCCTCCTCCACTCCTCTCCTGGACCCTGAAGCCTGAAGGGAACTGGTTCATCACTCAGCACAACCCCTCATCTCCTAGGACCCCAGGGAAAACAAGCAAGGGGTCTCCTCATTGATGCATGGCTGTCACCCATTCAAAGAGAGGAGCTGAACAGGGAACACAAGTCTGCTGAGACAATTACACTCTCTGTGTCGGTAGGCAGACACACACACCATTTGTTTGACAAGTGACTTTCTTTGGGGACTGGGTGACTAGAGATAGCAGGATTGGAAATTTTTAGATGATCAGTTCTTATTGAAACTCTAAACTTGTACTTACGTATGTAGCTATATTAGTCCCTGATTAGTGGTAGCTATTGAGATCCTAAAATAATTTATGGTATATATATTTAGCAATAAATGTACAGTTACATAGGTGTGCAGTGAGAGCCAGATCTGTATATACCTGTGGGCAGAAATCTTGTTATGTATAAACAACCTTCGAAGGATGGAACTTTATTTTATATATATGAGTATGTACATATATAAGCTATAAGATAGCTCTAGGATACATAAGGATATATTTAGACATATCTATGTAGTACATATAGTTTAAGGTTTTTTGAACTTTAAATATGCATAAATGTATCCATAAATAGAGAGCTACATCTGCATGGGGAGGGGGTAGCATGTAGAACTCAGAACTTGGGAATTGGTTCAAGTCCCAATTCTGTCACCCCACATATATATGGTGGTGCTCATGGGAGGATTGTCCTCCTCCTTGTCATAGGAAAAGTGGAATAAAACAAATCTCAGACCTCAGTGGCATTGGCTGGATTTGACTGTGGCTATGTGAGAGCTCCAGGGGAGAATGGGAAGCATGGGTATGGTCTGGCAGCATGATAGGTAGGAGGTAACAAGAAGCTGGAGACCTGTTCTGGCAGGTGAGAGCATACGGGATTGGCAGGGGTTGGGGGCGGGGGGTGAGTGGTCATGTTCATTATTATAAGGGCAAACCCAGAGCTGTGTGTACACATGCTGGGGGCATGGAGGGTGAATGGCCTAACTGAGAAAGTCAGGAAGAGGGAGTCATGGTAGAGTTCCCTTGAATCTGGTCTTGAAAAATGCACAAAGGAGTGAGGGAATGCATTTCAAGATAGAAATGGCATTTACAAAGGCATGGGAATGCAAGGTGTGTCCTGGTGAGGGTGAGATGTCTGGGGTGGCCAGAGCGTGGGGTGATGGAGATAAGACCAGAAAGGGGAGGTAAGAGTCTGAAGAAGGGCCTGTGAGCACCCTGAATGAGCAAGGGCTTTATCCTGTGGCTGGTGGGGAGCCACCAAAAGGTTTTAAGCAGGGGAGTTATGAAATCAGACTTAGGTTTGAGAGAGATCAGTCTTATAGCCAGGAGGGGACAGACTGGAAGTGGAAGGCTGGAAGGAGTTTTTACAGTTTTTTACAGGCTGGATGGGAGCTGATGGAGGCTGAGGCACTGGAGATGGAGAAAAGGGAGTGAAGTGAAATCAAAAGCCTGTGGGGAGAATGTGTAGGACTTTGGGGCCTGAGATAAAACGAAGAAACATAAATGACTTGGATTTCTAGCTGGATTGGTAGGGTAGAAGTTTATGCTCTTAACAAGACAGACAGTGAATACAGGAGGGTGGCTCTGGATGATTGGGGGTTTCTGTTCTGGATATCCTGCAGAACAGCCAGGGAAATACTTCTAGAGTGGAGGAAAAGAAGTTCACACACAAACACACACACACACACACACACACACGATCCCCTACAAAGAATAATTGGATAAGAAGTATGAGAAACCCATACCAGGAAAACACCAAAATACCTCCTATAATCCAGCCCCTGGTCCGCCTCAGACCTCTCTCCTGTTCACCCCATCTGTATTCTCTGCTCTGGTCACATTGGCCTCCCTGCTGATTCTTGAACATGCCAAGCATGCTGTCATCTCCAGGCTTTAGTTCTAGTTGGTTCCCCTCATTCTTCTCCATTTTCTTATTAAAAATTTTTTTTTAATGTTTATTTATTTTTGAGAGAGAGAAATAGAGAGACAGAGTGTGAATGAGAGAGGGGTAAAGACAGAAGCAGGCTCCAGACTCTGAGCTGTCAGCACAGAGCCCAACACAGGGTTTGAACCCACAAACCTCAAGATCATGACCTGAGCTGATGAAGTCAGACTTTTTACAAAAGATAACCCCTTTTATGGCCATACCACGAAAGTCAAATAGGAATCGGTCTAAGTTATATCATTAAACAATTTTGTCAGAAAAATTATACACCTCCCCTAATAAGAAACACTTGCTTCATTCTTTCCTCTAAGGATCGTAATTGTTGTAATTATAAACCACATTTTGTGAAAAACCCATTAAAAATATACATTAGCTGACTGAGCCACCCAGGTGCCCCCCCCCCCATTTTCTTATTTTATGTATTAATTGTGTGTTGCTTTGTTTCCCTGGGAGAACATACACTCACAAGGACAGGGATCTTTGTCTTTTTGTTCACTGATAGATCCCAAGCACTAAGAACCATGCTGGGGCAGGTGGTAAACTCTCAATAAAAACTTGTTGAATGAATTAATTTTAAAGTGAGTCCACTTAAAATGAGAATCACAATCGGATTGACAATTTATCTTTAAAAAGAAATGCAAATTATAAGAGTTTTTAAATGTATATTTCACAAAATATGGTTTATAATTATACACTTATGATCCTTAGAGGAAAGAATGAACCAAGTGTTTCTTATTTGGGGAGGTATATAATTTTTCTGACAAAATTGTTTAATGATACAATATAACTTAGACCGATTCCTATTTGAGTTTTGTGATATGGCCATAAAACGGGTTATCTTTTGTAAAAATATTTGAGGCTTTATCAGTTTTTCCCAAGTACTCCCCCCACCTTAGTATGCCATAAATAAATAAATTATTTTAAATTGAGATATGCTTTATATATAATGAAGTGCTCGAATCTTTTTTTTTTAATGTTTATTTATTTTTGAGAGAGAGAGACACACACACACAGCACAAGTGGAGGAGGGGCTGAGAGAGAGGGAGACACAGAATCTGAAGCAGGCTCCAGGCTCTGAGCTGTAAGCACAGAGCTAGATGCGGGGCTCAAACCCACAAACTGCAAGATCATGACCTGAGCCGAAGTCAGATGCTCAACTGATCGAGCCATCCAGGTGCCCCTGAAAAGCTCAAATATTAAGTGTACCATTCAACTGGATTTTGGAATTCATATCAGGACAGAACACTTCCATCACTCCAGAAAGCTCCTTCATGCACCTTCCAGTCAGCAGTCCATCCCCCAGCAACATACAGTACATGGTTTTTTGAGTGTGTCAGGCTTCTTTCACTGAGCATGATGTATTCTGAGATTCTTCCATGTTGTTGTGTGTATCTATAACTCATTTCCTTTTATTCCTTAGTAGTGTACCAAGGACTTCTCATATTTCAAAGGGCTCATTCTGTGGATTTTATCAATTGCTACTTGCTGTAACTCTGGCAATGGCTTTGCATGTGGTTCAACTAGTCCTTTTAGACTTTCTTTCATTTGATGAAATTTTGTGTCTTTCTCTGTAAGACTTGCCACTTTGCTTTGCAATTAATTTCCGTATATTTGCAGTGTGTTTTCAAGTGTATATCAACAATGCATGAGAAACTGGCCCAAAAAATTTGACCAAAAAAAATAAAAAAAAAAAGAGTATGTAGTAGACATCAGACATTACCAGTAAAAAAGGACGCTTACAGTAGAGACTAATTTTATTTTATTTTTTATTATTTTATTTTGTAAAGTTTATTTATTTATTTTGAGAGAGAGAGATTATGTGCTCAGGGGTGGGGCAGAGAGAGAGAGAGAGAGAGAGAAAATCCCAAGCAGGCTCTGAGTTGTCAGCACAGAGCCAGATGCAGGGCTTGAATCCACCGACTATGAGATTATGACCTGAGCTGAAACCAAGAGTTGGATGACATTCAACTGACCGAGCCACCCAGGTGCCCCAGTAGAGACTAATTTTATAAGTGGTCACATTATTATTGTTTTGATCACTTTTCGTATTTTGATCACTTTTGCTTCACAAGGAAAAGTTGTAAATATAGGGACCAGGACAATGAACACTCTTATGTCAAGGACCCTTATTCCCTGTGAGCATGTGTGCACGGACACAATACAAATGAGTCCATACCTGGGAACTGAGGAATCACTTGTATGTACACTTTCACTAGCTTGTTGTTACTGTTCATTTGAGACTATAAAATTGAACAAATCAGGCATAGATGTCTATTTGATTCAATTATGTGAAATTGCTGATCTTTAAGCATTTCTGATGTACAAAGCTAGCAATTTCATGGGGTTCAACTTCAGTTTTTATACTGCAAATTGCTACCCATTAATGGGTAATGAAATCAATTTAATAGACTAGGATCAGCATTTTAAAAAAATGAAATAAATTAGAGTAGAAGATATCAGAGGGCATCTCATGTTGTAAGAATAGTTAAGGCTTATTGAAGATTTATTCTGTGCCAGGCACTATTCTAAGTGCTTTGTAAGCCTAAACTATTTATTATCATGATCATTATCAACATCATGATTATTAGCTGTATGCTAGCCTAGTGGACCAGGAAAGACTGATGATACCATGTTAAAACTCCACCTAGAAAATTCAAGACACCTGCAGGTCAAATTTTCTCACCATAGTACAACCACAAGACTAGTCCCAAATACTGCCCAGGGAAATTTCCAAAGCTGTGCTCTCATCGTGATTCCAGGAAAACTAAGGACACAGTGTCTAACACATACTCTGTATTGTCTCTCCAAAAACTCACAAAAGGGTTTACATAATGGGTGGGCTCCTGAAAAGTTGAAAGCTTTTAAAAATCCAACTCGATAAGCATGCTTGATATATCTGCTTCTACTTCTGAGATAAGCAGGCTCAACTCCTTTACAGTACAAAAACCTGGGGCGCCTGGGTGGCGCAGTCGGTTAAGCGTCCGACTTCAGCCAGGTCACGATCTCGCGGTCCGTGAGTTCGAGCCCCGCGTCAGGCTCTGGGCTGATGGCTCGGAGCCTGGAGCCTGTTTCCGATTCTGTGTCTCCCTCTCTCTGTGCCCCTCCCCCGTTCATGCTCTGTCTCTCTCTGTCCCAAAAATAAATAAAAAACGTTGAAAAAAAATTAAAAAACAAAAAAAACAAAAAAAAAACAAAAACCTCTCCAATTACATAAAAATGTGATAGTAAGTTCTTACAAAAAGTGAAGAATTCAATCCCTGGTCTTCTATCCCTACTATATCTTTCTAGAGAAGAGTAAATCTTTCCTGTCTAGTAACTGGTTAACTCTAGATGAAATGTGTGCTCTTCATCCATATTTCTTAGGAAAATGAGAATAATTCAGTTGCCAGTTTGCCTTTTCCACATTTTTCTAAAGCTGTAGGTTAAGTTTTTGGCTATGCAATTACCTGAGGGTGTGTCCTTTCTTCTTTTACTGTTTTTTGTTGTTGCTGTTGTTGTTGTTGTTGTTAAAAGACAATCCACCTCCACTCCCCAAGCCCAGCAAAACAAAGAGAAAACACCAAACAACAAATTGAACAAATTGTAACCTGAAAACTTTTTTTTTTTTTTTTTTTTGTAGTAGGCTTCAGGGGCGCCTGGATGGCTCAGTCTGTTGAGTGTCAGTTACTTGATTTAGCGCCAGACACTTGATTTCGGCTCAGGTCATGATCCTAGGGTTGTGGGATTAGGCCACGTGATGGGTTTGGTGCTGAGTGTGGAGCCTCCTTAAGAGGCTCTCTCTCTCTCTCTCTCTCTCTCTCTCTCTCTCTCTCTTTCTCTCTCTCTCTCTCCCTCGGCCCCTCTCCCCTGCTCACTATAAATATAAATAAATAAGTTAATTAATTAAATAAGCTTCACACCCAGTGCAGAGCGCAAAGCTGGGATTGAACTCAGGACCCTGAGATCACAACCCTGAGATTAAGACCTGAGCTGACATGAAGAGTTGGACATCTCTGACTGAGCCCCCCAGGCATCCCTAACCTATACAACTTTAAATGTCCTTGTCATTCTTCCCTTTATCCTGAACCCAATTTCTATTACATTAGCATATTATATTATTGGAGAAGAAGAAGTTCAGTGCCACTGTGACTACAAGGGAACCAAAGTACTTAACACAATATAGGAGCGTGAACTGCTACACCCAAAATACTGGTGTTTACAATGCAGGCCTCCTGCAGGCCTGGTGCCTAGAGCTGACAATGTAAATTATTGCCTCTATAAAGCTTCTCTGCAAAGGGATTAGTCCTGCAGAGGTCACTGGTGCTGGAGGAGCCTTTGTTGGCTAAGACAAAAATCCATCAAGTTAATTAGTGTTTTGAAAAAGACAATCCAAAACAGTAACAATCATGGTCAACAAGGAGGGCTCGATTTCTTGGGAACAAAAGCCTGGATGAGGGAGATGCCTTGCTATCTTATCATATGCACTACATTACAGTGGCCCTTGGTCAGTGGACTGGCCATTAAAGTAAATTCCTCAGTGGTTTTGGGTAGACTAAGTAATTTTTCTTTGATGCATATCAGTTAAAGCAAATATTTATTGAGCACCTACTCTGCAATGTCCTGTCCTCTGCCTAACAAATTAAATTAAAATTTCAGGGACCTATTTTCTTCATTCCCAATAAACATTTAACAGAAGCCATGTCTCAGTACTTTATTATTTATTTATTTATTTTTAATGTTTATTTTTTATTTCTGAAGGATAGAGAGACAGAGTGTGAGCAGGGGAGAGGCAGAGAGAGAGGGAGACACAGAATCCAAAGCAGGTTCCAGGCTCTGGGCTGTCAGCACGCTTAACTGACTGAGCTACCCAGGCGCCCAGGTACTGAGTGACTGAGTACCCAGGTACTCAGTACTTTAAATTAATCTCCTTCGTGCATACCTCCTTAAAAATCTGTCAAATGTGTCAAGTGATTATTCTCAAACACTTCTGTGACTCAGTATGTTTAGGCTGTTCCTGACTTTGAGACACTCAACTTTTGTACAACTCCTAAACAGCCTGTATTATACACTGAATTCAAATCTTTTTTCATTAACCAGTACGTGAGCTAGTTTAAGTTTCTGCTTGCACCACTAGCCTATCAATGGCATAATTCTTATAGGGGTCTCCTTTGCTTGTCCAGAACTGTTTTGCAATTATTCAAATACTTCTTTTGCATATTGCTTTTATTTCATAAAAATAATTGATAAGTGGGAACAAAAAAAAAGAGCGATAAGAACATAGATCTCAAAACCAACATAATGGAGAAAGATGGAAATCATTAAGAGTACTAAAAGCTAAACATTTTCAGCCTCAATCTAACATTTACTGAACTTAAGCCAGTATTTTGCATGTTTAAATGGGAAGAACAAAATTAAACAGCATGCATGAAACCAGGAAATAGCTGGAAGATTGTATCTGAATAGAAATATATAATTAAATATTTTTCTCATTTTTCCGGCCTTCTGCAAACAACCCTTCCCTTAGAACATGTAAGATGATCAACTTTCTAATATTCAACTTGCATATATATATTTTAGGCATGCTACATGTACATGGAAAGGACTGCCTACCAAGAATCCTGCCTGTAAAACTTCTGTAGAGCAAAAGGAATCATTGTAACTGATGAAAGTCTTGTTGAGGGAATAAGTACCGGGTTTGCTTCTTGTCCTTCTGAAACCCCATTGAAGTAAAATGTGCTATTTACAAAACAAAACAAAGCAAAACTTAAAAGCCAAAAGAATGGAAGGGACAGACTGAGCCCAGATGAGAGTTTTCAAGAGACTTCTAAAAGAGAAGAGAACTGACAGAGGAAACTTGTAGAGCAAGTTTGGAAAGCAGGAGCTGCTCCAAGACAAGGGCCCCTCCTGTCTTGTAAAATCATGAATGAATTGAAGAGACTTTGCAAAGTGCCTTTAATGGCAATAAGACAGGAGGCGGAGAGTGCTTCCTTGGAGAATGAAATGAGGTCAAGAGAGCAAAGGTCAGATGCTGCAGAGATGGGAAAACGGAGAATCCCTCTGACCTTGAGGAAGGAGTAAGGCTAGAAAAGCAGAGAGGGTTCCTGCACTGTGACTCTGGGTCGACTTTGTCCCTGAGTACAAGGGTCCCCACACTGGGCAAAGGGTCCTATACTGCTGGCATAGAAGCAGAAAGCCATTGGGCCTCATGGGACGACATTTTCCAGCCAGAACAGATGTCTTCAATGCTGACTGCAGTTACAAAGCAAACTCACTGTGAGACATGTCCAGAATCGATTCAATTGTATTGAAAGGAAGTAAAGAGATAGACATTTCTTCAACACATGAATCTTTGAAGAGCCACAGCCTCTACATTAAGAGGAGCAGGAGGAGTTTTAGTTGTACTTTGAATAATAGTAATTTTGAGTAACCTGTAAACCCATGAAAGAGAAGTTTTTAGCCAAAGGGGCCTTTTGACACTTAAATTTTAAAGAAGTTAGCAACTGTTATGCTTAGAACCAGCTTGCCTTCCAGGAACTTTTCCTCTCCTGTAAGCATCACCTGTCACTGTTAGATATGGTGTGCGTTCTATCTGAGTTTCCCTTCCATGAATCACATATATTCTATCAAGTTACTTGGTACAGCTCAGTTTTTGCACCCTTACTGGGATGGGGGTGGGGGGCGCACAGAAAGGATAGAGGGCAGTGGCTGGCCTTCCTGAAAGGCAGGTTGGGAGACCAAGAAGTTCATCTTGCAGACTTTGCAGTCAACACGTGAGGCCTGCATTAACTCTCGCTCCCTCTGGAACGCCTTCACCTGTGAGTGGACCCATCCCACACGCTGCCTCTTTTGTCTTGTCCCATACTGTACTTACTCAGGGGCGTCAATGTGCAGCCCGTGTCTCTGGTCTTGAAAGTTCCCAAGGGCAAGGGTGGTATCTCCTCTGATACCCAGTGTAGGACTGGCCTGCAATAAGGTGCTCAAGGAAAACACTCAAAAATTTTGATTTTATGGAAGTAATATTTGCAAGTAGCTGAATAATAGTCTCACCCCCCAGAGGTTTTATTTCTTCTGGTGGTGATCCCTGTTTCTTCACTTATGCTTATACTATTGTTCTTGATTCATGAACCTTAGGTGGTGTCTGTTGATTGGTTGCTATGTCGGATGAAGACTCAGCTCATTCATACACCGTGCACCCCTCCAACTGCCCCTATAGCCTGCCTCCCAGTGTTCAGTTTCCCCAGTGGCTGCATCTTCAATGTCAAACAATGTATTAGGACCTCCATTTATTATTCCACTTAGACAGTATCTCCTGTCTTCCTGGTTTTGACAGGAGGTTAATTATGCCCAGCCTTTCCCTCTCTACTCCCCACCCTTTCTGTTTCCCTATTTCTGCCAAGATTGATCAGATTAACATTCTCAAATTTGGTTAACATTTAAAGAAATTTTTTTTTAATGCTTATTTATTTTTGAGAGAGAGAGACAGAGCACGAGCAGGGGAGAGGCAAAGAGAGAGAGACACACACACAGAATCTGAAGTAGGCTCCAGGCTCTGAGATGTCAGCACAGAGCCTGACATGGGTCTCGAACCCATGAACTGCAAAATCACGGACCTGAGCCAAAGTCAGACACTTAACCGACTGAGCCACCCAGGTGCCCTGAAAATTTGGTTAACATTTACATTCTGTTCTGCTGCCAGACTGTCTTCAGTGATTTGCCCATTAGTTAATTCATTCATTCATTCTTCCATTAAGTATTTATTAAGTGCCAAGCACTGTGGTAGGCACTAGGAATAGAGAAGTGAATACTGTTATGGAACCTGGTCTGGATCACCTGGCAGAAGAACCAAGTGGCACTCAGAGATCTTGGAAGGCAGGAGGTTTATTTCACACTGGTTGGCTTAGTGGAGATCACCCTCCAGAGGTCTGAGTCCTGAGTGTAAGCAGAAGGAACAACTTATACTCTGTTACTTCCACATTCTGCCTTAGTAGTAATTTGGTGTGCATGGCAAGCCGGGTAGAAGGAAGAACCCAGAAGGGGAATCTTTGGTTGGGGACTGGAATTTCCCTATCAGTCCTATCTGCTATCTTATAACAGATTTTCCCCTATCATTGCTCCCTTTGATGCCCTTTTAAACAGATCTAGGCTGTATTAGAGGGCATCATCTTTATTCATTATGGGTTGGTCCTTTCCCTTAGTTCCCTGACTTTGGTTGTGACTATTCCTGACTGGTTTACAAAGTAACAGCATTCTTCTTGGAGGAAGATGCAGGTGCCCTCTTTCTCAGCAGTGAGGAGGTCAAGTACCTGTCTGTTCTGGAAGGCAACTCTTGCCAGGGAACTTATTTGGCTCTGCAGGGACACTAAGGAGTTGGCCACTTGTTAATCCCACAGAAGAGCCTGTGCCTCCTATGCCAGTCCCTGTCCCCGTGGCTATTCCTGCCCCTGGAAGGATAGGTAGCAACACTACTCATTTAGTCTGGGCCTTAGGGCTGAAGGTTTATAAATGGGACCCAGATCGGAGGCAACCAATACCAACAAAACATCCTACCCATAAGAGGAAAGTGAGTGTGAACAGGAAACCTCTCGCCGTTTTCCCAGCTTTCTGGGGCAACCTTTGCCAATCTGATGGCAAGGAGTAAGGACAGTCTATTTTATCGGACTGACGATTCCTCAAGCTTCTGCCATGCGTAGACCAGCCAGCTTCCAGGGTGTGGCTGGAGCAGGGCTGAAGATCAGACTTGGGTCAGTCTTCCAAGTCTGGGTCTCCTCAGGATTAGCTCTCTTGACTCTGGAGTGGTGGACCCATGGAGTGATACCTGTGACTTTGAGGGCAGTAGGGTTGGAATAATGGTATGAGACCCAGTTTGCTGTAGTTTGAGAGGGTCTTTTTTCCCAATCTTTGACCCAGACTGAGTACCCTGGTGAGAAAGGGTGTGCAGGGGATCCTAAAGAGATTAGGGCCATCTCTATCGTTGTAACTCATGTAGGGTGGTCCCTAAAGCTTGAAGTTGTTTTCTTATTCCCTTATCCCCTGTTTGGTGTAGGTTTCCTGGGAGGCTCCCTAAACATGGAGTGCGGGGCTCCCATTTATTAGTTTAAAAGGGGAGAAACCTTGAGTTCGTGGTGTGCAATGGACACACAGGAGGGCCAGGGGCAACAGGTCTGGCCATGGGAGGTCTGTTTTCTGACAGAACTTGGCTAAGGTTCCCTTGAGAGGGCAATTCATCCACTCTGCTTTCCCTGAGTTTTGAGGCTGGTAAGCAGTCCACCACAAACGCAGGCCCGTTATTGTTGTGGATTGTGGCCGGTAAGCCAAACCAGGGGACGATTTCTTCTTTGAACTCCTGGTGCGGGGTCGCGGTGTCGAAAAGGGAGAGAGCTATGGTCTACCTCCTTATTAGCTGCTATCTTGGCTACTTTATCTTTTAGAAAATTCTCTTGTGCCGTATAGGGTTGTCTCCCTTCTGGTATCCTTTGCAGTGTAGAACTGCAACTTTTTTTGGAAGGCAGACAGCCTCAAGGAGCTTTAGTATTTCCTCCTTGTTTTTGATGGTCTTCCTTGCTGCGGTGAGGAGGCCCCTCTCTTTGTAGATTGAGATTGTTTGCCCTCGCTGATGGTGAGGGCCCGGACTAGGGCATGTAATTTAGCCCATTGTGCTGACCATCCCACAGGTAGGGCATTGGCCTCTAGGACTTCATCTTTGGTTGTCACTGCATACCCCGCCTTTTGTGACGAAACTGCTACTATCACTGAACAAGGTGAGGTCTGGGTTCTGTAGGGCCTGGTCATGCAGATCTGGGCAAGCTTGCAAATACTTCATCAGTCACCTCAGAACAGTCATGATCTGGTTTTCCTTCCTCAGAAGGTAGGAAAGTTGTGGGGTTCAGTGTGACCCGTGGATTCTCACAGAGGAGCCCCTGGTATTGTGCTAGCTGAGAGTTGGAGAGGAAGTGGTGTCCTTGAGTGTTCATGAGAGATCTTGTCCTAGGGTGAGCTTAGAATTGTTGCTGCTAATGCCCTAAGATACGGCACCCATCCTGTCACAACTGGGTCCATCTTCTTAGACAGGTATGCTACTGGCCATTGCCAAGGGCCAATGGTCTGTGTGAGAACCCCGAGAGTGACCTGTTCCTTCCAATGCACAAAGAGATTAAAAGGCTTTTCTATATTTGGCAGGCCAAGGGCTGGTGCCTGCCCCAAGGTGGCCTTTATCTCTAGGAAGGCGGCTTCAGCCTCCTCTGTCCAAACAGGGGGTTCTCGATTCAGCCCTACCAAGAGCTTACAGAGAGGTCTTGCTATTGCTGAGAATATGGGAATCCAGATTTGGCAGAACCCTGCAGCCCCCAGGAATTTTCATAGTCCTCTCTTAGTTTGGGGCTAGAGTAGAGAGGGGTTGACATTTTTCTCTCTGGCCCTAGTGCTCTTTTTCCTTGGGTGAGAAGGAAGCCTAAGTATGGGACTTGTTGGCAGATCTGTGCCTTTTTCCATGAGACTTGATACCCTGAGTCTGACAGGAGTTGGAGTAGGGCCCCTGTGCCCTCTGTGCAATTCTTTCAGGTACTGCTGGCAAGGAGGAGTCATCCACATACTGGAGAAAGGTGCAGTGTGTGGCCTCCTTTGGAAAGCTGGCAAGGTCTCCGGCTAGTGCCTCCCCACAGAGGGTAGGTGAGATTTTAAAGCCTTGTGGGAGGCACGTGCAAGTCATTTGACACCCAGTGTCTGGTTCCATCTATTTGAAAGCAAACAAAGGTTGGCTCTGGGGGGCCAAACGGAGGCAG